>NC_044558.1:85971892-86590342 GCF_007565055.1 Rhinopithecus roxellana
ATTGGCTGATAGCCAACTGTATAGTAAAATCCATTAAAGTGATGCTATAGTACAGTATTGTATTTTCAGGGTTTTTCTGAGTTTCCCTTAAGTTTTTTTTCCTTGGTTGTATGAAATTAAATTTATTGCTTGTGATATTATTGAAATAACTCCTGGTGCCCTTCCCTGTCAAGTCTTCCTTGATAAGAACTTCATTTTGCTTTCTAAGACTGTGGCCATCTCCAATAATAAGGTCCTAGAGATAGTTTCATGGGCATTTTTAGCTTCATTAGCAGATTGTGATACCAATCTATTATTAATTTGCATTTTCCTTCCACATTGTATTATTTCTGTCAGCTTGATCTCATTCGAAGTCGTCCGTTTCATGCAGTGATTACTTTTGATTGCTTTTGCCATATTTTTTAGACGTGTCCTGAGTTAGAGAGAAACTGGGTCTTTTTCTACCACTGCTCGTGTTTAGAGTTAAGTGGGTGGGCGTGGGAGCTTGGACGTGACTCTCAAGGTCAGGTGGGCAAACTCATGAGCGGCACGTTGATTGCCAGTGTCATGTGCGTTCAGAAATCCATAGCCCTAGAAGCAATTTCTCATTTGAAATGAATGTGCTTGGCATGTAACTGGATTCCTTTCCTCTTTTAGGTAATCACAGACCTGGAGGAGCAGCTAAACCAGCTGACCGAAGATAATGCTGAACTCAACAACCAAAACTTCTACTTGTCCAAACAACTCGATGAGGCTTCCGGCGCCAACGATGAGATTGTACAACTGCGAAGTGAAGTGGACCACCTTCGCCGGGAGATCACAGAACGAGAGATGCAGCTTACCAGCCAGAAGCAAGTAAGGAGGGTTAACAAGGTCATGAGATCCTTGGAGGACTTTTAGAAGGATTTTAGGAGGAGTGCTTGGTGCATTCTCCCAAGGGTTCCAACACTAAACTTCATACCCAACTTCACTGGGCTCTTTTTAGAATCATGTCTTGTTTCCAAGTCTTTAGGGTTTTAAAAATGGCTTTTAAAAGTGTGTAGTTCTTATTAATTTTGATTTGAAAAAATTGAGCCGATGTGGCAGCTCTTCCCTGTTATCCGGACACTTTGGGAGGTAGAGGCGATAGGACCACTTGAGCCCAGGAGACCCCATCTCTTTAAAAAAAAAAAGATAAAAATTAGCTGGGCTTGGTGGTGCATGCCAGTAGTTCCAGCTTTTTAGAAAGCTGAGGCGGGAGGAATGTTTGAACCCAGGCGCTCGAGGCTGCAGTGAACTGTGATCGTGCCACTGTACTCCAGCCTGGGTGACACAGCTGGACCCTGCCTCAAAAAAATAAATATAGATAAAAACAAAATCAAATGCTTTGGGAGATCAACGTAAAAGGCTTGATTTTAAGCTTGGTCGCTTACCCTGGCTTTGCTTTGGGTTCTGCCTCTAAGGTGGCTGCAACACTGGCCCTTCGTCCATTCTTGCCTGGTTCCCTCGGGCTGCAGAGGAAAAAGACAAGCTGCATTTCAAACTGTAGTTAGAAACTTGTGCTTTTCTGAAACTGACCTGACCAAAGTAATCTCCAGGAAATCCTTGTTTAAAGATAAGGCACAAATCCATGGTACTGATTTGCAGACGATGGAGGCTCTGAAGACCACGTGTACCATGCTGGAGGAACAGGTCATGGATTTGGAGGCCCTAAATGACGAGCTGCTAGAAAAAGAGCGGCAGTGGGAGGCCTGGAGGAGCGTCCTGGGTGACGAGAAATCCCAGTTTGAGTGTCGGGTTCGAGAGCTGCAGAGGATGTTGGACACCGAGAAACAGAGCAGGTGGGGTTTTGTGTTTGTGGAAAGCTCATGACAGGTGACCGCAGGAGGATCGGCCTGAGAGTTATGAACAGGGTGATCAGCTCTCCCAGCTGAGACTGAGAAGTTTCCTGGGGCACAAGCCTCCTGGTGCTTAAAACCAGGAGACTCTTGGGCAAACCAGGATGGGGTGGTCACCCTAGTTGTAAACGTAGATAGTGTGAGTTGGATTCTGTGGCTATGACTGGTATCTGTTTTCCCCATGCAGAGGCCTGGGCATCAGGGCAAATACCTCTGTTTTCTGTGCAGAAACACTCTCATGAGGTTTCTTATCAGAGTAACCATAGCAAGAACATTACCATTTTAATCCTGGTCATGTGCAATGCTAGTCTTCCCTCCTACCCAGGGTTCCTCACCTTGGCACTATTGACATGTCAGGCTGGGTCATTCTTTGTTATGGGGGCTGTCCTGTGCATTGTAGGATATTGAGCAGCATCTCTCGTCTCTGCTCACTAGATGCCACCAACAACCCCCTTCCCAAGTTGTGACAACAAGTATGTCTCTGGACATTGCCCCCAATATTCCCAGTGTCTCCATTGTCCCCAGTGGAGAACCACTGCTTTACAAGAATAGTTTAGTGGTTTTTTTTTTCCTTTTCTTTGAGACAGAGTCTGACTCTGTCACCCAGGCTGGAGTGCAGTGGCACCATCTCAGTTCACTGCAACCTCCACCTCCAGGGTTCAAGGGATTCTCCTTCCTCAGCCTCCCAAGTAGCTAGGAATAAGGTGTGTGCCACTATGCCCGGCTAGTATTTTTTTGTATTTTTAGTAGAGATGGGGTTTCACTGTGTTGGCCAGGCTGGTCTTGAACTCCTAACCTCAAGTAATCCACCTGCCTTGGTCTCCCAGAGTGCTGGGATTACAGGCGTGAGCCACCATGCCTGCCAGTTTTTTTTTTCCCCCCCTTTCTTAGTAGGAAGTGATAATAATCAGTTCAGGTAGTATCATTCCTCTGCTTTCTCACTTTTGTTTCCACAGTTCACCTAGTATAGATTTCCCTTCCTGCGGGGCCACAGTGGTGCAATTGTGTACTCCATAGCTCTGAGGGTTGCTGGTCACATTGAAGATGTCATAGACTGGAAGAGTTGTTATGACAGTTTTATAGCTCATGGCAGGAAACTGTTTTGTTTCTGACAAAATTGGTACGTGATGACGTTTCACAGATGGAAAGAAATGGTCTAGAAGGACGGGTGCCACTTTCCAGTTTGTACAAAGGCACGATATGGGCTAGTGTGTGCCCCTTGACTTCCTGTCTGCACAGCTAATTGGATCCATTTTTCATAACCTTGCTCATGTCACCTTCCTCTGAAACTTACCTTCCTGTGATTCTCTGAACTCCTTAAGCAAGATAAGCTATCCGTAGAAATATCGATCAATGAATTAATCTGTATCACACTCTTTTGGGTATCTCTCACATTTACTGGGCCATAGTAGGCTCAACTAAATATATCAGATGGATTATGCAAAGTTCAGCTGAGCTCCAAAAGTTTGGAGGTAAAAGATGAGAACCCTTACATTTCAAGAGAAATGGTAGAAACAGTTCCTTTTTGTGGATCCTCTCGGCTTCTACACTCAGCGTATTTGTTGATGTGAGGGACTGCTGTTTAAGTCTCCTGTTCCAGCTTCCTTCTGAATACTTAGACTCTCCCATTCTCACTATAAGTTCTGGTTGTTTTCTCACAGACCTCTTCCCTCCCGCCCTCAAGTGCAGCTCCTATCCTAGCTGTTTCTAGGGACCTACGGAGATCATTTTTGGGGTAGGATCTGGCTTCAGCATCAAGAAATACATGACCATACATGGAAGGTATAATTATGAACTGTTCTCAGGAAGACTAGCATTAGTCTGCTTTCATTTCATGTCTGCTTTCGGGGCAATTGTGGAAGATCGTGCCTTTCTTTTCTTTTTTTTTTCTTTTTTCTGTTTTGGTATTTTGTGGGATACTGAGATGAGTAAAATATAATTGTTAATCCGTGTTCTCAAGAGCCTAAGAGTCTACTGGAGGAGATATGGATTCAGATATTTAGGAGAGATGGGGAGGCTGAAGTGGGTGGATCACTTGAGGTCAGGAGTCTGAGACCAACCTGGCCAACATGGCGAAATCGTGTCTTTACAAAAAAAATACAAAAATTAGCCGGGTGTGGTGGCACGCGCCTATAGTCCAAGCTACTTGGGAGGCTGAGGCAGGAGAATTGCTTTAACCTTGGAAGTGGAGGTTGCAGTGAGCTGAGATTGCGCCATTGAACTCCAGCCTGGGCGACAGTGAGACTCCATCTCAAATATGTATATATATATTTAGGAGAGAAATACAGTTATGCTTTGGATACAGAACAAGGTGACGTTGCTTCTGAGAAGAGAAAGTGGGAACAGTTTTATGGAGATCATAGCATTTGAATTTATCCTTGAAGGCTGAGTAAGATTTGAGTTTTCAGAGTAGCAAAGGAGGGGATGGCCAGTGGAGGAGATTGTATAAGCCAAAGTGTGGAAGTAGGAAGCATGATACCTAAATGGGGAAAGGGAAATGATTTTTTTTTCCCAGTTTGCTTCTGATTTTTCTGTTCTTTAGCATTATTTATGGAGACACTCATCAGATTCAAGTTTCACTTTCATTTTTTCTTTCTTTTTTGAGATGGAGTCTTGCTGTGTTGCCCAGGGTGGAGTGCAGTGGCACCATCTTGGCTCACTGCAACCTCTGCCTCCCAAGTTCAAGCAGTTCTTCTGCCTCAGCCTCCAGAGTAACTGGGATTACAGGCATGCGCCACCATGCCTGGCTAATTTTTTGTATTTGTTGTAGAGATGGGGTTTCACCATGTTGGCCAGGCTGGTCTCGAACTCTTGACCTCAGGTGATCCATCCACCTCAGCCTCCCAAAGTGTTGGGATTAAGACGTGAGCCACCACACCCAGCCTCAAGTTTCAGTTTCTTGATGAGTACCCAAAAACATTTAACTTTTTTTTTGTTTGTTTGTTTGTTTTGTTTTTTTTTTTTTGAGACGGAGTCTTGCTCTGTCACCCAGGCTGGAGTGTGGTGGTGTGATCTTGGCTTACTGCAACTTCCACCTCCTGGGTTCAAGTGATTCTCCTGCCTCAGCCTCCTGAGTAGCTGGGATTAGGGGTGCACACCACCACACCCAGCTAATTTTGTATTTTTAGTAAAGATGGGATTTCACCATGTTGGCCAGGCTGGTCTGGAACTCCGGATCTCAGGTAATCCACTCACCTTGGCCTCCCAAACCGCTGGGATTACAAGTGTGAGCCACTGTGCCTGGCCTGTTTTGTTTTTTCTTACCCAAACCTAACATAGGTCAAATCTTTGCTTGGTAAGCTGTTGGAAAGGAAGACAGTTTGGAACTAAGAGTCAAGGTTGGGCATCTCTCTGGCCTGCAGCCTGTTTAGTTGCTCGTCAGGATTAGAGATGGACCAGCCTTCTTTCAGCAGGTCAGCTGTTGGGGGGCTTCCAAAAGCTGACCTGTGTTTTTCTGGCAGGGCGAGAGCCGATCAGCGGATCACCGAGTCTCGCCAGGTGGTGGAGCTGGCAGTGAAGGAGCACAAGGCGGAGATTCTTGCTCTGCAGCAGGCTCTCAAAGAGCAGAAGCTGAAGGCCGAGAGCCTCTCTGACAAGGTCAGCGCCCACCCCTTCTGCTTTTTAGGAAAACATTTTCGTTTCCTTCTTTTAAAGGCACGCTTGATAAAAATTCAAATGCAATCCATGGCAAACATATTTCATAAACATATGTTCATGCACTCCAAAAATGTCCCATGGTTTTGCCTTACCATGGGACATTTTTGGTTGGCAGTAGCGTGGGTGGGTGTGGTGGGTACCCAGTGATCACAGTCGGCCAGTGACTTTTTAAAATCTGTGTGTCTAGGCCCTTGAAGTTCGAATTTTGATCTGGGTGTTCTACTCTCTGGTTGTCTGGCATCTTATTTCCAGAAGGGTTTATGGATTGAATGCTGTGCATCTTTGGGAAGTTCTTGGTGGCAGTGACTAATGCTCATCCCATTGCTGCAGTAATAGGCAGCTCAGCTTCTCAGTGTTCCAAGTTCAGGGTCATGATAGGGTCTGATGACGCATGCCAGTTCTCAGTATTTCACATCGGAAATACACGTGTTCCATCCATGTGCCTCTCCATATTACATTTACAGTCATAACCAATGTTTTGGAGATTTTAGCTAATAATCTTGAGAGAGATACAGAATAGGTACTTCAGTGTTACAGATCACCAAAGTGAAGATCAGAGGAATTTTATGTATGAACACACAGATGCATACATAGACACTCTTTTTCATGCACATACACACACAAAATAAAATAACAGTCTGATTTTATATTTTCTATAAGTTTGTTATTTCATGATAGAAAAATAGTTATTTGGGTCATTGTGGAAAATATAGAAACCACAGAAAAGTAAAGGAAATAATGGCTGGTCACCCATTGCTATTGTTTTATTCGTGAATTTATTTGCAGTCTCTATGCTTATGTTTATGCATATACACACATACATAGACATACGTATGTATTTTTATAAATTAGATTCTCATGTATACAGCTTTACATGTTTTTATTAAAAATCATTTAACTGCAGGTTTTTTCTGAGTTGAGTATTTTTTGAACATGTGATTCTAAAAAAAATAAATTGCATGGAAGTACCTACTTTAATCATTATACTTTTATTGGAAATTTGAGCTTCCAGTATTTTGCCATATAAATAACAGTGTGATAAACATGAATCTTTATGGACATCCATGATTATTTTCTTACCAGATACTTACATTAATAGAAACAGAATTATTAGATTTAAGGCCAGAGCTCTCTAGTCAGGAACACTCATGAGTTCCCTGAAACTGGGTTACCATTTTTTTTTTAGCATGAGGAAACTAGATTTATTAGAGATATGTGAGGCCTTTTATGTTTAATGTGAAAAATATTTTTTTCTAGTTGACTGCTCTTAAAGTATTAAGCAGCAAAGTCCTTCGTATCTTTTAAAGCTCCAGACTTTGCAATACCTTATTGTCTTGATCTTCTCCTAATTGGGATGAATTTCTCCTTCCCAAACCTTTCTTAAAAATCAAACTTAAAATCTGACAAAGCAGTCATTATTTGCGTACATGTCTAGTTATGGGCCTTTCTGACTTGATGTAAGATCCTTGAGAGCTTAGTTATCCTTTCATCCTAAAAGCTATAATGCAGGTAGTAAGCATTCAGCATATGATTATTTAATTAAATTCAGCCAAAGCATGTCAGATAAATAAATCCTTGAGCAGTCATCTCTTAGAACTTGTCACGGCTATATTTAAGAGCCATCCCTTAGAAATAATTTCCATCCTCATTTAATAACCTATGGAAGACTCACCAGTGACATGGACTTCTGTATTTAGAAAAAAGCAACCTTTACGTTCTGACCTTTAGAACTCAATATTCTTTCTTCGTGAAGGTTCGTGGAAATTCATAAAAGTTGTCAGCATGTAACATTCCTAAATGTGGCATTATGCCAATCTTTCCAAATGTCTAGCTCAATGACCTGGAGAAGAAGCATGCTATGCTTGAAATGAATGCCCGAAGCTTACAGCAGAAGCTGGAGACTGAACGAGAGCTCAAACAGAGGCTTCTGGAAGAGGTGAGTGTGAAACACCTGGGATAAGGGCCAAGTAGAATTTTTTTCTTTTAATAGGCTTTATTCTTTGGAGCAGCTTTAGGTTTGCAGCAAAATTGAGCAGAAAGCACAGAGAGTTCCCACATACTCCCTGTCCCTTCCTCCCACAACGTCCCCAACTGTCAACACCCTGTTCCAGAGTGGTCCATTTGTTACAATCAATGGGCCTGCACTGACACATCATCATCACCCCAAATGCATACTTTAAATTAGGTTTGCTCTTGGTGTTGTACGTTCTATGGGTTTTGACAAATGTATAGTGACAGTTATCCACCTTTACCATATCATACAGGATAATTTCACTGCCCTAAAATCCCTCTATGCTCTGCCTGTTCATCCTTCCCCACCCTCAACTCCTGGCAGCCACTGATCTTTTGCTGTCTCCATAGTTTTCCCTTTTCCAGAATGTTGCATATCTAGAATCACACAATATATAGCCTTTCAGATTAGCTGCTTTCACTTAGTCATTTGCATCCAGGTTTCCTCCATGTCTTTTCACGGCTGGTAGTTCTTTTCTCTCTGGAGTCTTTTCTTTTTTTTTTTTTTTTTTGGTCTTGCTCTGTTGCCCGGGTTAAGGTGCAGTGGTGCAATTACTACTCACGGCAGCCTTGACTTCCTGGTTTCAGGTCATCCTCCCACTCAGCCTCCTGAGTAGCTGGGACTACAGGTATATGCCACCATGCTCGAGTAATTTTTGTATTGTTTTGTAGAGACGGGGTTTCCCCATGTTTCCCGGGCTAGCTGGTTTTGAACCCCTGAGCTCATGTGATCTACCTGTCTTGGCCTCCCAAAGTGTTAGGGTTACAGGCATGAGTCCCCGTGCCCTGCCTGGACTTTTAAACACATTTCTTAAAAAGATTTTTTTATTTCAATAGCTTTAGGGGTACAAGTGTTTTTTTGGTGACATGGATGAATTGTATGGTGGTGAAGTCTAGGCTTTTCGTGTACCTGTGACCCAAATAGTGTATATCGTACCCGATAGGTAATTTTTCATCCCTCACTCCCCTCCTTGCCTTCCCCCTTCCACAGCGTCTATTATACCACTTTGTATGCCTTTGCATACTCATAGCTTAGCTCCCACTTGTAAGTGAGAACATGCAGTAGTTAGCTTTCCATTCCAGGTGGAATTTTGAAAGTGACAATTTGTCAGATCCAAATGAGACATTTTGAAATTAGAATTTTCAAGTAAGAGTATGGGGGTCATATAATGCTTGTCTTAAGGTATTTAACACATTAAAAGAATATGTTGTGAAGGCCAGAGGGTCTCTGTCATTTTTATCCTTCTACGTGAAGCTTAATAGAGTGTCAAGCACATAGCGTATGCCGAATAGAAGTTTATTAAATACATGGGTGAGTGAATATTGAGTTAAATTGTTCTTTAGAGCTAATATCCAAAGTATATTAAGTATCATGCCGATAGGACATCCATGCAAATTAGCGTCTTGCACAGGGCAGAATTTTATCAGATTATTCTGAGTACCAAATTTCATGAAGGCTTTTGAACATTGGGTAATTTAGTTAAAAATAATGTGTGCCCTGCTTTTGAAGCATAAAAGACAAGCTCAGACTGATCTCCTAAACCCGTCCCTTACATGATGGCTGGTACCTTTTCACAGAACTCTGAGAATTGCTGTTTAAATTGATGACTACCTCCAACACCCCAGCCAGAGCCCTGTATGTTGAATCACTGATGATTCTGCTTTGTTCTTTAGGATTGACCTGCAAGGACAAATGCACTTTATAATGAAAAACTGGACTCCAAAGAGTATTCTGTTTAACCCTTAGTGAGCTTGACAGTTTAATTAACCAGAATGCCCTGTTTTGGCTGATGAGGTTTTGTCACATGATACCCATAGCTCCTGAGGCACTTTGCTGATAGAAATAATACTGTTGTGCTATTAAGTTTGAAAAGTGTAGTGAAATTTTTGCAGGTGAGTATAAAATATTTTATTGAATGATAATTTTAAAAATACGGGTGGCTGAGGCATGAGGATTGCTTGAGGCCGAGAGTTTGAGACTAGTCTAGGCAGTATAGTGAGACCCTGCCTCTACCAAAAAAAAAAAAAAAAAAAAAAATTAGCCAAGTGTGGTGGTGTGTACTTCTAGTCCCAGCTACTCAGGAGGCTGAGGTGGGAGGATCACTTGAGCCCCAGGTATTTGAGGCTGCAGTGAGCTCTGATGGTACCACTGCACTGTAGCCTGGGTGACAGAGTGAGAACTTGTCTCAAAATACAAATTAAAATGAAAAATATGGGTGGGAGTTTGGGAAAGTTCTAGAAATGGATGGTGGTGATGGTTACACAATAATATGAGTGTACTTAATGCCACTGAACCATACACTTAAAAATGGTTAAAATGGTAAATTTTATGTTATGTGTATTTTGTCTCTGTAAACAATTTAAAAAATAAAATTAATACTAAAGACACACACACACACATTTGGTGAACACACACAGGAATTCACCCTATGGCCTTAAGAACAACACTACAATGGAAATGTTAAATGTACCTCGTGGTCAAATGGAGAATTAGGGTCTTTTATCTGGGATGAATAGACAGTGTTCCCACTTTAGGCACATCCTGGAAACAGAAAGAACGGAAATAATCAATGCTCTTGCCTGTCCTATTTTCCTTCTGAGAGGGCGAGTTGGCCCTGACAGCTCAGTACTTTGGTCCAAGGTTATGTGGTGAGTCAGTGACGACTCTAGGAATAGAGTGCCGGGATCCCGATCCAGTTCCCTCCTTCTCACTTCTAACCTACATGAGAACATTTCCAGTTTCCCAGGATGTTCCTCACAGAAAGATTTTTGAGCACAGACATCTGGCTGACATTGAGCCTGAGGCGGATTTCTGCAACAGTTGAAGCCGTTCTGGAACAAAGAACGCTCTTTATCACCCACTTTGTGATTGGGCCTCCCAGTTGGTGTGTGCTGTATAAGCATATGTGCCCAAGGTTTCCACCTAAGTGTCCTCTTCGTAGGTACGGAGACTTTTATTTTTTATTTCTCTCTCTCTTTTTTTTTTTTTGAGACGGAGTCTTGCTGTGTTGCCCAGGCTGGAGTGCAGTGGCATGATCTCGGTTCCCTGCAACCTCCACCTCCGAGGGTCAAGTGATTTTCCTGCCTCAGCCTCCCGAGTAGCTGAGATTACGGGTATACACCGCCACTCCCAGCTAATTTTTTGTATTTTTAGTAGAGATGAGGTTTCACGATGTTGGCCCAGCTGGTCTTGAACTCCTGGGCTCAAATGATCCGCCCACCTCAGCCTCCCAATGTGCTAGGATTATTGCATGAGCCACCATGCCCAGCCTGTAAGGAGACTTTTAAATGGAGCCAGAATCAAAGTCTCAGAATTGAAAGAATTTTTATATTATCCAGTCTGAATTTCCAGCACTGTTCCCTTTATCCCTGCTCCTGACAAACTTTACTAATGGATCTTTCTTTCACATTTTTCCTCCTGGGCCCAAAATGACTTCAGAAGCTTTCTCAACATGACACTTTATAGCCACCAGCAGTTCATTGGAAGTAACACCAGTGATCAAAGTCCAGTTGCTAGTCCTGGTCAAATTCATCTCTCATCCAAGGTAGAAGATCCCTTCCCCAACACTCCCCGTTGAACCTTGGCCTAAATACAATGACTTTGGACATCCCAACCCATTTTCCAGCAACTCTCATTCTTAGAACATTCTTATGTGGAACCGAAACCTTGCACTTTTACCCACTGGTTCTATTACGTTGAAACACATGAAATTAGAAAGTAGTCTGATATCTCCAACCAAAATGAGAGATTAATATTGATTAATAGATTACTTGATTAATAATTAAAATAACGAAGGTTTAATTAGCACTTACCATGTGACTGACTCTCTGAGTACTTTACGTGAATTAACTCTTACGGTCCTTGCAACGTTCCTGCGAGATAACTAGTTTTATTATCTCTATGATAGTCAACTAGCTATCCAAATAGCTCTCCCACTCCAAATTGCCTTCTCTTTTATTTTTTCAAGTTTTTTTGTATAGATGGGGGCTCCCTATGTTGGCTAGGCTGGCCTCAAACTCCTAGGCTCAAGTGATGCTCCTGCCTTGACCTCCCAAAGTGCTGGGATTACAAGAGTGAGCCACTGCGCCCGGCCACCTTCTTTTTTTAAAGTGAAACATTTTAGATCCCCTCAAGCTTTGGATGTTCTTTTCTGGTAGATTTGTCTTTCCACAGAGAGTTTCTACAAGTCCATGTGGTCTGAATAGCACTGAATACATTGGAATCTTTCCATCTCCATACTGGGCTCTAAACCTCCCAATTACCTGGGCCCTTTGGGTAGTTTTGATCACATCACTGACACCATTGGTCTGTTAAATCATTACCTACCTTTCCACAAGTTTGCTTTTTCTTTTTTTTTTTTCTTTCTTTCTTTTTTTTTTTTTGAGACGGAGTCTTGCTCTGTCGCCCAGGCTGGAGTGCAGTGGCCGGATCTCAGCTCACTGCAAGCTCCGCCTCTCGGGTTTACGCCATTCTCCTGCCTTAGCCTCCCGAGTAGCTGGGACTACAGGCGCCCGCCACCACGCCCAGCTAGGTTTTTTGTATTTTTTTAGTAGAGACGGGGTTTCACCATGTTAGCCAGGATGGTCTCAAGCTCCTGACCTCGTGATCCACGCGTCTCGGCCTCCCAAAGTGCTGGGATTACAGGCTTGAGCCACTGCGCCCGGCCCACAAGTTTGCTTTTTCTTAAAAACGTCTTTATGTTCTATATTTATTCCGTTGACAATTTAAAAATTACCATCCTACTGAAGTTTTTCTTGTTGGTCTTGATCCATTCTTCCAGCCCACTGGGGTTGTTTCACGCTCTTGTTCTGTCATACAGCCCCTTTGTTCTTCTTCCTGCCAGTTTCCTGTCACCCTTGTAAAATGGTTGGACAGGTCTAAACACACAGCTAAGGCCCCCCTTTCAGTCTAACACTGGACCATGAATATACCTCTGTTTGCTTCTTTCTGGGAAGCAGGTAAATGCTTCTGAAAAACATTTTCAAAGAGTACAAATGCCCCGCTTACTTTAACCAACCTATTTCTTGGAAAGCTAATGGACAGTTGATGTGTTTATTCTAGAAAAATATTTTGGGCTCGGCTGTCACCAAACAGATTCTCGTCCCCAGCACTTGTTTCTCTGGTTTCTGCCTAGTAATTAATGTTGTCCTAAAATAGTGGGAAGAAACTAAAGAGGGTAATTTGCAGAAGAAATCACTCATGCTGCGGAGGAGGGTATCTTAGCTGTTTCTTTCCTTTCTTCCTGTATTTTAGGGGGCTCTGTGGTTTGATTGAGAAATTCCAGGTTACACACATCGGCCAAATGGTTTTGTTTTTTTTTTTTAATTTTTGTTTTTATTTTTTTAGAGACAGGGTCTTGCTCTGTCATCCAGGCTGGAATGCAGTGGCATAATCATAGCTCATTGCCACTTTGAACTCATGGGCTCAAGCAGTCCTCCCACTTCAGCCTCCCAGAGTCCTGGGATTTCAGGCGTGAGCCACTGTGCCCGGCCCCAGGTGATCTTTAGTTGGTAGCTCTTGGTTTGTGGCAGTGTTGTTAGAGAAAGGCAGATGGGAGGATGAGAGGGAGCACCTTAACTGAATGGAGGGAAGAAAGAAGGACAAAGGAGATGGAGAGGACAAACATTCAGTAAGCACCTGCTGTATACTGGGCACTGTGTTCAATATGTCATCCAGTGAGGCAAGCTAGTATACCCACTGTCAGATGAAGAAACTGAGGCTCCGAGAGGTGATAAATACAGACTTTAACAGGTATCAGTGATATGGGAAGTGTGAAAGTCAGGATTTAAACCAGGGTCTGTAAGAATCCACCATCCAGGTCTTTCTACTGCAGCACAATGCCTTAGGGAATCAGCTGCCTGTTAAGAGGAAGGGCAGGTGAGGAATGTAAATGGAAAGAAAAACAGAGGTTTTTCCTCTCCAGAGGAAATTCTGAGGGCCAGGAAATTCTGAGATTATCATTGGCTCTGGGCCTGCTGGGATGGAGGAGTTTGGGGGCTGCCATAGGCCTTTGGGAATCTCCAGTGGTGATGTTTAGTGCTTTGAGTAGCTCTCTGTCCCTAAGTCTGCAGAGGACCCAGGCTACCAGGGAAAAGATTGTTTGGGCCCCAGTAAGTGTTGTTAAGCTATAATCCAGGGTTTGAATAAAATCAAGCACCGTCTCATCAGGATGCCGGCTCTCTCCTGCTTTTTTAGAAACGGATGCGTTTTAGGAAAAAGAACCACAAAACCAACATCTTTATAGCCTGTCCTGTTTTCTGTTAACTTCCATTATAAAAATTGGAGCGAGATTTACAGCACAAAACTATTTTCAGTATACTCAATTGAATTTCTTTTCTGGGTTTTACCAACACTCTGTACTTCTGGGATCTTCTTCTTCTTTTCCCCTGACGTTGTAGAAATATCTCCCGTGATTGTGGCTATTCATGTACTTGTTGGGGTCTCTCACCCTGATGGGGCACTTATTAAGTAAGGGATGATGTGATTTCTCTTTGTGTATATCACACTGCATGCATGGAGTAATTTCTCATAGCAATGATTAAGATCTTGAAAACAAAAAATAAAGACACATTGGACCTTAGTTGTCATGGCACTGAGTCGAACTGCTTTAGATGTCAACTCGGATGGCTTATGCCATCCAAAATATCCTCACCTTAATGTATCAAAATATCCTCAATTGGAACTCTGGGAAGGCCAACCCTGCAGCCTGGACTTCCTGTGACGGTAGGGATCTTGGGACTTGTTGGCCGGCAGAGGTTTCTGTGCAAATTCATTTTAACTGTGCTTGCATCCTTTTGGAATAGATGACAATTGGTAATTCTGAATTGAGATGATTTCGAAAGCTGTACTTCTGGTGCCATGCCTGAAATTAGTTTGAAATAGGAACAGCGGGGGAACAAATTGTATTGTGTGCAGTATCAAGCATTTCCCTGGCCCTTCTCCCCACTAGCAAGCCAAATTACAGCAGCAGATGGACCTGCAGAAAAATCACATTTTCCGTCTGACTCAAGGACTGCAAGAAGCTCTAGATCGGGCTGATCTGCTGAAGACAGAAAGAAGTGACCTGGAGTATCAGCTGGAAAACATTCAGGTGAGGACTGGCAGAGGGAATCTGCTTAAAAATGGTCTGCACGGCTGGGCTCAGTGGCTCATGCCTGTAATCCCAGCACTTTGGGAGGCTGAGGTGGGCAGATCACCTGAGGTCAGGAGTTCAAGACCAGCCTTGCCAACATGGTGAAACCCCATCTCTACTAAAAATACAAAAATTAGCTGGGCGTGGTGGCGGGTGCTTGTAGTCCCAGCTACTCGGGAGACTGAGGAAGGAGAATGGCTTGAACCCAGGAGGTGGAGGTTCCAGTGGGCTGAGATCACGCCACTGCACTCCAGCCTGGGCAACAGAGCAAGACTGTCTCAAGAAAACAAACAAACAAACAAACAGATAAGTAAATAAATAAATAAAATGGTCTGCAGAGGCAAAGCATGATGGTAGAGTCATCTGGTAAAATGGTCGGTATCTTTGTGCTGCATATTGTGTGTATTTTCCCCAAGATTTTATTTTCAAAGATTTCAAACATTCAGAGAAGTTGGAAGATTTCTATAGTGACCATGACCTACAATGAACCTGTTGCTATTTTTACTTTTTCACAATATTTATCTATAAATACATCTTTTTTCTCCTTTGCAGTAAAATTCGGACTAAATAAATACCGACTCAGTACTGTTCGTGTTGAATTTTCATATGTTAGCATCCTAACAGCTTCACTGTTTAGTTTCTTAAAGTACCAACTTTAAAAGTAGACTTCTGTCTAGGTTTGAGGTTAGTGTGTTTTCTTGAATTTTAGGTTCTCTATTCTCATGAAAAGGTGAAAATGGAAGGCACTATTTCTCAACAAACCAAACTCATCGATTTTCTGCAAGCCAAAATGGACCAACCTGCTAAAAAGAAAAAGGTGAGTCTAAGTGTTTGAAAAGTGGGAATTGTCAGTTTCACTCATCATTCGTGGCTCAGTGCACACCACTGCGATATATCATCATAGAAACATAGGAGAAAACAAAGTACACTTCTTTTTTATTTTGGTTTTATTTTGGGTTGAAAAATAGATTTTGAGATAATTATAATAGGTCTGATCGAAAGATATCATTGATCAAGTGTAACAAACTACTTTTTGTTTATGGTCATTCAAATCGTAGTATCTTTCTCTGTTAAAGAAGTCATCCCTCTCCAGCCCACACACACAGCAGCTGGAGCAGAGGGGGTGTATGCAGAGAGAAAGATTTATACCTAAGTCATGCATACATGACTCCAGAGGGGTTTAGCAAGTCACGAGTATGGGGCTTCAGCAGCTCAGGTCTATCATACCACACTCCAGAAAGGACTTTAACAGTGATCTAGTCCAGTCCTTTTGACTGGCTCAGAAAGAGACTAGAACTCAGGGAGTTGGAGTGACCTGCCTGAAATGTCTGACTGGACACTTCTCCCCTCTGCCAAATACTGAACATCCCTTTTAGATCGTAAGAGACGAATTACAAACCAGGGGCAGGGTTATACATAGTGCACATGAGAAGACTGTTTTTCATAAGCCCAATCTATACATGCTTTTCCCACTAAAGCCTTCATACTAGGTTTGGCCAGGTGTTCTCAGTTCCAAGAAAAGTTTCAAAGGAGCTTGCAGTTTCCTTCCAAATGCAGAAGCCTACCATAGTGGCAGTGGCAGTGGTTTTACAGGAGAGGCCTTGATGACTTAGAATACCTAGGAGGAAGGAGTGGAGGGCTGAAGATGACAGTTATCTCAGTATTTCCGATGCTGTCTTCGCTGTAAGGGGATGAGCACAACATTCAAAGGCCGCCTCCCACTAGACGTTGGCTGCATGGGAAGGATTTTCTTGCATGCTGCGTGACTGTATATGGTTGTTATGCTTATGATATTTAATCTTTTTTTATTTTAGCAGTGAACTGTTATCTGGTTATGTCACTTGATTTAGTTAGGGTGTTTCCATTTGTTATTTTTTTTTTAGTTAACTTTTTTTTAAGTTGCATTATTTTTTCCTTTTTTTCCATGTATAGTAAATATTTTCATTTGCGTTTTTTTTTTTTTTTGAGTAAGCCCCTTGTTTTGACCTCATTTTAGCATTCCTTTTAAAATTTTGCTTCCTTTTACAAAACACTCATCTCTGTGTCTTGTAATTGAGCATCATGAGACATATTTCAAGGCAAGAGTGACCTCTGAACCATCTCTCCTGACTCCATACTCCATACTCTCCTGATTCCATTTTTTGAATGGGAAAGACTCAGGACATGACTCTCCTGTCTTGGCAATGCTAAAGGAAGAGGTGGTGGCCATTCAAGCATCTTTAATCCTCTTGGTGAAAACTTCCGCACCCCTATTTTTTTCAGCCGACTGGAACGGGCTGTGGCTCAGCCTACCCTTCCCCCAATTCACATGCCATTTTTACTAAATACACTTACAGTGAGTATGCTCCTGGCTTTTGTGGTTTGCTCTTCCCGAGTCAGATTTCCTTTAGCTAGTTTCAAGTGCCAGTTTCCAGGAGTTAGGAAATATCTCTGTTTCCATTGCTAGGGTTTATTTAGTCGACGGAAAGAGGACCCTGCTTTGCCCACACAGGTTCCTCTGCAGTACAATGAGCTGAAGCTGGCCCTGGAAAAGGAGAAAGCTCGCTGTGCAGAGCTAGAGGAAGCCCTTCAGAAGACCCGCATCGAGCTCCGGTCCGCCCGGGAGGAAGGTAGGGGCACACTCTCTCCAAAGTGCTCAAGGCTATGGAAAAGGCAGAGGATTGATCTCAGTGAGATCAGCCAAGACTAACTAGTTCAGTGTCTGTTTATGGCCCATATGCTTTCAGACCAGACATCCCATGTCTGAAAAACGTACAGCCCCAGTGCGTTGCCAAGTTGATGTGACGCATATTCTTTTGGTCTCGGGTCCTTGAAAGACAGCCCAGGGACAGTCCGCTTGGTTTGGTTCTCTAGGCTACGCAGCTAACCAAAAGGCATTGTCCTGGTCTCTCTGCAGCTGCCCACCGCAAAGCGACGGACCACCCACACCCATCCACGCCAGCCACCGCGAGGCAGCAGATCGCCATGTCCGCCATCGTGCGGTCACCAGAGCACCAGCCCAGTGCCATGAGCCTGCTGGCCCCGCCATCCAGCCGCAGAAAGGAGTCTTCAACTCCAGAGGGTACGTTCTCAAGGGGCCGTTGTTGTATGGAAATTTCTTTTTAGTTGACTAAGACATGCAGGCATATGGTAAAAATTACAAGTAATACTAGGGGATAAAGATTAAAAAGTCAGTCTTGGCTGGGCGCGGTGGCTCACGTCTGTAATCCCAGCACTTTGGGAGGCCGAGGTGAGCGGATCACCTGAGGTCGGGAGTTCAAGACCAGCCTGACCAACATGGAGAAACCCCATCTCTACTAAAAATGCAAAATTAGCCGGGCGTGGTGGCGCGTGCCTGTAATCCCAGTTACCTGGGAGTCTGAGGCAGGAGAACTGTTTGAACCTGGGAGGCAGAGGTTGCAGTGAGCCGAGATCAAGCCATTGCACTCCAGCCTGGGCAGCAAGAGTGAAACTCCATCTCAGAAACAAAAACAAGAAAAAATAAGCACATCTCTCAGGACTTTTTTCTTTTATAAGTATCATAGCCCACTACAGTATACACTGCAAGACACCTTCATTTCATTAAAGTGCTATCTTAGAGGTTTCATATTAGTACATAAGGACCAACCCCATTCTTTCAGAGAACCACACAGTATTCTGTAGTGTGAGCACGCAATTCACCTGTTAAACCAGGCTCCTGTTAATGGCCATTTAGGTTGTTTCCAATCCCCTGTTACTGTAAACACCTTGCAGAGGACATCCTGTGCCTCTGTGGGTGTTGTGCTTGGAGAAATTCCTGGGAAATGAATCATTGGGTTAAAGGTCATGTACATTTTGAGTATTGGTAGTTTGTGCCAATGTATATTTCTACCAGTGTGAGGAGTTCTCTTTCTGGTCTCAAACGTACTCTGTTTACCTAGAGATTAAAAGGACTTAAGAAAAGGCCAAGGAAGCTGGTTTGGAATGTCTTAGGAACACTAGGGTAGAGCTGTGGTTTAGCATCATGGCATTGCAATCAAGCCTGTTTTGGTTGTAAACCAGATGGCGTTTTCTTGTTGCTGTTGTTTTTCTTTAGCCAGAAGTTATTTTCTTCCTCCTGTGTATATA
Source organism: Rhinopithecus roxellana (assembly GCF_007565055.1). Taxonomy (NCBI): domain Eukaryota; kingdom Metazoa; phylum Chordata; class Mammalia; order Primates; family Cercopithecidae; genus Rhinopithecus; species Rhinopithecus roxellana. The sequence goes on from NC_044558.1 coordinate 85,990,635, forward strand.
TAACTCCTTGAATCACAGAGCTTTTTTTTTTTTTCTTGAGACAGAGTCTCGCTCTGTCGCCCAGGCTTGGAGAGCAGTGGCATGATCTCAGCACACTGCAACCTCTGCCTCCCAGGCTCAAGCGATTCTCATGCCTCAGCCTCCTGAGTAGCCGGGATTATAGGCATGAGCCACCATGCCCGGCTAATGTTTTTATGTTTTTAGTAGAGATAGGATTTTACCATGTCGGCCAGGCTGGTCTTGAACTCCTGACCTCAAGCGATCCAACTGCCTTGGGCTCCCAAAGTGCTGGGATTACAGGTTTGAGCCACTGCGCCCAGCCAAAGAGCTTTAATCTTAAAGTCATTAAAATGGTGGTGACAAGATAGAGGAAAGCATTGCTTCTGGCTATGGTGTCCACTGAAACTTCCCTGAATAGTGATAATACTACAGTATATTGCTCCTTCACGTATATTGCACGAAACAGTTTCAAAGTGCATTCCTGTTATTTATTCCTTGCACGTTTCCAAGAAAGGAAGGGGGGTGATGTTGTAAGGAGAGCCTACCATCGTATAGTCAGTCAGTCTCCTACCAGTAACATGTTCTTAAACAAAGCCTGATTCCTAATCACTGGATAATAGAGATTTTAAGTTGAGCCTTATAAATCTAGAAGCATCTGTTAATGTTAAAATAGTTTCACAATCTGTAACTAACCTGTTCTAATGGTTCTACCAGAGTTGGATTCAGAAATTTGGATACTGACATTTTCTTTCCATAGTAGTCCCCTATTATCCAGGGCTTCCCTTCCTGTGGTTTCAGTTATGTGGTTATCTGTGCTCTAAAAATATTAAATGAAAAATTCCAGAAAAAAACAATTATTAGGTTTTAAATTGAGTGCCGTTCCGAGTTGCATGAGGAAATTGCACACAGTCCTGCTCCATCCTGCCTGGGATGCAAATCATCCCTTTGTCCCGCATATCCACACTATATTTGCTCCCTGTCCATTAGTCACTTAGTAGCTGTCTTGGTTATCAGATTGAAAAAACAGTATATACAGGGTTCAGTACCATCCGTGGTTTCCGGCATCCATTGGGGGTCTTGGAATGTATCCCCTGAGCATAAGTGGGGATTACTACATTGAAAGTTGCTTCTAATTAGTTAGGTCACTGTTGAGAGGGTGCCTATTACATGGAGAAAAAAAATCAATCTTGTTAAATTTTTTTCCTCTTTGTGGAGAACAGGGTCTTGCTATGTTGCCCAGGCTGGTCTTGAACTCCTGGGCTCAAGCAGTCCTCCCGCCTCTGCCTTCCTAAGTCCTGGGATTACAGGCATGAGCCACTGCACCCAGCTAATCTTCTTAATTTTAACAGTCTGGAATACAAATGTAAGAATCTGTTCTTATATTTACATTTCATCCATAAATTCTTATATTCATAAAAGTTGTATTTTGAACAAAAGGGATTTACTCATGGAAAAACTTGACATAAAAGAATTCTTCAGTTGTTTAATATATTTGATAATTAGAAATTCTATAATTCATAATAGTGATTTTTTAAACTGGATTCTGAAAAGCTCTAGATATATGATTTCATCTGGAAAACAAAGCTTTCACAACTAAAATATTTACAAACAATTGATTTAAAAGCTAATGTTTCTTTATGCCCACAGACATCTATGCCATTATATAGTCAGTCAATCTCCTACCAGTAACATGTTCTTAAACAAAGCCTGATTCCTAATAACCGGATAATGGAGATTTTAAGTTGAGTCTTATAAATCTAGATGCATCTGTTAGTGTTAATAGTTTCAAAATCTGTAACTAACCTGTTCTAATGGTTTTAACAGTTTTATTGAGATGTAATTTGCATACCATATAGTTCACTCATTAAAAATGTACAATTCAGTCTTTTTCAGTAAGTTTATAGGGTCGTGTAACCCTCATCACATTCCAACTTTTGAACAATTTTGGCACCCCCACCCAAAAAATACTCCATACACATTATCGGTCCCCCCATTCTCCTTCCACTAATGTTCCTCTTGGCAACCACCAATCTACTTTCTGTCTCTGTCGATCTGCTCTCTTAGACATTTCATTTAGATGAATCATACTGCATATGACCTTTTGTGTCTGGCTTCTTTCATGGAATGTAATGTTTTCAAGGTTCACCCATGTTGTAGCATGTATCAGAACTTCATTCCTTTCATGACTGAATAATATTCCATTGTGTAGATGGCACATTTGATTATCCATTAATCTGTTTTCATTAGTCCATTTTCACACTGCTGATAAAGACATACGCGAGACTGTGTAATTTACACAGAAAAAGAGGTGTAATAGACTCACAGTTCCATGTGGCTGGGGAGGCCTCACAATCATGGTGGAAGGCAAAAGGCACGTCTCATATGGCAGTGGCAAAAGAGAATAAGAACCAAGTGAGAGGAGTTTCCCCTTATAAAACCATCAGATCTCATGAGACTTATTCGTTACCACAAGAACGGTATGGGGGAAACTGCCTGCATGATTCTGTTATCTCCCACCAGGTCCCTCCCAACACATGGGAATTATGGCAGCTGCAATTCAAGATGAGATTTGGGTGGGGACACAGCCAAACCACATCACCCTTGATGGACATTTGGGTTGTTTCCACTTTTTAGCTGTCATAAATTATGCTGCTGTGAACAACTTATGTACAGATTTTTGTGGGTACATATGTTTTCAGTCCCCTTGGGTATATAGCTAGGAGTGGAACTGCTGGTTCCTGGGGTAACTATGTTTAACCTTTTACGGAACTACCAGACTGACTTCCACCAGGAATGTGCGAGGGTTCCAGTTTCTCCACATCCTCATCAACACTTGCCTTCCTTTTTTTAGACTGTAGACATCCTAGTGGTTGTGACGTGGTGTCTGCTTGGGGTTTTGATTTGCATCTCTCTAATGACTAATAATGTTGAGCATCTTTTCATGTGCTTGTTGGCCATTTATCCTCTTTGGGGAGGTGTCTATTTAAATTCTTGGCCCATTTAAAAATTGGGTTGTCTTTTTATTATTGAGTTGTAAGAGTTCTTTATATATTCTAGATATGAGTCCCTTATCAGAGATTTGATTTGCAAGTGTTTTTTCCCTTTCTGTGGGTTGTCTTTTCACTTTCCTGATGGGATCGTTTGCAGTACTCTAATGATTTTTTAAAACATTTTCCTCCAGAATTTAGTCGGCGTCTTAAGGAACGCATGCACCACAATATTCCTCACCGATTCAACGTAGGACTGAACATGCGAGCCACAAAGTGTGCTGTGTGTCTGGATACCGTGCACTTTGGACGCCAAGCATCCAAATGTCTCGGTAAGATCAGCAGTTGTGCATCTGTGCTGGGCACCTGTGTGTCTCCAGCTAAAAAAAGTCTATCAGGTGGAGGTGATTTTTTTCTAACTCATCATGTAGTGCATTCATTTTTGAGCTTCTTATTTCAGTGGGAGGATGCTATTTCCCCCTTTTGAAGCTGCGAGTTTATATATGTCTGCAGCTCATGACTCCAACCTGCTGCTCAAAGTGCCTTAGGCACTTAGGCTGCTAATTTCCAGCCCCTTTTTGTCAGGCTGGTCTCTCCCTACCTTTCCGCTGGCTCCAACTGAAACATGCAAGTATGTTCTTTGCACACCTGTTTGTGGGCAGCCTGGATTGAAGCCTGGAAAACTGGATCAAGAGCACTTGGCACTTTTGTTTCCCCTTTCTGCAGGGGCCTGGCACCAGGGGAAGCTCAGGAGACTACCTGCAAGTCAGGGCCAGATTCTCTGGGCCTAGCTGGGGTGGAGAAGCCCAGGGGTTGGCTGGCAGAGGGAGGGAAGGGTCCGGGGTCAGCTGAGCCTGCCCTCATGTTGCTCACTGTTCTTCCCTAGAATGTCAGGTGATGTGTCACCCCAAGTGCTCCACGTGCTTGCCAGCCACCTGCGGCCTGCCTGCCGAATACGCCACACACTTCACTGAGGCCTTCTGCCGTGACAAAATGAACTCCCCGGGTCTCCAGACCAAGGAGCCCAGCAGCAGCTTGCACCTGGAAGGGTGGATGAAGGTGCCCAGGTACCGTGGCAGGGTGGCTTGGGCTGGAGCAGGTGCTGGCCACAAGCCACTCCTGTCCCTGATGTTTTCTAGGGAAGTGGCTTTTCTAGGAATTTTGCCACCCCCTCATCCCATCCTCCAGCCTGATGATTCTTCTGAGTTCAGACATTTTTCTTTTCCATCTTGCTTTCCCCAGGAATAACAAACGAGGACAGCAAGGCTGGGACAGGAAGTACATTGTCCTGGAGGGATCTAAAGTCCTCATTTATGACAATGAAGCCAGAGAAGGTAAATTAATAATTCAGGGGGAAGGTCATTGCACGTGGCTAACCCAGGTCTCCCCAGTGCTGGCGCGAAGGCTTTGGTTTTCGGACTGCCTTGCAAGCCTTCTACGCTTTTCCATTTTTGAAACTTACAAACTAAATGACTTCTCTAAAGGTTATTGGTGCGATACTCACATCTATAGGTCTCCCCCCTGAAGAACCCGCAGGGCGCTGCCCTGAAGATTCCACCTGCTAATACACCTTCCGAGAACTTCTGCCTCAGTCAACTAACCCATAAATCCGCATCGTCATCAGAAATTTGACTGTGCTACTCATCTGACACACTTTATTTTTTTTTATCTTCCCTCTCTGCCTTCTCTGCACACCTCTGTCCCTTCCTTGTTCTCGTGCGCCTCTCTTTACACACGTACCCTGTCTCTTTCTCCCTTGCTGTCTCTCTTGCTTTCTCTTCTCCTCTCTTCTCCCCTTGTTCTTGTTCCTGTTCTTTTGTTTTTCTTTCTGCCCTTCCTCTTTGCACCAAGCTGGACAGAGGCCGGTGGAAGAATTTGAGCTGTGCCTTCCCGACGGGGATGTATCTATTCATGGTGCCGTTGGTGCTTCCGAACTCGCAAATACAGCCAAAGCAGGTGAGGAGGAGCCGGAGGAGCCCCGCCCTGGAGGTGGGCCGGGCTTGGCCAATCAGCAGGGACAGAAGGGGTGGTACAGGGAAGATTGGCTCTGCAAAGGAGGCCCATCTTCCTCCGCTCCCCGCCTTGGTGGTAACTGGGATTTGCGTGGTTTGGTGGGAACTTTGATCTCTCAGAGCCGTCCCTCCCAGTGGGAATGGGGGGAAATCCACACCCAATCCTGTGCTCTCTGTGAAATCTCCTAGATGTCCCATACATACTGAAGATGGAATCTCACCCGCACACCACCTGCTGGCCCGGGAGAACCCTCTACTTGCTAGCTCCCAGCTTCCCTGACAAACAGCGCTGGGTCACCGCCTTAGAATCAGTTGTCGCAGGTGGGAGAGTTTCTAGGGAAAAAGCAGAAGCCGATGCTGTGAGTATGAAAACGGGCCCTGGAGGTTGTCTTTGTAAAGGGGGCTGACTTGGTAACTGGTGTTAACAACGAGAATCCCATTGGCCATCTTGATTCTCCTCGGGCTCCCTCTCTGAGGGCTGATGGCTCTAGACTGTGTCATGGCCAGGAGTCTGGTGGTGAAGAAGGCACAAGTGCCAAGGCAGCTTGTGTGGCATCATGAGCCATTTAGAATGTGGGAATCAGGGATGCGGTGGCTCATGCCTGTGGTCCCAGTGATCCAGGAGGCCAAGGTGGGAGGATCACCTGAGTCCAGGAGTTTGAAACCAGACTGGGCAAGATAGCAAGATCCCATCTCTTATAAAAAGAAAGAAAGAAAACCAGGTGTGGTGACATGCACCTGTAGTTCCAGCTAGTAGGGAGGCTGAGGCCAGAGGATCGCCCAGGAGTTTGAGGCTGCAATGAGCTATGATTGTGCCACTGTACTCCAGCCTGGGCAACAGAGTGAGACATGGACTGTGAAAACAAAACAAAGGAAAAAGAATGGGGGAATTGGCATTGGTAGCTGCTCTGGTGGCATTGTAGACCTTGGTTGTGGCGATGCAACAGCAAGTGTACTTATAAGGAAATCCTCTCTCCTGTTTACTCAAATGAGTTTGTCTGGTTTGAAGACTTGAGTTTAGAAACACTTTGGCCACGAAGCAGCACAATAGGCTGCTGGCAGCTGCGTCCCCTCCAGAAAGGCTTTTCATAAGCATCTCAGTTGTTTTTGCAGTATTTGCTCTTCCGTAGGCAGGTTTGGAGTCCTACTTATCCTTAAACTGTTAGAAACGTAGGTGTGCTGTGATTGGCATCACCCCACCTAGTATGTTCCAGGATACAAACAGTGCTCATTGCTCATTGGCGTTTGCTCCAGTGAAGACCAAACAGCTCTTTTCAGACTCTTCACTCCTAATAAACACTTTATGTGTTAGCAGTTGGAGGATTCTTAACCACGAGCCTCCTGAAAAGAACTTTACTCAGTGGTTAGACCTGTTTGGATGACTTGTTTGTCGTTACACACGTGAGCCTTTTACTGAAATCCTTGTTAATATGTGTACAATAGGCCCTAGACTGTGTTTCTTACGAGCTTCTGCCTGCCTGGGTTCAGGTAAAGAGATGCAGAGGCGTGCTGGCTCGCTGCTAACACTGTGCCTTTGCACTTCTGCTGCAGCCTTATGGGGGAAGGAGTCTTTCATGTGTCTTATTAACCCTGCACAGGTGAAATCTCCTTAGCTTCAGCTTATTTCTTATCACAGAAGAGCTTTCCATGTCTACTACACTCCCTTATTTCTGCATCCCAGCCAAGTTATAACTCAGATGCTAATTAACAACTGCCCCAGAGATAACAATAGCACTCACATTTTGCATTTGGAGCTCAGATCAAAATACGGGGTGAGCTAAGAGCATATGTGTGTTTCTGAGCATTTCCAGGAATGACTGGGCCTTAACCTTCTCTTGGTCTCTCTGGATGGCTTGGTCATAAACAGATCAGCCTCACGACGTCTTCTTTTTTTCTTTTCTTTCACCTATGAAAAGAAATTGCTTGGAAACTCCCTGCTGAAACTGGAAGGTGATGACCGTCTAGACATGAACTGCACACTGCCCTTCAGTGACCAGGTAATGCTTGTGTGGGCATGGCCAGCTGGTGTCTGGTTACAGTCACACCCCATCAAGAAAGAAAAGGCTATGGAGGCCTTGTTGCTCTTACTTGAGATTGTTCTGGTGACAAGACCGTGCTTATGTTCTGCCTTCGGACTTCTGCCCTTGCAGGTGGTGTTGGTGGGCACCGAGGAAGGGCTCTACGCCCTGAATGTCTTGAAAAACTCCCTAACGCATGTCCCAGGAATTGGAGCAGTCTTCCAAATTTATATTATCAAGGATCTGGAGAAGCTACTCATGATAGCAGGTGTGAGGCCAAGGACAATGGTGCTTTTTCTTTACTTTCAAGGAAGCCAATGTGTTGAAGCCACGTTTCATGCTCGTAAAACACAAAATAGTAGACGCGAGCCGTCGTAGCTCTTATCTCTGTGTCCCCATAGATGCCCAAGCCTCAGTTAATGGACCCCCTCTGTCCAGATTTAATTCCCTTCCAGTATCCAGTTTAGCACAGTCTGACATTCCCAAAGAACATCCCACTGTTAGGCCAAGTGAAGAGTTCTAAGCCTCAAAGACTCACTAAAGCCAAACCCTTTGTCCTGATTGCAAGAACACCACTGTGGGTCGTGACCTTCTGAGAGCTTGCTCGCTCTGTTACTCTGTGATCTCTTCAGAGTCATCATTTGCTAATATTTTGTCATAATTTTTTCCCTCTCTTCTTAACATACACACACATACTTTCCTGAACCATTTGAGAGTTAGTTGCAGGTATGACGCCAAGTTCTTCAGTATATCAACCTAAGGATTGAAGGCATTCTGTCACATAATCAGGGCACAATTTATTTCTCTCTGTCTGTGTTACTGACATTATTTTTAAAGGGGGAAAACAATAATATATCGATGCAGTGTTTAAAATATCAACAGTTAGGTCTTGTTTCAGGCATGGCTGGATCCAGGGACTGACATACTGTGGTCAAGAACTGGCCTTTCTTAATCTCAGCTCTTTTTCCTCCCTCTCTTCCTTATTTTATTCTTTAGAGAAGTTTTAGATTCACAGCAGGTGAAAGGTACAGAGAGTTCCCATATACCCCCATTCTCATACATGCATAGCCTCCCCCACTACCAATATCCCCCACCAGAGTGACACGTTTGTTACAGTCAGTGAACCTACATTGACATGTTGACACTGACACATCGTTGTCACCCCAAGCCTATGGTTTACATTAGAGTTCTCTCTTGGTGGTATACGTTCTGTTGGTTTTGAAAAATGTATAATGACATGTATCCACATGTAGAGTATCATATAGAATAGTTTCACATACTATAATTTTTGCATTTAGGAAATTTACCCTTACTATAATACACGTATCCACTATGCTGCCCATAGTTGGATTTTACTTGTGGCTTCTATAATGTCCCAGAATTTGTATTGCATTTAATCATGCCTCTCTAGTCTCCTTTAATCTGGAACAGTTCCTCAGCCTTTTGTCTCTCCTGACATCCACAAATTTGGATAGTCTAAGCCTGTTTTTTCATAGAATGCCCCCTCATTCCTCCCTTACACATTCTTTCTTTACTTTCCTGGGGAGCATGTTTGAAAGTACAGTTCACATTCTCCAATTTTATGTCTGCAGAATTCCACCCTCTTCAGAATCTTGACTAAAAGGCCAAATGTTTTTGTCTTAGATTTAAATCATGGACCTGGGCCAGGCACGGTGGCTCACACCTGTAATCCCAGCACTTTGGGAGGCTGAGGCAGGTGGATCACAAGGTCAAGAGTTCGAGACCAGCCTGACCAACGTGGTGAAACCCCATCGCTACTAAAAATACAAAAAAAAAAAAAAAATTAGCCCAATGTGGTGGCACGCGCCTGTAATCCCAGCTACTCAGGAGGCTGAGGCAGGAGAATCGCTTGAACCCGGGAGGCACAGGTTGTAGTGAGCCGAGATCGCACCATTGCACTCCAGTGTGGGCGACAGAGCAAGACTCTGTCTCAAAAATTAAAAATAAATAAATAAATAAATCATGGACCTAAAATGTGTTTATAGGGATTTGTGGAAAACTCAGATCATCTGTGTGGCCTCTTGTGACTATTACTTGTGACTAGAACTAGAACCACCATCCCGTACCTTTACTTAACGGCTTCACACTGACGAGAGGTTGTTCCTTTTCCCGTTCAGGAGAAGAGCGGGCACTGTGCCTTGTGGACGTGAAGAAAGTAAAACAGTCCCTGGCGCAGTCCCACCTGCCTGCCCAGCCCGACATCTCACCCAACATTTTTGAAGCTGTCAAGGGCTGCCACTTGTTTGGGGCTGGCAAGGTAAGCTCCCCTCAGAGTCTCAGCTGGTGGAATGTTCTGGAAATTGGCACTACCTCTCTTCCCACAGAGCTCATTGATTTGACCTTCAAGATAGTGTCAACTTAACAAACAGAGAGGGGCTCTCTAAAAGAAAAGAGATTGATTTGGGAACAGGGCTTTGCAATGGGAATACACATGCCATTGTAAACTATGTGGGTATCTAGGGAGATAAAGGAAGACAGAGGTTTGTAAGTGAGGATTCCATAATCTTTTTGAAATAATTATCCTTGGCTCCAAAGATTAATAACAAGACTGATGCTTGTCTGAGGCTGGACAGGTAGTCACTGGACAGATGTCCTTGCAGAAGTATTTTTTGTGTAAGATTGCAGTGGCCTGGCGGGGCGCGGTGGCTCATGCTTGTAATCCTAGCACTTTGGGAGGCTGAGGCAGGCGGATCACTTGAGGTCAGGAGTTCAAGACTATCCTGGCCAACATGGTGAAACCCAGTCTCTACTAAAAATACAAAAATTAGCCAGGCATGGTGGCACGTGCCTGTAATCCTAGCTACTCGGGAGGCTAAAGGAGGAGAATGACTTGAACCCAGGAGGTGGAGGTTGCAGTGAGCCGAGAGCATACAACTGCACTCCAGCCTGGCGGCAGAGGGAAAAAAAAAAAAGATTGCAATGGCCTTTGTGGTTTTTGTCGAGTCTCTTTTTTATCAGGTATACAAGTGTGAGAACCCTCTCTTCATGGCCTCCTCCTGGTCTAATGTCAGGGTTTTCTTGACATTGGTGACTCCATTTCGATTTTGACAACGTTCACAATTGTACATCCTCAAACTAGGTTAAATTTCTTTTGCCTTCTTTAGGCACGTGAAATAATTTGTGTAGCCATGAAATTTGTACAAGTTTTGAATCTAAAATGAATGAGAGCAAAATGGGAATAAAATTAACAAAACTAGAAGGATGATCCATAATTTAAAAATAAGTGTGTGTGCATGTGCGTGTGTGTGTCTGCTGTGTCTGTGAGTGAGAGAGAGATGAACCTTAAGAAAAACTAACATGGATCTCTATGTCTGAACTCAATGAAAGTATGTTTCATTGCTAGAAATTTAAAAATTCAAAATTCATGACATTTACCTAACAGTCGGTTCATGAGAACTCAAGTTAATTAATTTGTAGCTTCTGGCATATTGAAAAGTGGCACATAAAATACCTTTGTTTGCTTCTTTAATCAAAAAGTCAAAAAATAACAGATGCTGGTGAGGTTGTGGAGAAAAAGGAACACTTATACGCTATTGGTGGGAGTGTAAATTAGTTCAACCACTGTGGAAGACAGTGTGGTGATTCCTCAAAAACCTAAAACCAGAAATACCTTTCAACCCATCAATCCCATTACTGGGTATATACCCAAAGGAATATAAATCATTCTGTTATAAAGTCACATGCATGCGTATGTTGATTACAGCCTACTCATAATAGCAAAGACAGGGAATCAACCTAAATGCCCATCGGTGATAGAATGGATAAAGAAAACGCGGTACATATATGCCATGGAATACTATGCAGCCATAAAAAAGAATGAGATCATGTCCTTTGCAGGAACATGGATGGAGCTGTAGGCCATTATCCTTAGCAAACTAACACAGGAACAGAAGATCAAATACCGCATGTTTTCACTTATAAGTGGGAGATGAATGATGAGAACACATGGACATATAGAAGGTCACAAAACACACTGGGGCCCCTCAGAGGGTGAAGGGTGGGATGAGGGAGGGGATCGGGAAAAATGGCTAATGGATACCAGGCTTAATACGTGGGTGATGAAATAACCTGTACAACAAACCCCCATGCCATGAGTTTATTGATACAACAAACCTACACATGTGCACCTGAACTAAGTAGAAAATAATAAAAAAGAGTATTTGCGGTACATGTATAACTTTAATGAAGTCTGAATCAGGTGTTTATAGACCCCCTGAGGCTACTGGCATTCTGCTGTTGAAAACCATTGCGTTTTGCCCTTCAGAAGACAGCACAAATGCACATTTGTTCATTCAGTTGCTGGATCAACTTTTTTTTTTTTTTTTTGACACAGAGTCTTGCTCTGTTACCCAGGCTGGAGCACAGCGGTGCGATCTCGGCTCACTGTAGCCTCCACCTCCTGGCTTTAAGCAATTCTCCCCCCTCAGCCTCCCAAGTAGCTGGGACTACAGGTGCGCACCATCATGGCAGGCCAATTTTTGTATTTTTAGTAGAGATGGGGTTTCACCATGTTGGCCAGGCTAGTCTTGAACTCCTGGCCTCAAGTGATCCACCCGCTGCGGTCTCCCAAAGTGTTGGGATTACAGGCATGAGCCACTGCACCTGGCCAAAAATTTGTTGTTGTTGTTTTTTTTTTTTTTTTTTTTTTTTTTGAGACAGAGTCTCACTCTGTCGCCCAGGCTGGAGCGCAGTGATGTGATCTTGGCTCACTGCAACCTCTGCCTCCCGGGTTCAAGTGATTCTCCTGCCTCAGCCTCCCGAGTAACTGGGATTACAGGTGTGCGCCACCACGCCCAGCTAATAAAAATTTGTTTTTTAAATTAGAAATTATTTTCATTCTAATATCTGAACTGTTCAAAAAATGTATGGAATATATATGTAAACCATAAAGCCTAATAATGTCATAAGCATCCACACACTCACTACCCAGTCCAAGAAATAGAACATTGCTAACAATTTCCCTTTTCCTGTGTATTCCTCCCTTATCCCGGCCCATCTTCATTCACCCACTGTACCAGCTGCTGACCTTATGCCAGGACTGATTTGAGCAGTCAGCCTCATTTGGTGAATGATAAACTTCTGGTTGTAGCAGGAGAAGTAAAAGGGTTTCAGCTGTTCTAGAAAAAGAGCGTTTTGATGTAGAACTCTGCACATGTATGAGTTCTTAGCTAAGAACTTTTCCCTTTGGATTGAAATTTTCTCTAAATTTGGGCGGGGTGTGGTGGCTCACACTTGTAATCCCAGCACTTTGGGAGGCTGAGGCAGGTGGATCATTTGAGACCAGGAGTTCGAGACCAGCCTGGCTAACATGGTGAAACCCCATCTGTACTAAAAATACAAAAATCAGCCAGGCATGGTGGTGCGCGCCTGTAGTCCCAGCTACTTGGCAGGCTGAGGTGGCAGAATCGCTTGAAGCCGGGAGGTGGAGGCTGCAGTGAGCTGAGATCACACCACTGCACTCCAGCCTGGGTGACAGAGTGAGACTCTGTCTCAAAAAAAAGAAATGTTCTCTAAATTCGTTTAGCACCTATCCCCTCTCTCATTCTGTCTCCTCCCCATCCCCACAAGGTGAGTTTGTCAAAAGATTCGGTCTCTAGCAGAAGGCACATGGGTGGGAAAGGTGTGTGGTGTCAGCTGCTTCCCTGAGGCCTTCTCTGGATCCCAGGTAAAAGCCTTGGTTCTCGACCAGGGGTAATTCTGCCTTACCAGGGGACATTTGGTAATGGCTCGAGATGTTTTTGATTGTCACAGATAGAAGTGCTGCGGGCATTTAGTGGATCAAGGCCAGGGATACTGCTCATATCCTGCAATGCGCAGGACAGCCCTCCCCCCACCACACAGAATGATCTGGTCTGAATCATCAATAGCACGGAGCTTGAGAGCTTTTCCTAGTTTTGCCCCACAGCTGTTTTCACACTGGTGACAGTCTTTTTCTTTTCTTGGTTGCTTTTCAGATTGAGAACGGGCTCTGCATCTGTGCAGCCATGCCCAGCAAAGTCGTCATTCTCCGCTACAACGAAAACCTCAGCAAATACTGCATTCGGAAAGTAAGTCACGGGCCTTACCATGGTTGAACGTGGGAAAGCCAGTCCTGCCCTCTCAGCGAGCCAGTGTGGAAAGTGCACTGTCTTGGGACACAACCTGTACCGGGTTCTTTCCACCCTGCAGGCCTTCAGCCTGGGGTGACCTCTATCGTGAGCGAGATCCTTCCTTTGTGGAGGATCCTCCAGGGCCACTAGTAGCTGCGGTTTCCCTCCTCGCTTTTCTCCTCCCATTTGCGAACTGCCTCCGCATTGAGCGCGATGAATTCAGCCTTTTGTTAGAACAGAAAGTTGACTGATAGGAAAAAACAGTGGGGAAAAAAAGGGGGCACTTTCCAAGACGCTAGCAGTCCCAGGTAGCACCTTTCAGAATCTTTCTCAAATTCTAGAAGTTTCTATTAATATAACCTTCTGGACTAACCAGTGCTAGCACTATTTTGGTATATAATTAGGGAGCTGCTTCTCCTTGGAGCAGAGTGAGTTGTGATGATGACTGCAGTGTGGACGAGATGTGTGTTAGATCCTTAAATCTGCCTGGCTTCTGGAGAATGCTGTCTGATGTCCCTACCTACTAGTGTCCCACTGCTTCTAAGCCTGATATATTTCTGGTGCTTTCATGATTAGTTTCAAAAATGAAATGAGGCTGGGCACGGTGGCTTACACCTATAATCCTAGCACTTTGGGAGGCCAAGGAGGGCAGATCACTTGAGGTTAGGAGTTTGAGACCGGCCTGGCCAACATGGTGAAACTGCATCTCTACTCAAAATACAAAAATTAGCTGGGCGTGGTGGCGGGTGCTTGTTATCCCAGCTACTTGGGAGGCAGAGGCAGGAGAATTGCATGAACCTGGGAGGTGAAAGTTGCAGTGAACCCAGATTGTGCCATTGCACTCCAGCCTGGGCAGCAGAGCAAGACTCCATCTCAAAAAAAAAAAAAAAAAAAATGGAAATGAAGGGTGAATAATATATAAGGGTCTTTACCTGTTAGAGAAACTGTTCCGTTCTGGGCAGGTGGTGTTAGTTTAGTTTGTGTGTTTGCTGAGTGCCCACCCTATCAGGGACTGAATGGCTGTTTTACAAGCACCTTTCCCCACAGTTCGGAAAAGCAGGGATAGTTATTCCCAATTTTCAGGGAAGACAACTGAAGCTGGCAGAAGATCCTCAGTTACAAAGTTGAGACCAAAACTGACATTTGATTTTGTTTTTCTACCATTTCACTATATCATGCTTCCTCAAAGTTTTCCTATACTTAGTAGGTGACCAAGAAATACTCAGTGATGATGATAATGCTCACTAAATTCTGAGAAATCATTGCTACTTTATGATTCCTGGCCACACGTTTTGAATAGGTATGTCTAGTTTTTTGATGACATTAGGATTGGCCTAAAAACAACTAAAAATAATCAGGAAGCAGATAATTAACATGTCAATAATGATGATCATGATGATGACTGCATAGGTAATATAGGTTCGAACTAGAAACTTAGAAGCTAGCAAAAAGAAGGAAACCCAAACTATTGCTGTTGACCACCACTGTTAATAATTGGTGTATTTTTCCTGTCTTTTTTTTCCTTCTGATAAGAATGTTGTATTGTTCAAGTTCTGTCTCTTCATTGGAATGCTGTTTCTTTCTTTTTTTTTTTTTTTCTTTATTTTTTTGAGACGGGGTTTTGCTCTTGTCACCCAGGCTGTAGTGCAATGGCACGATCTCAGCCCACTGCATCCTCTGCCTCCCAGGTTTGAGTGATTCTCCTGCCTCGGCCTCCTGAGTAGCTGGGATCACAGTCGTGCACCACCACTCCTGACCTTAGGTGATCCACCCGCCTCAGCCTCCCAAAGTGCTGGGATTACAGGTGTGAGCCACTGTGCCCAGCCTGGAATGGTGTTTCTGACCCTGCCTTTTTCTGGCTGCAGTTTGACCTTATTTTCTTGGTTTTGGGTTGCGTGGAACAATAGGAAGAGATAACAAATGGATCACTGTTCATCCTGAGAGGCATGAAAGGTGAATGGGGCGTGTGCAGTGGCTCACGCTTATAATTCTAATGCTTTGGGAGGCTGAGGTGGGAGGATTGCTTGAGCCCAGGAGTTTGAGGCTACAGTGAGCTATGATCGCACCACTGCACTCTAACCTAGGCGACAGAGCGAGACCTTGTCTCCAAAAAAAAAAAAAAAAAAAAAGATGAATGACTTTCTGTGACAACGTGAACAAGCTTGGCGACAATGTTCTCCAGGGCTTGGCTAGATGCTGTAGGCAGAAGCAGAACAGCTGTGGACCTTGGCTGCCCTGTGTTACCTCTCACATCCTTCTCTTCTACTCTCATGTCTCAGGAGATAGAGACCTCAGAGCCTTGCAGCTGTATCCACTTCACCAATTACAGTATCCTCATTGGAACCAATAAATTCTACGAAATCGACATGAAGCAGTACACGCTGGAGGGTAGGGCCCGCCTTCTCTTTCCCACCCACCCGTGGCTCAGGCCGCACTGAGACTCAGAACTCATTCCTGAAGCCCGCTTCTCGCCTGCCTTTACAGAATTCCTGGATAAGAATGACCATTCCTTGGCACCTGCTGTGTTTGCCGCCTCTTCCAACAGCTTCCCTGTCTCGATCGTGCAGGTGAACAGTGCAGGGCAGCGAGAGGAGTACTTGCTGTGTTTCCACGGTGAGTCGTGGCTGTGCCCGCTGCCCTTTTGGGTCCTCATGGACACTAGGGACCCATGAGTGGTTGGAGGAGGATATGTGGAGCTCTGGGGCAGGATAGGTCTGACTGGGGGTACAGAGACTGTCCTTCCAGAACCACCAGGTCCCCTTGGGGAGTCTCCTCTCCACCACCAGATACTAGCGTGGTCTAACTCTATCACATTCTCTCCAAAGAGCAGGCAGTTTTTTCCTCGTCCATCCCTTGCTCTTTCTTTCTCTCCCTTTTCTCTTCCTCTGTCCTCATTTCATACCCCCTCCCACTAACTCCCATCATTTCTTTGTCTTTTCTTGTTTACTTTTACTTTTCTTTTTTCTGGTCCTCCCCTCCCGCAAAACCAGAAAAACAACAGGGAAAAACCCCACCAAAAAGAAATCGGAAATACCCCGACTAAACAAACCCCTCCTCTCCCCCCCCTCCCCCCCCCCGCTCCCCTCCCTCCTCCTCCCCTCCCCTCCCTCCCCTCCCCCCCTCCCCCTCCTCCTCCCCTCCCCTCCCCTTCTTTCCTGAGTCTTTCCGTCTTTCCCTGTCTGTCCTCCTTCCTCCTGATCGCTTCATTCCCCTCTCTCTCTCTCTCTTTCTCTTCCCTCTCCTCCTCTTATTCCTTTCCTTCTTTTCACTTGAGTTCTCTTTCTTTAATAAAATTTAATAAATTAAAATAAATTAAATTTAAAAAGTCCCTCATTTTTAATAAAGCTGAGAGCTGCTCAGCAGAGGGCCTCCGGTTTTCACAGTCAGTCCTATCTGGTCAGGGGTCCCTGGGCTCTGCTTCTCGTTCTTCCATCACCATGTGTGTCACTGATGCCCCTGCCCTTAGCTGTGCTAATGCCCGCATGCTCTTGACACCTTGCAGAGTTTGGAGTGTTCGTGGATTCTTACGGAAGACGTAGCCGCCCAGACGACCTCAAGTGGAGTCGCTTACCTTTGGCCTTTGGTATGTGGGGCTCAGTGTGGGGGCTTCTCTTTTAGCGGCTGGTGTCCTGGAAAAGAATTGCAGCCGGGTGCCGTGGCTCACGCCTGTAATCCCAACACTTTGGGAGGCCGAGGTGGGTGGATCATGAGGTCAGGAGTTTGAGACCAGCCTGACCAACATGGTGAAACCCCATTTCTACTAAAAATACAAAAATTAGCCAGGCGTGGTGGCGTGTGCCTGTAGTCCCAGGTACTCAGGAAGCTGAGGCAGGAGAATTGCTTGAACCCAGGAGGTGGAGGTTGCAGTGAGCCGAGATTGTGCCACTGCACTCCAGCCTGGCCACAGAGTGAGACTCCATCTCAAAAAACCAAAAAAAAAAAAAAAAAAAAACCACAACCGCAATTGCACGTGGAAATTTTTTTTTTTTTGGTCTAAGCACCATGCGTGTGAATTCCATTAGATACCAAGCACAATGTGTAACAGTCACCCAGAGAACTGTTCATGGAAAGATTCTGAGACTCGATGAAGAGCTGCCTACGCCAGATTCACCAGCCCACAGCCCCAGCCCTGGGAACTATTTGCTAGGCTCTCATGATAGAAAGGAGCCCAATTCCCTGTGGATTTATTTCAGTCATTTCCAAAGGCTGCAGAGTGTCCCATGGCATAGCTGAACACCTGTTCACTTAACCAGTTCTAATTAGGCAAAGCAGTAAGGCCATGCCTGTTTTGTTTGTAAGTGTAGACAACACCGTGATGAACATCCTTGTACTACTCCTTTTGCACTTGTCAGATAGCACCCCCTGATTATAAGCTCCTAAAAGTGGAACTGTTGGATCAAAGACTAAACACACACATACATACAAATATGTACATATGTATCTGTGTGAATGTTCTGAAATGCCGTCGTGGCCCAAATATCCTTTGAGGCTATTTTGTTTCTCTATTGCTGCATATTAAGTCATCTGAAAGCGTAGTGACTTCAAACAACAGCTTATCATTGGCCCTGACTCCACAGCTTGACTGGACAGTTCTGCTTCATGTGGTATCAGCAGGGCCACTGGGACAACTAGAAAGCCCAAGACAGGCTCACAAACATGGCCCACAAAGAGTGCTGGCCATAATGTGGGTGCTCAGCTGCGGCTGGTGGCTGGAGGCCTTGTTGCTTTCCATGCTGGCTTCTTCCAAAAATACAGAAGCAGAAGCTGGCAAGCCTGCTCACTTCCACCACACTCTACTGGTTACAGCAGACTGCAGAGTCAGCCCAGATTCCAGGCCAGGGAACTGCACCAGGGCATGCATACCAGAACCCATGACTTAAAAAGTCTAATACCAAGTTTTGCCATAAGGAATAATAGTGCTTTTTCCCTTTAAGGCAGAAAATATTTCCAGTCCTGTCTGCTCTAGTTGCAGTGACACTGTCATACAGAGATAGAGTATTAAGAAGACCAGCAATGTCTAAATATCTGTGAACCCAGTCTTTTTTTAAAACTGAACCCAGCCGGGCGCGGTGGCTCAAGCCTGTAATCCCAGCACTTTGGGAGGCCGAGACGGGCAGATCACAAGGTCAGGAGATCGAGACCATCCTGGCTAACACGGTGAAACCCTGTCTCTACTAAAAATGCAAAAAAATTAGCTGGGCGTGGCGGCGAGCGCTTGTAGTCCCAGCTGCTTGGGAGGCTGAGGCAGGAGAATGGCGTGAACCTGGGAGGCGGAGCTTGCAGTGAGCCGGGATCGCGCCACTGCACTCCAGCCTGGGCGACTGAGCGAGACTCCGTCTCAAAAAAAAAAAAAAAAAAACTGAACCCAGTCTTTTTTTTTTTTTGAGTCGGATTTTCGTTTTTGTTGCCCAGGCTGGAGTGCAATGGCGCAATCTCAGCTCACTGCAATCTCTGCCTCCCGGGTTCAAGTGATTCTCCTGCCTCAGCCTCCCAAGGAGCTGGGATTACAGGCACCTGCCACAACACCCAGCTAATTTTTTGTATTTTTAGTAGAGACAGGGTTTCACCATGTTGACCAGGCTGGTCTCGAACTCCTGATCTCAGGTGATCCACCTGCCTTGGCCTCCCAAAGTGCTGAGATTACAGGCATGAGCCACTGCGCTCAGCCCAAACCCAGTCTTTTTTAAAATCAAATTCTTTGATGTTTACAATCAGTTTTAAAAGGTACAATGAAAAGTCTCACCCAGTGTGTCCATCTCCCAAATTTTCCATCCCTATTCCTTCAAAGAAAAACAAAGCTCATATGAGTTTCTTGTCCTTCCAGTACTTTATGCAAATACTAGCACATAAAATATATATATTCTTTTTTCCACCTTTTAAAAAATCAGTAAGGTAGCATACTTCCCACATGATTCTGAACCTTATTTTTTGCACTGAGCAATGTACCTTGGGCATTCTTTCATATCTGTATGAAGACAGCCTTTTCATGCATGTTTATAGCTGTGCAGAATTCCATAGATGTATTATAATTTTTTTTGTTTGAGATGGAGTCTCCCTCTGTTGCCCAGGCCGGAGTGCAGTGGTGCCATCTCAGCTCACTGTCACCTCTGCCTCTTGGGTTCAAGTGATTCTCCTGCCTCAGCCTCCTGAGTAGCTAGGATTACAGGCATATACCAACATGCCTGGCTAATTTTTGTGTTTTTGATAGAGATGGGGTTTCACCATGTTGGCCAGGCTGGTCTCGAACTCCTGACTTCAGGTGATTCACCCGCCTTGGACTCCCAAAGTGTTGGGATTACAGGCGTGAGCCACCACGCCCGGCCAGATGTATTATAATTTATTTAGCCAATGCCTACACTGTACACTTGAGTTGTTTTACATCTTCTGCTGTAACAAACCACATGGCAGTGACTCTCCTCGAACACGCATGACTGTTCTGGCACACAGATAGGTATTTGTGGGGTGAATTGCTTTACACAGGATTGCTGGGTCAAAGAATGCATTGCAGCCAGATTTTGATTTTCCCTCTTTTCACCATTCTTTGGCCCACACTGTGCCTGCATGGTGATCACACAGCCTACAGAGAACCCTATCTGTTTGTGACCCACTTCAACTCACTCGAAGTAATTGAGATCCAGGCACGCTCCTCGGCAGGGTAAGCATTATCCTACCATGCTTGGAAAACCTCAACTGTTGGGGTAGGTGTTGGGGCTGGCTGCATGTTCCTTCCTAACCTGCCTAGCAATGGAGGTAGCCTGCAATGAGGGTAACTGGAACTCTGGGACTCTGCAGGACCCCTGCCCGAGCGTACCTGGACATCCCGAACCCACGCTACCTGGGCCCTGCCATTTCCTCGGGAGCGATTTACTTGGCATCCTCATACCAGGATAAATTAAGGGTCATTTGCTGCAAGGGAAACCTCGTGAAGGAGTCTGGCACTGACCACCACCGGGGCCCGTCCACCTCCCGCAGGTAACCAGCTTCTCCTCGTCCTCAGGACTGGGGGCAACGTGCCTTTCTGCAAGGCAGAAGGAAATGATACTAAACCAGTAGAATGTTTCTCAATCTTCACTTTGTCCTTAAGCTCAAATCACTGATTTCTTTGCGATCTATGGCACTGAAATGACACAGACCTTTATGAGCATCAGGAGAATTCAAAAATACCACCTTGTAAAAGTCAGAGGGGAGAGGTCTGATCTTTCTCTCATGGGTATTTTCATTGGCTTGGTGAAAAATGGAGCACAAATTAGGCATTTATTGCTTTAGCAGGTATTTTGTGGTGCTAGTTGGGCTTGTGGGGGAGGGAGAATGGTGATTAAAACAGACACAGCCCCTCCGTGATAGCACTCACAGCTCAGTGGGAGAGATGCGGGCAATCATAGATTAGGGCATGGAAGGATGAGGCTCTGGTGGGGTGATTTAAAGCCTGGACGTGGAGGTGAGGGAGGATTTCCCATCAGATATGAGGTGGGGGCAGGGGGACCAGTGACGGATGCTCAGGCAGGAGGGAAGGCAAGCCATGCCTGGAGGTCCAGAGATGTGAGGTCGTGAGAGCAGGCCAGGGACTCCGGCCAGCCTGGTGCCTTCCCTGGAATGCGAGACCTCCTGAACAGGACTGGACTCAAACAGCCATTGATAAAGAAGCAGTTAAATAAATTAAAGTACAGCCCTGGGAAGGAATGCTGTGCAGGCATCTGGGGAAAAATGAATGAAGAACTCACAGTGACATGGAGCAATCGCCAGGACACATCAAGGTACAGGAGAGTATGCAGAATATGCTGCCACTTGTATTAAAAAGGAGGGGAGGTGGTGCAGTGACTCACGCCTGTAATCCCAGCACTTTGGGAGGCCAGGGCGGGCAGATCACTTGATCCCAGGAGTTCAAGACCAGCCTGGGCAACGTGGTAAAACCCCATCTCTACTAAAAATACAAAAATTAGCCAGGTGTGGTGTGTGCCTGTAATCCCAGCTACTCTGGAGGCTGAGGTGGCGGGGATTGCTTGAGCCCAGGAGGTGGAGGTTACAGTGAGTCGAGATCACGCCGCTGTACTCCAGCCTGGGCACAGAGTGAGACCCTATCTCAAAACCAAAAAAGGAGGGAAAAGGCACTTCCAGAATGCCCGAGTAAGGACCTCTGACAATGTGTTTCTCCATAAAAACAACGGGACCACTGGCAGTTATAAAAATCAACTTTTCAGAGCTCTGGAAACTAACCCTTTGAGGAGCCACTGTCAGGCAGGGTCAAACCAAAAGAGTCAGGAGCACATGGTTATTTGACACCTTTGCTTTTCCAGCAAGTTCCTGGGATCAAAACCACGTTGAACAAGCATGTTGCAGAAAAGGCCTCTTCTTAAAAGGCATTCTTTTTAAATTTTATTTTTTAAATTTTACTTGTTTTTGAATTGATAATCTAATCACAGGGCACAGAATTCAAAGGATAAAAAAGGTATACAGTATAGAGCCTCTCTTCTGGATCTCTCTTGCCTCGTAACTCTCCTCACTCCCTCTCTCCGGGTCCTCACCTGGGAAGGAACCAATTTTGTGAAGTTTTTGTGTTTCCATTTAGGAATCCTTTATGCTGATACAGCCAGCCCTCTCTGTCTATAGGTTATGCCTCTGTAGATTCAACACACCATGGATTGAAAATATTTGAAAAAATAATTTTGTTTGTACTGCACATGTTCAGGCTTTTACAAATTGTCATTATTCCCTAAACAATACAGTATAACAGCTATTTACAGAGCATTTACATTGTATTAGGTGTTATAAGTAATCTAGAGATGATTTAAAGTGTACAACAGGATGTGTGTAGGTTATATGCAAATACACCCCCCCTCCTTTTTTTTGGGGACAGGGTCTCTGTCGTCTAGGCTGGAATGCATTGGTACGATCACAGCTCACTGCAGCCTCTACCTCCCTGGGCTCAGGTGATCCTCCTACCTCAGCCTGCTGAGTAGCTGGGATTACAGGCATGCACCACCACACTCAGCTAATTTTTGTATTTTTTGTAGAGATGGGGTTTTACCATGTTGCCCAGGCTGGTCTCAAACTCCTAGGCTCAAGTGATCTGCCCACCTGGGCCTCCCAAAGTGCTAGGTTTATAGGCCTGAAGCACTGTGTCTGGCCCTATACCATTGAATATAAGAGACGTGAGCATCCACAGATTTTGGTATCCACAGGAAGTCCTGGAACCAGTCCCCCAGGCCACCAAGGGACAGCTGTACAACCAAATGTACAGAGTCAGATCCACTGCCCTGATAATGGGCCTTTTCCAGGGAGTGTAGCTAGATAGGTCAGATAGCGACAGTTTTCTGGGGATGGGGCTTTCTGGGGAGCTTCAATCCTGATCTGCTCCCTCCAGTGGCTACTAGACTGCTGGTTTTCACAGCTACTGTGGTTCTAAGGGACATGGTTTCAACTCTTCCGCAGATCTGGGGAGAGGGGAGTGGGTATAGGGCAAGTTAAAATGTCACAAAACATTCGGTTCTTGCTGAGATTCCTTTTTCTTGCATAAACACTCTTTGAATTGTTGCAGGCCTTTTTTGCAACATGCTTGTTCAGTGTGGTTTTGATCCCAGGAACTTGCTGGAAAAGCAGAGGTGCCAAATACCTATGTGCTCCTGACTCTTTTGGTTTGACCCTGCCTCGAGAGTGGCCGCTTAAAGGGCTAGGGTTAATTTCCAGAGCTCTGAAAAGTTGATTTTGACAATTGCCAGTGATCTTGTTGCTTTTATGGAGAAACAGGTTGTCAGAAGTCCTTACTGTGGCATTCTGGAAGTGCCCTTCCCCTCCTTGTGTTTTTTTTTGTTGTTGTTAGGGTCTCACTCTGTGCCTGGGCTGGAGTACAGTGGCGTGATCTTGGCTCACTGCAACCTCCGCCTCCTGGGCTCAAGAGAGCCCCTGACTTCAGCCTCCCGCCAAGTAGCTGGGACTACAGGCGCCCGCCACATCTGGCTAATTTTTTTTTTTTTTTTTTTTTTGAGACGGAGTCTTGCTCTGCCGCCCAGGCTGGAGTGCAGTGGCCGGCTCTCAGCTCACTGCAAGCTCCGCCTCCCGGGTTGACGCCATTCTCCTGTCTCAGCCTCCCGAGTAGCTGGGACTACAGGCGCCCGCCTCGTCGCCCGGCTGGTTTTTTGTATTTTTTAGTAGAGACGGGGTTTCACCGTATTAGCCAGGATGGTCTCGATCTCCTGACCTCGTGATCCGCCCGTCTCGGCCTCCCAAAGTGCTGGGATTACAGGCTTGAGCCACCGCGCCCGGCCTAATTTTTGTATTTTTTGTAGAGACAAGGTTTTACCATGTTGCCCAGGCTGGTCTTGAACTCCTGGGCTCGAGCAATTTGCCCGCCCTGACCTCCCAAAGTGCTGGGATTACAGGCGTGAGCCACTGCACATGACCACCCCTCCTTTTTAACACAAGTGGCAGCATATTCTGCATACTCTTCTGTACCTTGATGTGTCTTGGTAATTGCTCCATGTCAGTGTGAGAAGTAGTTCTTCATTCATTTCTCCCCAGATGCCTGCACAACCCTCCTTATCAGGGCTGTACCTTAATTCGTTTAACTGCTTGTTCATCAATGGCTGTTTGTCTCCAGTCTGTTGCTGCAATAAATGACTTTCTCCTTATGTCATTTTACATGCTGAGGAGTCTATCTGTAGGATAAATTCCAAGAGAAGGAATGAATGGGTGACGGCTGAGGTGTGTTTGTAAATCTGATGGACAGTGTGGAGTTTTCTGCCCTGAAGGCTTCTCCCATTTGCAGTCCCACCAGCTGCATGTGGAAGTGGGACTGGCCTCGTCTTGACACAGTGCTGGGAGCTAGATCCAGCTCGAGGTGTAGGAAGTTTGAAACCTTGGCCTGCAAAGAAGGTCTCAGATTATTTAACCCAGGGAATAAATGGCCTAAGATAATCTTCTGGACTGGTTTACCAGCCCTGTGTGTCTACCTTATAAATGGTTATGTGGGCCCCATACCATGTGTCTGACATAATGTCTATGGCTGGGGATACAGAGATGTAGAAAGCATTGTTCTTATATTCCAGGGGCCCATAATTTGGTGGAAGAACCACAACTAATATTACAAAATACCAAGATCTTAGGCAAGACTGTCCTAATGAATGGTCTCTCTTTTGTTGATGTATAGGAGCTAATTAATCTGAAATGTTTGGTTAGTGTGGTTTTAACCTGGGGCACTTGCTGAAAAACCAGAAGTGCCAATAATTAAATGCTCCTAACTCTTGGCTTGGCCCTGCTTCAAGAGTGACTGCTTAGTGCACCACAGTCTTCCCCTGAAAATGTCTAGATCTTCTTTAAGTAGTTCCCAAGTCATGCCAGAAACACATTGAAGTATTGTAATTAGATTTTTTTCCTCTGTTGCCTCACTAGATAGGTAGCCAGGCACCTTGCTTTTGAGACTATATAGTCTCTCAAAGGAATTGCTTACTATGTGATCAAAACAGTTCCAATTCCTGTGAATAAGGGGCAGAAAAGTGTTCGCTTTCCTGTATTATGTCTGGAAAATCAGTAGTTGGTTATCTCTTGGCTTATAGAACGATCTTTTGGTCGCTGACTTCTTTGGGCAGTTGAGGGTTGGCTTTCTGGGTCTGATTCACTGCAGGCTTCGTTGCCCTGGTCTGTTTAGCAGAGCAGGAAATGTAACTCCTTGCCAAAAAGACCATAAAATTGATGTGGTAGATTATGGGTCATTAATGGATAAGGAGATGGAAGACTGCCCACTTGGCTTGAAATGACGGGTGTGTTCCTCCCTCCCGTTAATCTCAGCTGACGTCCTGAATGGCCTTCCCTTGAGCAATCCTTCTTCCCCTGGGCAGTGAGCACCCTCTCATTTGTTTTATGATAGTTTCCTGTGGACACATCTTACCATTTCTTTTCCATTACAAGTAGGCTTAATGTAGTTCTCCTACTTGGAATTTATTTTTTTATTTGTCTTCCAGATTTCAAAGCCATATGGCTAGAGATGAATATAAACTTTGATTTCAAGATGTTGAAATCTGCATTATCTTAAATCATACTGCTGCACAGACAGGGGTTCTGGTCTTCTGAGCATTTGCTGTCTGAATCTCCAAACATTACAGTTACATGGGAAAGCAAGAGCATGGCATGAAACTATTCACTATGAACTGAGCCCTTATGAAATTATCTCTGCACACCAACCTCTCTGTAGAGGAGGAACTGGCAAACTTTTTCTGCACAGGTCTAGATGGTAAATATTTTCGGCTTTGTGAGCCATATGGTCTCTGTCTCAGCTGCTCAGCCCTGTTGCGGTCATGCGGAAGCAGCTGTAAGACAATGCATAACCAGATGGGCATGGCTTCATTCCAATAAAACTTTATTTATAAAAACAAGCATCTTCCGGATTTGGCCCTCAAGCCTGTTCTAGAGTCTCTTCTTCCACAGTAAATGCTGTCTTTGCTGTCACTTCTCAATTGTGGACGTTGACAGAGGAGGTTCTGATACAGTTAGACCAATAATTGAAGAAAGAAATGAACAAGTTGATAAAATGATAGCCTCTTCCAATGAGAAGGATTTAAATATCAAGGATTAAGATAGTCCTTTGGGAAAACCAGTGATGCTCTACACTTTTCTTTTTCTAATTTTTAGTTTTAGTTTTTTAGAAGTGGGGTCTTGCCATATTGCCTGGACTGGTCTCGAACTCCTGGGCTCAAGTGATTCTCCTTCCTTAGCCTTCCTAATAGCTAGGACTACAGGCATGCATCACTGTGCCCGGCTTTTTCAAATATTTCAAAGAGCCTTCTGTAGGATCTTACTGCAAAAGTCCAACGTGTCCAACGTTGATGTCAGAGCATGTTAGCAACAATTTTGTTGAGAGAATTAGCACAAAACAAATCATTCTGTGATTCATACTGGGTTCATTTTTGGAATCAGCTGCATTGTAATTTAAATACTAAAAAATATCTAGCATAAAATAAGTTTATATTCCAAGATAAAGCCTCAGTCAAACAAAATATGTTTTCAAGTAATATTCACTATAATTTTTTTTCCCCATTTTAAGTAGGGCCTTTTCCAAGCATGAATTATACTGAGATAACAGGGACTCTAGTACTTTTTGAGCTGATCGAGGGTGGGAAAGAATTGACTCAGAAGGCCACATTTCAGTTCTCTCTGTGTTTCTGGGTCTTACTACATCTTCAGAGAGGGAGTTTGGGCCCTGGGTCTGCTGAAATCTTCATTTGAAATATCCAGGCCAGGAATGGGTGGAGGGTTGGGTTGGGTTGGGTCGTACAAAAAGGCCCCAGTGTTTTCAGCTGTTTGGTTACTAATTATCAACCTTTGAGGCCTGGGACGTTTTCTGAGCCTGCTCTACTGTTTTTGTCTGCCCTGCTCAGTTTCCTGATTCTGTCAGGCCTGATCCCTACACCTCTCGGTCATCTTATTGCCATGACTGAGAACCATCAACTGTCTGAGCATCTGCATTCGCATCAGGTGTCAGAGAGACTCTTGGAAAGCCACCTGGGGGGAGAGGTGACCAAACACCAGACCCAGGAGTGGGACAGACATGGCAGTTAACAGTGATGAGTACAGGGTTTCCCCAAACTGCTCCCTTGCACTGAGGGCCTTTGTGGGCCCCTGACTTCTGGGTCTTAGCAGGCTGACCTCCTAGATGAAGACTTCCTTCTGTGCCTTCTAGGCTCTGGGAAATACTAGGTCAGTAGGATATAGTATGGGGCTTATGACATCAAACTGGTCTTTTTTTTTTTTTTTTTTTTTTTTTGAGACGGAGTCTCACTTTGTTGCCCGGGCTGGAATGCAGTGGCTCGATCTCGACTCACTGCAACCTCTGCCTCCTGGGTTCAAGTAATTCTCCTGCCTCAGCCTCCTGAGTAGCTGGGACTACAGGCGCATGCCACCACGCCTGGCTAATTTTTGTATTTTTAGTAGAGATGGGGTTTCACCATGTTGGCCAGGCTGGTCTCGAACTCCTGACCTCGTGATCTGCCTGCTTCGGCCTCCCAAAGTGCTGGGATTACAGGTGTGTGCCACTGCGCCCGACCTATCAAACTTGTCTTTATTGGAATCCCAGCTTTACCACTCATTAGCTCAGCTCAGGTGAGTCAGCTAACTCCTGTCTGTCCCCATTTTCTTGCTTGTACAGTGAGGGTCATGCTTGTTCCTAGCTCAAGAGCTGCTGTGATGATTTAATGAGATGATGAGAGATGGCAGGTGAAGAGCTTAGCACAGGCCTGGTGCACAGTATGTGCTCAGTAAATGAAAGCCTGCACTGAGGAAGGTGGGTTGTCTTTTGTTGCCATCTTTGCTGTCTTCCCTGTCTTTGCTGCCAAAAATCAAACGCAGGCAAAGTCCAAAGAACTCCAGATCTAATCTGTTGATAATCAGTGGTGAGGCCGGGTCAAGCGGGGGGTTCCGCAGGGAAGAAGTAAAATGCCCCTCTGGGATTGTGACCTCCCAGCTCCCTACGTTCCTCTTTTGTCGCCAGCAGCCCCAACAAGCGAGGCCCGCCCACGTACAACGAGCACATCACCAAGCGCGTGGCCTCCAGCCCGGCGCCGCCCGAAGGCCCCAGCCACCCCCGAGAGCCAAGCACACCGCACCGCTACCGCGAGGGGCGGACCGAGCTGCGCAGGGACAAGTCTCCTGGCCGCCCCCTGGAGCGGGAGAAGTCCCCGGGCCGGATGCTCAGCACGCGGAGAGAGCGGTCCCCCGGGAGGCTGTTTGAAGACAGCAGCAGGGGCCGGCTGCCTGCGGGAGCCGTGAGGACCCCGCTGTCCCAGGTGAACAAGGTGAGGCAACCTCCCGAGGCCTGTGTGTCTGTTGCGGAGGCCAGGAGTGACTTGGGGAACTGAGGCCCCCACGGGGCCACTATTGTTTAAAAAAGGAACTCCATGACTGTAATTCAGACTTTGTGAGACACAGGAGTTTAGGAAGAAAATGTACTTTAAGAAGTAGCTTCCTGGCCGGGCGCGGTGGCTCAAGCCTGTAATCCCAGCACTTTGGGAGGCCGAGACGGGCGGATCACGAGGTCAGGAGATCGAGACCATCCTGGCTAACACCGTGAAACCCCGTCTCTACTAAAAATACAAAAACTAGCCGGGCGAAGTGGCGGGCGCCTGTAGTCCCAGCTACTCGGGAGGCTGAGGCAGGAGAATGGCGTCAACCCGGGAGGCGGAGCTTGCAGTGAGCTGAGATCCGGCCACTGCACTCCAGCCTGGGCGACAGAGTGAGACTCTGCCTCAAAAAAAAAAAAAAAAAAAAAAAGTAGCTTCCTGGCCCGGTGAGGTGGCTCACGCCTGTAATCCCAGCACTTTGGGAGGCTGAGGCGGGCGAATCACGAGGTCAGGAGATCCAGACCATCCTAACACGGTGAAACCCCGTCTCTACTAAAAAAAAAAAAAAAAAAAAAAAAAAAATTAGCCAAGCGTGGTGGCGGGCACCTGTAGTCCCAGCTCCTCGGGAGGCTGAGGCAGGAGAATGGCATGAACCCGGGAGGTGGAGCTTGCAGTGAGCCGAGATCTCGCCACTGCACTGCAGCCTGGGCGACAGAGCGAGACTCCGTCTCAAAAAAAAAAAAAAAAAAAAAAAGAAATAGCTTCCTAAGCAAATGGATAACGTGTGTGTGATTAAAAAGGAAAATATGTATGTGTATACTCAAAATATAATAGCTACCAAAAAATATGTTTTCCCTTCTCCAGAGGCAAGCGGTAGCAGTTTCTAGAGATATTCTGTGCATACAAGCAAATATGTGTGCTCTCCTTTTTAAAACCCAAATGATAGCATCCTATATGAAATGTTCCATGCTTTACTATACATATAGATTCACACACATACACACATATGCTTTTTTTTTTTTTTTTTTTTTTTTTTTTTTTTTTTTTTTTTTTTTTGAGAGAGCGTCTTGCTGTGTTACCTAGGCTGGAGTGCAGTGGTGTGATTATAGCTCACGGCAACCTGGAACTTCTGGGCTCAAGCCATCCTCTCACTTCAGCCTCCTGAGTAGTTGGGAATTTGGGCTGTAGCTACCGTGTCTGGCTTTTTCCCCCACTTTTTTTTTTTGTTTGTTTTTGTTTTTGGTTGTTTTAGAGTCACGGTCTTACTGTGTTGCCCAGGCTGGAGTGCAGTGGCATGATCATAGCTCACCACGGTGTTGAACTTCTGGGCTCAAGTGATCCTCCAGCCTCAGCCTCCTGAATAGCTGGGACTATAGGCTTAAGCCACCATCTGTCTAATTCCCACCCCCACCCCCCTTTTAATTTTTTTTAGAGACAGAACGTCGCTATGTGCCCAGGCTGGTCTTGGACTCCTAAGCTCAAGCAGTCCTCACACCTTGGCCTCCCAAAATGCTGGGATTACAGGCGTGAGTCACCACGCTCGGCCCACTCATGTGTATATATAAATTGTTTTTCTGGAAGGCTACACAGAAAAGTGTTCACAGTGGTTGCCTTCCAGAAGAACTTTGAGCTTTTATAAATGTTTAAATCATGTGCATGAATGATCTGTGTAATTCTTAGGTCTAGGAGAGGGATAGGTGTTGAAGACCAGGGGCTCCCCCAGGCAGGGGATGGCTCAAGTGCTTGGTGCCTCCTCAGCAGGCTGAGCAGGCCAAGGAGCCACCTTTCTGCCATTTGGGGCTGATTTTCTGGGTGGCATTCTCCTTCTGATGCCACGTGCAGTTCACCTGCTGGTAAAGAAAGAAGGAAACACCATCCATGTGGCTTCTCATCCCTCCCAATTGACTGATGAAACTGTGTATGTGCATGTGTGTGCGTTAACATGCTTACAGCAACACAGGTACACACACGGTTTTCGGATTTTCCAGTGAGTTTCACTCCCTGGCTTTCCCAGGCTCTGGAGCGGGTGCTGCCCTGCTGAGCACTCACTGCTAACTGCTGAAGGGGATAGCCCAGGGGCTGCAGATTCCCATTTGCATCGTGCAAGGTGAGCACAGCAACTTCTGGCCTCGGATGGCTAACACTCCTCCTCCTCATTTCACTCCTAGGTCTGGGACCAGTCTTCAGTATAAATCTCAGCCAGAAAAACCAACTCCTCATCTCGATCTGCAGGAAACACCAAACACACCATGGAACTCTGCTGATGGGGACCCAAGCGCCCACGTTCTCAGCCACCCTCTGGCTCAATGGGGCCCAGACCCACCTCGGCACGGACACCCCTGTCTCCAGGAGAGGCAGGTGGCTGAGGCTCTTCGGAGCTGTCAGGCCCGGTGCCTGCCCTGGGCACCTCCCTGCAGCCATCTCTTTGCACTTTGTTACTCTTTCAAAGCGTTCACAAACTTTTGTACCTAGCTCTAGCCTGTACCAGTTAGTTCATCAAAGGGAACCAACCGGGATGCTAACTACAGCGTGGTTAGAACCCTAATTAGCTACTTTAATATCCTAGGATTGGTTGGTTTTTTTTTTGTGTTTCTTTTTTTTTTTTTTTTTTTAAGACAACAGAATTCTTAATAGATTTGAATAGCAACGTATTTCCTGTTGTAGTCATTTTTAGCTAGATCACATCATCAGGTCTTTGCTACCGAGGCATAGTATAGAAGAGTCCCGGTCAGTTGGCCAACCTCCCGCAGCCACGTAGGTTCATCCTTGTTCCTGTTCATTCTCATAGATGGCCCTGCTTTCCCCAGGGTGACATCATAGCCAAATGTTTACTGTTTTCATTGCCTTTTATGGCCTTGACGACTTCCCCTCCCACCAGCTGAGAATGTACGGAGGTCATCGGGCCTCAGCTCGGAGGCAGTGACTTGGGGCCAAGGGACCTCGAGATGCTTTCCTTCCCCGCCCCCCAGCGTCATCTCCCCAGCCTGCTGTTCCCGCTTGCCATGTAGCTTTGGCCAGGAAAGCATGCAATAGACTTGCTCGGAGCCCAGCACTCCTGGGTCTCGGGGTCGGGGAGGGGACGGGGGCTCCCACCTCCTGTCTGTGACGGTGTGTTGTTCCCCACTGTGGGATGGGGAAGAGGCCCGTCGGGAGTTCTGCATGGCGGTTTACTGCATGTGCTGCCCCCTTGGGTTGCTCTGCCAATGTATTAATACCATCCCATAGCTCCTGCCGAATCGAGACCCTCTGACGACTTGCCGACTAACTGGCCACCACAAGCTGCAGTCTGTAGCACTGAACAAACAAAAAAAAACAAAACGCTCAAGCCTTACGACCAGAGAAGGATTTCAGCAAACCACCACCTCCCACTCAGTGTCCCCTCCGAACTTCACACTTCCCTGCCTGCCGAGGATGACTCTGTTCACACCCAATCCAGCGCGGTTCTACCCCACGAAACTGTGACTTCCCAAATGAGCCTTTCCCTAGGGCTGGGGGACCTGAGACTAGGAAGTATGAGAAAGCAGCCGCAGCTCAACTCTTCCAGCTCCGCCCGGGTTGGGAAGTCCTTAGGTGCAGTGCGGCTCCCACTGGGTCTCTGGACCCTCCTGTTAGAGTACGAAATTCCTGGCAACTGGTCTAGAACCAACCTAGAGGCTTTGCAGTTGGCAAGCTAACTCGCGCCTTATTTCTGCCTTTAATCTCCCACAAGGCATCTGTTGCTTTGGGTCCTCCACGACTCTTAGGCCCGCCTCAACAACCCAGGCACCTCCCAGGTAGGCTCAAAGGTAGACCCGTTTCCACCGCAGCAGGTGAACACGACCGTGTTTTCAACCATGTGTCCACAGTTCCGATCCCTTTCCAGATCGCAACCTGGCCTGCATCCCAGCTCCTTCCTGCTCGTGTCCTAACCTAAGTGCTTTCTTGTTTAAAACGCCTACAAACCTCCGTGTGGTAGCTCCTTTGGCAAATGTCCTGCTGTCGCGTTTCACGTGTTGCTTGGAGTCTGTGGGGTCGTACTCCCTCCCCTCCCGTCCCCAGGGCAGATTTGATTGAATGTTTGCTGAAGTTTTTGTCTCTTGGTCCACAGTATTTGGAAAGGTCACTGAAAATTGGTCTTTCAGTCTTGGCATTTCATTTAGGATCTCCATGAGAAATGGGCTTCCTGAGGCCTGAAAATGTATATTGTGTGTCTCATCTGTGAACTGCTTCCTGCTATATAGAACTAGCTCAAAAGACTGTACATATTTACAAGAAACTTTATATTCGTAAAAAAAAAAAAAAGAGGAAATTGAATTGGTTTCTACTTTTTTATTGTAAAAGGTGCATTTTTCAACACTTCCTTTGGTTTCAATGGTGGTAGTTGTGGACAGCCATCTTCACTGGAGGGTGGGGAGCCCCGTGAGACCACCAAGATGCCAGCAGGAAATATCGTAACACGAAATTGCTGTCAAAAGCTTATTAGCATCAATCAAGATTCTAGGTCTCCAAAAGTACAGGCTTTTTCTTCATTATCTTTTTTATTCAGAACGAGGAAGAGAACACAAGGAATGATTCAAGATCCACCTTGAGAGGAATGAACTTTGTTGTTGAACAATTAGTGAAATAAAGCAATGATCTAAAAATGTGTGCTTTAGTGCAATGACCTCTTCTTTTTTTGAGAGACTATGAAAGAAAAACTATCACCAGCGTGTCAGTGTAGGTGTATTCTCATGGACGGGACCTTCTTTACGTTGCGGGGAGGGTTTTCCTCTGGAGTGGGCTAGAGGAAGCCACGTGGTGGTTAGGGCACACTGCTATCCTGGAGTTAAGCAATTGGCGGCATTCTTTGCCAAGAGTGTGACATTGTGGAAATTCGGTCAGTACTTCCAGTGAACCATGAATTGGCTATTAAGGTCATATTATAGGACTGCAGAGCTGGAAAGCTCTTTAAGCTGTCACAAAGGCCATTTGGAAAGGATGACTCAAGAACGGATTACCCACCTCCATAATCAGCTAACCAGGAACAGGTCAGCTCAAGATTTCTTTCATCTATTATGATAAGGCCAACTGCAATTTAATAATGTAGATTTCTTTGTAGGGAAGAATTCAAATCAAAGGTAATTAAAAATGAAAATACTCCCATTTTTAACTAGATGAACTTTTGCAGTCTGCAAGATACATTTTTTCTCATTCTTTAGTTTGTTAGTATAAACTTGCTCCATCCAGACAGACAAGGGTTTTGGCAAATGGTGATGTTTTTGTTTTCATGGCTCCTGTGGGTTGTAGTCTTTGAATTTTTATTTTCTAATGAAGTCGTCTGACCACGGTCAAAATTGGACTCAGAGTCGTATCTGTCATTCGTTGCTTGTGATGGGACCCACAGATGCAGTTCTGTTCTTTTTGATGTTACTGTTGGGCATGAAAATCCACCACAAGGTCATAATTATAAGAATGAAAATAATTCAGAAGCTGAAGCAGTGAAATGTGGAACCTTTCTTTCCTTCTAGCATTAGGAAAACGTCTGTTAAATATCAACCAACTATTTCAGCGATTGTCCTGAGAATTGTGGGAGGCCACAGAAAACTTCCAAAGCTAAGTCAACATAGTTTGATTTCGAAAGGAAGTGCCAAGGGAAAATGTTTGAACCCGAAGGAATAGCCTGAAAGAAACAACCGATTTCGCAGCCACGCCGCAAAATGAGGCCTAACCCTTCATGCTGGCCACGCCTGTTTCATAAGCACAAAATTAGATGTTATGTTTTCTGCACTTACAACTCAATTGTCACCAGACTAAAGAGGTTGATTGCATAGCAAATTCCATAACCATGTAACTTTAGGATTTGGAGGGTTAGACCAAAAGAGATAATTTTGCTTAACAGGACTGTCTTCAGAATTGGACCTCTTTTTTTTTTTTTTTTTTTTTTTTTTGAGACGGAGTCTCGCTCTGTCGCCCAGGCTGGAGTGCAGTGGCCGGATCTCAGCTCACTGCAAGCTCCGCCTCCCGGGTTTACGCCATTCTCTCGCCTCAGCCTCCCGAGTAGCTGGGACTACAGGTGCCCGCCATCTCGCCCAGCTAATTTTTTGTATTTTTTTAGTAGAGACGGGGTTTCACCGTGTTAGCCAGGATGGTCTCGATCTCCTGACCTCGTGATCCGCCCGTCTCGGCCTCCCAAAGTGCTGGGATTACAGGCTTGAGCCACCGCGCCCGGCCAGAATTGGACCTCTTGAATGTGATTTGCTGTAGAAAACATTCGTGGGGGCCAGCTCAGCTTCCATTCTCAGAATACAGTGGTTTCACTGGCTTGTTCCACTGGTTCTAAGCCATGGGGAGATTTTGCTTCCCTCCTCCCAGAGGACATTTGACAATGCCTGGAGACATTTTTGGTTGTCACAACTGGGGGGTACTACTGGTATCCAATGGGTGGAGGTCAGACATGCTGCTCAACATCCTACAATGCAAAGGACAGCCCCCCACTGTAAAGCAGGCCCAAAGCCTCAATAGTGCCAAGGTTGAGAAACCTCGGTCTGTTCTAGTTTTAGTCCCATGTCTTCCTTGGCAATTTAAATACTGCTAATGATGTCTAAAGCATGTAGACCGTGGCTCTAGGCCTACAGTGTTATATGAGAAAAATAGTTTCTCATTTGCCCACTCAAATGCTGAAGCTGTTTCCTGAAGCTGGGAAGGGTGGGGGTAGTGGAAATAGAGTCCAGTGTTGATCACTTTGTTTTCCCTTGAGTCTATTAATGATGAATGGAACTCTATTTACCCTAGAGGGATTGTTGGAGGTAGATGAAAAAACCTTGAAAATGACTTTATTACTCTGCATAACTCAGGCTGTGTTTCAGAGAGCCACAAAAAAGGAAACATAAAATCGACCAAGGGTATACGCATCTTGGCCTGTTCTCACCGGCCAGTGAGTATTTCAGATGGGCTGGGTGCATTCACTCTAGGGGGAGGTTGCAGTTAAGAGCTGGCATCCTCATCTGGGGAAAGGCCCTTTAGTTGTATGAAAGACAAGACAATGTAGTTATGGGAGCCAACCCTGAGGGCAGAGCCCAGTGGCTCATCCTAGAGCCAGTGGCTGGGGTCCCAGAGGCAGGGCTCCGGCTGCTGCTCCAGCTTTTGGGATCTTCTCCAAATGTCTGACTCACTACAGTGATGATGACTCTTAGGAGGACCCTGTGGATGTTTTTACAATTCTAATAGGGATGACTGGGGTTTTAGAAGAAACGTGTATATATCTACAACTTCCGTGTTTTCTCCTGAGGACAATTATAGTTAGTATACCAGGGCAGAAGGCTCTAGTTTGCTTCTCCACTAATTTGCTGGTCAAGAGAAGTGCTGAAGCTTTATTCCTCAGAAACTTTATGATTTGATGAGCGGTCCATGTCTTGGGTCTTCATCAATTCATTCAAACCATTTGTAAACATTGGTGGATGTCTTAGCCCATTCAGTGCTGCTTTAACAAAATACCTGAGAGTGGGTAATTTATAAAGAACAAAAATTCATTTGTTCAGAGTTCTGGAGGCTGGGAAGTCCAAGATTAAGGCACGGGCAGGTTTGCTTGTCTAGTGAGGGCTACTCTCTGCTTCCAAGATGGCGCCTTGTGCTTGGGTCCTCTGGAAAGGAGAAAAGCTGCGTGTCCTCATGTGGCAGAAGGTGCCAGGGCACATGAGCTGAATGCTGTCTGGAGCCTCTGATAAGAACCTTAATTTCATTCATGAGAAGAGGGGCTCTCATGACCTAATCTCTTTTTAAAGGCCCTACCTCTTAGTACTATTGCACTGGGGACATTTGAATTTTGAAGGTGACATAATAGCAGAGGAGGATCAGATATGGGAAGTAAATGCTTGAAAGTGAAATTGTGCTCATACAGAAGGAACTGAATTAAAATGAAATTTTGTTCTTTCCTAGAATGGCTCGTTCAGTCTCTGACCTCAGCCATAGATCGTATCATGATGTTCCAGGTTTTTTCTCTCAGCCTTAGGAGCCTTTGAGATTTCCTAATGGAGCTAGCTGAGGTGCAGGCACAATTTTCTTGTCTGGCTTTTTGACTTCCTGCTTGTGGCCCTGGCCCTGCAATACTGATTTACATTTTAGTAATTTTTAGGCTTTAATTTGGCTCTATAAATTCACCTGTGTATCAGTTTCTAGAGGGAAAAATATATCTTCATTGAAAAGCAATTTGGGTTAAGCTTTAACTGTAAGTCCTCACCCATAAAGGAAATGCTAATGAAGAAAGGATTACTTGGTCATAGGACACAATTTGACATATGGTTTTGCCCCTGCGATTTGGGCAAAACAAGGTCTCCTTTTCCACCTTTGTAAAATCACCATTAACTTGTTAGCTTCTTGGGTATGCAGGCTTTCACTTGGTGGACAGCCTTTCCGACTATCATGTGCTTTTTAAAGAAAATGAAATCCTTTGAATATGCACACACGTGTTGTCTCTGACCATATCCTCTTGTTTTGCGTCTCCTCCATCTCAGCAGTGACCTCACCTGGAAGGTCCCTGTGGCCCCAGTGCTTGGAGAGCTCACGGGGTGACTGGCTCCAGTACACTAGTCTTATTTTACATATCATTTTCAGCTTGGGTTTTCTGCACCAGTGGGTAGAGCTCATTAGCATGCTTTCCTGCTAAATTTAAAATGTTCCCTGATAACCTGAGAAGAAAAGGCTTAAAGGGACACCCATAACCTTCCACCTTTTTGGAGGAAGGACATAGCCTCTTTTAGTGGATGAAAACAGCTGACTCCACAGATGTCCTGGGATTTCACACACCAGGGTCACGATCCCAGGCTGTCCCGTAGGGCTTGTTTAGGAGCAAAAGGAAACAAACCCTGTAGCCTGGGGACACCACCCACTTGCCGAAGCCAGGGGCCTCTGCTGTTACCCTTCTTCAGCTTTCCCTTGTGACTCGAGCTGTTCAGAGGGGCTCAGTTATAGGGGTCCCTTAACAGGCTTCCAAACTGTGTGAATGGGTGGGTCACAGGAATGGTTCTCAGGCCTGGGCAGCTGGAGTAGCCCTGTCTGCTCAGAGCCACAAGAATGGTACTGAAACGCAACTCTGGAAGAGTTGCAGTCTCTTCTCCAAGGGACTGAATAAAATCAGAGCTCCTCCAGGCACATGTCCAATTACTTTTACAAAGTTTTATTGAAACTTGTACATCAAGGTGACAGTAATTCAGTTTTGAAAACAGTAACAAAAAAAGGGTACCCCCAAACTCAAGTATACCAAGTAAATACTGGAACCCAGGGAGCTCACTCCTCCCTCTCCCACCAGGAGCAAAGGGTGTAACAGGAGCTTCCGCTGACTCACAGGAACCTGGGATAGTGGGCACATCTGTGGCGACTCCTGGGAAACTGAGCTGCGTGTACAGAAGTCTGCTTTGGTCCAAAGGACATCTTCCTGACCCAAACTCCAAAGGCTGCTGTCAAGTTCTACATTCCTTTCAGCATCAGCAGCAGCAACTGCTGCCGTCTGGCTTGCTAACTAGGGGCAGAGGTCCTGAGCAAGGTGCCACGGGACCTTGTAAAATCACACTGTGTTGATTTTACAGGGAGGAGGGTAGAGTGCCTCAAGTTTTCACGGTTAACACCGTCATCCATTATGACTGAAATAAAAAGCTGGACGACCTGCCAGCTAACTGGTCGGTCCTCAGGATCATCCAGCTGAATGGAGAAATCCGGCAGCAGGTTGAGAGGTCTGTTCTGAGATTATTGCTGAGCAGAGTTCATATGACTTCTAGTCGTGGTGACTTAAAAAATTGCCTAAGGCTGCACAGCCAGCCACCTCTGCTTACAAAGAGTACTTAGTGCACGCGACTGTAAGAAACAATCGTTAAAACTTCATCTAGAAATCAGACAGCTTCTAATTTCTATAGAAATGACACTTCCCTGGAGCCGAGAGACAATCTATTGCTGATTTTGAAGGAGAGGCAAGACCAACACTGTACTTAGTTCCACAGCCAGGCCTCAACACGGACAAGTGGCTGTCCTTAAAAACACATAGACGACTGGAAACGATGTGTGGCTTCAGTCCCTGTTTCCCAGAATTTTACTGGCAAAGGAGTTAGCGTTCATTTTTGGCTTAAGAAGAATTGAGAATGCGGGTTTAGAGCTGCACCTGGCCTCATGCACCGAGGGGCCAGGGCTGCAGATACTCTGCCGCCCCTCCCTCTTTTCTTGGCCTTGATGAGTCCCCGAGGCTCAAAGCCATGGGGGTGCTAGGAGGACTGTCACAGACCGAGGTGCTGCAGGAGCTGCTCTGCCTGGACAAACCTTCAAGGAGGACCAGGGCAAGTATGAAATGTGTTCTGAAGAGTGTGAAATGAGCAATGTACAGTCCGTCCCCTCTTCGGGAAAGCATGCACGTGTGGAGCCTGGCGGTGCACTGTCTCCTGGGCCACCATCGGCCCCCAGCTCTTCATATGGGCTTGTATAACAAGGTGGTGACATACTTCTTCTTGTACCGGTGGGTTGCGCTGAGCACCATCACGCCATCCTAAGGAACAAGGTGGACATGATCAAAGGCTGGACTAAGGGGCTCAAGCCTCAGAGTACATGAGAATCATTAAGGGCTTCCTAAAACCACAAATTCCTGGGCCATCTTCAGAAACTGAGCCTGAGGGCCTGTGTCAGACCCTGGAAGCTGCCCTTTCAGTCACTCCCACCAGGTCATTCCACTGCTGGGGGTCCACAGAGCACACACTGGGCAACACAGCTCTCACGGGGACAGACATGTCATTACCTTGATAGACAGCGCGTACAGGTGGTTCAGCATGACATGATTGGGCTCAGGGAGCAAAGCTGGATCACACTGTGAGGGAACAAAGGCAGCGGTGAGCATTTGGGATTTGGAAACCAAGATTCTCCCCTTTACTTCACAGTGACAGATATCAAAGGACAGGAGGCGGCGCTCAGGCCGACCTCTCCTCCCAAGTCAGGCAGTGCAAGGGCTTGTCCAAGATGACAGGTGAGATGAAGGTCATGCCTTCTGACCTGAAGGGAGCTCCCTGCATGCCTGCTGGAGGCATCGGTGTGTGTCTCTGGCCAGGCATTTACCCCGGCCTCTTTGAAGTATAGGCCACGGCCCTGTCCTCTTATGGAGGGAGGGGCAGGAAGAAAGTGGCTGTCTGTTGAAAGAACTTTCAGAGAACACAGGAAGAGACCGTCTGCACTAAACGCTCCTGAGCAATGGATTCGAAACTTGCATCTGTAAGACTCAGACAATAACCTGAAGAATGAAACGGATACCTGGGCAAGAAACCACTACTCTGGAAAAGTTCCCACCGGGCTGGCACTCAGAACTGCCCGCCGCACCTTCCTATGTTTTAAGAGAAGCCAGAAACTGGGATTTATTTTTTCACTGTATACCCCCAACTTTTATAAATGCAATTCAAAAGGAAAAAAGTGTAAAACAACTGCTGTAGGCTTAGGATCCCAGAGGCTGGGCCAATCATTATGTCAACAAATACTCAGCAAGCTCCTGCTGGGAGGCCGTTCAGGGTGGCTGCTGAGAGCACCAACTACCGGCCAGCCTGATGTGAATGCTGGCTCAGCCAGTTACTGTGTGAACTTGAGGTGTTTTTAAAAAAATTAATCAATTTCAAAGATTGACAGATAAAATTATGTATATTTACCATGTACAATATGTTGTTTTGAAATATGGATATGTTGTAGAATGGCTAAATCAAGCTCATTAACACACGCATAACATGCTTACCATTTTTTTGTGGTGAGAACACTTAAAAGCTACTTTTAGTGCAGTGCTGATGGGCATGTAAATTAGTACAACCATTATGGAAAATGGTATGAAGGTTCCTCAAAAATCATAACTAAAATTACCACATGATCTAGCAATCCCACTACAGGGTAGATACTCCAAGGAAATGAAATCAGCATGTCAGAGATATCTGTACTCCCACGTTCACTGCAGCTCTATTCATAATAGCCAAGACGTGGAATCAACGTAGGTGTCCACCAGTGGAGGAATGGATAAAGAAATGAGGTGCCGATACACAATGGAGTACCGCTGAGCCTTAAAGGAATCCTGTCATTTGTGACAGCATGGATAAACCTGGAGGACATTAAGTGAAGTAAGCCAGGCACAGAAAGACAAATCCCATATGATGTCACTTATGTGGAATCCAAGAAAGTCAAATTCACAGAAGTAGAGAGTGGAGTGGTGGCTGCCAGCAGCTAGGAGTGGCGGGGGTAGGGAGATACTGGTCAAAGAATATAACATTTCAGTTAGACAGGAGGAATAAGTTCAAGAGATCGTCTGTGCAACATGGTGACTATTAATAACCATGTATTACATTCCTGAAAATCTCTGAGAGAGTAGATTGTAAGTGTTCTCCCTACTTCTCTGTGCTTGTTTCCCCATCCCTAAAATGGGGGTAATAACAGCACCTACTTCACATGGTTGTTGTGAGGCTTAAATACATGAAAAGCACTTAAGATTAGTTTGGGGCAAAATAAATGTTAACCCTTTAGTAATGACAACTGTAACCACAGTTTACATTAGAGCTTGGTGCTACCTTGGACAGACGGGTCCTGACATTCTCATATTCCCAGCCCCCTGGGCCACTCTCAGCTGGTCTATTCCCAGCAGCAGTCTCCATCAGAGAAGATGGCTAGTGATGCCTCCCTTTTCTAGAAAAAACAAAACCTTACTAGCTTAGGAGGGCACTGAAAGTCATCTAACCCACCAACCTTTGTAAAGTTAGAGCTAAGGGAAGCAGTGTCGACTAAGTGCTTCTAAGGCAGAAGCTACATGTCCTTGAAACTCTTCACCTGTGGCCTATTTGTGACTGTTGCCAACTCAGTGCTGGAAAGACGGTGGGTCCTGCTTACCACTGGCCTCTTCTGGGCCTATACCAGGATGGCCACCCAGCTGCAGGGGCACTCTCAGCACAGGAGGTGACCTGAGAAAGGCAAGTCCTGTTGGAGTAG
This sequence comes from Rhinopithecus roxellana, assembly GCF_007565055.1. Lineage (NCBI taxonomy): Eukaryota > Metazoa > Chordata > Mammalia > Primates > Cercopithecidae > Rhinopithecus > Rhinopithecus roxellana. The sequence continues at coordinate 86,031,523 of NC_044558.1, forward strand.
GGTAACAAGCACTGAGACCCTGTCCTGGCAGCCCGGCAGGGACCGCTGTAGGACGCCCGCACGTGTACACGTTCCTTCCTCATCCCGGCACACGTGCCCTCCACTTCAGGGTGGGGTGTTCAGTAGCAGCATGGTCACTTTAAGCGCCTCATAAACAGTGTCTCTGATGAGGTAGCTTGGGTCAAGCTGAATTCCTGGATTCCCAAGAATTATGGCTGTGCCATACATTCCAGAGCTAGGTGGACTGGGCAGGCAATGCAGGTTAGATGGGACAGAAAACAGAATCGCAACAGAATTGGCTGTTCTTCAGGATCCAGGACGACACACACTTCTTTTCCGCAGGTGATAATTTCCCGGAGGAGAAATATGTGTTACCCAGATATCCCAAATTTTGATCCAGGAGTACAGATATTTCTAAAAGCAATTTAATGATTAAAACTAGATTCTAAAATGTGGGGGCCAGAGCATGAGTTCCAGTATGTAGCTTACTAAGGGATGGTATTACAGTTTGTCGTGAAATTTAAATGGAACAGGGCTCAGGCTGAAGCAGGAGTGAAGGACAAGGAAGAAAAGCGCAGAAAGGCTTTGTAAGACGAGGCGGCGGAGTCCACACTCGGAAACTCTTGCTATCAGCCCATCCCCACAGCAGAGGTGAATGGCACAGTTCACACGAGGAGGACACTGAGCTTGCTCACCTGCTGCTTTGCAAAAAGTGGACACAGGAAAGAAAGCAACTGAACATGACCTATGGAGGACGGTCCAGGCAGACGCCCACCTACTTACGGAAATCCCTGTGTCCTTGTTCAGGATGACCTGGAGGAGATGCGGGGGGAGAATGGGTGGCGCCCGAAAGCGCTCTTCGGGTTTGCAGACATAGGGCTCCTGATGGTAGGGTCCCGGCGGGGAGCTGGACAGCTCTGTTGGGAGATGGTAACAGGACATTTACTTGGAAAATCAGACAGTCTAGCAGCAGCCTTATTTATGTTGTCATCATCTCGTCTTCCTTGTCTCTTGTTCCCTCAATGCAGATTTACGTTCTTTTGAAGGATGCACTGGTTCCAAGAGTGCAGAACAGAGAGGAGAAAACCCTTTTGGAATGTGGGTGACTGGCATACAACTCAGTAGTCAACTCACACGCCCCAGTGGAAGACGTGGCCCAACCACTGAGTCTGGGTCAGATCCCAAGGAGGCTGTTCTCGATAACTTAATCCCACACGCACGGCAGAGTAATACTTTCTTCTCCCTTCAGGCTGGGCTGGCAAAACCACAAACAAGCTGGAGGCTAAGTGAGGATTAAGTGGCTAAGTCCAAGTTATGGGCACCGCCAGCCGCAATACAACGGAAGATAAGGCAGTCTGTTTAGACAGAGGCAGTGGAGAAAACAGGTTAAACGAGCCATATTTCAAAATGCGGGGGGGAGCTGAAAGCCCAATTTCTAACGGCTCTTTAACTCCATTACACTCGAGTTCCTTCCAAACTCTTGCTTGAGTATCTGGATTATTCAGATACACTGAGAAGCTTCTACAAGAGCAAGATTTCATAATGCTAGAACAGCTGGATAGTGACGTTTGGCCAGCCGCAAGGTACCAAGCCATCATCCAAAGAATGCATGGGATGATTCTGGTCGCCAGATCCTGGGGCTGGTCCAGAGAAAATCTGCTATGCCCCAGCTCTGCCAATTCCCTCAATGTCATTTTTTAGAGGACAAGCCCCTTTTATGTGACCCAACTATATTACAGCAAGAAATTGAGAAAAGCATTAAGTGCAGAAAACTGAGCCATAAGGAGTAAATAACATTTTGAGGAAGTAAGTGTCGAAATAGAAGTCTGTAGAGAATGTGGAATTAGCTTCCTGTCAGTGAGGGGTCCATTTTCTTTCCCTAGGTGGAAACTTGACTAGAAAGCTTGTAAGTGGCCTAAAATTACATGTACCAGTAAGTTACACATTTTGGAGGATATCTGGGCACACTTCCTCTATTCCCTGATTCCCAACTATCTGCAAAAAAACTACATTATCTCTACAAGCCTAATTATCCAGATAAAAGCATACTGAATTTGATTTCCAAGTCCTGCTCAACAAACTGTCACCCACAGTGAGCCCACTGTGGTCATTTTACCACTGTGATTTCTGAACTGGTAATGAGAAATCCTGGTGGCAGAACTTCCGGGCCCAACTAGACAATGACGAAGAACTGTCAGCTGAACGGAATCTGTTTTCTTAGTGCGCCAGATGTTCTTCTGGGGCATCTTTCCGCTGCCTCCCTCAGGGTCCAGGAATTGTTAAGCCCCTGCCTCCAAGAAGGGGAAGTGTGGTTGGCACCAACACCTCAGATCACAACCCTCCTCCCCCTGAACTGTACGAATCATGTTCTACCAGGTAGTTTCTTCCTGTGGGGCTTGGATGGAAAGCAATTTACAAAAACCTCGATGCCTGAAACGCTCTTAGAAGATGGGGAAGTTTTACTGGGTCTGTATTTCTGTACCAAATAGCTTCCCATCAAGGAGAGCTGCACTGTGCAGGCTGTTTCCCGTGGGGAGCCGCCTCCTCCCCGAAGGGATTCTGACAAGGTACCAATGTACCACACAAGTGACCACTAAGGTCACTGAGGTGTCCCTTTACCACCGTCAGGCTGAAATGCTTCAGGCACCACAAGTGGGATGAGACACAGGCTTCCCCAGCCCTGGACTGTCACTGACTCAGTGCGACCCTCCAGGGCCTCTTCAGCCCTGCCCTTGGCACGAGATCAACCTATGGTTCCATTTCCGCTGTCTGCTTTCTGTGGCCAAGGAGACCTACTGAATACCTGAGACCAGGGAAATGACTTATAGCTCTCTTAGGGCTAAATTTCAACAACCTGACAGTTAGGAATTAAGTTCTGTGGCCTTTAAGGGGGGAGCCACAAACGCCTATCTGGGCAGCTTCAGCTCAAGAGAGGCAAGAGAAACAAGAGTATTTCTAGACTGTACAGCCCCCACCTGCACGCATGTGGTATAAAATAACTGTGTTCATACCAGATACATCGGAGCACTTTTGGGAATCCACCATTAAAGCATCAAATACTTCAAAGTCAGTTTTCTTCACTTGAATGATGTTGTTAACTGTGCCAAGCTGGCTGGTTACTATGGGCTGGGAAGAGACAGACAGGCAGAAATCATAACGTGGAAGGTCTGCGGAGTTATTCTTCAGAGGACTTGGAGCTCCTGGCTGGAACGCCTCATCTCCTGGCTAGCCACCCTGCTCATCTTGGTCAAGGATGCCAACTATCTGACAGTTACTGCTGCTATCCAGCTCTGCCACACACAGGAACTTTTACTAGCTCGGCAAAGGGACCTGGCGGCAATCCCTTGGGAAGGTGATTTGTTTGGATTGTGCGGGCGCCCAGAGGACCAGAGGTGGGAGGAAGAGTACCTCGGAAGGGTCGTGGGTCCACTGACCATCCACAAAGAACTTGTACTGATGCTCTCCTTCCGGCAGATCCAGGATGGCTACAAAGTTATTGTGGCTGCGAGGAAAAAGGAAGCACAGGAATTCAGTGGGGTGGGCTGCCTCCTGAGCTTACTTGCCAAACCAGCTACAGAACAAAACGTTTCCACATAAAACCAAGAGTTCAGCTGCAGGAGAACAAACATGTTTAGCCCATTTAGACAATTCAGCATAATGATCTCAATCTGGAAAGGCTATAAGGAAGCAGCAGTGTGACACACTTTCCTGAAAACTCACCTTGCTCAGATACCAGGAAACCACATCCCTAACGTTAAAAGGTCAACAGTCAGGCATTTGTGCTTCTCAAGCTAGAAAGGCTCCTGGATGCCAAGGAGGATAACACCACAAGATAAACAGCAAGCTGCCTCATTTACCCTTTGTCACTTTGCCTTGGGCAGGAGAAGGGATCAACTGAATAGGAAGCTCACATGTTCTCTAAAGAGACTTACCTAACAACTAAAACCACACTCTGGAAGAGTCCTTTCATTGGGTTGTTTTGTCCTGACTTGAACTGACTTGTGACTGCTGTGCTGAGTGGCTCCCTCCTTCTCCAATGGAACCGCTGGAAAGCAGGCAGCCCCTGACAACAGGCCTGACACTTTCTCCCTCATTTCATCAGGAATACTCACTAAAGGTGTTCTCCCACTGACACCTTAAGACAGAAGTCCATGCTGGGGTTCCTGATAAAACGTCTTACTATAATCCTTGCTAATGATGCCTACGTAGTATGTATTTTTTTCTTTTTGGAGACAAAGTCTTGCTCTGTTGTCCAGGCTGGAGTGCAGTGCTGCAACCACTGCTCATTACAGTACTGACCCCTCAGGCTCAAACAATCCTCCCATCTCAGCCTCCTGAGTAGCTGGGGCTACAGGTGCACACTACCATGCCCAGCCAATTTTTATTTTTTTTGTAGAAATGGGGGTCTCACTATGTTGCCCAGGCTGGTCTTGAACTCCTAGCCTCAAGCAATCCTCCTGCCTCAGCCTCCAAAAGTGCTGGGATTATAGGCATGAGCCACCACACCCAGCCAACATGTACTTTTCAAACAAAGTATTACACAGAGTCAAAGTTAGATGAACCCTCAGAGATCATCTGGTCCAATATTCCCTCTTTACAGAAAGGAACGCTGAGGCTCAGGTGTTAGGCCATGTCAGCATGGCCAATGTGGGCTCAAATGTGGGTTTCTAAGATTCCCAGGCCAGTGCCCCCTTACTGCATTAAGAATAGATTTTTGTGTTTCTGTGGAAAAGTCCTGACTGAACAGATAGGTGAGGATCTGAAGTGAAAGATGTCTGTGAAACAGAAATAGTCTCTTTCTTCTGTACTCTAAAGCTAGAGACCACTAAGGTTTAACATTTGAACCTTAAGACTTATTAAGCAAAATTATTTTTCCACTAGCTATCCATTTTATAGAAACATCCGTTTCCTATTCTCCCACAGAGATGTTTCAGAAAGAAGAGAATTTATGTTAAGACAAATAAGTGAACACTCCCCAGGCAATTACCTTCTGGTGAGGGGAAGTTTACTCCAGTTGTTAAAAGACCCAGATAAGTAAACTTCCTTTCCGCCCCCCGTCCACCGAAACACAGTTGGCCGAGCCTGGGTGGGGGCTTTATCATTCACTTCCAGATCATGCTGCCAGGCCAGGAATTCCTCCTTCTCCGGTGCCTAGAAGCAGAGCAGTTTACTCAGAAAGCCATAAGCGAGCTCCCTACAACAGGCAATACTGACAATTTATTCTAAAGAGGCAGCTGTTACTACCTAGGTTCATAGGATTGGAAACTTACTAGTGGTGCCTCAGTTTCCCTGCCTGCAAAACAGAAATATATTTTTTAAGGTTGTGGTGAAGACTGAGACAGTCCATGTAAGTGCTCTGCATAGTGTCTGACACAGTGAGTGCTTACTAATTAGCTTTGTTGTCATTAAAGAGGTTGATATCAAAATTCTAGGAGATGCTATAAAACCCACTTGGAAGGGGCAACTATGAATCCAAGACTAGCTTAATAAATGTCATGTTTCTTCCTTAATTAAGCAAGATCTGAAGTACACTCATGTGCACGATGTCTTAGTCAACGCTGGACTGTATACATGGTGGTCCCATAAGATTATACCATATTTTTGTTGTATCTTTTCTATGTTTAGATATATTTAAATACACAATTCCTTAAATACACTTGTGGAATACGTGTCTACAGTATTCAGCAGAATAACATTCTATACAGGTTTACAGCCCATGAGCAATAGGTTACACCGTATAGACTAGGTGATATGGTTTGGCTCCTCGTCCCCACCCAAATCTCACCTTGAATTGTAATCCCCATAATGCCCACGTGTCAAGGGCAGGGCCCGGTGGAGGTAATCGATCATGGGGGCGGTTCCCCCCATGCTGTTCTCTGACAGTGAGTGAATCTCATGAGATCTGATGGTTTTATAAGCGTCTGGCATTTCCCCTGCTTGCTCTCATTCTCTCTTCTGCTGCCCTGTGAAGAGGTGCCTTTTACCATGATTTTAAGTTTCCTAAGGCCTGCCCAGCTATGAGGAACTGAGTCAATTAAACTTCTTTTCTTTATAAATTACCCAGTCTCGGGTATGTCTACATAGCAGCATGAGAATGGACTAGCAGACTAGGTTTGTGTAAGTACACTCTACGATGTTCACACAATGATAAAATCACCTAATGATGTATTTCTCAGAACATGTTCCTGTCATTAAGTGATGTATGACTGTACATGAAAATTTAAGAGGAACAATTCTAGAACTGTCAACCTGAAAATGGGCAAATTCAGATTTTGAGGATGGGGAAAAACTGCTCACAAAGTTCTGTCTAGGGACTGGGGAATAAAGCAAGACAAAGACTGAACCCTCATTAGGATAAATGATAACCTCCTGTGTGGTAAGTTCCATATAACGGAGGTATTCCAGAATAAGAAACTCATCCAACTCTACCTGGATGACATATGTAGTCATGCACCTTTTAGATTTTTTTCCTAGTCAGGAGCCAAAGACTTAAAAAGAGCAGAGGGTTCTGGCTGGAAAAGACTCCTTAGGGAGTTAAGCAGGCTTCTAGCCCCTTCATTTAAAATACCTCAGCTTATCCAAATGATGCCTGCATTCTCTGAATTCTAACATGATCTACTTATTAAATAACAGACTGGAATCACTTCACACTAAGAATAACTATACCCAAAATAGCACACGAGTGTAATTAAAAGAATTCACGACTTTTTGGTATCTGGGGATTTCAGTAACTTCTAATGAAGCGAGAACGGACGCTGCTTGAAATCATTCCCCATAGATTATGTGTGTGCTCAACATTTCCTGGAGGAGTTTTGGAATAGTAAAAGAACAAATACTTCTTGAAGAAAGTAGTTTTGATTCTTTTGGTGTCTTAAATAGCCTTCTTGGGACCAGGGACCAAAATTACTTCCTGGGGAAAGGATGTCAAGTCATTAGAGAAACATGATTCTAAAGTTCACTTTGGACACAGCTCTTTAAGAATGCAACAAATTCAGAAAGCAAGTTCAAACCACAGGTTGCAGGCCCACATAAAAGCAGGCTCCTTGTAGTTAGGCTCAAAACAGACCCAAAAGGTGTGAGATGTGATCACCTCGCTCAACATGAGGACAAACACAGATGGAATGAGTTGCCAGGCAATTAAATGGATGATGATTAACATGAAATTGGATACTAACAGGTATGTTGGGCAGAGGGCAGCTTTATCTTTCCTAAACCTACTTTGTTCCTTGAAACAATTAGTTCCTTTCGGACATAACACATAAATACCATAAAGTGTCCTTGGACTGAACCCTGAGGCTGGAAATATCCACCATATGAAGGTGGTTAACAGGAGTGTGGCTGAAGCAGGAGTCAAGTCACCTGAGCTTTTGATGAATTTAAACAGGCTGCAGCAGGAAGAAAAATGTTTGCACTGGCCTACTTAAGCGCGATTAAGTCATATTTAAACAACACTAGAGGGAAGTTCAGTAGCTGCTGGCTGCCTCCTTCAAACAGACCCTTACTACCCACTGACCTCTATAAGTCCAAAGACTTTTCTATGTACGCTTTAAAAAAAAAAAGCAGGGTGAGGCTGGGCGTGGTGGCTAATGCTTGTAATCCCAGCACTTTCGGCGGCCCACGCGGGAGGATCGCTTGAGGTCAAGAGTTCAAGACCAACCTGGGCAACATGGTGAAACCGAACCTCTACCAGAAATACACAAAATTAGCCGGGCATGGTGGCGCACGCCTGTAGTCCCAGCTACTCGGGAGGCTGAGGCAGGATGGCTTGAGCCCAGGAGACGAAGGTTGCAGTGCGCCGAGATTGTGCTACTGCCCTCCAGCCTGGGCAAGAGAGCGAGACTCCGTCTCAAAAAAAATAAATAAATAAAAAATAAGTAGGATGAATCAAGTGTTGGGCAGAACTAAACACCTCTGGCAACCGCCGTCAGCTGTTCCGCTCAACTTTCAGCTTGTATATGTACCTGGTTTGCCTCCAAAATGGATAATAAACTCCCAAACTAACTTTTACAAAAGCTCCAGTTTGTGTAAAGGTGAGGGAATTTGTCTCAAAGCAGTGAAATTAATTACACCTAAGAGATAAAGCAGAAGCTGGGTTGAATTACTGTTAGCTCGACTCTGAATTAATTAACAATTTGAAACTGTCCCAGAGCTGCTTTCTCCTTAATGATGTTAAACAAAGTGGGTGCCTCCTCCCTCAGGGTGACTTTCTCATATTGGTAATTAGACTTAGGTTCTTGGACCGCTAAGAGGACTCTTACAGGACCATCTGGCTTTTAAGTGCACCGGGTAATGTACCACCTCCCTCCCCATTCTGGTGGTTTTCGAAAAGATGTGACAGTAATCTAGTGGAGGGTTTCTCTCCTCAACATTAGTCAAGGGGAATCGGATTCCTGCACACCGCTCGCACCTTGATTTCCTCGGAGTGGAAGAGGTCGGCGTCTTCGGGGCTGTCCATCAGGATCTTGGGCCTGTCCCCGTCCTTGGTGCCCCCGGAGCTGTCCCTCCGGGGCGTCTTATGGCCACCATGCCGCTCCAGCGCGGCGCGCTCACTGCTCGTGTTGCCCATGATGGGGGTCTGCGGGGACACTAGGAAGCCGGACGGATCCTCACTGCAGGAAAGGGACCCTGTGCAAGGGACTCCTGGAACCGCGGGTCCCAAGGAGCCTGCGGAAGGGAATCGGAGCGCCGGGATACTACGCCCCTCGGGCTCGGGCCGGGAGCCGGTTCTAGCCGAGTCAGCAGCGTTGCCGAATTCTCGCAATGGCGCTTTACCCGCCCAGGCAAGCTGCGGCGAGAACGCAAGGAGCGCGAAAACAAACCGACACTTCCCCAACTGCTCCACCACCTCTCAGCGACTTCCGCTTCCGGCGACTCCTTAAGTCGGCCCGGCCTAGGGCGTGGAGGTGGCGGCGGCCGGCTAAACGCGCGAGGCTATCTAGATTCCATTTCCGCTTCCGGTCTTGAGCGGTGCGGTAACAGGTGCCCCGAGGCTGTCTCTGCAGGCCTCGGAGCGCGCAGTCGCAGTCGGCAGCCGGCCGCTCAGGGCCCGGCCCAGGACCAGGCGCTGCCGAGTGCCGGCAGGGGGCACCCCAGCGCGCCGGCAACCTGAGCCGTTCAAGCGCTGGGCTGAATAATGCCATTTAGATATCTTTGCCCACTTCTAGTTGATTCTACACTCTACAGCCAGAGGGATCTTTCTAAAATGCAAATCTGATTCAGAAACTCCTCTTCTTAAAGCCCTTTTAATGCACGCGCTCTCACGCTTTACAGTGCATTAGATTAACCTGGAGCGCTTGTTAAATGCAGCCCGCACTGCAGACCTGCAGAGAATCAAGAATTCTGAAGATTAGAGTCGGGGGTACAGGCAGTCTTGCAGGTATTTGAGAAAACGGCAGACCATAAGATCTCTGGAAATTTTTTATGTCTAGTAGGTTGGGGGTTGTAAAATGCTGGAGTTATTAGTGTATTTTTATTGATTGTGCAATCTTTTGGTAGGTAATTTTGCAAGATATCTTGTAATCACTTCTGCAACATCCTTTTGCATAAGATGCATTAGCGTTTGTCATTTACTCTGGACAGTGCTTCAACAAGAAGTGCATACAAATACGGTAGTAAAATATTCTCATCTTCTCACTGTCAGTCATTGTCATATTTTGTGGGTTTTATGGTGTGTGAATATCTCAAAATACTTTGCCTTTGCCAGGTCAGGTCATGCATTTCACACACTGAACTTTATTTAGTACCTAAAAAATTACCAGACATTGTGCTAAGGAAATGAGGAACACAAGATTACTAAGATAAGGTTTATTGGAGGGAATTCGGCAGTATGCATCAAAATTAAAAAATGCACCTTCATTTTGACACACAATTTTACTCCTAGGAAACTTCTGCAGAAATACACACATGAAAATTATTTACAAGCATTATTTACAAAATATTTACATGCAGAAATATATTTTAAGATGCACCTGTCTCCCACCATATCCTCATATATTTTAATTTCTGAAATTGGATGCTTTTTACAATCAATGGAATCTTAGACTTGGTGAAATAAGAAAATGAAAAACTACAAAATCCTAAAAGTTGTTCAGCAGGAGAATGGCAAAATGAACGGAATACATTCATTTTGTAGAATACCAAGCAACTTTTAAAGAGGAAGAAACAATTTTTAGGTCACTATGGGGAAGTGTCTATGATATTGCAAGGTCCAGAAGCAAGTGAGAGAATATGTTCAAGAGCATGAGCTCTGAATTCAGCCTGCCCGGGTTCAGATTCTGGCTTTACCGTTTAGTAGCTGTTACCTTAGTCTCTTTTGTGAAATGGGAATAAAAATAACACCTACTTTATAGGCTTGTTTTGTGAATTAATTGGAACGTGCATAAAAATGCTTAGCATAGCACTTGACTCTCAATACTGTTACTCAACACTCAATACTGACTCAACACTCAATAACTGTTAGCACTTTTATTAGCACTATTAGGCTTGCAAATGGAAACTTCTGGAAGGTTATACAACACATTGTTAATAGTGGTCTTCTCTGGGGAGAGGAGGGAGATTGCAAATAGGAGTAGACAGAAAAGGGACTTTCACTTTTTCATTTATATAGGTCTGTATTTGAAAAATTTTCTACTGTGAGGATGTACTACTTTTTAATAAAAAAAATAAGATATGGTTCCAGCCCCAAAGGAATTAATATAGTACAGGCTGGCACAGACCCACAGAAAAGCAATAATATAGATAGCTAAGAGATTCTGTGGGAGCCCAGAAGGGATTTATACCAGACCAGGAAAAGGGATGGGAGCCAGGAGGGTCTTCCTGGACCTGATGACTGAAAATTTGAATTTACTCAATATAATCAGAAATGTTGAATGTGCTTGCTGAATTAAATAAGCTAAGATATTGTGGATGACCCAGGATTTCTTCTTTGAGCTGCTTTTCTAATAGTGGCCCTGACTTGGTTACATGAGACAGTGGGGTGTTGAGTTTGGGAATCTCTCCCAAACAGTTGGAGAGATAGGAAAGAACACATGAGCTGTGGATTCTTTATCTGAGCTATGCAGATGCTTTGATGCACAAAGAGAGTTTTAAAACATCCGCTCTAGCTTGAATAAGAGAATGGTGAAAGCATGGGCGGCCCTTAATGTCAAATAGAATCAACAATATCCTGAGGATGCTGCCAACTGCTGATTGGAAAGTCTTACCATTTTGTATCAAGATTTCATGACAAAGAAACTAACATTGGTATCTATCAGCTATTGGCCCCATATTGAAAATCATGGGTAGGGTAGACTCTCCAATTACAAGTGTCTACTTGGGTCCCAGCTGTGTCTCTCAGGGGTCATTTTGTGTTACTTATCTATGTTTTTGGCACCAGGGACAGGTTTCGTGAAAGACAATTTTTCCATGGACCAGGGTTGGGGGAATGGTTTGGGGATGATTCAAGCACATTATATTTATTGTGTACTTTATTATCATTGCATTGTAATATAAAATGAAATAATTATACAGGTCACCATAATGTAGAAACAGTGGGAGCCCCTAGCTTGTTTTCCTGCAGCTAGATGGTCCCATGTGGGGGTGATGGGAGACAGTGACAGGTTATCAGGCATTAGATTCTCATAAGGAGCACACAACCTAGATCCCTCACATATGCAGTTCACAGTATGGTTCGTGCTCCTATAAAAATCTAATGCTACCACTGATCTGACAGGAGGCAGAGCTCTGGCAGTAATATGAGCGATGGGGAGCAGCTGTAAATACAGATGAAGCCTTACTTGCTCACCTACTGCTCACCTCCTGCTGTGCAGCCTGGTTCCTAATGGGCCATGGTACTGGTCCATGGCCTGGCGGTTGAGGAGTGCTGCCTTAATGTACTGAATCTATCATTTCCTTAATACTCTTTAAAAATGTATTTTTAAAAATGCAGTAGGATATACTGTTCTAGAAGGTACCTGGGACTTTGGGTTTATCCATGTATGGTAAGGCCAATGGATCAGAAGACTATTGCTATTAAAAATATAGTTTTATTACTCACCGTTCCTGATAGGGTTTGGCTGTGTCCCCACCTAAATCTTATCTTGAACGGTAGGTCCCATAATTCCCACGTGCCGTGGGAGGAATTTGGTGGGGGATCATTGAATCATGGCGCCAATGACCTCTATGCTCTTCTTCTGATAGTGAATTCTTACGAGATCTGATGGTTTTATAAGGGGCTTTTCCCCCTTTGCTTGGCACTTCTCTCTCCTGCCTTCTTATGAAGGACTTGTTTGCTTCTCCTTCTGCCATGACTGTGTTTCCTGGGGCTTCCCAGCCATGGCAAACTGTGAGTCAATTAAACCCCTTTTCTTTATAAATTACCCCGTCTCAGGTATTTCTTCATAGCAGCGTGAGAACAGTCTAATACAGTTCACGCCATGCCATGCAGAACCACAGGAGAGAACTTTGAGGTTGGTCACAGGCAGAGAGGATGAGAGGAAAGCCTAGGAAAAAGCCTTTATTGTGGTTTTTGCCAGGAGGAATGGGCGAGGCAAGGTACGCAGCTGAACAGGCTTAGGATTGGAGCATTTGAATAATTCAGGCCAGCTGTGGGCTATAGGGGTAGTCCCTAATTGTCTGCTACCTGACCCCGGGATGATTAGGGCAGAGGAAACTTGCCTCTCAGAGTGGAAAAGCCAGAGAGAGGAGGTGGTTCAGAGTATGAGCTCTGAATTGGTTGGTCTGCATATTACAGGAAGGTCGTCTGCTGTCTCTCGGAATGAGCTAACCCTGGGACAGTCTCTTTCAGCTTGGTGAGTCCCCAAGATGTCAAGCCTCATAAGATACAGAAAATGAAAAATGTGATTATACATATACATAGCATAAAATTTATTATTTTATCCATTTTAAAGTGTACGGTTCAGTGACATTAAGTACATTTACATTGTTTTGCAGCCATCATCACCATCCATCCACAGGAATTTTTTCATCTTGCAAAACTGATACTTTATGCCCATTAAACAGTAACTCCTCATTCTATCTTACCCTTGATCCCAGCAAGCACCATTTTACTTCCTGTCTGTATAAATTTTGCTACTCCAGGTATCTCAGATGTATGAAATCAAACAGTATTTGTCCTTCTATAACTGGCTTATTTCACTTAGCATAATGTCTTTGAGTTTCATCTATGTTGTAGCATGTATCAGAATTTCCTTCCTTTTTAAGGCTGAATCATATTTTATTGTCTGCATACACCACAGCTGGTTTATCCATTCATCTATTGATGGACACTTGGGTCGCTTCTACCTTTTGGCTATTGTGAATAATGCTTCTAAGAAAACAGGTGTACAAATATTTCTTCATGTCCCTTTGAATTCTTTTGAGTATACAGAAATGGAATTGCCAGATCCTATGGTAATGCTATTTTTAATTTTTGGGGAATTGCCTTACTGTTTTTCATAGCCGCTGTACCATTTCCCACTAGCAGTACACAAGAGTTCCAGTTTCTCCACGTCCTCCTATATTTTCTTCAGAAATTTTATCATTTTAGGTTTTACATGTAGCTCTATGATCTATTTTGAATCAATTTTTATGTATAGTGTGAGCTATGGGTTGAAGTTCATCTTTGGGAATACGGATGTCCAATTATTACAGCATCATTTGTTGAAAACACTATTCTTTCTCCATTGGATGACCTTTGCACCTTTGCCAAAAATCAATTTACAGGCAGGCCATGGCTCATGCCTGTAATCCCAGCACTTTGGAACGTTGAGGTGGGAGGATTGCTTTAGCCCAGGAGTTTGAGACCAGCCCTGAGCAACATAGTGAGACCCCATCTCTACAAAAAGTAAAAAAATTAGCTGGGCATGGTGGCATGCACCTGTAGCCCCAGCTACTTGGGGAGCTGAGGCAGGAGGATCACGTGAGCCCAGGTGGTTGAGGTTTCAGTGAGCCATGATTGCACTGCACTCCAGCTGGGAGACAGAGAGACACCCTGTCTCAAAAAACAAAAACAAAAACAAAAAAACTTATCCCAGCTACCTGAGAGGCTGAGGTGGGAGGATCACTTGAGGCCAGGAGTTCAGACCAGCTTGGGAAACATAGGGAGATTCTGTCTCAAACAAAACAAAACAAAAACAACCATATATGTGTAGGTCTATTTGTGAAGTCTCTATTTTGTTCCATTGATCTATGTGTCTGTCTTATCATCAATACCACACTGTCTCTTTTTTTTTTCTTTAGGAGACAGGGTCTTGCTCTGTCACCCATGCTGGAGTGCAGTGCATGATCATAGTTCACTGTAACCTTGAACTCCTGGGCTCAAGCCTCCTAAGTGGCTAAGACTATATTCATGTACCACTATGTCTGGCTAATTAAACAAAATTGTAGAGATGGAGTCTTGCTGTGTTGCCCAGGCTGGTCTTAAACTCCTGGCCTCATATGATCCTCCCACCTCAGCCTCCCAAAGCTTACAGGTGTGAGCCACTGTGCCCAGCCTCACACTGTCTCAATTACTGTAATTTTATGCAAAGTCTTGATATCAGGCAGTGTGACTTCTCCAACTTTGCTTTTCTTTGTCAATATTGTTTCAGCAATTCGTTCTTTTGCCTTTCTATATAAATTTTAGACCTCACTTGTCAGTTTCTACAAAAAGTTTTGCTGAGATTTTGATTAAACCATAGAATTATTGTCTTTAATATTTATTCACAGGTTTTTTTTTGTTTGTTTTTTTGTTTTGTTTTGTTTTTTTTTTGAGACAGAGTCTCCCTCTGTTGCCCAGGCTGGAGTGCAGTGGCGTGATCTCGGCTCACTGCAACCTTTGCCTCCAGGGTTCACACCATTCTCCTGCCTCAGCCTCACGAGTAGCTGGCACTACAGATGCCTACCACCTTGCCCGGCTAATTTTTTCTATTTTTAGTAGAGACAGGATTTCACCGTGTTAGCCAGATGGTCTCGATCTCCTGACCTCGTGTTCCATCCGCCTCAGCCTGTCAAAGTGCTGGGATTACAGGTGTGAGCCACCTTGCTTGGCCCAGTGATTTTAACATTTTATACTGGACATTGTGGGTAACATAGCAAAGGCTCTGGATTCTATTATTTTTCTTGGAAAAGTGTTGAGTTTTGTTTTAACTGGTAGTGAAATTACTAGTGACTCGTTCTTATGTTACAAAGGCATGGTTTGGGGCTTCTTTTGGTTGGGTCTATTTTGGTTTTGTGCCTTCTACGTGCTAGTTCTTGGATGTGGTCTTTCTGACTAATTTGTGACCCCTCTGGGTTTCAACAGAAAGACTGAGGAGTTTAAGCTCCTCTAATCTGGTGGAACTTGAGCTCCAAACTCTGCCTCCCCAGCACTGATCAATGCAGCTCTTTGCACTCTCCTCCAGATTTTTTGTTTTGTTTTGTTTTCTGCTGGGCTTCACAAATACAGTTTAAGAGTCAGCCAAGGATTTGAGGAGAGTTTATATTCTGATTTTTTAGGTCCCTTTTTTGTGGCTCTATCATTTCTGGGATTTCTCTCATCAAATTCCAGCCACCATGGGGGCCACAAACTCTAATCTGTGATTCTGCAGCCTAATAAGACTATTGCTTTCGGCTTGAGCTCTGTTCTCTGTGTGCTATGCAGGCTGGGTGACCCTTCAGAGGAAAAGCCAGGTAAATGTGGATAGTTCCCATTTTATGAGGATGCTTACTGCCCCTCCAGTTTTCAGTTGTTCTCAAATACCTTCAATTTGTAAAAAATGTTTTGTTCAGAGTTTGTAACTGTACCAGGCAGTGGAATTCGCCCAATATAAATTACTCCTCTACTACTAAAATCCAGAAATCTAATTAGTCTCAGCAGAGTTTACAATTCTAAACTCAGCTCTTCTGCTGAGTTTAGAACTGTAGACTATAGAGACTGAAGAAAAAGCCCCACTGAGCCAGTGTTGGCATTTGATGATCGTATCCACCTTGAATTTCTAAGGAACAGAGGTGTCACTAATGGAATCTACATCATTTTTGAAAAGTTCCACATCAGAAATAAGTCTTAAGAGTGAGATAGCCTAAAAATTACCATCAGAGATCAAAAATCTGCTTCAAAAGCAACAGTTGCTCAGTTTTTATTTTACTGAAAGTTTATTACTCTAGAACATCTTGCTTCTCTTCTTCATCAAAGCTGTGTGATTTTCTTCCAGTTTGTTTCTGGATCCCACACTAACTCAGAGACTATAAATGGCACATAAATATGGTATTTGTCAATTTGTTAGTGAACACTCTAAAGTGTCTTTCTCCATTTTTCCCACTAGGAGGCATCCCAGGCACAAAGGAGGCTGGGGTTCATTTGGGTTTCTCTCTTTTCTCCTCTCCTCTCCCTTCCCCTCCCCTCTCCTCTCCTCCTTTTCTGCTTTTCTTTTTCTTCTTCTTTTTCTTTTCTTTTGTTTTTTGAGACAGAGTTTCGCTCTTATCGTCCAGGCTGGAGTACAGTGGTGTGATCTCGGCTCACTGCAACCCCCGCCTCCTGGGTTCAGGCGATTCTCCTGCCTCAGCTTCCTCAGTAGCTGAGATTACAGGCATGCACCACCACGCTCTGCTAATTTTTGTATTTTTAGTAGATAGAGTTTCACCATGTTGGCCAGGCTGGTCTTGAAGTTCTGACCTCAGGTGATCCTCCTACCTCGACCTCCCAAAATGCTGGGATTACAGGCGTGAGCCACCGCGCCCAGCCGGATTTCTGTCTTCTTGAAATTACTTTTTGGTATAAGTCGATTTTCATTTCTTCCTTCTTTTAAACCATCACAACAAGGAATATGTGAGAAAGTTTTGAGACAGGATTTACAGCCAATACCATGGTTAGCTTCATCTTGCTTTAAAATTCAACTTTAAATCTTATCAGATAACAATGTGAAAATAAAGCTATGATGATGGAGGAAGCTTTGATTCAGGTTTCTTCTTCCATTTCTCTCTACCTCTACACCCTCATTCATTCATTCGTTCATTCATTCATTAAATAACTATTGGAAACTTATGTGCCAGGTACAAAGCTAGGGACCAGGAAGCAGAGGTGAACAAGATGAACATGGTCCGTGCCTGCAGGGGCACTCACGATCTGCTGGGAAAGACAGATATTAAATGGTAACTGTGCAAACTGCATCTAACTACCATTGTGATATGACCTTGAGTGAAACTACAGGGAAGTTGTGATCGTGCAAAAGGGAGACCCTCATGTTCTTGAAATGTTGGCATATCAGAGAAGGCACCTCTGAACAAGAGGCACTTAATCTGGGACAAAGGAGTGGACAGTAGCCAGGAGGAAGGGCACATGGGGAAAAGAACTTTTCACTCATTCAACAGATAGCTATAGAGTATCTGCCATGGGCCAAGCCCTAGTCTACATGCTGGGGACACATCAGTGAAGAGAACAGACAAGGTCTCTGCCCACATGAGGTCAACATCCTAGGGGGAGGAGATAGATAATAAAGAAGATAATAAATAAGTTAACAGTTAAATAAACAAAAATATTGTTAGTGGTGGCAAACCCCATGGAGGAAGTAAAACAGGGTGATGTGATAGCAAGTGACGAGGGGTGGGGTGGCTGCCTTAGAGATAGGGGTTAGGTTGGTCCTGTCTGAGAAGCTGTGACCTAGGGCATGGGGGAGAAAGGACCAGCTATGTGAAAATCTAGAAAATGGTGTTATGAATGGAGGAAACAGCACACACAAGGCCTTGAGACCAGAATGATCTTGTCATGTTTGGGGCCAGTGTGTGGCTACAGCTGAGTAGAGTGGGGGTGAGGTAGAGCATGAGATATGAGAGGTAGCCAAGGGTCTGATCGTGTAGAGCTTTGCGGGTCATCATTCAAAGTTTGGATTTTAAAACAGCGCATGTTCTCACTCATAAGTGGGAGTTGAACAATGAGAACACATGGACACAGGGAGGGGAACATCACGCACTGGGGCCTTTTGGAGGGTGAGGGGCAAGGGAAGGGAGAGCATTAGGACAAATACCTAATGCATGCAGGGCTTAAAATCTAGATGATAGGTTGATAGGTGCAGCAAACCACCATGGCACACGTATACCTATGTAACAAACCTCCACTTTCTGCACATGTATCCCAGAACTTAAAGTTAAAAAATAAAAAAAGTTTGGATTTTAGTCCAGAAGAGTAGATGCTCCAGAATGAGCAGTCCTTTTAACACCGAAGAAGAGAGCAGACTCGCTGGCACTAGAGACCATATCTAGGGGACCATCAACTCGTTAATGTTCCTTGGTCTTTTATTCCGAAGATAAAAAAAAAAATGAAGAATAAACAAAGTTGTGGAAAATGTACTGATTTCACCTATCAAGGATGAAAGGGCAAAATTACAAGAACAGGTTCCTGATCACTGGTCAACGAGGGCAAATGCTTGTCTTAACTACAAAAGAAACACCAACTCAATTACAAACCCTGCTTGTCGAGGCAAAGTAGCATTTTGTGATAGGGGGTTAAAGATGGACCTTCCAGCTTTTAATAATAAAGACCTTTTTAGGACACACAAAAAAAGTTTGGATTTTAAAGGCTGGGTATGGTGGCTCACAGCTATAATCCCAGCACTTTGGGAGGCAGAGGTGGGAGGATTGCTTGAGGCCAGAAGTTTGAGACTAGCCTGGGCCACATAGCAAGACTCCTATCTCTTCCAAAAAAAAAGTTTGAGTTTTAATTCCATGGGCGGTCACTGGGTGTGTGGGTTGGCTTTCAGCAGAGGAACGATGTGATTAAGTCTAGGTTTTGAGATAAGATAACCCTGGCTGCTGTGTGTGTTTTTTAAGCGAATGGATGTGAAAGCAAGATGTAGTAGACAGAATAATGCTCCCCAAAAGATACCCCCATACAAACCCCTGGAACTTGTGAATATGTTGTGTTACATGGTAAAGAGGAATTAAGGGAGCAGATGGAATTAAGGTTGCTAATCAGCTGACCTTAAAATAAGGAGATTATCCTGGATCATCCATGTGGACCCAAAGTAATGACAAGGGTCCCTAGGTAGGGAAGAGAGAGAAAGGAGTCAGAACAAAAGAGATACAGTATGAAAAAGACATCTTAAGCAGAGGAGATAGATAATAATGAAGAAAATAAACAAGTAGATGGTGACTTTGCTGCCTTTGAAGATGGAAGGGGGCCCTGAGTCAAGAAATGTGGATAGCTTCTAGAAGGTGGAAAAGGTAAGAAAAGGGATTCTCTCTACGAGCTTCCAGAAAGGAATCCAACCCTGCTGCCATCTTGATTTTGTTCCAGTAAGACCCATTTTAGACTTCTGACCTCCAGAACTGCAAGATAATAAATTTGGGTTGTTTTAAGTCACTAAGTTTGTAATAGTTGCTATGCCAGAGAGCTCTGTAAGAAAGCTACTGTAGGCCTGGCGTGGTGGCTCACACCTTTAATCCCAGCACTTTGGGAGGCCAAGGTGGGCAGATCACTTGAGGCCAGGAGTTCAAGACCAGCCTGGCCAACATGGCAAAACCCTGTCTCTACTAAAAATACAAAAAATTAGCTGGGCATGGTGGTGCACGCCTGTAGTCCCAGCTACTTGGGAGACTGAGGCAGAAGAATTGCTTGAATCCGGGAGGTGGAGGTTGCAGTAAGCCAAGATCATGCTACTGTACTCCAGCATGGGCAACAGAGCAAGATTCCGTCTCAAAGGAAAAAAAAAAAAAGCTACTGTAATTGTTTAGATGAGCTTTGGTAATGGCTCAAGAAATACTTATTTACCTTCCCTCCTAGGCATGCTTTAGGTCCTCTTTCTTGGGGGTTATCAGGCCATTTCTATATAGGCAGAATTTGACCTTTTATGAGTTCCTCCCAATACTTTCACTCCAAAGTACAACTAGTCCCCATGCATGGGATTCCACATGACCTGGGGGAGTAAACACTTGGTCACAGTGCCAGCAGCAGACGGCTTGGGTGCATCAGTGAACCAGTGTGTGGGTGCAAACTGGGAAAGGCTACACTGGGACAGGAAGAGAGATGAACGCCGTGGCCGGGTCATTGCAGGTTTAACTGGGTGCTCACCCGAGGTTTGGAACAGGTACTCGAGATGAAACTCTCCGATGCCTCATGCAGGCAATGCACAGAGGCAACTGTGTACTTTCCTCTCCTGACCCCTGATAAATAGATGTCTACTGGAATGAATGAATGAATGAATGAATGAATGAATGTATTGGAAAGGGAATTCCTTCTTTCTGTGGCTTCTCCAGCAAGTGTAAGTGATGCTTGAGTCGTCTTTATGCCTGCCTCTCTTTGCACTTGTCCAACCAGAATTCAAAGTGTCTTGGTGCAGGGACCTATTTTTATAGGGCAATTCCCCAGACTGAAATATTCAACACTCATGAGTATTTTTTAAGGATTAGTTGTAACCCATGAGTATGAACATTATCTTACAAGATTTTTTTTTTTTTTTTTTGGTAATTGGTGGCCCAGAACTGTCTCTTATATTTAGAAGCCTGAATCTAGGGTTACATATCAAGATACATGCATCGTGCTGTTTTGCTGAATGCAGCTGTCCTGCTGTAGGCCAAAGGTAATTTGCTGATCCAGGAGCTGAGGCCAGCGATTTTATGTCTGCATCTGTTTCTGCCCATAACTTGTGGGCAGAGACAGGGTAACTTCAAGAGCTGTAGCACTATCAGCCTCAGCAATGCAAAGAATGGTAGGACAGACACTGAGCCTTCCTTCCCTTCAGTACAGCCAGTGTGTTCTCCTGCAAAGTGATGGCATAACACTTTGCTCATGCCTCTGTCTGGGCACTCTCGTGTTTCCTTCTCATTGTTTATATGTATCTGTTCCCCCCACTAGACTACTGCCACCTTCTCAGGGGTCTCTCTTAAACATACTGGAATTTCCAAAGCCCAGCCCAGTTTGTGTGGTTGAGCAGGTGCTCTATAAATATTGGTCAAAGGAGGAGCTGGATGAGAGTGACAACACCATGGGGAAATTGTTTGAAAAGCTATTAGGAGGCCGGGCGTGGTGGCTCACGCCTGTAATCCCAGCACTTTGGGAGGCCGAGGCAGGGGGATTGCCTGAGGTCAGGAGTTCGAGACCAGCCTGGCCAACATGGTAAAACCCCGTCTCTACTAAAAATACAAAAAAACTAGCCAAGCGTGGTGGCACGTGCCTGTAATCCCAGCTACTTGGGAAGCTGAAGCAGGAGAATCGCTTGAACCTGGGAGGTGGAGGTTGCAGTGAGCTGAGATCGTGCCATTGCACTCCAGCCTGGGCAATAAGTGTGAAACTCCACCTCAAAAATAAATAAATAAATAAATAAATAAATAAAAGAAAAGCTGTTAGGTTACTTTTGCCCTGCACATGGAAGGTATAGTAAAAAGCAGCATGCTTAATGTGGACGCTGCTTTTTGTTTTATGTTTTTGCCTAGCAAATCTCTCTCCTTCTTCTGGTAAAAGCACTTTGGTTTTCCTTTGGGGAACCACCCTCCCCACACCCTCAATCTATAAAGTTTGGGTGGAGCTGACCTCACATTCAGTTCCAGTGATTGAATCCTGACTTCAAGCCTGGCCAGTGAGGGCACCACTTGCCCCTGGCCACAGCATCCATTTGTGTTGGTACAGTGGCTGTACCTCTTTGTTAATGACTGGTATCCATTTTGATAGGTCGGTTTCTGTTTTGTATCAATTGTTCATGATATTGAATTGAACCATTTTTTTCCCCCGGAGCTATTAGGGAAGAAACTCTTTCCACAGGCAGTGCTAAGCTGGTAGGAAAAAGTCCAAAGCTGTTGGCAGTCATCTTGTCCCTGCTAAACTAAAATGAACTCAGCAAGTTGGGGCTGAGACATGGAAAGGGACACGTTCCCAGAAACCCTGAGCACCAGGATCCAGCTGCACCTGAAGCTATCCCTGGAATTTTCCGTTTTGTGAGAGTAAACGCTACTGTTTGCTCTATTTAGCCATTTTTTGTAACTGGCTGATGAAGGAATGTCTTGGCTGATAATACACCAATTCTTTTTTTTTTTTTTTTGATACGGAATCTCACTCTGTCACACAGGCTGGAGTGCAGTGGCATGATCTCAGCTCACTGCAACCTCCACTTCCTGGGTTCAAGCGATTCTCCTGCCTCAGCCTCCCAAGTAGCTGGAACTACAGTCCTGTGCCACCATGCCTGGCTAATTTTTTGTATTTTTAGTAGAGATGGGGTTTCACTGTGTTAGCCAGGATGGTCTTGATCTCCTGACCTTGTGATCTGTCTGCTCGGTCTCCCAAAATGCTGGGATTACAGGCGTGAGCCACCGCACCTGGCCACCAATCCCTTTTTAAACTGTGCTTTTGCGAGTGGAGCAGGGGCAATCTTAGCTTTGGAGGAAGCTCTGGACAAGCCCATCATCCCAACAAAGACCATTTTGTCATTCTCAGGGCTTAGGACCTGGGGGACACCCAACAAAAATCAGTGGCCTTCTTGACCCCATGGATCACATTTAATAACAATATTTTTCTTATTTTATTTTCGCTTTAATGGAACCAACATTTTCAGTGCCAAGTAGAAGGACATTTCTGGCCATAAATTAGTTCAGAGTGATGCCTCTCTAGCGCCACCTCTGGCCGCTCTGGGGTCTTCCCTGGGGACTGAGGGTTGGAATAGATGAGCTTATTTTGGTTATGGAAATCTCTGGAAAGTGGGGAACCCCAAGAAAACACAATTCACACACTGTGGTACACAGGCTTACTTAAAACCATTTTTATTCTGCCTCTCAGCAACACCTTTCATTTGATTTGGGTAAAAGACCAGGGACCCAAACACGCACAAACAAAAAACAGGATGTCAGAAACAGAAATCAGGATCCAGTCTATTGGAATGATGCTAGAATCTCTGTGTGTTGAGATTTCGTGTCCCTGATTCAACGTCCTCCTGGGACAAGTGCTGGCTCATCACAACATCTGGGTAAAATGACAGGTAGAATCTGATGTTCATCAGCTTTTATTTATTTTTTTGCTAGGGTTCAGTATATGAAAAAATGCTGAAATTCGTATTGGTATAGTACTTAGAAACCCCCCCGCCAATGGTTAGTCACATCTATGACAACAATTAATTCTTATAACAGCGCTGTGAGGTAAGGAGGCAGGCATTCGTATCCCCATTTTGCAGGTGAAGGAATATTAGGCACAGAGAGGCTAAGAAACTTGCCTAAAATCGGCTTGCATAGCTAGTTAGTGGCCAATTAAAAACCCTGCAAAGACAAGAGGGCATTGGAACTCAGATATTGACTCTCAGCCTCTTATTCATTCAATTAGAATAATCTGCCTTTCTTTTTTCTTTTTCTTTCTTTCTTTTTTTCTTTTTTGAGATGGAGTCTTGCTCTGTCACCTGGGCTGGAGTGTAGTGGTGCAGTCTCAGCTCACGGCAACCTCCGCCTCCCAGATTCAAGTGATTCTCCTGCCTCAGACTCCCTGGTAGCTGGGATTATGGGCATGCACCACCATGCCTGGCTAATTTTCGTATTTTTAGTAGAGATGGAGGTTCACCATGTTGGTCAGGCTGGTCTCGAACTCCTGACCTCAAGTGATGCGCCCACCTCGACCTCCCAAATTGTTGGGATTCCAGGCGCCACCATGCCCAGCCAGCATCATCTGCTTTTCTTTTGCTTCATTATCACCATGTTTCTGACATTGATTCTTTGAAGTGACTTTTGCCATATACACATATGTAGTGTGTTAATTACTTGATATTTTCTTGAGTTCTCCTATTTTTCTTAATTTATTTGAACAGAAACAATGTATCCTATCTCCCACTGTGAGAAGCTGTAAATGGAAGATAATAAATAAAATAAATACCATGACACAAAACAATATCATTACATTCTTTCTAGACAGAAGACTCTGAACCTGAGACCTGCTCCTTCTTTGTTAAGAAGGGGAAAGAGCCGTAGTATCTGAAAGGTGTAAAGGACCTGCTAGCACTAAACAGAGACTTTTTCCTTGCTGTAATCAGGATGAAAAAAGAATAGAAAACGGGAAACATTCTTTGTGATTTGGTATTACTTAATGTTGTTCCTAGAAACTACTTAAAAATTATGTTGTGTACCACCAGTGGCACACCCCTTGTGCTCTGTGAGACACTGGGTTGCCGTGTTCTGGCAGGCAGAATAATGGCATCATTGAACCAGTACATTCACACCTAAAGGGTTTACATTTGACAGAAAAGAAATACAATGGGTGGCATTTTCAGGTGGCATCCAGGAAAATCAAAGATCTTGCCTGAGACTTGCTAGAGAAAGAGAGGAGAGAGAGTGAGAAATTGGAAAAAAAAAAAAAAAAAAAAAAAGCACATTCTATAAATACAGCCAGTTTATTCCCAAAACTGGGATAGAGGAAGTGCTCATGTACCTAGGATTGGCCACTAAGTCCATTCTCAGAGCCTACGTTTGAGCGAAGAGTGAGGTTTTGGTCAAGTCGACCAACGTGGATGCAAGCAAGGGAGGGGGCCTATTTGGAAACGTAAGGATCAAGACAAGAGACCAGAAAAGCCCCTTCTTTGAGTGTTTAATGACCAGATGGGTAAACTCTGGGCATGGGAGTGCCAACTCCCAGAGGAGGAGTTACTGAAGGTTGTAAGAATAAAAGGAAAAGCAAATCCACAACTTGAACTCTACTAGACAATTTTAAACATGCTGCAAACGTTTGTGCTCAACGTCGTAAATACCAGCACCCGCTGCTCTTCCTAGAAACCTCCATCTCCCCCAGTATGGAGATCCCCCGGATCCCCTCAGTGAAAAGTTATGTGATTTCCTGAGGCTCGCCTCTGGAGGAGAGGAGTGGACACAACGGGATTCGCTAAACTGAGACAGTGAGACTTCATTTTTCTTTTTTCTGTTTTCTTTTCATTTTTACAAATCAATGACTTTGGCTGATCCGGCTGTGTAGCTTGGATTTCCTACATTTTGGACTTTTTTTTTTTTTTTTCTTGTTCATTTGCCAGGGACCTGCCTCTGGAGAGTCCTGGAGGAAAAGATCTCACAGTCTGAAGTCGAGGATCCATTCCTCAGAAACTCCTTTGGGTGTGTGTGGATGAGGTCCATCCTCCATGCTCACAGCCCACTGACCGCTGGTTCCTCAGGCACTGTGTGGTACAGACAGAGAGAGAAAGAGAAAGATCGTGGGCTGAGCTTCTGTGGTTGCCTTTCCCAGCTCGATGCCTTCCTTATTAGATGGCGATGACTCTGGTTAAACACATGCTGAAAGGTACCAGCCCACCTGCACACGTCTGGCTCTAAGCAGGGGCTTCCTTTTGAGAAACATATTCTATTTGGAAAACTTATTTCATCTTACATGTAGGACATGCAAAAAAACAACAAAAAAGAAACAAACAAAAAACCTAATAATGCAGATACGGAAAAATGCCTCTTGAGCATTTCTGAACCTCACTCTCCTCCCCAAGGGTTAGTATAGTAGCACGGTAGCAGTTTGGTGTAAGTTCTCAGGTGTTTTTCTCTGCATTGAAACTGATCAATAAGCATTTAGAAATAGTATACTCATCATGTGTATGTGTTTACATAATGCAATCGTGCTGCAATTTCTTTTTTTGTTTTACTCACTCATTTATTCAATGCATATTTACATGCTGGGCACTGCTCTAGTGCTGATTATAGTAATAACACCCAACATTTACCTAGTGAGTACAGTGTGCCAGGCCCTGGAGTTTGTGCAATTTAACCTTCACAGCCCTATGAGGTAGGCACTGTTATTATCCCCATTTTATGTACGAGAAAACAGAGGCACAGACTGCTTAAAAGATATACCTAAGGGCACACAGCTACTTAGAGGAAGCACCTGGATTGGAACTCCAGCAGTCTAGCTTGTAAATAGACACTCTTTTTTTTTTTTTTTTTTTTTTTGAGACGGAGTCTTGCTCTGTGGCCCAGGCTGGAGTGCAGTGGCGTGATCTCAGCTCACTGCAAGCTCCGCCTCCCAGGTTCACGCCATTCTCCTGCCTCAGCCTCCCAAGTAGCTGGGACTACAGGAGCCCGCCAACATGCCCGGCTAATTTTTTTTTTTTTTTTGTATTTTTAATAGAGACGGAGTTTTACCTGTTAGCCAGGATGGTCTCGATCTCCTGACCTTGTGATCCACCCGCCTTGGCCTCCCAAAGTGCTGGGATTACAGGCATAAGCCATCACGCCGAGCTGTAAATAGGCACTCTTAAGGGCCATGCTCTATTATTATGGGCAGTAACAGAAATGAAAGTGTCCCTGGAGTTCTCGTGCCAGCAGGGGGAAACAGACCATAGATACATAATTTATCAGGGAGTGGTAAGGAAGAGAAGTAAAACTGACTAAAGGGATAGTCTCTTTGCTAACGTAATATAAGAACAAGTGCCAGATGGAGAGATGGGAACCAGCTGAGTGGCTTTTAGGAGGAAGAGAGTTCCAGGCAGAGGCAACGGCAAGTGCAGAGTCCCTGAGGCAGGAATGTGCTTGCATTGCTCTGAGAGAAGACTCTGATGTGGCTGAAGTGGAGGGAGTAAAAGGGAGAGAGGGGAGATGAGGATGAGGAAGGGGAGATGAGGATGGGGAGGCAGCAGCCAGATCATGCAGGGCTTGTAAAATCATAGTAAGAAGGATGTCTCTACGTGTATACTTTTTCAAAAAATAGAGACGGGATCTCACTATATTGCCCAGGCAGGTCTTGAACTCCTGGGCTCAAGTGATCCACCTGCCTTGGCCTCCAAAAGTGCTGGGATTACAGGTGTGAACCAGGGCACCTGACCCTGTCCCCATGTTTAAACTGCAGTGTGGTATCCCATCATACGAATATATCACTCCTAATTTAACCTGCCTACTGATGGACATGTAGGTGGTTTCAAGATTTCTCCTACTGCAAACAAAGCTGCAATGAACATCATTGCACACCTGTGGTTCCCAACCCTGGCTGTGCATTAGAGTTACCTGGAGAACCCTACAGTCTACCAATCCCTGGTCCTATTACTGGAGATTCTAATTTAATTGGTCCAGGGTGGGCCCTGGGCATTGTTTTTAAAATTTTTTTTATTTTAATTTTTTGAGACAGGATCTTGCTCTGTCACCCAGGCTGGAGTACACTGGTACAATTATAACAGACTGCAGCCTCGACCTCTTGGGCTCAAGCTGGCCTTGCACCTGAGCCTCCCAAGTAGCTGGGACTACAGGTGCATGCCACCAAGCCCAGATAATTTTTTAAAAAAAATTTTTAGTAGAGATGAGATCTTGCTATGTTGCCCAGGCTGGCCTCCAACTCCTGAGCTCTAGTGATCCTCCTGTTTCTGCCTCCCAAAGTACTGGAATTACAGGCATGAACCACAGTGTCCAGCGGTATTGGCATATATTTAAAGCTCCCCAGGTGATTCTAACACATAGCTAGGGTGAAGCTTTACTGTGTTACGTGCATTTTTGTGCACCTGTCTCTAAGGTGGATACTCAGCAGTGGAATTGCTGGGTTGGTGGGTGCCTGGATTTTATATTAGATACATCCAAATTGACTTTCCAAAAGACTGTCCCAGTTTCCTCTTTCACCACCAGTATAGTGTCCAATTTTTCACATCCTGGCCAATCTTGATATTCCCCATCTTTTTAATTGTTGCAATCTGCCAGACAAAAATATGTAGTATTTTTTGTTGTTGTTGCTTTAATTTGTGCTTTCTTGATTACCAGTGAGGTTTAACATCTTTTTAATGTTCATTCTGATTTCTTCATCAACATGTGCTAGCTTATATCCTTTTCAAAGCAAAAATCCTTCCATTGTTGCTGGCAACTTAGGTCTGATTTGTCTCTACCTCAGCTTATCTGAACCATCACAGAAAGACCCTTCTAACCTTCTGGAAATAGGTAACAATTCCCATTTTTCATTATGGAATCACGAAATCTCTCTGCACAAAACAATTTCCAGAAAGCCTTTCCCCAGCCAACAATATAGAAAAGAAGAGGGATTTGCTTTTAAGCTTTTGCAAAAAGGTCAAGTTCCTGCTTCATGTCCACCTTGATATGTATGTCTCATTCCAATTCTGATGCAATTGAAGGATATTTTGAGGCCAGGAAAGGATTCATTTCAATTTGCTTAGGAGAGAGGAGCTTTCCCTACTGGGAAAGATCAGAATGGGTCAAGATCTTCGAACTCTTTCCCAGTACAGAATGGGTCAAGATCTTCGAACTCTTTCCCAGCACAGAATGGGTCAAGATCTTCGAACTCTTTCCCAGTACAGAATGGGTCAAGATCTTCGAACTCTTTCCCAGTACAGAATGGGTCAAGATCTTCGAACTCTTTCCCAGTACAGAACGGGTCAAGATCTTCGAACTCTGTGCCTTCTAATGAGACACAGTCATGGGACCCTTATCCCTGTTTAGAGGTAAGTTTTTCCTTAATGAAAACCTTGGGAAACAAAGGCTGTTGTTGTTAAGAATGGCAAACAAGCGTTTTTAACACACAGGTGTGTACCTGGCTGTTTATACCTCAACAAGACCACTCAGAGACGTACATTCAGGGGAGTTGCACTGTACGTGCATTTAACTTATGGCAGATCGACTATTTATGTTCCTCAAAAAGAAAAAAAGCCACAGAGCTGAAGTTTCTGACTGCCGCCCTCCTCAATGATCATGAGCACAGATGGGGATGTCACGTCTATTCCTTCTATGTGAGCCCAGAGTGTGGTTCCAGTGTTGAAACAGATGCCATGAACCCTAAACCCAGCCACATACTTCAGCTGACTCTCAACCCAAGGAACAGTCACCTCTTCCAACACTGGAGACATTCACTGGCTATGCTGGGCTGATCAAGATACCATGTGTGAGTCTCCAATAGGGTGCCCTCCTTGGATACTTCCAAGATTAAGTTTGATTATACTCAAAGCTCACCTTGTGCCCTGACATGAGAACCCTACTCCTGAGTAACAAGAAACTCCACTGTATTAGCAGGGTCATCTGAGAATGTCATATTTGTCACAGAGGACATTTGTCTCATACCCAAATGTTGTCATGGCCAAATTCCACAGAGCATCAGATAAGAGAACAAGAGCCTGATCTCAGGGAGACAGGAAAAGACCTCGGTGTGGCGGCTCAACCCTGTAATCCCAGCTAACTCAGGAGGCTGAGGTGGGAGGATCACTTGAGGCTGGGAGTTCAAGACCAGCCTGGGCAACATAATGAGACCCCTGTCTCTAAAACAAAAACCAAAAACAAAAGGGAGGGAGGAAGAGAAAATTTAGGAGGTGTGTAAACTTTCCAGGGAAGCAGCAATAACTGAAGCTTCTACCAGATACCTTAGGTGTGATATTGTGATAAAGAATGATAAATATTTGGTCCCGGCATCTGGTTCCTGAGACAGAGCTCCTAACACCCTTGTAGACTGGGTACTAGGAGAATCTTTTGTTTTGATGTTTTGTCTTGACTCTAGTTTCTGACACAGAGCTCCCAAATTCCTTGGAATTTCCTGGGTGATAGGACTATATTTATTCTAATGAGGCAACTCTTGGTGGGCCCCTGGATAGCCTCAGGTTGTGGGTGGGTTGCCAGGGGAACTAGCCATGTAATTAGAAGGTTGGAACTTCCAGTCCCACCCCCTAGACTCCAGGGAGGAGAAATGGGCTGAAGGTTAAGTTGGGCACCAATGGCCAGTGATGTAATTGATCAAGCCTACGTAATGAAGCCCCCTTGCAAACCCAAAAGGACAGGGTTGGGAGAGCTTCCAGATGGCTGAATGTGTGGTGGGACCTGGAAGGTGACACACCTGAACAGGACATGGAAACACCACACCCTTCCTACATACCTTGCCCTATGCATCTCTTCCATCTGACTGTTCATCTGTATCCTTTGTAATATCCTTTGTAATAAATGGGTAAATATAAGTAAGTGTTGCCTTGAGTTCTGTGAGCCACTTTAGCACATTAATAGAACCTGAGAAGGGGGTCATGAAAATCCCCAACTTAGAGCCAGCCAGTCCGAAGTGCAGGTCACAACCTGGGACTTGCAATTAGCATCTGAAATGGGAGGCAGTCTTGGGGGACCAAACCATTAACCTGTGGGATCTGACTCTAACTCCCAGTAGATGGTGTAGTAATTGAGCTAAATGATAGGATACCCAGTTGGTAGTCACTGGACAATTGCTTGGTGTGTGGGAGAAACAAAACACACTTGGTCACAGCTGTGTGTTGTGTTGAGTGTGTAAGAGAAGAAAAACTGTTTATCTTTTTATCTTAGGGATGTAAAAAAGTCTTGTTTGTGGCCGGGCGCGGTGGCTCAAGCCTGTAATCCCAGCACTTTGGGAGGCCGAGATGGGCGGATCACAAGGTCAGGAGATCGAGACCATCCTGGCAAACACAGTGAAACCCCGTCTCTACTAAAAATACAAAAAACTAGCCGGGCGAGGTGGCGTGCGCCTGTAGTCCCAGCTACTTGGGAGGCTGAGGCAGGAGAATGGTGGGAACCCGGGAGGCGGAGCTTGCAGTGAGCTGAGATCCGGCCACTGCACTCCAGCCTGGGCGACAGAGCAAGACTCCGCCTCAAAAAAAAAAAAAAAAAAAAAAAAAAAAAGTCTTGTTTGTTGGCACATGTCCACACAGGCAAGAATGTTCTTCATTAAATGCAAAGTCCTAGAATAGTAGTTCTGCAACTTTAGAATATTTAGAATTATTTTTCGGGGAAGGTGGCTTGTGATATTTCCAGGCTACTCAGGAAATGGGGTCCAGGAACTTGCATTTTCATAAACATCCCAGATGAATCTGTCCTAGGTGGCTCTGAGATTTGTGCTTTGAGAAACATCACTAGAATAACCTAACCTTGCTTGAGTCCTCAAGGTATCAGCAGGAAGCAAAAGCCTGCAAATAGTTTGGTTTTGACTAGGGATTTGAATGACTAGGATTGATAAACGGATGGCTACTATATTTAAACATTTCACCTGTGTGATTTATTGCTTCACTTTCCCTAGCAACTTGAGGGCGGAGAGTTTTCTGACTTTGAAAGACTGCAAGTCCATGATTCTGTCTGGACAAGAACAATTCTCTGCTGTCAATGCAGGATTCTATCTAAAATGGTTTAATATTTCAGTTGAATAATTTCCAGCTCTTAGGAATTTGATGTCATGAAACCCTATGTTTCATTGCCCCAGCCACCACGTGGCTTACGTAGATATCCTGTAACATAGGATGAATGAGAGCTTTTCATGTGTTTGGGTAAAGACT
This sequence comes from Rhinopithecus roxellana, assembly GCF_007565055.1. NCBI lineage: Eukaryota > Metazoa > Chordata > Mammalia > Primates > Cercopithecidae > Rhinopithecus > Rhinopithecus roxellana. The sequence continues at coordinate 86,062,662 of NC_044558.1, forward strand.
ATCATGATCTGAGACTATGCCAAGGAAGTAAACTACCCGCGATTTCAACCATTTGAGATTTCAATCTGTTCTCTAACACACTGGCTACAGCTTTCTTGATAAGGATAAAGAATGATTTTTTTTGAAGACAGGGAATTTACCATTTTTAAAAGGCAGTAGTTTACTTCAAACAGGTTTTTTGTTTTGTTTTTTTGTTTGTTTTGTTTGTTTGTTTGAGACAGGGTCTCCCTCTGTTGCTCAGGCTAGAGTGCAGTGGTGTGATCATGGCTCACTGCAGCCTCAATCTCTGGGCTCAAAAGATCCTCCTGCTTCAGCCTCCCGAATGGCTAGGACTACAGGTGTGCACCACCAAACCCAGCTAATTTAAAAGAAATATTTTTTGGAGCAACAGGGTCTTGCTATGTTGCCCAGGCTCGTCCTAAACTCCTGGCCTCAAGAGATCCTCCCACCTCAGCCCAAGGTATTGGATTACAGGTGTGAGCCATCACACCCAGCCCCCAGACAGCATTTGGAAATGAATAAACTCAGAAAACTCACAGATTCATGGGTTTTGGGTCAGGCTTCGACTCCTCTAATGTCAGATTTTTCCAGCCCCTCTGTGGAAACAGATTGTTACAAAGGAGCCTGCCTGTGGGCAGACCTGCTAGGTGGCAACTCCATTCCCCTCCCTAGCATTGGGTTAGACATAGCAGATTAGGATGATGAGTTTGCTGTAAATGAAAACTGACCAGTCCATGAATGGCCACCATCTGCACGTTCTTTCTTGTGGACTTTGATGCAGGATATTTGCCAAGGTTTGGTAAAGACTGTTCTGCCCGCCACCTGCGTCTGAATCCTCAGGTTGGGAGCAGGGGCAGCTGAAAGATGCAGATGTTCTTGAGCCCCACTTCTGATTTAGCAAGTTGGAATCTTTTGAGGTGAGGCTCGGATGCTAACTTTTTTAAAACCTCTCCAGGTAACTCTTATGGAGTGTAAAGCTTGGGCACTTTTGCCTTAGAAGTTTCACATTGCCATTTAGTTCCTCCCATAAATGAGGGCTGGAAGATTTAGTTTCAAAGGATTACTGAGAAATTGGCCATGTTACTTGGAGGACAGATTTGATTTCATTCTCTAACGGTAGTTATTTTCTGCCTCCTTCCTTCTTTCTCTCTGTCTCCCCCCCGCCCTCTCTTGCCCATACATGCATATGACAACGCCTTTAAATTTGAGTTTCTCCATGGAACTCTCTTTTAAAATGTATTTATTTATTTATTTTTTGAGACAGGGTCTCACTCTGTCACGTAGGCTAGAGTGCGATGGCATGACCATAGCTCACTGCAGCCTTGAATTCCTGGACTCACATGATCCTCCCATCTCAGCCTTCCAAATAGCTGGGAATACAGGTGTGTGCCACCACGCCCAGCTAATTAAAAATTTTTTTTTTTTTGTAGAGATGGGGTCTAGCTATGTTGCCCAGGCTGCTCAAGGAACTCCTAGCCTCAAGAGATCCTCCCATCTCTGCCTCCCAAAGTGCTAGGATTATAGGCATGAGCCACCGTGCCTGGCCTGTTTTCTTTCATAACGGAGGGAAAGGCATCTAGAAGGAATTTGACCCTACAGATGGGGAAATAATTCAATTCTCACTTTATAGTTAGGGAAATTGAGGCAGAGAGAGTTTAATAATTTGCCCAGAGAGCCTATGTGGTAGAAGTAGGATCCTGATAAAGCTGGTATTAAATCATAGGCTCTAACCATTGTGAACAGTGCCTTTTAGGAAGAAGGAACAGAGAGGCTACTCCTTCTCATACCTTTTATTCCTAAGAAAGCTTCAATCACAAGCAGAGACATTCAATCACAAGCAGAAACACATCAGCCCCAGATAAAAACACTTATATTAAAATTGGAGAAAGTCTACATACGAATGCTTCTAGATCCCTTCCAACACTTCTTGGATGGAGTTGCCATGAGCAAACTGGTCTTTGAAAGCAGACTGTCCACTAGAGACTGCAAAGTAGATAGTGTCTAGGCTGCAAATATTGTTTCTGTGTTTTAGTAATGTGAATTGCTTGTCAATATCTAAAAAAAAATCAGATTTTACATAAAATTCCAGATTTCCAACATCTCTTGAAAAATGAGCCCCATGAGGCCTGCATGGTAAGTGGTTACAGTTGGAGCAGAGTGGTGGCTGCTTTCTTTAAACTGTGCTTTTGAAATTACCATGGTCCCCACCACTTCTTATTGTCCTATAACCAGGCTACCTCATGTATGTCCTTTCCCTGACCCCTGTACTCCTTTGATTTTGTGAACCTTGGCCCTGACTTATCACACATTTCTGTAGGTTGAAACCTCACCATACCATTCCCCCATAAATAAACCCTGGAGTTAGCCACAAAGCAAGTACCACTTACTGGCCTTTGTTACTGGGTGTACTAGCAAGGACATATTGACTTAGAGGCAGTGCAGAGTTTGGCTAAGAACACAGCCTGAAGAGTGACACTATCCTGGTTTTAAATCCTACTTTTTCCACTAACTAGCTGTGAGGCTTTGGGCAAGTCACTTTACCTCTCTGAGCCTCAGTTTCCTCATCTGCAAAATAGGGATAATAATACCTATCTACCTCTTGGGGTTGCTGTGAAGACTCAATGAGGATTAATTCATGTAAGAGCTTAAAACAGTACCTGGTATATGTCAAGGTCTATGTTAGTGTCAGCTGCTATTATTATGACCCACTTAGCTCAAACACTAATCTAGGCAGTATGCATTTTCACAAGTTCCCAGGAGCCAAGCCAAGGCTTGGCCTCATTCCCTTGGAGCACTGTCCTTTGTTTGGCTCATAAGCATAAAGCCTTGAATTCTATTTAATGACATCTTGAATTCTGAGGTCCTTTCCTAGTAACATTGATAATAATAGTAATAATAGGATTAATAAATGTTTACATTTTTGTGCACCCACTAAAGAACAGAGACACCAACTTACACATTCTGTGAGTCATCCAATTAACCTTACAATAGCTTTATGAAATGAATTATTCTCACTTTACAGGTGAGGAAACTGAGGTTCAGGAATGTTAAACAATTGGCTGAAGGTCTCACAGTGAATAAGTGGTGGCTGGGACCTGGGTCCACGCAATCTGGTGCCAAAACTGCACCATTAAACTCACACTCTGTGGCTCCCCTGCTCACAAGTTCACAAGCACCTTACACTTTCTCTTAAGAATATAGTCAGATTCATTCACATGTATTCTCCAACCATCTTCCTCTTCATAGGCCAACATCAAATTTGCCATCCTGCAGGCAAGAAACCATGAGTTTCCTTTCATGTTTGAGTGTCCTTTTCTCTTTTCTTTGGCCAAAGCCATTTAATTTTCTTTTGTGACACTTCCTGTTTTGATATCTTCCCCTCTACCCAGCTGCCACTGATTGTTCCTGGATCTGCCTTGTTTGATAGGAAGTGGATCTACCATGACATCTGTTACTCTCTTGGTTGCCAAGGTTGGGTTGGCTGATCTGGAATGTCAAAAGAGGTCTCATTCCTCCCTCACCCACCTGGGTAAGCCTCCTTTGTCAACCAAGAGAAAGAGGTTGACCTTCTCAGCTCGATGGGTGTAGGACTTTGGTCAAGGGTATAGGAGTAGCCATGCCGCTCTGACAGAACAGTGAAAGAATTTCTCAGCATTCTTGTCTGTCTTACCAGAAATTACATAGCAAGACAGAGATGGATCTGGGCTTGTCATTTCCGGGTCTGTGTTGCCTACCACATGACCTTGCCGTCTGTCAAACTTCTGATGGAAAGTGTTATTGATTCTAGCAGATGGAGCCCATCTGAGCTGGTTAGAGAAATCAGAATAAATTGTCCCAGTTCAGAGGGACAACACATCAACAGCATCCATCTTTTTATGAGATGAGAGTTCATTGCCAATACCAAAAATATATGGTGACCCTTCTGCCCTTAAACTAAAACAGTTATGCTAGTTTGATGCAAGTAGGAGTTTATTTAGCAGATGATGTTCTAGGGCAGAGCAAATAGCAATCCTAAATATCCCATTTACTCTCCCACATTTCCCACCCTCTTACAGTTAGGTGGGATTATGTGACTGATTTCAGTCAATGTGAGCCTAAGCGACATTTGTCGCCAGGCAGTAAAAAGCCCATGTGGGATTCTCCAGTCTTCCTCTCCCCCGCCTTTGCCTGAGGACACCTCATGTTCTAGATCTGAAGTTGGCAAACTACAGCCCACAGACAGATGCCTGTTTTTGTAAATAAAGTTTTATTGGAACACAGCCATGCCTGTTCATTTCTATATTGTCTATGGCTGCTTTTGTGCTAAAATGGCAGAGCTAAGTAGCTGTGCCAGAGACCATGATCGGGACCATATGGCCTACAAGGCTTAAAAGATTTACTATCTGGCCCTTTACAGACAAAGTTTGTTGGCTTCTGTTCTAGACAGAGCAGCTACAAGATGGTGGAGCTTTGTATAGTGTGGGACCCTGTGTGACTGTGTGGAGGAGAGACCTTCTACTGACCTATATGATCCATGTAACGGATCCATATTGTTGATCCAAAGAAGGATCCAAATCTTCTTTCTTTATAAATCACTCAGTCTGAGGTATTTCTTTATAGCAATGCAGAATGGACTAACACACTACTTTTGTGCTACAAAGACTGAGTTGAGTATTTGGGACTATGTCCCTCTGTCCAGAGAATGTAGGGCCTGTAAGGCCAAAAATATTTACTATTTGGTCATTTACCAAAGAAGTTCACCCACTCCTGCACTAGAAGATCCACACTGTTGCTGTGTCCCCCTGGACTGGGACAAATTTATTCTGAGAAGAAAACATGAAAACCCTTTGGCTTGGGGTTGTTACTGGAGCATAACCTAATCTACCCTAACAGATTCCAATGGGCATTCGAGAAAGGGCAGTTGACATGGTGAGGGATTCAAAAGGCCTACTTACTTCCTTGTGAAGTGAACTGCACAAGAAATGCCGATGATGAGAAGGCCAATGATGATGGAGGCGATGGCTACCCACTTAGCATTCCGCCCAAGCCGCCTGGCTCCTTCGTAGTCTCCGTCGTTGTAGCTGTTCAGAGACTGGGGGACACAAGGGAAGAGCTGGTGATGACAGATAACCCACAGGGAAAGGGATGGAGGTACTCAGGCTGTCCTGATGAAAAGGCTCCAAGAGCCCTCTGGTGACTTTGCTCATCTCACTGACAGGCTGCTAAACAAACAGCACAGTCATCCCCTCCTCCAGGAATCCTTCCCTAAACGCTAAGGATGAGTTAACTGCCCCCTCTGTATTTCCTGATGACTTTTGTCTTAGCATTTACATAATAAGATTTTGTCTCTCCCACCAGCATGTAAGTGTGACGTGGGCAGGGGTCATCATCTGTCTTTTTTCTGTTTTTTGAGACAGAGTCTAACTTTGTCACCCAGGCTGGAGTGCAGTGGCACAATCTTGGCTCATTGCAACCTCCGCCTCCCAGGTTCAAGCAATCCTCCTGCCTCAGCCTCCCGAGTAACTGGGATTACAGGCGCCTGCCACCACACCCAGCTAATTTTTGTACTTTTAGTAGAGACAGAGTTTCACCACATTGGCCAGGCTGGTCTTGAACTCCTGACCTCAAGTGATCCACACACTTTGGTCTCCCAGAGTGCTGGGATTACAGGCATGAGCCACCATGCCCAGCCATATATCTTGTTCAGCATGGCATACCAGTGTCAAGTGCAATACTTGCCATGTAGAAGATGCTGGATAAGTATTTGTAGCATAAAAGGACAAATGAGTATGTCTGTCTTGTTCACTAGAACAGGAGTTTGCAAATCATGGCCCGTGGGTCAAATCCAGCCTGCTGCCTGTTTTTGTAAATAAAGCTTATTTGGAACATAGTCACACTCATTTGTTTTTTTTTTTTTTTTGAGGCAGAGTCTCACTCTGTCGCCCAGGCTGGAGTGCAGTGGCCGGATCTCAGCTCACTGCAAGCTCCGCCTCCCGGGTTTCCGCCATTCTCCTGCCTCAGCCTCCCGAGTAGCTGGGACTACAGGCGCCCGCCACTTCGCCCGGCTAGTTTTTTTGTATTTTTAGTAGAGACGGGGTTTCACCGTGTTAGCCAGGATGGTCTCGATCTCCTGACCTCGTGATCCGCCCGTCTCGGCCTCCCAAAGTGCTGGGATTACAGGCTTGAGCCACCGCGCCCGGCCACTCATTTGTTTACTATTGTCTGTGGCTATTTGATATAGTTTTGTTGTAGGGCAGGTAAGCCCCAGAATTGGGGCTTAGCCTGGGAATTTTTTTGGCCTCTTTTAGGAAATAATTTAAGAGTGAGCTGGTGGTAGAAGAAAGCAGCTTTAGGCTGGGCATGGTGGCTCACTCCTGTAATACCAGCACTTTGGGAGGTAAAGGCGGGCAGATTACCTGAGGTCGGGAGTTTGAGACCAGCCTGGTCAACATGGTGAAACTCTGTCTCTACTAACAATACAAAAACTTAACTGGGCGCGATGGCACTTGTAATCCCCAGCTACTCAGGAAGCTGAGGCAGGAGAATCGCTTGAACTTGGGAGGTGGAGGTTGCAGTGAGCAGAGATTGCGCCATTGGACTCCAGCCTGGACAACAAGAGGGAAACTCCGTCTCAAAAACAACAACAACAACAACAAAAAAGCAGCTTTATGGAGGCGGTGGCGTTAGAGCCCTGACTTGGTTACAGCTCCGTGACTGCTCCTGCAGAGCAGGGCTACCCCGCAGGCAGCGTGTTCAGAGTCCAGCTCAGGGCAGTGCTGTAGTTAGATTTATACTCACTTTTAACTATATGTAAATTAAGGGGCCGGTTGTTCAGAAATTTTTAGATAAGGAGTGGCAACTTCTGGGTGGTGGCCCTGGAAAGGGGTGGCAACTTCTGGGTCATTGCCCTGGAAAGTGGTAGTAACTTCTGGGTGCTGCCATAGCAATGGTAAACTGTCATGGCACTGGTGAGCATGTCTGATGGAGAGGAGCTTTGAGTGCCTTTTTCCTGTTTCAGCCAGTCTTCAATCTGCTCTGGAGTCAAGTCCCGCCTCCTACCTCAGTTTGCATGTTTGTCCCCTCCAAATCTCATGTGGAAATGTGATCCCCAATGTTGGAGGTGGGACCTGGTGGGAGATGTTGTGGTCAAGGGGGCAGACCCTCATTAATGGCTTGATACCCTCCCTGCAGTAATTAGTTCTCTCTGTTAGCTCATGTGAGAGCTGGTTGTTTAAAAGAGCCTGGCATCGTTCTCTCTCTCTCTCTCTCTCTCTCTCTCTCTCTCTCTCTCTCTCTCTCTCGACACATGACACAATTGCTTTCCCCTTGCTTTCCATGATGAGTAAAGGCTTCCTGAGTCCTCACTGGAGGAAGATACTGGTGCCATGTTTGTATAGCCTGTAGAACCATGCACCAAACCAACCTCCTTTCTTATAAATCACTCAGTGTGAGGTATTTCTTTATAGCAGTGCAAAACGGACTGACACACTACCTTTTGTGCTATAAAGACAGAGTTGAGTAGTTGGGACTTTGTCTCTCTGTCCAGAGAATGCAGGGCCTGCAAGCCCAAAAATATTTACCTTTTGGTCATTTACCAAAAAAGTTCACCCACTCCTGCACTAGAAGATCAATCCATGAGGTCAGGGACTTCAGATGAATTATTCATCTCCATGCCCAAGCCAAGGCTGTCATTCCCAGCTGTTAAAATGTTGAAATACTCTGTACTCATTGATAAATAGCAGCTACTCTGAAGCTTGTCCCCCTTCCCCAATATCCCAACCATCCCACTTGCTCCTCTGCATTTTCCCTGGTTTCCCCATGATCCAACAACTTAAGGGTTATTAGTGCACTTAGCAGAGCGTCTTCTCTGATTCTGTGCTCATGCCAAACTTGTTAAATATTTAAATATCGTCCTTGTTGCTAGTACTTAGTGGTGTTGGCACATTATTGGAGCTCAAGAAATGTGTTATTGACTGAATGAGTGAATGAATATGTCTGTTTCCCCATAGAATGTGAATTTTTTGAGGGCATCTTTGAGGTCTGCAGGACATAGCACAGTGCCAGGCAAAGAAGAGGTATTTAGAGACTGCTTGCTGCTGAGATGAAGGCCAGATACTGTTCTTCTCCTTTTAATAATAAGGGAATCTTAACCAATTGACATCATGTGCCTTCTGATAAAATACCCTGACAAGGACATTTTGCTTATGCAATTTCCTTTCCTTTCCTTTCCTTTCCCTTCCTTTTCCCTTTCCCTTTCCCTTCCCTCCCTTTCCTTTTTTCTTTCATTTCCTTCTTCCTTTCCTTCTTCCTTCCCTTCCCTTTCCTTTTCCTTTCCTCTTTTCTTGCCTTTTCTTTTCTTTTCCTTTCTTTTCTCTTCCTCCTCCTCCTCCTCCTCCTTTTTTTTTTTTTTTTTTCCTGAGACATAGTCTTGCTCTGTCGCCCAGGCTGGAGTGCAGCGACGTGATCTCAGTTCGTTGCAACCTCTGCCTCCCGGGTCCAAGCCATTCTCCCACCTCAGCCTCCTGAGTAGCTGGGACTAAAGGCATGTACCACCACGCCTGGCTAATTTTTGTATTTTTAGCAGAGATGGAGTTTCACCATGTTGGCCAGGCTGGTCTCGAACTTCTGGCCTTAAGCAATCCACTCGCCTCGGCCTCTCAGAGTGTTGGGATTACAGGCATGAGCCATTGCACCTGGCCCTATGTAGTTTTCTCAATATGTTTAGCTTTTTTTTTAATTAAGAGGGAATAATAGGGTATGTCCTATTTGAGCAATTTTCTGCAAGACAAATGGCTTGAAATTATTTTTAAAAAGTCAATGTCATGAAAGACATGCACACCCGCCCACCCACACACATCAGGAGACTCTCCTAGATTGAAGAAAACTAGATGAACCTAACAATTATATGCAATGTATGATCCTTGATCATGTCTGGGATTAATAAGTAGCAATGACAGATATCATTGGGACAATTGGGGAAATTCAAATGTAGAATAAACGTTATATAATAATGTTAAATTTCTTGAGTGTGATATTTATATTTTGGTTACGTAAGAGATTTTTTTTCTACAGAAGATACAGGCTGCATTATCTAGAACTGACATTATTGCAACCTGTGCCTAAATTTTCAGCAAAATAAAAATAAAAATGGCAAAAATGTTAACTATTGATGCATTTTGGTGATTATATAGGTCATTGTGTTATCTGCTCACTTATACTTGAGGTCTGCAATTTTTCAAAATAAAAAGAACACACAGTTTTGAAAAATAAGCTCTCTTTATCATCCCATGGCTAAGAGTCACCCAACAGTTGTGCTGCAGCCCAAAGAAGACTGGAAATATGTATTTAAAAGTTATATACACGCACACCTGTAGTCTAAGTTACTCGGGAGGCTGAGGTGGCAGGATCATCTGAGCCCATGAGTTTGAGGCTGCCGTGAGCTATGATTGTGCCACTGCACTCCAGCCTGGGTGACAGAGTGAGACCCTGCATTAAAAAAAAAAAAAAGTTATGTACAGAAGGACTCCATCAGTGCTGTGAATTACAGATTTCACTGAGAACCTCTTCCTTGATTCTGAAATCACAGCACTGCAGTAATAATTGCTCCTCTTCCTGGACTATCAAGGGGGATTAGACATATGCAGACAATTACAAGCCAGAGAAATACCCAGTATACCGCAGAGCTTTCTGCTTCCGGAACCTTCAGTTAATTCTTGGATCTGGGCCACCTTAGTCAGCAACAGGCTGGAAGACTCAGTAATGAAGAGGAATTGCTTTCAGTCCTCTTGTATGAATGAGAGAGCGAGAACCAAAAACAATGTTAGGGACTTCCAGCAAGGTGAGTTCCCGAATTCCAAGTTATGAATTCTGGAGTTCTCCATCTTGGGTGTTGGTAGTGAAAAAAATACAGAGAACCAGGCCCTATCATGGAAAGATTCTGATTTAACGGGTATGGGGACCAGGCAGCATGTGTTTTTTGTGTGTGATTTTTTTGTTGTGGTAAAATATGCCTACAATTTAATCTTTTAACCATTTTTAAGTATACTGTTCAGTGGCGTTATGTACATTCGCATTGCTGTGCAGCCATGACCCACTATCTATTTCTGGAATTTTCATCTTCCCCAGTGGAAACTCCATACCTGTAAAATACTCACTTCCACTCACCCTCTACCCAGCCAATGACAACCACAATTCTTTCTGAGTCTATAAATTTGACTATTCTGGGTACCTAGTACAAGTGAAATTATGCAGTATTTGCTTTTTTGGGGGGACTGGATTCTTTTACTTAGACATAATAATGTCTTCAAAGTTCATCCATGTTATAGCAAGTGTCAGAATTTTTTCCCCTTTTAAGGATGAACAATACTGCATTGTAGGGATATATACAATATTCCATTTCAGGGATACATATTCCATTGTAGGGATATATACAATATTCCATTGTAGGGATATATAGACTATTCCATTGTAGGGATATATACACTATTCCATTGTAGGGATATATACAATATTCCATTGTAGGGATATCTACACTATTCCATTGTAGGGATATATACAATATTCCATTGTAGGGATATCTACACTATTCCATTGTAGGGATATATACAATATTCCATTGTAGGGATATCTTCACTATTCCATTGTAGGGATATATACAATATTCCATTGTAGGGATATCTTCACTATTCCATTGTAGGGATATATACAATATTCCATTGTAGGGATATATACACTATTCCATTGTAGGGATATATTGCATTTTGTCTATCCCTTCAGCTGTTGATAGATACTTGGGTTGCTCTTTCATTATTATTATCATTAAAAAAAATTTTTTTTTGAGACGGGGTCTCATTCTGTCACCCAGGTTGGAGTGGAGTAGCACAATCTTGGCTCACTGCAGCCTCGACCTCCTGGGCTCAAGTAATTCTTCTACTTCAGCCTCCTGAGTAGCTGGGACTACAGGTGGATACCACCACACCCAGCTAATTTTTTTTGTGTGTGAATTTTTGGTAGAGATGGGGTTTTGCCATGTTGCCCAGGCTGGTTTCAAACTCCTGACCTCAAGCAATCCACCTGCCTCTGCCTCCCAAAGTGCTGGGATTACAGGCATGAGCCACCTTACCCAGCCTATTATTATCATTTTTAAGCTTCACAGGATTGAAAACTTCTGGTCTATGTAATTATCCTTAATGTCCTTCAAGGTCAAGATGCCCATCATCTTTACATTTATTCCAAGGAAGTATGTAATAGAGCATGGGCTTGAAATTCAGAGATCTGAGTTTAAATTCCATGTCTTATCATCTGTGAGAGCTAAGGCAAGTTATCAACCTTCCTAAGCCTTAGTGCCCTCGTCTGTAAATCGGGGGCAATAGTAATAGCACCCACTTCACATTGGTGGATCCAATGAATTAATGTGTGTCAAGTGGTTGGCATTGGCTCAGCACATAGTGTATGCTCAATGAATGTTAGCTTTTGCTGTGAATTGCTACTTCCTGCCTTGCTCTTATTTTAAGTCTGCACTCTTTGGGGGTGTAACAGAATCTTCTCTACCCCTTACTGGATCAGAATCTTTGGGGACCCAACTTTGAGAAGCTGTATTAGAGGCTTTACAAGCAAAATCACTGCATGGAATATTAGAACCCTAAATTCTGAGCTCATAATCCAGTTTAGAGTTATACGAATTCAGACCCTCCCAAACTGACTTATTGTGCTGCCTTGGAAAACACAGTTCTGAGATGATAGCCGTGATGATGAATTCATGTTGCTGTAACCATAGGAAAAATAATGAGGTCCCCTCTCTTTCCTAAAGAAAGAGATCCTGCCTGTTTGGATGAAAAAACAGTTTCATGTCCTCAGTAGCAGTGACCAGAAACGTGGGAAGGGCAGCCAGTCTGTCCTGTAGAAGGATACATCTATCACCTGTGCATTGCCCATGAGCACAGGTGAAATGAGGGTCCTTGGCCATTTGAGTTGTTTGACACAAGGCAGAGAGGCTGTGCTTGGTCACCTGGCTGAAGGGGATTTGGGTGCAAGCCACAGGTGAATCCTGCCCCGCCTTCATCACCTGCTGCCACTGTGGCATCTTGTATGTAACCCTCCTGTCTTTGCAAACCACCATTTTTCCAGGGACATGTTAGGGAGACCTTGAGTGAATCTAGGAATGAGGCTGCTGTTGGCTTGAACACCAGATGAAAAGCCTCTTTCAGTATTAAGTGTGGACTCTCCTCTCCCCATAAATCCTTTTCCGAATCCGTTTTCTCTCCTGGTACTTGGGAAAAGGGCTGCCCATCGGTAGACCTGCTGGGTAAAAGAAAGAAGATGCGGGGGGTGGATAGGAGTGGGAGACTCCAACTCTGAGATTTCATTGTGAAGGACTTCCATGGCTGGGGGGTCTCGGGCTTAAGGGTAGAGAACTAACAGTGAAGCGGAAAGAATTCTTTGCCTGCCTCCCCAACATGTCAGCTGTAATTCTTTTCCTCTTTTAATTGGAATTTTATACTGAGGTTCACCTGGCAGATGCGACAGACTGAAGCAGTGGAAATGGATTTTAGAGAAAATGCGTGGTTTATAAATCTTTTTCTGAAGAGCTTAGAATGTAAACTATTCCATCTGGTGTGGAAGAACTAGGAAGAAATGGGGCGGCTTTAGATACTCAACATTTGCATGATCTTATTTGTTCTTTTAAAAATTAATAATGCAATTTGTGAACATGTGAAACATTTGAATGCTACAGAAGCACATACAGTCAATAGTAAAGCTCTTTCCCTAATCTTATTTCCCAGAGATAACCCTTATTAGCAGTGTGGTGCATCTGCTTCTAGACTTTTCCCCCCATGAATAATATGAAAAGAAAACTGACACTTTCACCTGCTTCCATTATGACTAAGCACATCATGTATCACAGTCAGGAGAGAGAAACAGCAATTTTCACCCTGAGAAAACCAAGAATGGCAGAGCCAGTCTGTCTAGTCCTGATCCCTCAAATATTAAAACCTTGAGTACTTCCCATAAATCTTGGCAAAGATACCTCCTTTGTGGATACTGTAATACGTTCAGAAAGACACTGTTTTGTTTTCCAGGAACAGATTAATATAAAACAACTTGGTCACCTTGGCAGCTTTGCATCTGTTTTCTTTTAAATATTTGTGTTTTGCTTTGGCTAGCTGGTCTTTTTGAAGGTGGATTCTCTTGCATTTCTTTTGAAGTAAAATCTTTTCTCCTCTAAATGTTTTGGCCTTCAGTCTTTCTTTGACAAAATAACAATGATAACAGATAATATTTATGAGGCATTTAGTATATGCCAGGCACTATATTAAATGTTTTTCAAGAATGATTGGATTGGTCCTCACAACACTATGAGCTAGGTGCTTTGTGGTTTCCATTTTACAGATGGGAAAACTGAGGCACAAAGAAGTCAAAGCAATTTGCCCAGTCACGTGGCTAGTTTGGTACAGTGATTGTACACACACACACAGACAGGCACAGACACACAGGAGTTTGCGTTTTTTTTTTTTTTTTTCTCTCTTTGTTTTAAGAATATGAATAGGCCAGGTGCAGTGGCTCATACCTCTAATCTCAGCACTTTGGGAGGCTGAGGCAAGAGGATCACTTGAATCCAGGAGTTCAAGACCAGCCTGGGCAACATAGCAAGACCCTTGTCTCTACAAAAAAATTTTAAAAATTAGCTGGATGCCAGGAACAGTGATTCATACCTGTAATCCCAACACTTTGGGAGGCCAGGGCAAGAGGATCACTTGAGTCCAGGAGGTCAAGACCAACCTGGGCAAGATAGGAAGATCCTGTATCTACAAAAAATTAGCTGGCGTGGTGGCACGTACTTGTAATCCCAGCTTCTTGGGGATGCTGAGATGGGAGGATTGCTTGAGTCCCAGTGTCCAAGGTTGCAGTGAGCTATGATTGTGCCACTGCACTCCAGCCTGGGTGACAGAGCAAGATGCTGTTTAAAAGAAAAAAAAAAAGCCAGATATGGTGGCATGTACCTGTAATCCCAGCTACTCAGGAGGCTGAGGCAAGAGGATTGCTTGAGTGCAGGAGTCTGAGATTACAGTGAGCTATGGTTGAGCCACTGCACTGTAGCCTGGGTGACAGAGCAAGACCCTGTATCTGAAAAAATAAAAAATATAAAAATGCAAACAGTATCATACAACATTTGTTCTGCAATTTGCTTTTTTTCCATTTAATATGGGGTGGGCAACTTCCCAAGCTAGTGTGTCCAAGTCTGTTTTATTCTTGTTTTCTTTCCCCATTCATGATTAAAATAATGAGTTATATTGACAGACTTCCTGATGTTACATGATCCTTGTATTCTTGGGGAACGTCTTGATTTGTTATGGTGCAATCTTTTCTTTGTAACTTTTTATTTTCAAATAGCTTCAAACTTATAGAAACATTGTGAGTTCTGTAAACATTATGAGTATGGTTGTCCTATTCTTTTTAAGGGCTTCCTCCTAGTTCATTTAAATGCTCATACCTCACCTATAACTATAACTATAGACATTTAGTTATTTAAAATTTATTGAGATTGCATAATATGCTGTAGTGGACGCTCTAGTGAGTATGGCTGTCTTATTTTTAAGGTCTTCCTACTAGTTCATTTAAATGCTCATGCCTCACTTGTAACTATAACTATAGATATTTTGTTATTTAAAATTTGTTGAGATTGCATAATATGCTGTAGTGGACATTCTAATTCATACATTTTCATATGTTTGAGCCTTTGCTTTTGGTGAATTTCTAGGAATGGAATTGTTCAGTCAAACAGTATATGGATTTACATTTGGAGTGATAGAACCAAATTGCCCTGCAAAAAGGTTATCCAAATCTATGCTCCCGCTAATTGTATTTAAGTGTTCTTTCCCCAACATCATTGCCAATACTGTATATTATCAATCTCTTTTTCCACATTCTAATGGGTGAAAAAGAATCTCAAGATAAAATTCAATTAATTAATGGCGAGGTTGAGCCATCTCTTCACACTTCAGATCTTAGCTCCAATGTTATCTTCTTACAGAGGACTTTTCAGACCAGCTTATCTAAACCTGGCCAGCTCTCCCTGGTGACCCACACAGTGCCTGGAACATAGAAGGAGATCAATAAGTATGTGTTGAATTAACAAATGTATGTATAAATTAATATTTATTGATCTTGTGTGTTTCTTCTTGATGAGTCTGGTACCCATACCCTTTGTCCAGCTCTCTATTGGTTTGTCTTTTCTTACTGAGCTGTGGGAAATTTTACATATTGTGGACCAGCACTGTGCAATAGAAATATAATGGGAGACACACAGGTGATTTTAAATTTTCTAGTAACCACGTCAAAAAAGTAAAAATAAGTAAGTGAAATTAACTTCAATAATATACATTTTATTCAATCCAACATGCCAAAATATTATTCAAAGCTGTGGTATGAGCCATTTTTCAAGCGCTCCATTGTCATATGTGATTAGTGGCAACTGTACTGAATAACTGAATAATATTCCTTGACCTGTGACATATTTTGCAAAATTTTCTCCCACTTTCTCCTGGTCTGTCTTTAAAAAATATTTTAAAATACTATGATTATAGTGATATTATATTAATATAAATCCTGAGTGAATAGATTTGTACCAATGCCAGTGTTTTTTTTTTTTTTCTTGAGACAGGGTTTTGCTCTGTCACCCAGGCTGGAGTGCAATGGCATGATGTTGGCTCACTGCAACTTCAACTTCCCTGACTGAAGTGATCTTCCCACCTCAGCCTCCCAAGTATCTGAGACTACAGGTGAGTGCTACCACTCCCAGGTAACTTTTGTATTTTTTGTAGAGATGAGGTTTTGCCATGTTGCCCAGGCTGGTCTTGAACTTCAGAGCTCAAATTATCTGCCTGCCTCAGCCTCCCAAAGTGTTAGTATTACAGACACGAGCCACCATGCCTAGCCTGCTCTTTTTTCATATGTTTATGTTTTTATGGAATTTTGTCCCGTTGTATTAGTCCATTCTCATGCTGCTAATAAAGACATACTTGAGACTGGGCAATTTATAAAGGAAAGTGGTTTAATTGACTCACAGTTCAGCATGGCTGGGGAGGCCTCAGGAAACTTACAATCGTGGTGGAAAGGGAAGGAAATGCGTCCTTCTTCACACAGCAGCAGGAGAGGGAAGAATGAGTGCCGAGTGAAGGAGGAAGCCCCTTACAAAACCATCAGATCTCATGAGAACTTACTCGCTATCACATGAATAGCATGGGGGAAACTGGCCACATGATTCAGTTACTTCCTACCAGGTCCCTCCCATGACATGTGGGGATTATGAGAACTACAATCAAAGATGAGATTTGGGTGAGGACACCACCAAACCATATAATTGCACTCCTGGCCCCTCTCAAATCTTGTGTCCTCACATGTCAAGACACAATCATGCCTTTCCAACAGTCCGCCTAAGTCTCAGTTCATTCCAGCATTAACCCAAAAGTCCAAGTCCAAGGTCTCATCTGAGAGAAGACAAGTCACTTCCTCCTATGACCTTGCAAAACCAAAAGCAAGTTAGTCACTTCCTAGATACAATGCCGGTACAGGCATTGGGCAAATACATCTGCTCCAAAAGGGAGAAATTGGCCAAAACAAAGTGGCTACAGGCCCCGTGCAAGTCCTAAATCCAATAGGGCAGTCATTAAACCTTAAATTTCCAAAATGATCCCCTTTGACTCCATGTCTCACATCCAGGTCACACTGATGCAAGAGGTGGGTTCCCATGGCCTTGGGCAGCTCCACTCCTGTGGCTTTGCAGGGTACAGCCCCCCTCCCTAGCTGCTTTCACATGCTGGCGTTCAGTGCCTGCAGCTTTTCCAGGTGCATGGTGCAAGCTGTTGATGGATCTACCATTCTGGGTTCTGGAGGACGGTGGCCCTCTTCTCACAGTTCCACTAGGCAGTGCCCCAGTGGGGACCTTGTGTGGAGGCTACTACTGCATATTTCCCTTCCATACTTCCCTAGCAGAGGTTTTCCATGAGGGCTCTGCCCCTGTAGCAAGTTTATGCCTGGACATCCAGGCATTTCCATACATCCTCTGAAATCTAGGTGGAGGTTCCCAAACCTCAATTATTGTCTTCTGCACACCCTCAGGACTAACACCATGTGGAAGCTGCCAAGATTTGGGACTTGTGCCCTCTGAGGCAATGGTCCAAGCTGTACTTTGGCTCCTTTTAGCCACGGTTGGGGCTGAAACAGCTGGGATGCAGGGCACCATGTCCAGAGGCTGCACACAGCAGTGGGGCCCTGGGCCTGGCCCATGAAACCATTTTTCCCTCCTAGGCCTCCAGACCTGTGATGGGAGGCGCTGCCTTGAAGGTCTCTAACATGCCCTGGAGACATTTTTCCCATTGTCTTGGTGATTAACATTTGGTTCCTTGTTACTTATGCAAATGCAAATTTCTGCAGCTGGCTTGAATTTCTCCAGAGAAAATGGGGTTTCTTTCTTTCTTTCTTTCTTTTTTTTGAGATGGGATTTTGCTCTTGTTGCCCAGGTTGGAGTGCAATGGTGTGATCTTGGCTCACTGCAACCTCCACCTCCTGGATTCAAGTGATTCTCCTGCCTCAGCCTCCCAAGTAGCTGGGATTATAGGCATGTGCCACCACACCTGGCTAATTTTGTATTTTTAGTAGGGACAGGGTTTCTCTATTTTGGTCAGGCTGGTCTCAAACTCCTGACCTCAGGTAATTCGCCCATCTTGGCCTCTCAGAGTGTTGGGATTACAGGCGTGAGCCACCACGCCTGGCCGGGATTTTCTCTTCTATCACATCATCAGGCTGCACATTTTTCAAACTTTTATGATCTGCTCCCTCTTGAATGCTTTGCCATGTAGAAATTTCTTCTGCCAGATACCCTAAATCATCTATCTCAAGTTCAATGTTCCATAGATCTCTGGGGCAGGGGCAAAATGTTGCCAGTCCATTTGCATAGCAAGAGTGACCTTTACTCTAGTTCCCAACAAGTTCCCCATCTCCATCTGAGACCACCTTAGCCTGGACTTCATTGTCCATATGACTATCAGCATTTTGGTCAAAGCCATTCAACAAGTCTCTCAGAAGTTCTAAACTTTCCCACATCTTCCTGTCTTCTGAGGTCTCCAAGTCTCTAGGAAGTTCCAATTTTTCCCACATTTTCTTCTTCTGAGCCCTCCAAACTGTTCCAACCTCTGCCTGTTACCCAGTTCCAAAGTTGCTTCCACATTTTCTGGTATCTTTACAGTAGCTTCCCACTCTCCATGGTACCAATTTACTGTAACTGTCTGTTCTCATGCTGCTAATAAAGATATACCTGAGACCAGGTAATTTATAAAGGAAAGAGGTTTAATTGACTCATAGTTTCACAGGGCTGAGGAGGCCTCAGGAAACTTATAATCATGGCAGAAGGAGAAGCAAACATGTCATTCACATGGTGGCAAGAGAGAGAAGAATGAGTGTTGAGTGAAGGGGGAAGCTCCTTACAAAACCATCAGATCTTGTGAGAACTCATTCACTATCACAAGAATAGCATGGGGGAAATTGGCCCCATGATTCAATTACCTCCCACTGGGTTCCTCCCATGACACGTGGGGATTATGGGAGCTACAATTCAAGACTGAGATTTGGGTGGGGACACAGTCAACCAATATCACCCATGTAGATTTTGATAACCATGACTACAATCAGGAAACAGAAATGCTCCATCACCACAGAGAAACTCCCCCTGTGACGCCTTGCAAGTCACACCTTTCCTCCAGGTCCATTGTCTGTTCACTTATATTTGTGGTGTTTGGACATTACCGAGTTCTTTTCTAAGCTATAGAGCTCATCATTTCATAAACCAACCACCATTATTTCAGTGTGCTAAGCAGCCAGTTAGTTGCTGTCTCTCTTCTTCCTGCAAAGTATTTTAAAAAGAAGGGACTTTAGTTTCTTTCTGGTTTTAATTTTCCTCTGCGATACAAATGGATCTTAGAATATAGAACAAGAGCATAGTCGAACGTTCTAAGAATTCATGACACTTCACTCTTAGAATATAGAACACATGGGTTCTCATCACATATTTTATAAGGCATGCAGGAGTCTCCTTCAGTGACTCTTCTCTTTGCTAGGGGCCTACGCTCATGTTGGCAAAATGGAATAACAGTGTTCAGGTCTTGACTGGATGCCTTGAACCAGTGAAGGCCACACTTTGACAGAAGAGTGAGCAAGTTCCTGTCTTCTGTAGTATATGCTAATGATCTCATGGTCACTGCAGCTGGTTATTTGAAACTTATTTATACATGCCTTCCCTGAATGGACTCATGATACCTAAATACTCCCGGGAGGAAAGTTGTCAGGAGTCAGAAGTGAGGGTGACCGTTTCTATGCTGAACCTCAAAAAGGTTGCTGTGGGGGACAGCAAGACAGTCATGAAGCTGTGCAGTAGAGACGCCCAGGCACCTGTCAGAAGGCACAGGCAACTCCTGGCATCCACACCTCAAAGAAAAAGAGTCCAAAGTAACCCCATAAATTTTGATAACTGGCACTGAATACTGATAGGTCTAATGTTCTAGGAATTCATGACACTTCACACCAAACTGCAAAGCTACTCCAATGCCCTAAGCCAGGAAAATGTGGAAAATACTTTGTCCTTTCCTTCTGGTCTTTAGATCAGCACTCTTGGTACATCTCACATGATACCCTGGATGAGACAGCAGTACCTATGGGATTGCTGCCAGTGTAGACTGGAGATGAAACTCTCCAAAGTTATATTTTTATATCTCCCTATATTCATGGTTCCCAATTCTAGCTGCACCTTAGAATTACTCAGTGTGGGAGGCTTAAAAAATTCCTATACCCAAGTTCCTTCCCAAACCAACTGAATCAGGCTCTCTGGGGGTGGGACCCCAGCGTTGGATTTTTTTTTGAAAGCTTTTCAGGTTATTCTGAGGGGCAGCCAGAATTGAGAACCACTGTCCTAGATGGACAGCCATTCATTAGTTCATTCATTTGAAACCTACTTCTTGAGTATCACCTGTGTGCCTGGCACTGCTCCCTGCCCTCATGGGGCTTACTTTCTGGTGGAGATAAAAAAATAAACAAACATGCAAATAAATAAGGTAAATACATAATATTATTAAGGCAAAGAAAGTAAGGTGTAGGAGGGAGATTGTTTTAGCAGAAAGCAGGTAGACTGAGACCTGAAGGCTTGAGAAGAAGCCAGACCTGCAGAGAGCAGTGGGGAGAGGATGCCTGGCAGGGAGGATGGCAAGTGCAAAGGTCTGGAGGGGGGAAACCAATTTTTTATTGAAGATTCCCCCAAAATGCAGTGTGGCTGAGCTGTAGGAGTGAAAGAGAGAGGAAAGGAGACAAGAAAGGAAAGAAAAGAGAGGAGAGAGGAGAGAGAGATGAGATAAGGCCAGAGGGGAAACCAGGAGCTATATTAGTCATAATAATGAATCATCATATTAAAATAATAATCTTTATTGAATATTTATTCTGTGCCAGGTCCTGGACTAACCACTATATGTGCATCATATAATTGGTTCCTTACAATAGCCCCCATGGAGATAAAAGTAATCTTATCCCCCATTTTACAGATGAGAAAACTGAGACTCAGAAAGAGGGACATCAATAGTCAGTGTTTCTGTGTTCAAAGGCAACTTTCTAAGGAGACTACAAATGTAAGCAAAAGTTAGTGCATCCATCCACAAAGCCCTTAGGATAACTATTTTATTATGCCCCAAAGAACTTAAGAGCAAGATTTGATGCACTGTTTGATCTATAGCACTGGGTAGATGACTTGACTTAAATTTAATAAAAATTTGGTTACTGATAGAGAAAATAGGGCAGGTATATCTAAGCTGTGCTACTAATTTCACTGTCAAAAATTCATTTTCTTTTTGTTTTTGCCCCCCCTCCCTTTGAGATGGAGTCTCACTCTCTCACCCAGGCTGGAGTGCCGTGGTGCAATCTTGGCTCACTGCAGCCTCCACCTCCCACGTTCAAGCAATTCTCCCACCTCAGCCTGCCAAGTAGTTGGGATTACAGATGTACGCCACCATGCGCAGTTAATTTTTTTTTTTTTTTTTTTTTTTTTATTGTAGAGAAGGGCTTTCACATGTTGGCCAGGCTGGTCTTGAACTCCTGACCACAGGTGATCCGCCAGCCTCAGCCTCCCAAAGTGCTGGGATTACTGGTGGGTACATGGGATTGGAACATTGTGCTTCCTCCGCTCTAAAGGCTTCCATTGTCCCCTATTTCCCGGGAGAAGCTCACATTCTTCATTCTGCCCTTCCCAACCCTGCATGGGTGGCCCCTGCAGCCTCTCTCATCTCATTTGGAGCCTTTTCCCTTGCTCACTGTCTCCCCGTTTCCTGCCCCCTGTCTGTGTCCAAGTCGTCTCCTCTCTACTTGTGGCCCTCTTCTCTCTCTGTCTCATGTGGCCAGCATCTCCTCATTCTGGTCTTGGCTGACATGTTAGCACCTTCAGGGCAGCCTTCTCAGGTCTCCTCATCTCTTCATTTTTTATTTTTTGAGACAAGGTTTTACTCTGTTGCCCAGTGGTGCAATCATAGCTCACTGCAGCCTCAAACTCTTGGGCTCAAACAGTTCTCCAGCCTCAGCCTCCAGAATAGCTGGGACCACAGGTGCATGCCACCACGCCCGACTGATTTTTTCATTTTCTGGTAGAGACAGGGTCTTGCTATGTTGCCCAGGCTGGTCTCAGACTCTTGTGCTCAAGTGATCATCTTGCCTCAGCCTCCTAAAGTGCTGGGATTACAGGCATGAGCCACTTTATTCAGCCAGGTCCCCACATCTTAAGTAGGTACTGTGACCATAGTCAGTAGGTTATGACTCAGTTCCTGGTTTATTTCCTTCGTGACTCTTGACGCAAGTCACAGTCATTTGATTCAGTGGCCTGTCGACTTTTGAGTGTTTGTTCTGCCACCTGACTGTGAGCTCCGTGAAGATGCAGAGCATATCTCATTGTATTCATTGCTCCAGTGCCTAATGGAGGGTCTGACACCTAGCATTCCTTTAATATATATTCCTGATAAAAAAGAAAAAATTCATACAGCCAGGTTTTCATTTTCCAACCTGTAGCCCTGCTTTTTTTTATTGTTATTATTATTTAAACAGGCTTCTTAGGAATTTGCCCAAATATCTAGCCATTTGGACAGTTGATGATGACTGGTATGTAAAAAGAATTCTTGGTTGATGAAACAGTTGAAGATCCATTTCTATGATCCTAAAAGGACTAATTTTGTTACCTGAATCTTTTTTTTGTCCTCCACACTACTAAAAAATCAGATGGTCTACAGATCTGAAAGACTAGATTAATTTTTTAGCTTTCAGTTGATTTTATGCAAGAGTCCTGTACACTGGACTTAATTTGGATCTTGGGTTTCCCAAAGGCAAGAGCTATAGTGGTATCCACCAATTGTTTTATAAAGTGGAGAATTTTCCATGAGATTGAAATTCAGGAACCATAACCAACATCTTGGGGGTTAAGGTTTTTTTTTTTCTAATACTGAAAGACATTACATCATGGAGGTTGAAGGTGTGGGCTCTGAGCCAGTCTGTCTGGGTTCCATCCCAGTTTTGCTACCTACTTGCAGAATCATGAGCAAGTCAACTAATTGTCTGTACTGTATTCTCTGCTTCTGTAAATGGGGATGGTGATTTTTTAAAAAAGTACTTACTTAATGGAATTTCCTGGCAGCTTGAATGGATGAATACACCAAAAGCTCTTAGCATAGTGCTTGGCGCATAACTAACAGTTAATAAATGGGAACTATTGTATATTTTCAGCCATCAGAAGGCAAAGAGTAGGTCTAATGTGACATTTCTTGGCAACTAAAACATTGTATGACATTTTTCCTATGTATTTATTCATTCATTAGACACTTATTAAGCCACTACTACCTACTGGTACTGTTGTAAGAACTGGGAACGCCAGCCATGTATGGTCAGGCTGACAAGATCCCTGCCTTTGAAGAGTTGAAGGAGCCATACCATTAGCACTCAAACATATCATTAAAAACTTCCAGGCAGGGAGAAGTGCTATGAAGGAAATAAGACAGAACCTTATGGTAGGGAGCAACTGGTAGACTGTTTGGTCTTCATTTGATACTACAAATTTACTGATGATTTTCTTTTACATGGAAACTACCCCCTCCCATCCGCAGCTGCCAATATTAGTGTATGTGTATGTAAATTGCACCATGCCCCATTTTATTACAGACAATGTTATAAACTAGATATATGGTTCTTTAATATAATAACAGCAGCTGAACCCAAAGGAAAATCAAGCCTTATAGGGAAGGCTATAAAACTTAGTTTTCCTCTGGCTAGCCATATGTAGAAAGCTGAAACTGGATCCCTGCCTCACACCTTATACAAAAATTAATTCAAGATGGATTAAAGACTTAAATGTTAGACCCAAAACCATAAAAACCCTAGAAGAACACCTAGGCAATACCATTCAGGACACAGGCATGGGCAAGGACTTCATGACTAAAACACAAAAAGCAATGGCAACAAAAGCCAAAATAGACAAATGGGATCTAATTAAACTAAAGAGCTTCTGCATGGCAAAAGAAACTACCATCAGAATGAACAGACAACCTACATAAAGGGAGAAAATTTTTGCAATCTCTCCACCTGACAAAGGGCTAATGTCTAGAATCTACAAAGAACTTAAACAAATTTACAAGAAATAAACAATCCCATCAAAAAATGGGCAAAGGAGATGAGCAGACGCTTCTCAAAAGAAGACATTTATGCAGCAAACAGACACATGAAAAAATGCTCATCATCACTGGTCATCAGAGAAATGCAAATTAAAACCCCAGTGAGATACCATCTCACACCAGTTAGAATGGCAATTATTAAAAAGTCAGAAAACAACAGATGCTGGAGAGAATATGGAGAAAAAGGAACGCTTTTACACTGTTAGTGGGAGTGTAAATTAGTTCAGCCATTGTGGAAGACAGTGTGGTGATTCCTCAAGGATCTAGAACTAGAAATACCATTTGATCCAGCAATCCCATTACTGGGTATATACCCAAAGGATTATAAATCATGCTACTATAAAGACACATGCACATGTATGTTTATTGCGGCACTATTCACAATAGCAAAGACTTGGAACCAATTCAAATGTCCATCAATGATAGACTGGATTAAGAAAATGTGGCACATATACACCACAGAATGCTATGCAACCATACAAAAGGATGAGTTCATATCCTTTGAAGGGACATGGATGAAGCTGGAAACCATCATTCTCAGCAAACTATCACAAAGTCAGAAAACCAAACACCACATGTTCTCACTCATAGGTGGAAATTGAACAATGAGAACACTTGGACACAGAGTGGGGAACATCACACACTGGGGCCTGTTGGGGGCTGGAGGCTGGGGGAGGCATGGCATTAGGAGAAATACCTAAAGTAAATGATGAGTTGATGGGTGCAGCAAACCAACATGGCACATGTATACCTATATAACAAACCTGCACGTTGTGCGCATGTACCCTAGAACTTAAAGTATAATAATAATAAAACAAAAACAAAAACAAAAAAACCCTTAGTTTTCCTCTTTTTTTTTTTTTTGAGACAGGGTCTCATTACATCACCTGGAATGCAGTGGTGCGATGACGGCTCACTGCAGCCTTGACGTCCTGTGCTTTAGTGATCCTCCCACCTCAGTCTCCCAAACACCTGGGACTACAGGCACACACTACCAGGCCTGGCTAATTTTTTTGGTTTTGTTTTTTGAGAGGGAGTCTCGCTCTGTCGCCCAGGCTGGAGTGCAGTGGCGCGATCTCGGCTCACTGCAAGTTCCGTCTCCTGAGTTCACGCCATTTTCCCACCTCAGCCTTCCGAGTAGCTGGGATTACAAGCGCTCGCCACCACACTCGGCTAATTTTGTTATTGTATTTTTAGTAGAGACAGGGTTTCACCATGTTAGCCAGGATGGTCTCCATCTCCTGACCTTGTGATCCACCCGCCTCGGCCTCCCAAAGTGCTGGGATTACAGGTGTGAGCCACCGTGTCTGGCCAATATTTTGTATTTTTTGAAGACGGGATTTTGCCACATTGCCGAGACTGGTCTGGAACTCCTGAGCTCAAGCAATCCACCTGCCTTGGCCTCCCAAAGTGCTGGGATTACAGGTGTGAGCCACCGCACCTGGCCTCCTCATTTGTAAAATGGGAATAAGAATATTTATGCACAGGGCTGGGCACAGTGGCTCACACCTATAATCTCAGCACTTTGGGAGTCCAAGATGGGGGAATCACAGGGTCAGGAGATTGAGACCATCCTGGCTAACACGGTGAAACCCCATCTCTACTAAAAATACAAAAAAGTAGCCAGGCATGGTGGCACATGCCTGTAGTGGCAGCTACTCAGGAGGCTGACGCAGGAGAATCACTTGAACCCGGGAGGCAGAGGTTGCAGTGAGCCAAGACCACACCACCGCACTCCAGCCGGGGTGACAGAGCGAGACTCTGTCTCAAACAAAAAAAAAAAAAAAAAAAAAAAGAAAAAGAAAAAGAAAAGAATATCTATGAACAGTTTGGTTGTGAGGCTTAAATGAGATGATGGCAGTAAAGGGGCCCAGCATTATCTCACTTAGTTTTGAAAACTGTGCAGAGAGGTTGATATTAATATTCCCATTGTATAGGTGGGAAAACCTAGTCTCAGAGAAGTTAGGATAAGAGCAGAGCTGGGATTCAGACTTAAGAGTTGAGTTCAGAGCCTGGCCCAACATGATGTTTGCCTTTGAATCTGTACCCCCACCCAGTGTACATGTTGGGGGCCAAAGGAGAAACTACAAGTAAAAATGGAAAGCAGTTTTGTGAAAAACTCTGGGATACATAAACAGACCTCTAAGGTTCACAAAACAGTGAAAGAAGCAAGGGCCAGAAAATCCACAAAAAGGAGAGAAAATATTTGCAATTCACATATTTATGAAGTATTTGTGTCTAGTATATATATATGTGTGTGTGTATGTGTGTATATATACACACATACACACACACATATATATCTTAAACTCAACAATAAAAAGACAACCCACTTAAAGAGAGACAAAGTCTCTAAATGGACATTTCTTTGAAGAATACAAATTGCCAGTAAGCACAGGAAATGCTCAATATCATTAGTCACTAGAGAAATGCAAATCAAAACCTCAAAAAGATACTACTTTGCACCTACTGGGATAGCCACAATAAAAAAGATAATAACATGTGTTATTAAGGATACAGAGAAACTGGAACCCTTGTACAGGGATGGTGGGATTGCAAAATTGTGTGGGTGCTTTGGAAATGGTCTAGCAGTTCCTCAACAAGTTAAACATATCGTTATCATACCACCCAACAATTCCACTCCTAGCTCTACCCTTAAGAAAGTTGAAAACATAAGTTCACACAAAAAAGTTGTTCATGAATATTCCTAGCAGCATATTTTTAAGAGCCAAAAAATGGAATCAACCCAATGTCCATCAATGAATGAACAGAAAAACACAATATGGAATATCCATACAATAGAATATTATTCAGCCTTAAAAAGAAGGAAGTACTGGACCTTCAGCGTTGCCCGGGCGGAGTGGAGACAGGCCCTCGGGGTGGAGGTCTTTGGTTTCATAAGAGCCTGAGAGAGATTTTTCTAAGATATGTGTAACACACCAACTTACTGTGACCTAGGAAAGGCTGCTAAGGATGTCTTCAACAAAGGATATGGCTTTGGCATGGTCAAGATAGACCTGAAAACCAAGTTTTGTAGTGGAGTGGAATTTTCTACTTCTGGTCATGCTTACACTGATACAGGGAAAGCATCAGGCAACCTAGAAACCAAATATAAGGTCTGTAACTATGGACTTACCTTCACCCAAAAATGGAACACGGACAATACTCTAGGGACAGAAATCTCTTGGGAGAATAAGTTGGCTGAAGGGTTGAAACTGACTCTTGATACCATATTTGTACCGAACACAGGAAAGAAGAGTGGGAAATTGAAGGTCTCCTATAAACGGGATTGTTTTAGTGTTGGCAGTAATGTTGATATAGATTTTTCTGGACCAACCATCTATGGCTGGGCTGTGTTGGCTTTCGAAGGGTGGCTTGCTGGCTATCAGATGAGTTTTGACACAGCCAAATCCAAACTGTCACAGAATAATTTCGCCCTGGGTTACAAGGCTGCGGACTTCCAGCTGCACACACATGTGAACGATGGCACTGAGTTCGGAGGTTCTATCTACCAGAAGGTTAATGAGAAGATTGAAACATCCATAAACCTTGCTTGGACGGCTGGGAGTAACAACACCCGTTTTGGCATTGCTGCTAAGTACAAGCTGGATTGTAGAACTTCTCTCTCTGCTAAAGTAAATAATGCCAGCCTGATTGGACTGGGTTATACTCAGACCCTTCGACCAGGAGTCAAATTGACTTTATCAGCTTTAATCGATGGGAAGAACTTCAGTGCAGGAGGTCACAAGGTTGGCTTGGGATTTGAACTGGAAGCTTAATGTGGTTTGAGGAAAGCATCAGATTTGTCCCTGGAAGTGAAGAGAAATGAACCCACTGTGTTTTGGCCTTAAAATTCTTCTGTGAATTTCAAAAGTGTGAACTTTTTATTCTTCCAAAGAATTGTAATCCTCCCCACACTGAAGTCTAGGGGTTGCGAATCCCTCCTGAGGGAGGCGCTTGAAGGCATGCCTGGAAGTTGTCATGTTTGTGCCACATTTCAGTTCAGTTCTGCAGTGTTATTAAATGTGTTCCTCAGCGACAGTGTAGTGTCATGTTAGAGGAGACGATCTGACCCTCCAGTTTGTACATCACGTCCTGCATGTCCCACACCATTTTTTCATGACATTGTAATATATTGGTCTCTGTGCTATAGTGGAATCTTTGGTTTTGCATCAGAGTAAAATAAAATAAACCCATCACATTTGGAACATAAAAAAAAAAAAAAAGAAGGAAGTACTGATTAATGCTACAACATGGATGAACCCTGAAAACATGATGCTAAGTGAAAGAGGACATATATGAAAGATCACATATTGTATGATTCCATTTATAAGAAATATCCAGAATAAGTAAATCTGTAGAGATAGACAGTAGATTAGAGATTGTCAGGGGTTGTGGGGATGAGTAGTGACTGCTAATGGGCTGTATTAGTCCATTCTCATGCTGTTATAAAGAAATATCTGAGGGTGGGTACTTTATAATAAAAGAGATTTAATTGACTCACAGCTCCACATGGCTGGGGAAGCCTCAGGAAACTTACAATCATGGTGGAAAGCACCTCTTCACAGGACAGCAGGAGAGAGAATAAGTGCCAAGTGAATTGGGGAAGAGCCCCTCATAAAACCATCGTATGTCGTGAGAACTCACTATGATGAAAACAGCATGGGGGAAACCACCCCTATGATTCAATTACCTCCCACCAGGTCCCTCCCATGACAGGTGGGGCTTATGGAAACTGCAATTCAAGATGAGATTTGGGTGAGCACACAGCTAAACCATAACATTCCACCCACGGTCCCTCACAAATTTCATGTCCTCATATTTCAAGACACAAAAATCATGCACTTTCAACAACAGTCACCTGAAGTCTTAACTCATCCAGCATTAACCCCAAAGTCCAGATCCAAAGTTTCATCAAAGACAAGGCAAGTCCCTTCTGCCTATGAGCCTGTAAAATCAAAAGCAAGTAAGTCTCTTCCTAGATACAATGGGAGTACAGGCGTTGAGTAAATACACCCATTCTAAATGGGAGAAATTGACCAAAACAAAGGATGCAAGTCCAAAATCCAATAGGGCAGTCATTAAATCTTAAAGTTTCAAAATAATCTCCTTTGACTCCATGTCTCACATCCAGGTCATACTGATGCAAGAGGTGGGCTCCCATGGCCTTGGGCAGCTCTGCCTGTGTGGCTTTGCAGGGTATAGACCCCGCCCTGGCTGCTTCCATGGCTGGTGTTGAGTGTTGTGGGTTGCACCAGGTGCATGGTGCAAGCTATTGGAGGATCTACCATTCTGGGGTCTGGAGGACAGTGGCCCTCTTCTCATAGCTCCACTAGGCAGTGCCCCAGTGGGGACTCTGTGTGAGGCTCTGATCTCACATTTCCCTTCCACACTGCCCTAGCAGAAATTCTTTTTGAGGGCTCCACTCCTGCAGCAAACTTCTGCCTGGACATCCAGGCATTTCCATACATCCTCTGAAATCTAGGCAGAAGTGAGTTTTCTCCCTTTCTCTGTCTCTGTCTCTGTTTCTTTCTTTCCCAGTGACCCCTCTTTATACTCCCCTCCATCTGCAGACTTACATAAATTTCTGAACATAGTCTGATTTTTTTTTTCCAGGTGCAAGAAACTCTTTTTATATAGACCAATATTGTTTTAAATTCCAAACTCCTAGATAGCAGGCTCCCATCAAAATAGCTTGATGTATGTGGGCACTTAGCAAATATTTTTAGGAATAACGGCCGGGCGCGGTGGCTCAAGCCTGTAATCCCAGCACTTTGGGAGGCCGAGACTGGTGGATCATGAGGTCAGGTGATCGAGACCATCCTGGCTAACACGGTGAAACCCCGTCTCTACTAAAAAATACAAAAAACTAGCCGGGTGAGGTGGCCGGCACCTGTAGTCCCAGCTACTCGTGAGGCTGAGGCAGGAGAATGGTGTGAACCCGGGAGGTGGAGCTTGCAGTGAGCCGAGATCTGGCCACCGCACTCCAGCCTGGGCGACAGAGCGAGACTCCGTCTCAAAAAAAAAAAAAAAAAAAAAAAGGAATAACATCTGAGTTTTTGGATGACTTTGGGATTTCTAGTTTGGATTTTGCTTGCTCCTGTTTCTACACCTGAAAGTCATGCTGGGAATTCTGAGACTGGGCTTCCAGACTACAAGGTGCATTTTCTCTTCAGCACCGTTGATTCATTCATGCTTGTCTCTCTTCTTCTTGGGCTTTGGGCTTTTTCACTCCATAAATATTTTCAGGACAAGTGAGAATTGTCCTTTTGGCTGTCTATCATTAGAGCCAAAAGCTACAGAGGAATTCTGACAGGCTTGATTGAGAGTATTGTATGATACTTCTTATATTGATGGGGGTAAATCTGTTAAAAGAGAAAGCTTCTAGAACAATCAAAGCTGTTTTCTATCAAAGAGTAAGGCAGGGCCAGACGTGGTGGCTCACGCCTCTAATCCCAGCACTTCAGGAGGCTGAGGGGGGTAGATCCCTTGAGCACAGGAGTTCAAGATCAACCTGGGCAAATGGTGAACCATCTATACAATAAATACAAAAAAGTTTAGCTGGGCATGGTGGTGTGTGCCTATAGTCCCAGCTGCCTGGGAGGCTGAACTGGGAGGATCAACTGAGCCTGGGGAAGTCAAGGCTGCAGTGACCTGTGGTTGTACCACTGCACTCCAGCCTGTGCAATAGAGTGAGACTCTGTCCAAAAAAAAAAAAAAAAGGAAAGGCATAGCTGTCTGATTATAATGCTTCATGGGTGTAAGGACTGTCATGTTTGATTTTGTTGGAGAGGCTTATCATATTTCTGAGCCTCAGTTTTCTTAAGGATAAATAAGGAGGACAGCTTTCTTATGTCCCTTGCTGAGATTTTTGCAACGAACAAGTGAAATTGTGTCAATATGAAATGCTTTAAAAAGTAAAGACAAATGTATAAATGTTACAATAATAATAACAATAGAAATACTAAACTACTATAAAAATTACCCACAGCAAAGAACAAAGAAAGTTATCAAAGAGGAGTAAAATAGAGAAAGTCTCCTTTAGTTTGGGGAATAGAAGATATGATACAAAGGGTAAAGGAAACAAAGACAAGTTCCTGAATTTCACCTGCAGCAAAAAAAAGAGTGAGGGAGGAAGGAAATTAGCAAAAGTTTGGCTAGGGAGACTCATTAAAAACAGCCAACTTAGCCAAGCATGGTGGCTCATGCCTGTAATCTCAGCACTTTGGAGGCTGAGGCAGGAAGATCACTTGAGACCAGGAGTTTGAGACCAGCTTGGACAACACAGGGAGACTCTGTTTCTACAAAAAAAATTTAAAAATTAGCCAGGCTTAGTGGCTCATGTCTGTCATTCCAGCACTTTGGAGACTGAAGTGTGAGGATCGCTTGAGTCAGGATATTGAGGCTGCAGTGAGCCATGATTGCACCATTGCACTCCAGTCTGGGTGACAGAGTAAGATCCTGCCTCAAAAACAAAAACAAAACAGAAAAACAACAAAAACAAACCAAACCCAAAAACACCCAAGTTGGAAGAAAGGGGGAGAGGTGGGTCTACAACGCAAGAATGTTAAGGATGGATACCATGCAATCTTCCCATGAAAACCTCAGCTGTACTCATCAACGTGAGAACCAAGGTATTATGAAGAACAGTATTTCCCAAAATGTATGCTGTGGCATATTAGCCTTGTGATCCAAGAATCTGGGAAAATGCTTAGTAAATGCCCTATACTATATTATTCCATTAAAGAGCCATAATGCACAGTGGTTTGCCAAAGGCTCCAAAAAACTCCAAAGGAAAGAAAAGACTTAACTTTTGCTCAACTCAGCATTTGGTTTCTCAATTTAATCCTCTCCTGCACCTGTACCTTTTTTGGTAAAATTTGTTATCACCAGACACAACCAGTTTTCTGAGAAGCAGCATTTTGGAAAGTCTGGCTTAATTCTTGAACGTGCAGACCTGGACATTCTCAGGTATGTTCAGGCTCACATTTCTGGACGAGGGGCTTTGAGCTGAAGAGTGTCCTGCCCTGAACTAACAAGCTGAGAATAAAGACAAATTTCCAAACGTGGACCCACTGGTCTGCAATGTGAGCATATTGGTGAGCTCTGGAGCAGCCAGGAAAATTATCCTTGGGAACCTAGCCTTGGCCAACCTCTCAGTGACCCTTGGCATTTGCCTGAGTCTCCTGGATATTTTCCAAAGAAGGTTTTGGCAGGAATGCAGAACACAGTTGGGGAAGGGAAGCAAACCCTCAGAGATAAAGGTAGGAGCAGACTTTGGCCTGTGTAGTCATTAATTCATTAATTGATTTATTCATTCATCAAATGTTTGTTACATGTGGACTTCATGCTTGACATTGTGCTAGGTGCTGGGGCTAACAGTATAATCTTAAGGGGCTCACATACACAAATCAATGCAAGGAAGTAAAGATGACCCAAGAGGAAATCTGTTCAGAGTACAGAGGGCACAACCTTGAGTGAAAGAGAGGAGGCAATCAAAAAAGGCTTCATGGAGCTTTGCAGTGATTTTCTAGCTGAGCCTTGAAAGAGGAGTGGAGTCTGCATTTTAACAAGATCCTTAGGTGATTAAAGTTCTAGGATGTGAGTCCTACCTGGGCTCCCCTTGATGATTATTTGAAGGTATTCTTCAAAGTCATCATTGACATTCACACATAAGCCAGAAATAGTTTTCTTACTAATTAATGAGAAGCTCTACCTCAACCATAGCCTTTTGGCCAACTCATTTAATAGCTGCTATCTTGTTCTCTTATCTGCCACTCATCTGGGCAGATAATGACTTAGGAGTCATTAGGAGTCGGATAATGACTTGGGAGGAGAACTCAGAAGTTCTATCTGAATTTCTTTTTTTTTTTTTTTACTTTTTTTGTTTGTTTGTTTTGAGACGGGGTCTCATTCTGCTGCCCAGGCTAGAGTGCAGTGGCATGATCTCGGCTCCCTGCGATCTCCACCTCCTGGGCTCAAGTGATTTTCCTGCCTCTGGCTTTTGGGTAGCTTGGACTACAGGCACTCACTACTGTGCCCAGCTATTTTTCTTTTCTTTTCTTTTCTTTTTTTTTTGTAGAGACAAGATTTTATCATGTTGCCCAGGCTTGTCTCAAGCTTCTGAGCTCAGGTGGTCCACTCACCTCAGCCTCCTAAAGTGCTAGGATTACAGGCGCAAACGACAATGCCTGGCCCTCTTTTTACTTTTTATTATGGAAAGTTTTAAATGTATACACAACTTGATGGGGTAATATAATAAATCCCCATGTTCCCATAACCCAGCTTCCACTGTCATGCATTAGTGGCCAATCTTGTTATATCTCTATCCCCACATATTATGTTACAACAAACCCAGCCTTTACAGCATTTCATCAGTAAATTTAAATGGCTCTTAAATTGTATTTTTTAGAATTAGGAGCACACAGATTCACATCTTGAAATAGACATAGTCTGTACCACCAATGATCTGAAAGGACTCTTAAAAACAGTTTAAATTCTAGATTCCCAAATACCAAATGTCAGTGGCTACCAAAAGGCAAAACTTATGAAAGTAACTGATGAGGCAGGGCTGCTGGGGAAATGTGCATATTTGCAAAATCTATGGGTATCTGGAATGCGACCTTCCCATGATGACACACTTCGGACAGGGTCTTCATCATCTGGAACTATCTGAATGCTCTTCAGAGCTCCAAGCAAGAAATTCACAAGAAATAAGTCACAGGGGTCTGTAATTTTAATACCCCATTTCTCATGTGACAATCTCAGCTGTGGAAAGAGCCAGAGAACATTGGGAGAAGTGACAGGGGGACAGCCAATGAATCAGCATTTGGTGCTCCAACTAGTGGGCAGTGTCAAGCCCTCTGGATCAGTTGCCTGCACCAAGACCTGTTATTTCCAAGTTCACAGACACACACGATCTTCCCCCTACACCTAGCTGAAGTTCACCTGAAGCAGTTTTGACGGGCAAACAGCCAAAACTATATTTCAAGCTCTGGTGGAGCTTGGGTCAGATGGAAAATACACGTGGTTTGGTTTGTTTTTCATCCTGTGAGTATTTACTGACCACTGACCTTATCATCCACAGCAGCTATGGTCAGACTTGGGGCATGGCTGTGACTTACAGTGCCGGCCCACAACCAGATAATGGGTTGTGACAAAGCCTTCAGACCAACCATCCATTATCAGCTGCATCTTCTGTGGGTGTGAGAGACTGGTTGCCTTGTTTTCAGGAGCATTTCTCTGTCTCTTTTCTGTGTCCAATCCCTTTTCTGCATCCCATGTCTTTTTTCTTGACTTACTCCCATCTTTTTGGGAGGCACATTCGCCCATGACTTTCTGAGAAAAGATGTACGCCAGATAATTTATTTGAGACCTTAAATGTCTGGAAAAGTCTTTATTCTTCTCTCTCCCTTGAATGATTATTTAGATGGGTCTAGAATTGAAGTTGTGAATAATTTTGTTTTAGGATTTTTGAAGTCATCTTTTCACTATTGTTTAGCCTTCAGCATTCCTGATAAGAATTCTGAAACCGTTATTAATCCATATGAGCTTGTTAATGGATGGGTGGATGGCATCCTCTCTCTGGAGGACTCCTAAAGATTTTTTCTTTTGGACTGGTCACATCCTTGGAGAGAAATTCTCCAATTTCTGTCCAGGAAACCAAGCTGGGGAAGAAGCTTCCTTGTTCAACATTGCAGCTTTCCATGAATCTCATTTTCAGCTTGGCACCTAAACTCTTATCTCAGCTGTGCCTGGTGTCTAGAGTCATTCTGTTTAATCTTACCACAGAGAAAATCTCTAATCTTCTGATATGGTGAGGAAGTGAGGGCCTGGCTGTGTGGGGTGGTAGGCGATCTCTGGCAGTTCCACGACTTCATAAACAGACTTTCAAAGATTTTTCCCTACCCTTTATTCCTAACATCAAAGGCAGTGTCTTCGGCTAGTACCTCCAATTTCTGAGCTTTCCTGGAGCTTTGCAGAGAAAAATGACTTTCTTCTTGTTGGCTACTATTTGTGCAGGATTTAGATTTCAGTGTCACCTACTATGTAAAATTAGTTGATGTCCAACCAGGTATTTTCCATCGTCTAAGATTTTGTCACCACACTCATTTCTTCTTCTGTTTTCCTAATTTGTCCTTGAGTGTTTATATCATTTTAAATTCATTTACTACCATTTTTTAAAAAAAATTCTGGGCACATATAGGTGTATACGTTTATGGGGTACATGAGATGTTTTGATACAGGCCTGCAATGTGAAATAAGCACATCATGGAGAATGGGGTGTCCATCCCCTCAAGCATTTATCCTTTACATTACAGACAATGCAATTACACCCTTTAAGTTATTTAGAAATGCACAATCAAGTTATTATTGACTGTAGTCACCCTATTGTGCTACCAAATAGCACTTACTATCATTTTAAGTGGTCTTAGAAGGGGTGGGAGCAAAACAGGTATGTTCAATATTTCATGATTAACCAAAAGTCCTCTTTGCTTATTTGTATGTGTTTCAGTTTGGCATTAATATTTACCTTTATGCTGCAACAAATTTCTATTCCAGTGACATGTCTACTATTGGTCATTGTTTTTATTCTTATCAAATTTTCTAGTCTCAATAAAAACAGAAAAACTGGAAAAGGTAATGGCTTGTATCTCTAGAACAGACATATCTTCCATCATCATCACCATCATCAACATCAATACTTATTGAATTCTAGCTGTGTTCTAAGCAGTGACCTGAAAACTTTTAACTTCTATTATCTAATCTCCACAATTGCATTTGGGCAAATACTATCACAACCCCCATTTTACAAGGTGGAAAAACCAAGCTTCAGAAAGATGGAGGCACTTGCATAAAATCATAAGCACGTCAAAGAAAAGGATTTGAACCTTAATGGTTGGTCTCTAGACAGTTTCTCTAGACAGGGATGTGTGTAAGACATCTCAGGCAATGGTGTGCTTGGGAATCTCGACTAGGGGTTGCACCATTCCCCATGAAGGCATTTAGAAATGTGGGAGCATCTGTGGTGGTCTCAATGATTTTGGGGTGCTACTGGCATTTGGTGGAAAGACTCAAAGTACTACTGTCCTGCCATGCTATGAATTGTCCCCCAATGAAGAATGGGCAAATCCCCACACACCTGTTGGTAGGTGTGAGAGAGAAGTGCTAATGAAAAGCTTAGAAGCCACCCGGTTAAAAGTCATTGGTTATTTTGTATCCATGATTAGAGTGACCAATTGGTTCAGTTTTGCAAATGATTCATCATGACGTCATCAAGAATTGAGGGTTGGCACAAACTCGTCTTCTGAGTAAGATAGCAAATTCCAGCTACAAAACCAATAGACAGTGAACTAACCCTAAATTTGCCAACACTCTTGCAGCTTGCCTAGAGCCCTACTTCTTTGAGATCCAGGAGGGCAGAGACCTTTCTGATCTTATTTGCCACTTGATAGAGATAAAGGAATAGCTGGAATAGAGCCTGGCACATAATAGATGCTCAATAAGTATGTGTTGAATAACAAACAAATATTCTTTCTCCAGGGTTGAGGGCCACATTAGGAAATTGTGGGGTTCTTTTACAGGGAATAAACAGATAGCCAGGGATGGG
The DNA here is from genome assembly GCF_007565055.1 of Rhinopithecus roxellana. Taxonomy (NCBI): domain Eukaryota; kingdom Metazoa; phylum Chordata; class Mammalia; order Primates; family Cercopithecidae; genus Rhinopithecus; species Rhinopithecus roxellana. The sequence goes on from NC_044558.1 coordinate 86,098,989, forward strand.
TGGGATCATGATGAATGAGGCCTGAAAGCCAGCTTGTGCTCCTCACCAAGCTATGTGCCCTGGTGGAGGGCTGTGTCTGCATGGAGAAAATGTGCCATATTCAAATTCACACAAAGATGCAATATGAGCTACCAGGAACCCAGTCTAGGGGGAAATTCTTGAGATATGCGTCCCTCAAATTGAGGTTAAGTATGCTTTCAACAAATAGACTTTCAATACATAGAGGAAGCAACACTTCTGTGTCCCTGACGATGCTTGACCTAACGTTAACACCCAATACAACAAGACATGTTGGACTAGAGTTCATCTGCAGTGTGCCACTTCCTAACCCCCAGGACCCCAGGACTTCCCTAGAGCTACATGGGGTGGTAGAAAGAACACAGAAATCCACCACTTGAAGAACACACTTCTTGAATGTGTATTTTTCTAAAGTAGTTTGCTTTGCCAGCACCTACTCTAATTTGGTGATTTTATAGAAAGCTTCTCAGGATTGGTTTAATAAATATTTAAGTATTGATTGTTTTGAGATCGTTGGCTCTTTTTTACCATTCTGGAAACTAATTATTTTGAGCCTTGCCAATATGTTCCACACATCCATGTTTATATCAATTTGCGTCATCCTACAGTGCTTCTTCACTGGGATGGTCTTGGTATTGCAAATGTGTCCATTCTTCACTGGGAGACAGCCCCTAGCATGGCAGACATTAGTACTTTGGCTCTTTCCACCAAATGCCAGTAACACCCCAAATCATTGAGAGCACCACAAATCATAAATTACAGAGAAGTGCGAGTTGAAAATAGCCAGGACTGAACATCACAAGAGACCCTAGGGGAAGCAAACTCCTGGCAGAATTGGTCTCCCACCTTCCTACTGCATATCATTCCTCTTCCTCTTTGTCCTTTGTCCTTTGGAGTCCTTGTGATGAAACTGATGAAGCCCAGAGCTGCACTATATCAATGGGAAAACACTTCCAGTACCTTAGAGAAAGTGTAACAGGAAGGGTGTAGGACACACAGTTTAGAATTTGTTTTTCATATGTAACATGATATCTCCAAGTTCCAAATCCATACATCTGTCTGACAATTATTGCATGTACCTAGCATAGTGCTAACAGCTAGAATGCTTTGTTTTGTTTCATCCTTACAACAGTTTTGCTCATCTTAAAACAGCTTTCACATTCCCATTTCATAGATGAAGAAACCAAGGGTTTAAAAAGGTACAAAACCTGGCCGGGCGCAGTGGCTCACCCACGTAATCCCAGCACTCTGGGAGGCCGAGGCGGGAGGATCACTTGAGGTCAGGAGTTTGAGATCAGCCTGGGCAACACGGTGAAACCCCATCTCTACCAAAAATACAAAAATTAGTCGGGCGTAGTGGCCTGCGTCTGTAATCCCAGTTGGTTGGTGTGGCTGGGGTAGGAGGATCGCTTGAACCCAGGAGGCGGAGGTTGCAGTGAGCCAAGATTGTGCCACTGCACTCACTCCAGCCTGGGTGACAGAGCGAGACTCCGTCTCAAATAAATAAATAAATAAATAAATAAATAAATAAAAAAGATACAAACTTGTCCATAGTAAACTGTCTCCAGGGTCTGTTCTGGCAACAGAATAGTCTCCTATAAAACTGAAAAAGGCTTGGGGGAGGGAATGGGGAAGAGGGGATTAGAAAACGAAGTTTCAATTCAAAGCATGTGCAAACCTCTTCTCCCAGGGCATACCAAGCAGCATCATTAATATCTGACCTGTCACTACCAGCTGGAGTGCCAGCTCATTTCAGACCAATGAGGGAAAAAGGCTTTGCACGCAGTTTTCTAAGTGGCACTAGGAAAGGGGTGAATTGGCTGCTTCATTAATAAACCAGGATAGAATGTGGGCACCAGTGCCAGCCAGACAGTCTGCTGCTGCCTGGAGAATTTGGCTGCAGCATCGTTTCCAGACTCTCGGCAAAAAGAGTCAAGACCGGATATATGGGGATACGAAGGAAGGGAGGAAATTGGCTGGTTGGTCTGAAGGAACCGGATGCGACGGCTTCCGGGCCTCCAGGATGGGAAAAAAAGGTTAATGATTCATCCACACCATTCATTCATGCATGCGTTCATGTCATAATACTTATTAAGCATCTACCACGTGCCAGATTTTCTTCTAGATGCTGAAGATACAGGAACCGACAAATATTCCTGACCTCATAGAGCTTATATTCTAATGAGAGGGGCAGACTGTAAACATACAAATAATTAAAATGCTATATCAGATGGAGAGAAGTAATTTGGTCAAAAGGCAGCAGAGAGGAAAGAACAGAGCTTGCGCCGGGTGGGTGGGTGGGGGTCCTGATTTTAAAGAGCAAGCACAGAAGGCCTCATGAAGTGACATTTGAGTAAAGATTTTGTGAAAATACCATGCTGGGCGCTGTTCTAAGCACTTAACAATTATTATGTCATGAATGCTCCCAACAACCCTAAGAAACATGACTGTGATTACTCCGGTTTTACAAAGAGACTGAGGTTCAGAGATGCAGTGACTTCAGAGATCACATAGCTAGAAAGTGGGAGAATTGGGATTTGAATACAGGCTTGACTGAACTTCAGCAGCTGCGCGCTTTCATGACGGTGCAGACGCCGTCCACAAACCGGTTTGGGAAAGGGCAATTTACGGCTGCAAGTGGAGCCTTGCAGGTGACCACGAAGCGAATGTGGTGCCACCACCCGTGGGCAAGTGTGGGCGGACTTGACGGGGGACGGGTGGCTCGCAATTTTCACCGCGCTGAATGAGGGCTCTGCGTCTGTGGCCGGGGAGTTCAGTGGCCCAGCTGCAGGCGAGGTGGGCCGGTGGGGGAGGGGGCGCAACTGCAAGGGTTGTCCTGGGACAGTGCCGGTCCGAACCTCACCCCGCCGCCACCCCCGGGCCAGCTGCTGCAGTCAATAAGGCGAGGACCTAGCAGGCGCTCGTCGCCTTCCCAGTGGGGTTCGCTCGGGTGTTCCTGCTAGGGTTGAAGAGGGCTAGGGAGCTGAGCTCCGGAAGTGCGGACAGGAGGCCCCAGCGGCCACTCCTAGAGAGGAGGGCAGCTCGGGAGGCCTGCGCGGAGAGGGCGGGCGGAGCCGCATGTTGCGTGGAATCCCCCGGTTCATTCCCGGGAGAGCTCCGGGCGCAGGACAGAGCGGTGGAGGGGCGCCTGGGAGCCCTGGGGACAACCAAGAGAGGCGAGGTTAGGGCCAGTGCGCAACAAACAGGGAGGAACTACGACGCACTGGGTAGAAAGAGTAAGAGAGGCGCACCCACTTTGCTGGTGAGGGGGGCACACAGGGAGCCCAAGAAAGACCTCAAGAGGTAGCGGGTGTTAGGCAGCCTCGGGCGCGTTAAAAAGCGGGTGCCGGAGGGAGGCAAGGAGAGGAAGCTAGGTGTGGGAAGAAGCGAGAGGAAACTGTTGCCCGGACAGAGCGTGCCGTGCCAAAGAGTAGAAACAGGGGGTCAAGGAGAGGGCATCAGAAATCGCCTGGGGACCCCCGGGAGAGTGGCGGAAGCAGTGCCGTTGGGCGCAGCAAAGAGAGAAGGGAGCACAGGCTGAGACAGAGACAGCCCTGGCCGCTGGAGCGCAGGAGCCCCCGGCGCCGCAGGGAAAGGAACGTAGAGCCTGCGCGCTCTGGGAATGCACTAACTGCCGCCCGCTAGGGTGGCGCGCATTGGGGCTCTAGAAAAGAGGGTTGAGAAGCCCCGGGCAAGTGCCTAGGAAGGTCAGAGGAGTCAGCAAAGTCCACGAAAGAACTTCCCCGGGTTGGAGAGGAAACGCACCCTGGGAGCTGGAGAAGAGGAAAGCTAGCCTAGGGGAAGCTTCATCAGGGCTCCGAGCGCCACGAGGAGTGCAGAGGAGGTGCTGCTGATTGCGGGGAGAGCTCTGAGAGCCTGAGAAAGGTGAGGAGAATGTGCGAGGACAAAGAACTCCTAGCGCGGGCGGGGCCGTGACGAAGGGAGCCGCAGAGAGCGGAATCCCCTGCAGGGGCTCAAAGCCGCTCGGGTCTCTCCTCCCCGGCTGCCTCTGGCCCTGATTCACTCACCATGATGGAAAAGACCAAAGCCACGATGTTGATGGGGTACGCAGGGCAAAAACACGACACGATGGTGAGCCACAGGTAGTTCTTGGGCGTGGGCACGTCCTCCTCGGTCTTGTCATCTTCAGTGTTGGCCTCGGGACTGCTGTCCAAAGCCCTCTTGAAGTCCGGGCTGGGGGCGTACTGAGACATGGGCGAGGCCGGCGGTGCCGGGAGGGCGGAGGAGCGCACGGTCTGTGTGGTCTGGGTCTCTGGCCGCCGGCTCGAGGCGAGGCTCTGAAAAGCCAGCGGCTCGGGGCTCAAGGGAGACGTGACCTCACCCCTTCTGCGTCCTCTGCCAGCACTCGCCCGGGCTCAGGGACCCGGGCCAAGAGCCTCCCCACAAGGAGGAAGGGAGGGAGAAAAGGAGTGAGGGGAGGCGGGGAGGACAGAGAGAGCGTCAGCCTGAGAAACGGGACAGGCAGTCGAAGGCATCCCACTCCTTGGAGGACACACCCAGAGACCGTCGGAGGGACGCACAAACTCACACTGAAAAGTCTGGAATAAAAGGAGGCTCAGAGAAGGAGGACGCAAAGGCCCATTAAGTTCCAAATTGGCCAACCCGGGCTGAAGATGACCTGCTCATTTTTAAAAGCCACTTAATTCTAATACATTTAGATGGGATAGAACCAACCCTATCCAGTTGGCAGCAGACTCACTACTTCCTCTTGACTTCAACGTTTTACCTTAACTGTCTGGTGCCTTGACATTTGATTTGTCTCCTGTGCCTCAGACCTTGAACACTGAGCCTCAGGAATTTCTCCTCCCCCCAGCCCCCTGCCTCAGATGGGGTGGGAACCAGGTGCCCAGCTTTGGCCTCAAAGTTTTCCACATTCTACTTGGGGCTCAAGAGGCTGGAGTCCAGTATAGTCAGTCAGTGGGCACTGCCCTGTCCATGCTCATCCAGGTGCCCTCCCCAGTGTGGAAACAAGGAATTCTTTCCATTTTTCCACCTGCAGGACCCCTGGGGAGAAATGCAGGTAGATCAGGCTAGCCTAGGCAACCTAGATGGATAAGTGAGTGGGTTGGGGAGAAGAACAAGGTAACCACTTTGGGGACTAGAGCGAGAAAAGCAATTGTATCAGTGTCTAAGCTATTCATGAGAGGGCCGTGTGGACCAGAACTGAGGCTCGAATCCAGGCAGAACTGGGAAGTTGTCACTTCAGGAAAGCCTCTTCGTTTTGCTAAGCCCCTATTTCTCCATCTGAAAAGGGGGAAATAATAATAGTCCCTGCCTCATAAAGTCGTAGTGACTCTTCTATGAGATGGTACATTATCCAGGTAAATCCATGTGCTCAATAAGTATTAGCTATTATTAGCATGCTACTTCTCCTTATATTCTGAAACATAATAGTGCATTATACTGTATCCTAAACCTGATATCCCTTGCAAATATTTCACCAAAATTCCAGGTATTCTGAGCCGCAGGACCACAAAGAAATGAAAATAATTTGATCATGCAGTGTCAAAAGCAATTGCTCACATCATCATACTCGAAACTATTAATCATCTTCTTGGCTTTCTCAGAACATGTGCTGATTGCCTGGGAGATTCTCACTTATCTCATGAGCCATGCTTATTTTGTTACCTGCCTCCCTCATTGGACTGCACACTCCCCGAGAGAAGGGGTCATCTGTCTCATCTTTGTGTCAGCATCTGGCACAGTTCCTGGTACAAGGGATGTGCTTAGTATAGCTTGCTGGGTGAATACACAAAGATGAAATAGTACATTGTCCACCATGCCTTCTTTTTCATTTTGATGGATTAATGAAATGGGAATAACTAAAAGATTAGATTCATCTACTGAATTCTCAACCAAGTCTTTGCATTGGCTGTTTCCTCTTCCTCGACTGCTTTTCCCTGCCTGTCACATGGCTCCTCCTCCTCCTTCTTTTTTTTTTTTTTTTTTTTTTTTCCACTTTGAGACGGAGTCTCACTCTGTCGCCCAGGCTGGAGTGCAGTGGTGTGATCTTGTCTCACTGCAACCTCCACCTCCTGGGTTCAAGCAATTCTCTGCCTCAGCCTCCCGAGTAGCTGGGATTACAGGTGTCTACCACCACGCCCAGCTAATTTTTGTATTTTTAGTAGAGGTTTCACCATCTTGGCCAGGCTGGTCTTGAACTCCTGACCTCGTGATCCACCTGCCTTGGCCTCCTAAAGTGCTGGGAGGTTCCTCCTTCTTATTCCTCAGGTGACAGCTCAATTCACTTCCTCAAAGAGAGGTCTTCCTTGTAGATTTATCTAGCGTAGGTCTCCATCCTTATTTTATACTTGCCAGCTTGTTATTTTTTTTTTGTGTGTGTACTGTGTGTCACAATTGTAATTTATTTCTTTACTTGTTCACTGTCTGTTCTTTTTCTAGACCTGTCCAACCTGTTCAGAACTATATTTCCAGCACTTAAGAATTGTCCTGGTACACAATAGGAATGCAAGAAATGTTTCTTGAATGAATTGACCAAAATGACCTGGATGTATTGCAAAAAATGATTTTCAGGTCTTGATCAAGACCAACTTGGATTAGAATTTTCCAGGTAGCACCCCAGAAATCTGTACTTTTTTTTTTGAGATGGAGTCTTGCTCTGTCACCCAGACTGGAGTGCAGTGGTGCGATCTCGGCTCACTGCAAACTCTGTCTCCTGGGTTCACATCATTCTCCTGCCTCAGCCTCCTGAGTAGCTGGGACTACAGGTGCCCACCACCATGCCCAGCTAATTTTTTGTATTTTTAGTAGAGATGGGGTTTCACCATGTTAGCCAGGATGGTCTCGATCTCCTGACCATGTGATCTGCCCGCCTCGGCCTCCTAAAGTGCTGGGATTACCGGCGTGAGCCACTGCCCCTGGCCAGAAATCTGTACTTTTAATGCTTGAGCAAACTGTATTTTTAGAATACTCTCTGGTGATTCTGATGCAACTGAGCAATTTCTCAGATCCCAGTCTGTCTCTAATTCTTAGGACGCAATCCTGGATCTTTAGCTTGGAGATCCTCTCAGGTGTCCCAAACTCTGTGGTCAAAGAGGAACTCATTTTCTTTCCCAAGAACCTGCTTCTCAAGGCTTGGTCCTTGGTGAATGAACCCTGCCCACTTTTCCAGTCTCTTCTGCCAAGTATCTCCTTTCTTATTTGCTTATTTATTTATTTACTGTTTATTTTTTAGAAACAGAGTCTTGCTGTGTCGCCCAGGCTGGAGTGCAGTTGTGCAATCATAGCTCACTGCAGGCTCGAACTCCTGGCCTCAAGCGATCCTCCCACCTCAGCCTCCCAAAGTACTGGGATTACAGGTATGCACCACCATGCCCAGAATTCTCTCCTTTCTTACTGCATTTTGGTTACATAGACATTGTCCCCCGTTTCTCCAACATACCTAACCTTTTCCCACCCCAAAGTCTTCTCTGTACCTACTGTTCCTTCCTCCTGGAATGCTTCCTCTCCTCGCTAACTATTGGTTCCTTCTCATCTTCCAGGACCCACTAACTCACATGTTACCGCCTGACAGAGGCCTTCCGTGACCATTGTATCTAAAGTGGAACCCATCCTCTTATTCTCCATCCCATTACCTTGTTTATTTTCTATGTCAGACATGGTCTTTTTTATTTATTTGTCTTCTTATTTACTGTCTTTCCCACTAGAAAGGAAGCTCCACAGGGCAGAGATTTTTTTTTTTTCCGTTTTGTTTGCTGTGTTATCCCAAACACCCAGGACCGTGCCTGGCCCTTAGTAGGTGCTCAACAGATAATTCATTGAATGAATAAATTGTGAATTTAGTCATCCAGGTTAGGCACTTGGCAGCGTTCTTCTTCTCTTTCCTTCAGCCTCTCCATGAACTATTCATCAAAATATTGATTCCTTCTCAAATGTGACTCTTCATTCCATGTCTTCTTTTTCCCATCCTCCTGGCCTTCCAATTCTGGCTCTTATTCACAATGAAAAAGTGCTCTCTGAACCATATTTGTGATCTGAGCCTAATTTGTTTTTACAATATTTTTATTTTTATTTTTCCCCCTTCTTTTCACAGGTGTCGATGAGGCTGGTTAATTTCATTGGTGCCAGTAGCCCAAGGTTTGGGTACCAAATGAAATTTTGCTTTTCAAAGTTTTGAACTATATTGTTCACTGTAACCCACTAGTGTCATCTAGGGAAAGCCAAAAGAAGGGATCATGGACTCATTGTAGACTGTTTCTTCTGCCAGGAAAACAACTGTTTAACATGAGCCGAGCGCTCTAGAATCACCAAACATTGACCGAGCACCACTGTTGCACTAAGCGCATTCTCTGTGTTTCATCTCATTTAATTCCTACAGCAGATTTTCTGAGGGAGGTGATGAGGTTTTCTTTTTCCCAAATGAGGAAACCTAGGAACAGATGGGTAAGGGGACTTGTGTAAAGTCTTCTAGCTAAGAGGAGGTGCCAGAATTTGAACTCAGTCTGAAGTGTTTGTTCAGCTGGTAGGTCCAGGCCAGAAAGTTAAATGGATATCTCTGAAGTTTATTGGAGTTATTATGCTCTGCTCAGGGAAGATGGATTAATAGCTTGTTGACTGGTCTAAGATGTAGCAGTGAAATTGCCATCACTTGAAACTTTTCAAATTAAATTGAAAAGAAAGTGCCTGCACCAGAAAGTGTAATGTATATGGCGCTGATTCTTGAGGGATGCATTAGATCACTCAGTGGGGGTTTCCAGCTCTAATTTCCTGAGCTTCACTAATTTTCTCTTGAGAGGTCAGTTTATTGTTCTTGGATGAACCCTACTGGCTGATTGCTTAATAATGTGGCAATACCTACCCTCTTTAAAATGAGACAGAGGAGAAAGCAACTTTCTAATAGCCAGCCTAGGAGAGGGAAAAGGCTTACTGTAGTTTTCTGGATTCTAGTGTATCAACTTGCTTTTTTGATCTTTGAAACAAGTTTATTTCCAAATGTAAAAGAAATATGTATTCATTTTAGAAAATTGAGAAAATGAAGAAAAACATAAACAGAAAGAGGTATCATCTAAGTAACCACTACAAACAAAAGGGACTGTTTCCTTCTGGTCCTCTTTCTACATGTATATATCATTTTCCACTAAAATAGAATTATATACGGTTTTGTTTCCTCTTTTTCTCACTCAGTGTTACATGATAATTAACATCCTTTGCAGATATTTTCATGGTCTGAGTAATTTCTCATTGATTAAATGAATTATTATTTATGTCACCATGCCCTGATCATTAAGTATTGAAATTAATTTTAGTGTTTATTCAGTTATTTTTAAAATTGCTGTGATGAATCTCTTTTGTATCTGAGTGTCTGCATTCATGGTCTTTTCTTTGTGAATTGTCATCCTACAGGGTAGATAGCAGTCTTTGAAAGAGCAGAGAAAAAATTCAGATTGGCTGGTTGAGAAGTTGTTTCATAAGATATGTACAAAGGTAAAATTAAAATTTAGGCCAAGGAAACAACCATAGATTCAATGGACTGCAGGCATGAGATGCTTCATAACAGGTGAAATGAGATGAATTCAAAGAACAACTTCCCAATGCCAAATGGATCCCCAAATCTGTAACATTCAATGGCAATAGATTGGTGTTGAATCTATGATTGTGTGCTGGAAATCTATGCTTTTTGATCTTAGCTATGTCTAGGATTCCAAAATAAAAGTGGGCTGGGGGTGGAGGGGTAGGGAGAGGGGATGGGGGGGAGAGAGAGAGAGAGAGAGAGAGAGAGAGAGAGAGAGAGAGAGAGAGAGAGAGAGAGAGAGATTGATTGATTCTGCTGATCTGTGAGAATGTAAGAAGAAGTCCAGATCTTTAGGAAATGGTAAGAGGTCGAAAGCATTTGCTGCCAAATTTCGCATTAGTCTCAAGTGCTAGCCCTTAGTAGTCACAAAGTCATAAAGTAACTGCTGTGGTCTCAGGGGTTTGCTACAAAATAACAGTGTCTTTTTGGCTAATATTATTAGAAAACCATCCATTTACCTTTCCACTTTCCAGCAACTTTGGTCCTCTCACAAGGAAAAAAAAAAAGAGGAGAGAAGTATAGGGGGAAACAGATTCGGTTTTCTCTCTCTCTCTCTCCTCTTTTTTTTTTTTTTTTTTTTTGAGTCAGAGTTGCCCAGGCTGTAGTGCAGTGGTGTGATCTCAGCTCACTGCAGCCTCCTCCTCCTGGGTTCAAGTGATTCTCCTGCCTCAGCCTCCTGAGTATCTGGGATTACAGGCACCTGCCACCATGCCTGGCTACTTTTTGTATTTTCAATAGAGATGGGGTTCTACCATGTTGGCCAGGCTGGTCTTGAACTCTTGACTTCAGGTGATCCACCTGCCTTGGCCTACCGAAGTGTTGTGGTTACAGACGTGAGCCACCACACCTGGTCTCATTAGTTTCTTAAGCCATACCTTTCAATGAAACTACTTCTGGACAGAGGACCATATTAAATAAAACTCAGTCTTTCAGGCTTAAAATGCAATTCTTTCCCTATTTGTCCTCCATTGTACCAGATACTAAGAAAGTGTCCACCTGTCACTCTTCTTGCTGAATTGGTGATACAAAATGCTGTGTATTGGACCATACTCTGTAGCTCATGGATGAACTGCTCATAATAATTAGCAAGTATAGCAGTGGTAATGGAAATCAGAGGGAAACCACCCATACTCTAATATACTAGCATTGGCATTCCTCATACTTTCTTCTAGTCCTTGGATCCAGGAGTAATTTTCATATGCTGGCAATAAAAGTACACACACAATTTGGTATCTTGATTTTTTTAACTTAATGCTGTATACTATACTCTTTGCAAATTGTGATTCTCTTTTTGATTGCTTTAAAAGTTGATGATAATCATTTTTGATCGCTTTAAAAATTGTATGATAATATAATTGTTTTGTTGGATACTTTGGGGGAATCTGTCATCTTTTGTATTAAAAATAAGAAAGTGTGGCTGGTACGATGGCTCATGTCTGTAATCCCAGCACTTTGGGAGGCTGAGGTGGGAGGATTGCTTGAGCCCAGGAGTTTGCGACCAGCCTGAGCAACATGGCAAAACCCCGTTTCTACAGAAAATACTAGTGAAATTAACTGGGCGTGGTAGTGTGTGCCTGTAGTCCTAGCCAGTCAGGAGGCTAAGGTGGGAGAATTGATTGTGCCCATGAAGTTGAGGCTGCAGTGAGCCATGTTTGTGCCGCTGCACTCCAGCCTGGGTGACAGAGTGAGACCCTGACACACACCAACACACATGCACACACACACACACGCACACACACACACACAGAGCAGGAATTTTAGAGAGGCTTCTAAGCCCTATTTCCTTTCTCTCTTCCCTCACCACCTACCCAGGGAAGTACTGTGGCCTCATCAGATGAAATGGAGACACTCAAAGCAAGTCTGTCTATGCTGGGAGGATGGGATAGAGGTCTGACGAAGCAGAATTATTTCCAAAGACTCTGAACTCCAAACCACTTAGGGCTTGAAGGACTGAAAGTTGGGCAGGGAATTGCAACCAGAGTGAAGGATGGTGGAGGCACTGGGAGTGGTGGATGAGCAGGGTTCGTCTGGAGAGGGTGCTAGGAAGACTGGGAGGGAGTAGACAAGCATTGCACTTTGGTGTGGCCTAGAGAGGGAGAACGGAGTTCCTGTTTGGAGCACACTATTTGGTGTGCTCCTAACTTAAGGAGCACAGATATTCTGGATTTTTTGTCAGCCTGTATCATACTTTATTAGTTACATGTTATTATTCATTAAAAAATATTTATTTGGGGCCGGGCGCATTGGCTCACGCCTGTAATCCCAGCACTTTGGGAGGCTGAGGCAGGCAGATCACAAGGTCAGGAGTTCGAGACCAGCCTGGCCAATATGGTCTTTACTAAAAACTACAAAAATTAGCCATGTGTGGTGGCATGCGCCTGTAGTCCCAGCTACTTGGGAGGCCGAGGCAGGAGAATGGCGTAAACCCGGGAGGCAGAGCTTGCAGTGAGCCAAGATTGTGCCACTGCACTCCAGCCTGGGTGACAGAGTAAAACTCTGTCTCAAAAAAAAAAAAAAAAAAAAGGATAATGTGATAGTGACTTGGGATGCCCAGGCAAGGGATGCTAGACAAATTCTGTTTAACCCCAGGGCTATGCTCCACCTTTCTCTACCTTGCCCTCTGCCCCAGAAGACCATCATGAATGTTCTGCATCAAGGACCAGCAAATGATGGCCTGCTGCCTGTTTTTATAAATAAAGTTTTATTGGAACACAGCCACACTCATTTATTTATGTATGGTCTATGCTACAGTGGCAGAGTTGTATAGTTATGACAGAGACTGCATGACTTGAAAAGCTGAAAATACTTACTAGAAAACATTTCTCAACCCCTATTCTACGTCAACAAGCTTTCTTTCCTTCTAATGTCAGATGGGTTTGGCCAATATGGAGTTCTCGAGAACGGAGAAGAGTGCAGGGAGGGTGCAGAGTGATGTCAGGGTGCATTCCTCCCTGGCCCCTTCCTTTCTGAGTTGCCTTGAGCTGAATGAATCTCTGGGTTGAAGGCCACACGTCCTCTAAGGGCAGCTGTCTTCACAGAGCTCTCCTTTTGTATTCCGGAATGTTCCTGCCCTCTTCCCTTCAGGCCCAGCAGGGGTAACAGCCCCTCTCTTGCTCCTGGGGTGCTGCACTAGCCCTTAAGGTTCCCCACACTTTTGTAAATAGTCCTTTAATGTGAATGTGCTGACTGAATCCTGCTGGGTGAAGGACTGATTGAGAATGCCTCCTTGGGGATGTAATGTTTGAGCAGAGATCTGGTGACTAAGGAGAAGCCAGACATTTGAAGAGCTGAGGAAATAGCATTCCAGGCAATGAGAATGGGATGTGCAAAGGCTCTGGGGTGGAAAAGAACTCAGAATGCTTAAGAAACAGAAAAAAGGCCATTTAGGGTAGGAGATAAGATAGAAGAGGTAAGTACAACCGGGCCGTGTAGGGCCTTTCCAGCACCAGTAAAGAGTCTGGATTTTATTCTAAGAACAGGAAACCGTGGAAACATTTTATTTTATTTTTATGTGTTTATTAAAATAATTTTTTAAAGAGTCTCACAGTGTTGCTCAGGCTGGTCTTGAACTGTTGGCTTCAAGCAATCCTCCCAAATCAGCCTCCCAAGTAGCTGTGATTACAGGCATGTGCATTGCACCTGACCTTGGAGCATTTTAAACCAGATTTGGATGTGAGCTGATTAATGTTCTTTTTTGCTAATCAGTTGCATTAATCAATTGCCAGATATAGAGAGTAATTAAAACTGACCTTGGGAAATTTATTGGAAGGAAGCTTTATTTCATCAGCTCCTAGAAGAGTTAGACTGCTAGGCACTGAAATGGGCAGGAATGAGACAGGGCAGATCTGGGGACCTCACCATAAAAGTTTGTCTCTTCTCATCTGGCTCCCAATCACTAATCTGTGTCTATGGATCAAATTCCAAACTCTTGGGAGAAAGAATCTGGCTTAACTCAAGTCTAGTGTCCCTTGGATTCCAATCAATTGGTAGTCAGCATGGTGAAGTGAAGGGATCATCTTCACATTGTTCACAAATGCTATGTGAATGCATGCCTTGTACTAGGTGCTGGGATGCATATGATGATGAACTAAACAAATCTTGCTCATGCTCTTTGTGGAGCTTATATTCTAGGGGTAAGTGAGTCCCTCCCTTAAAAAAAAAAGCAAACAAACATTAAGTTATTACAAGATGTACAAACAAGTAATTTCAAAATGCTTCTCAAGGGCGGTCACAGTTGTATGCCCTAAGACTGAACAGTGCCTGGCACATAGTAGGTGTTCAACTAAGATTAGTGGACTGACAGCCTGAGACAGATGATAGTAGCAAGGTACTTAGATAGAATGGTAAGGGAAGACCTCACTAAGATGTGAACATTTAAGCAGAGAGCTGTAGCATGAAAAGAAGAAGGCATGTGAAAAGTAGGGATTTAAGCCAGTTAGGCAGGAGGAATAGAATGACCAGAGGCTTTGAAGTGAGAAAGTGCCTAATGACACATGAGACATGCACATATATCTTACGGAAAATGGAATTGATGTGAACTAGACATATCCCCTCCAAAAAGATGTAATTCCACAGGCATTTCTGGAAGTGGCTGTGGCATCCTTTCATTCAGAATCTCAAGTGGACTAACTGTAAAGCGAGTTGCCTTGTGAATGACTAAATTGCAGTAACCCTGAAAATGGGGCTTTCACAATGGATGTCAGTGCTTCAGAGTTGAAGAAAGTGGAATGCTTTTTCTTCCCACACTCACTCTTATGGTTTCTGAAATATTTCAGAGCAAAAGCACCTAATCTTGGGGTCATATGAAGTTGAGAAGCCCTTTTGGGCTGGATCTTTGCTATCGTGTAACCACAGGGAAGAGCGTAGTCTTTCATCCTTTCCAGCTGGTTTTGCTCTTTGGTTCCCTGAAGACTCTCCTTTCTGCCCTCTCTCTTTGCCTCTAATTTCTTACACTATCTTCCACTGGTCAAAATGATGAAATGATGATGGGCACTTTCCATAAAGCATCAACTTTCCTCTCAGAATTTGTGCCTTATACACCTGTCATCTTGTCCTCTAAATACGACACCCAAATCTCTTTGCCTCCTAATTGCTCTGACATTATTCGTGTGTTGTCAAGGTTTACAACATGTAAATTTTGTTTTCTATGATATAGAGAATGTAATTCTTTGGGCTTTGTCCAAAGGTGATATCACCAATGGATAGTTTCAATAGTGTTACCTAAGTATGATTTACTGCAGAATCAAGCGGCATGATTGAATTTATAGAGAAGGACCTGTAAGGACCTATTTCATTACAGTTGAGTCTTTCAGAGGAGAATATAATTAATAAAAATTAGGAGGAAGGATCCCTGGGAGGGCAGAAGTATATTAGTCCATTTTCATGCTGCTGATAAAGACATACTAGAGACTGGCTGATTTGTAAAGAAAAACAGGTTTAATGGACTCACAGTTCCGTGTGGCTGGGGAGACCTCACAATCATGGTAGAAGGCGAAAGCCACATCTTACATGGTGACATGCAAGAGAGAATGAGAGCCAAGTAAAAGGGGAAACCCCTTATAAAACCATCAGATCGCATGAGACTTATTCACTACCACAAGAACATTATGGGGGAAACTGCCCCCATGATTCAGTGATCTCCCACCAGGTCCCTCCCACACACATGGGGATTATGGGAGCCACAATTCAAGATGAGATTTGGGTGGGGACACAGCCAAACCATATCAAGAGGATACAGCATATTGTAACCATATAGCTATTGTTATTTCTATTATATGCCATTCAATTTCATCAAGTTAATCTAGATTATTTGTAAATATGTAATTTATCTATTTTGTTCTTAGAGTTCTCTAACGCTGTGATCGAATTTAGACCATTTGTTTTTCATGCCCACTGCATATGTGTTATCTTGAGACTTGATTTTATTGCACTCCTGTCTTAATTTCTATAGCTTTATTAAAAGCCTTGATATTCGATAGGACAAATCCAACCCCTTGCTTTCCTTCTTCGTATCCTCTTGGCTATTCTTGGCCCTTTGTTCTTCTTTGTGAAATGCGTTTTTTTAAATCTCAGGTGCAGAGGGCTAGTTAATGGTACTCCTCACTTCGTTTTACATACTGTCATTGGTTCGTTCAAGGCTCTGGCCTTGTTTTGCTTGATTCTTTTTATCCCCTCCATACTCCAATCTTAGGCACCCACTTAAATGTCTTTGTAGTATATATCTGGTATATATCTGAATACATGTGTATCACAATACATTATTTTATGTGTATATGTGCTTAAATGATACAAACAATATTTTGTAACAGAGACCACTGTTTCTTACCTTTTAAAAGCAATGTGATTTTCAGATGTATTTTTGCTGCTATATGTACATCTAGTTAATTCCTTTTAACAGTTGCATAGTATTTCAAAGCATGCATCTATTACAACTTACTGTTATGTTTCTCCAGTAATGGACATCTGGTGATCTTTAGCTCCCTACAACACAAACATTATTGCAATGCACATTCTTATATATGCCACATTAGAGTTCTGTGTGAGAGTTTCTATAGAATATGTATGTTCAGGGGCAGGGTTGCTAAGTCCTAGGGTATACACAGATTTTCTTTCACTAACTATTGCTGGATTGTTTTCTAGAATGACTATACTTGTTTACATGCCCATCAGAGTACATGGAGATTCCTGTTATTGGCTTACTTTCCAGCTTTTGCCAGTCTTATGGGAGTAAATCGGTATCTAATTGTTTTAATGTGCATTTCTTTGATTACTAGTGAGATTGAACATTTATTCATTTACTTTTCAGCCATTCAGGTTTCCCTATATGTAAATTGTCTGTCAATATATTCTTCTGAATTTTTCTATTTCTATTGGGGTTTTTTTCTTCTCTCGTTGATTTTGTTTCTTTTATATTCTAGATGTTAATTTCTTTTTTTTTATTATTATACTTTAAGTTCTGGGTTACATGTGCAGAATGTGCAGTTTTTTATATGTTGCAAATACCTTCTTTCAGGCTACCATTTATCTGTTAACTGTGTGTTATTTCTTTAAACAGGGAACCTTAATTTTGATGTACCACTAGTTTTCCACCTATGGTATAGGTTTTAAATTTTATTTAATAAGTCATTCTCCATTTAGAAGTCACAAAAATATTCTCTGACAATTGCTTTTATTAGATTTCTGGTTTCACATTTTATATTTACATCCTCAAGGAATTTGGAGCTCACCTTTGTAAAGGTGTGAGTCAGGGATCTGCTTTCAGTTTTGTTCAAATAATGAATTATTAGGTTGGAGCAAATGTAATTTCAGTTTTGCATTACTTTCAGTGGCAAAAACCACAATTACTTTTGAACCAACCTAATAGTTTCCTCCAAACCATCCGTGATTATACATGGCTCTAGTAACCACTTCCCACACCAGTACTGCATGATTTTTTATTGCTATGCATTTGTATGATAGATTAATATCTGATAGGGTGAACGCTACTTTTTTTCTTCAGCTTTTAAGTTTAGGGGTACATGTGCAGGATGTGCAGGTTTGTTACATAGGTAAACATGTGCCACAGTGGTTGGCTGCACAGATCATCCCATGGCCCAGGTATTAAGCCCAGTGTGTATTAGCTGTTCTTCCTGATGCTCTCCCTCTCCCCACCCCAAAACCCCCACCCTCCCATCCCCACCTCTAGGCCCCAGTGTGTGTTGTTCCCCATTACTTTTATTTAAAAAATTAGCTTAGACAATTCATATTGTCTTTAAATAAGTTTCCTGAAGCACAAACATGTGTATTCCATGGATGGAAAAAAAAATGGAAAAGTTATTAAAGTCTTCCCAAATTTATCTGTATTTATTCAAGGCTGCTTCTATGTATTTCAATAATGTTTTATAATTTTCTTCATAATTATAGTCATTATAGTTTTTCTTGCTGTTTAAGTGGGGTCTTTTTTTTCGATTACATTTTCTAACTGGTAGTTCTTAGAATGTAGAAATTATACTGGTATTTGTATGTTGTTATTCTGGATACTCTTATTGTTTCTAACAGTTTGTCTATAGATTCTTTTACATTTTCTGTATAGTTAATCATATTGGTTGAAGAAGATTCTTTCCTATTCCTAAACATCATTTATTTCTCTTAATTATAATTTTTATAATGTTAAGCAAATATTATTTTCTTGTTACTGACTTTAATGGGGATGCTTCTAGAGTTTCACCAGTAAATCTATTTGTGATAGATTTTTTTTTTTTTTTTTTTTTTTTTTTTTTTTTTTTTGAGACGGAGTCTCGCTCTGTCGTCCGGGCTGGAGTGCAGTGGCCGGATCTCAGCTCACTGCAAGCTCCGCCTCCCGGGTTTACGCCATTCTCCTGCCTCAGCCTCCCAAGTAGCTGGGACTACAGGCGCCCGCCACCTCGCCCGGCTAGTTTTTTGTATTTTTTAGTAGAGACGGGGTTTCACCATGTTAGCCAGGATGGTCTCGATCTCCTGACCTCGTGATCCGCCCGTCTCGGCCTCCCAAAGTGCTGGGATTACAGGCTTGAGCCACCGCGCCCGGCCTGTGATAGATTTTTAAAGAAAATGTTAATTTGCTTTTTAATTGAAGTTTTGTTATAATTTTAAAGTATAGCTTTACGTGGATATCATTCACATTTGACCAGAATAGACGTAAGTAAACTTAGGTGATTCAGAATGAGGTCTTATAATCAGTTGTTTTAGTTGGTTTGGATTTTTTTTTATCATATTAAGAAAGTTTCCATTAGCTTAAATTATTGTAAAAATTATTTATAACTGTTGGATTTTGTTGGTTATCTTTTCTGCATGAGTTGAGATAATTATTCTATTATTTGGTAGTTTTTTTTTTTTTTTATCACTTCTGTTTTCTGTTCCTCATTTTCTGGGTCTCTTATTAAATAAATTTGGAATCCTCTGGATTGTCCTTTGTGTCTCTTAGTATTTATATTTTGCATGTCTTTTTCCCCTTAGGTTCTTGACAATTTTTCAGGCTGTGCACCAAATTAAAAATTTAGGTAGTATAATTTTTAATTTTTTAGAGCTCCTTCCTATTTTCTGATAATGTCTTTTCAGTAGAGCTTATAATTGTCAACACTACTTATTATTTTAAAATGAATATCTTGGCTGTGCGCGGTGGCTCACACCTATAATCCCAGCACTTTGGGAGGCTGAGGCTGGCCGATCACGAGGTCAGGAGATGGAGACCATTCTGGCTAACATAGTGAAACCCTGTCTCTACTAAAAATACAAAAAAATTAGCCGGACATGGTGGCGAGTACCTGTAGTCCCAGCTACCCGGGAGGCTGAGGCAGGAGAATGGCCTGAACCTGGGAGGTGGAGCTTACAGTGAGCTGAGATTGTGCCACTGCACTCCAGCCTGGGCGACAGAATGAGACTCTGTCTCAAAAAAAAAAAAAAAAAAAAGAAAAGAAAAGAATATCTTCTTGGATCTCTGTGAAGACACTACTAACTATAATTTAAAAAATTTTCTTGGCTGGGTGTGGTGGCTGATGCCTGTAATCCCAGCACTTTGGGAGGGTGAGGTGAGATGATCACTTGATCCCAGGAGTTTAAGACCAGCTTGGGCAACATAGTGAGACCCCATCTCTACAAAAAAATTACAAATTAGCCGGGCATGGTGATGCAGCTGTAGTCCCAGCTACTTGGGAGGCTGAGATGGGAGGATCACTTGAGCCCAGGAGGTCGAGGCTATCGTGAGCCATGATTGAGCCACTGTACTCCAGCCTGGGCAGCAGGGTGAGACCTCGTCTCAAAGAAAAACAATATTTTTTTCTTTTATACCTTCTCTTTTTTTGGTTAAAGTTCAGTTGTGTTATTTGTTCATCTTAGTTCACAAATGTGAGGATCCTTGGTTGTCCATTCATATTCATAGTGGAATTCATTGATTAATACTAGCAGCTATTGTGGATTTTCTCCACATTGTATAATAGTGTTTCCAGTATGACTTCTTCTTTGAATGGGGGGCCATTATCTTGTAGAACCTTCACAGTCCCTACATTAGTTATCTATTGCTGCCTAACAAATTATTCCCAAACTTAGCAGCTTGAAACAACAAATATGTGTCATCTTACATGCAGGTAATATCTCATAGTTTCTGTGAGTCAGAAATCTGGGCACAACTTAGATCGATATCTCTGACTCAGGATCTCTCACAAGGCTGGAGCTGCAGCCATTGCAAAGCTTGACTGGGTGGTGTGGGTGGCAGATCCATGTCCAAGCTTACTCGCATAGCTATGGTTGGCCTCATGTTCTTGGTGATTTTTGGCTGGACTTTAATTCCTTGCTACGTGGGCCTCTATAAGGGTGCTCACAGCATGACAACTTGTTTTTGCAGAACCAGAGCAGAGAGAAAGAGAGGGAGGGAGTGAAACAGAGGTGTGTGTGTGTGTGGGGGGGGAGACAGAGACAGAGAGTCTTACAACCTAATTTCAGAAGTGACATCCCATCAGTATTGCTGTATTCTATTGGTTACAAGCAAATCACTAAGTCCAGCACACCCTCAAGGGGACTCAAGGGGAGGGGATTATGCAAGGGCATGAATGTCTGAAGGTGGGAATCACTGGGGCCATCTCAGAGGCTGTCCTATTACTAACTCCCAATGAGAAACTGTGGCTTACCAAGGTTAAATCACTTGCCTAATATCCAACAGCCAATGAATGGTGGAGCCAAGTCTCAGACCCAAATGGATCTGTTCCAAAGTTTGCCCATTTAATCTGCATACAGTGATTTTCCAAAGGGTAGATGCATCCCACTGATGAAATGTAAGACGATTTAAGGTGGTACAGAAAGTCTCAAGTTGGTGCAAATATACCTTTAGCCTTCTAACCTTCATTAATCTCCATTTGATCAAGAGGGGCTGGCCTGAAGCTCAAAGTCTTGGGAAGACAATGTTACCTAGCTAGAATTTAATAATATGGATGTCTTTTAATTGTGTTTACTTCCAGTTTTGTGAAGTAGAAGTGGCTTTAAACTGATGGCAGTGACACAAAATTTTCTCTTAAAATACAGTTTAAAAACACAAAACATATTAGTTAAAGTAAAACCTTAACTAGCAGAGATGGCACTCAGATACGGAAAACATAGTGAAGGTGATCTATAGATTACTCAAGTTTGCAAAAGACTACCTAAATTATAAGGCATCTATCCCGAAAAGAACCTTGTAGATAGTAATTCTTTTTGGCTCAATTTTATTTTTCCCCTTCATCTTATAAATGTGTAAAATGAAATCAAGAGAGGGTAAGTGACTTCCTTATGGGTACACAACCCTCATGATCACAGCCCAAGTTCCATGACTCCCCATTACTCTATTATTTACCAGGTTGAAGCAATTTCTTTTTACTCTCCCTACTCCCAATCCACTACTTCCCATTCACTTTCCCTCCCAGCCCATGATTTCCCATTCACTTTCCTCTAAATCAGGGTTTCTCCACCTCAAGACTGTTGACATTTGGGGGCAGGAGAATTATTTGTTGTGGGGGCCTGTGGTTGAATAGCATTCCTGGCCTCTACCCACTTCATGCCAGTAGCAACCCCGTCCTCAGTTGAGACAACCAAATATGTCTCCAGACATTGCCCAATGTCCCCGAAGGGGCAAAATCACCCTTGGTTGGGCATCACTGCTCTAAAGCAGCATTTTGTATTTCTGCAAACTCTCAGGTGCCACTGGTCTGTGGACCACACTTTGCATAACTACTTTAAACTATACAACCTAACAAGGCAACTGTTCCTGCCTTCCCTCCCCACTCCCCCCTTTTTTTGGAGACAGTGTATATCACAGTTGTAATGCAAAATAACACTCCAGTGCAATATTTGCTGTGAATTAAATTAGGTTTCCTATGCGGAAGACGGGGATTCTGGCATTAAACTTTCAGAAGCACATTGTTCCCGAAGGGTAGGGACCACACATAATCTAGTTTTATTTCCTATACTTGGTAAATTAGAAACCAACTGGACAAATTAAAAGGAAATGCTTATCAAAAACAATCATTTTGTTATTTGTGTTGTTTGGGGAAAAAAATGACCCTAACCTACATATTTAGCAAGTGTGGTTTGGGAGCAGTTTGAAGAATGAGCATGCTTGAAGTGAATGATTCCTGAATGTGTTGTGGCGATCATACAGAGGCTGGGATGAGCTCAGACTCTTGCTCGGCAGCAGAATTGACCATTTTTAATTGCTTAAGAGAGCTTCCTGGGAGCGCTGCACATTAGCCAGGGATGGGAGGCAGTTCCGTGTATAAGTAGGAAGGGTTGTAATGTCATCCTAAATGTCTTCAATTATACATGAAGGAGTGGGCTTTCTATCACAATCCAGCAAGAAAGCTCTTCTTGGGCTCCTAGGGAATTTTTGTGCATTAAGAATTAAAACTTTCCTGCATCTTTCTGGCCAAGGAAGGTTCGACATGCTTTTGTTAAGGGATGATTCTTTTTGTTGTTCTTTTGCTAAAGATTGAAAGTGGGTTTTTAAAAGTCAGAGCCACAGATTCCAATATTTAACCCATTCTCCCTCTCATTTCTCTTTCTATCATAGTCAACTGCCTCCTTCTCCAGCCTCCCTTTCACATCTCTGTTCTGTCTGTCTCTTTGATCTTTTTGCACAGTGAATCTGATGAGGGACAACACGTGTTTCTTCAGTTTTTTGACTTGCACTCTGAGGTGCTGGGTTGGTTGGTTTGTGTTCCTTACAAAAACCAAAACAAAACATAACAGTTTCAGGAAATAGGATGTGAAATTGTTTATAGTTATAAGAATTTTCAATTGTATGGCCTTGGATGACTTCCATTTCTTTTCAGGCAGCCCAAGTTTGAGAATAGCAGAGTTCAGGCAACGAAGAAAGAAGTTTCAAATATTAAGGCTAAAATTGGAATGTGATGAATTCCCAGTCTCTGAAAGTGTTTCTGAAGATGTTGTGCTATGGAGGTTGGGTTAGATGGGCCAGTGCTCTTCCTGGCTGCTCACCCAAGTCACCTGGGGGAGCTTTTCAAAAGGGGAAGATGTATTTTTAGACTTGGGTTCTAATCCTAGGATCTTTGTTTATTAAAATCCTCCCTTGAGATTCAGATGGAGCCAACCTGGGTCTGGTCCCAAATGGCTTTTAGGAACAGTATCAGCAGAACTCTAAGGTAACTTAGAAAGGCCTGAGGACTCCCTGAGATCCTCCACGATTTTAGAAACCAACTTAGGTCAAAGGTCACATACTCATGTCTGGGATAATGGTAGCTGATATAGAGCAGCCGAAAATGGCGGGGCACATGCCTGGATAAGTCAAATCCCTGTCCCCTCGCTTCTCATTATGTGACCTTGGGCAAGTCAATCTGCGAGAGCCTCAGTTTTCTTGCCTATAAAATGGGGACAATAATGCCAACTCTAATGCAGTTGTTGTGATGATTAAAGGAGACAGTGCACGTAAAGTGCTTATCACAGTGCCTGGCACATGGTAAGTACTCAGTAAGTCTTAGTTGTTGGAGGCTTTAAGGCTTTAAAAGGACAAAGTGACTTTTATCAAGAGGATTTGAGGGGGCATGAGGTAAGCCAAAGCCATTGGGATGCTTCAAATTCGAGGGTGGAAACTTGAGAATAGTTGCTATCAAAATCTGAACTCATGAAAAGAATAATGGAGAAGGTGTTATGTGTTTACAAGAATGAATGCCCTTTCCTAATTCCCAAACACTTGGGAGAATTCAGCTTAAACCGTAAGACGGAAAATATTATTCTGGACACTTAGTGAACTTTTGATACTAGGAGACATACTGGTCTTTTTTTTTTTCCTTCTGTTCCTCTAAATACCCTTGTTGCCACCACAGGGCCTTTGCATATGCTCTTTCCACCATCTGGAATATGATCCTTCTGATCTTTATGTGGTTGGCTCCATTTTGATATTCAAGCCTTAGCTCCCATGTTGCCTGCTCAGCTAAGCCTCCTGTTAGCACATGAGCTAATGTGGCCATTAAGTTACTATCACATCATCTCCCTCCCAGGCACTTAATATTGTTTGAAATAATCTTTTCCAACTGTTATCATCCTCCTCGTCAATAGTCATCATCATCATCGTCATGACCATCATCACTACTATTATTTACCCAGCATCTGTCTTCCTCACTAATATGTAAGCCTCACAAAAGCAGAAACCTTCCTTTACCATTGTATCCCAGGAATTAGAACAGTGCCTGGCATGTAGTAAACACCCGCTGAATATCAAGCAAATGAATGAGTGAATTAATAAAGTGACATATGAATGTCAAAGACATAATTGTTTATTAAGAAATCAGGGTGTCTAAAGTCAAGCAGTCTTAGGACTTGAAGGAACCATTGAGATAATTAACCTCAAAGCATTCTGTTTTATAGGTAATGGCATTTTTAGAGATTGGGATTGGGCTTAGTGTTCTGGTATCCAAATTTGGGCAAGGATACATATGAAGACAAGGGAACTGCATATTTGAAATTAGGACTCTGGCCACAGTGGTTGTACTGACATGGAAAAATTGAGAATAAATGGCCATAGGTTTTAAACCAGATCAACTCTCTTTCTACAACATATCCTGACAATGAAAGCCTTCCTTAGGGTGGTGGTTGTCTGTGCTTAAATGCCTTCTCTGACATTTAGGGATCAGTAAGGGTTAGTTTCAAAAGGTGACTGAATTTGACTGGGGGAGCCTCCTTGGCACTTGGAGAATTGACCTCCATGTTTGGTGCTAGAAGATTGAAGATATCAGGGCACTAACAATAAGTTGATTGTATAAGCACTTAGCTTGTCTCCCTGGTGTCCCACTGGGAATGGCCATACCCTACACTTTGCTTCACTAGTTGAATGGGGCGAGTTCAGTACAATAAAAAATGCCCATATATCCTCAGCTCAGGCATCTGGGATTCACATCTCCTTTCACAAAAGACGTGTTATAATGGAGGCTTCGACCATTCACTCATTCATTCATTCATTTAGCATATAGTCACCTAATGCCTATGTTATGGGCTGAACTGTTTCTCCCCAAAATTTATATGTAGGAATCCTAGTCTCTGTATCCCAGAATGTGACTGTATTTGGAGATGGGACCCTTAAATAGGGAATTACATTCAAATGAGGTCAGTGGGATGGGCCCTAATCTATTGCTATGCTAGAACTTAAGTCTGCCATTTTGTTATTTGTTTTTTGTTTCCTCTGTTTTTCTGTCTTTCTTTCTCTCTCTCTCTCTTTCTTTCTTTTTGAGACAAAGTCTTTCTCTTGTCCCCCAGGCTGGAGTGCAGTGGCGCGATTTCGGCTCACTGCAGCCTCTGCCTCCTGGGTTCAAGCAATTCTCCTGCCTCGCCCCACCGAGTAGCTGGAATTACAGGCGCCCACGACCACACCTGGCTAATTTTTGTATTTTTAGTAGAGACAGATTTTACCATGTTGGCCAGGCTGGTCTAGAACTCCTGACCTCAGGTGATCCACCCGCCTCAGCCTCCCAAAGTGCTGGGATTACAGGCGTGAGCCACCGTGCCCAGCCGCCTCTGCTTTTCTTTACTTGCCTTCCTATAGGTTACTTGAATACTTTTTGAGATTCCATTTTGATTTATTTCTAGTATTTTTCAATATCTCTCTGTATAGTTTTTGTAGTGGTTTCTCTGGGTAGTGATGTACATGTATCATTAATATATAAGTATATATTATATATGCATATATTATAACTTACATATATATTTATTATAAATTTACTGATATAAAGGACGTGTAACATTCAACTTACAAATAATTAAAAATATACAATATTTTAATAGTAAATTTCAAATATCCAATTCTCACAGAGTTCTTAATTGATTTTTGTCAAATTCTTGTATCTTTAGCCAACCTAGGGTTGCATTGATGAATGAGTGTAGTTTTGACATAAATGTTAGTTGATATTTTTGTTTAGGTTAATGAGAAAGGCAAAAATGAAACAATGAAGACATGGGAATTTCACTTATTTGTCAATGATATGAGCAACTGTTTTGCGAAGTTGGATAATAGTTTCAATACCGAAAGAGTATTTCTTCTTTTTTGTTATTCATAATGTAATGACTCCTTTTAAGTTTAATCTACATTGTTAATATTTTATGTATCACTTTTAAAAGTCTAGATCTGGGTTGGCAAATTACAGCTGTGGGTCACATCTGCCTGCACCCATTTGTTTACATATTGTTTACGGCTGCTTTTGTACTGCAATGGCGGAGTTGTATAGTTGTGACAGAGACTGTGTGGCTTACAAAACTGAAAATATGTATCGTCTGGTCCTTTACAGAAACAATTTGCTGGCTCCTGGCTTAGACAATCAACAAAACAGTTAATCAAGGTATTATATGTAATGTTACTAATTTCTGTGGTGTAAATATTCTCACCAACCTGAGGTCACTAAGTGTGATGTTGGAAAGAGATACATAGTTAGCACAGCATTATATAGTATTTCTATCATATAGATGCTATAGACAGAAGTAACCTCAAAGCATCAATGATAATAAAATATTGTAAAATAATCAGAAAACATTGAATATTTATTATTTTTGATTGATTGATTAATTAATTAATTAATTATTTTTTGAGTCAGAGTCTCACTCTGTTGCCAGGCTGGAGTGCAGTGGCAAAATCTTAGCTCACTGCAACCTCTGCCTCCCAGGCTCAAGTGATCCTCCCACCTCAGCTTCCTGAGTAGCTGGGATTACAGGTGTGCGTCACCACACCTAGTTAATTTTTGTATTTTTAGTAGAGACAGAGTTTCACCATGTCAACCAGGCTGGTCTAGAACTCAACCGATCCACCCACCTTCACCTTCCAAAGTGCTGGGGTTACAAGCGGGAGCCATAGCGCCTGGCCATCATCTTTGTTTTAAATATAATTTATTTAATTGTAAGTTCATATAATTATTTTAAATAATGGCTATATTTAACAGGTAGTTCACAGAATTAATGTAAATTTAACAACTGCCTCCTCAGAAGTTGATATGAGCCAGCTCTGACACATCACTGGGTTCAGTGTTCATGAGGGTTGTCTTATTTCTGGTTTGTCCTCACTCTTGGCGTATAGCCCTTTTCCGTGAAAGGGAAAGCCCTTTCATTGAAATTCAAGTGAAAGCCTGGGTGTGTTTTCCTGTGATATGGTTTGGCTCTGTGTTCCCACCCAAATCCCATCTCGAACTGTAATCCTCACATGTGGAGGAGGGGAAGTGATTGGATCACAGGGGCGGTTTCCCCCATGCTGTTCTTGTGATAGTGAGGAAGTTCTCACAAGATCTGATGGTTTTAAAAGCAGCAGTTTTTCCTGTGCTCTCACTTCTGTCTCTCCTGCTGCCACGTAAGATGTGCATTTGCTTCTTCTTTACCTTCTACCACAATCGTAAGTTTCCTGAGGCCTCCCCAGCCACTCGGAACTGTGAGTCAGTTACATCTCTTTCCTTTATAAATTACCCAGTCTCGGGTAGTTCTTTACAGCAGTGTGAAAACAGACTAATACAACCTGTGACCTTTCTCCTTGTTAGGTCCTGAGCTCTTATGTTGCTTCTCCAGTCCTGTTGTGATGGTGGAAAGCTTTGCTAAACTTCTCAACCTCTTATATCCACTTTCTTCTCAATTTCTTAGCTTGGTGCTACTGACAAATTGGCAGAAGGTGGCACAGAATGTCAGACTAACTTCAGTGGGCTCAGAGAACATTAACCTCTTAAGTCCTGGCTGCCTTGATATCTTTGCAATGCCTTCAGATAGATTTTTTGGGTATTTATTAATCTTTTCAAATTGCTTTTGCCAGGAACATTCTGATACAGGCTAGTTCATCAGAACCAGAAGTGAAGTCCCCTATTTATGATGTTGTAAGTAGTTTTTCTATTGCCAAATATATCTGAGCATATAACTCAGTTTTCCTTTATGATAACTTGTTTAGAAATCCTTTCTTAAGGTCATACAAATATTCTCTTGTATTTTTTTCTAAAAATTTAGACTTTTATTTTCACATCTAAGTATTTTTTTTTTTTTTTGAGATGGAGTCTCGTCACCCAGGCTGGAGTGCAGTGGTGTGATCTTGGCTCACTACATCCTCCACCTCCTGAGTTCAAGTGATTCTCCTGCCTCTGCCTCCCGAGTAGCTGGGATTACAGGTGCTCACCACCAAGCCCAGCTAATTTTTGTATTTTTAGTAGAGATGGCGTTTGGCCATGTTGGCCAGGGTGGTCTTGAACTCCTGACCTCAAGTGATCCACCTGCCTCGCCTCTCAAAATGCTGGGATTACAGACGTGAGCCACTATGCCCGGTCTCACATTAAGTCTTTAATCCATTTGGAGCTGTGTTTTTTTAATCCATTTGGAGCACTATTTTTTTAATAGTGTGAGGTAGAAATCAAATTAAATTTTTTTTTTTTTTTACAGATAGCTTATCGTCCTAGTGGTGTTTATAGAGTAGGGGTATACTTTTCCTAGTGACCTGTGATATTTCTTTTGTCATATGTCTAGTACTGTGTCTGCACTCTCTACTCTGTTTCATCAAACTATTTTTAATTTTTTGCACCAATAAAGTACTATCTTAATTGCTGTAGTTTTCTAAGGTAAGTCTTGATTTCTTTTTCTTTTCCAAAAAATGTTGTGGCTGTCTTTGGCTTTTTTCTCTTTTGGAATTAGCTTTTCAAGTTTCACAAAAGACTTTATTAGAATTTTGTTTGAAATTGCCTGAATATTTATATAATCAATTTTGGGGAGAAATATCTTTCTTGATATAAATATGTCTTTAATGTCTTTCAAGGGAGTTGTATAGTTGTCTAATTTTCTACTTGAGGCTCTGCTTATTTTTAAAATAGCTGTATTTCTTGCTACCAATTTATTTTGCCATCATTGTTGAGTATTTTATTTTATTATTTATTATTTATTATTTTTTAAGAAGGAGTCTCTGTCACCCAGGCTGGAGTGCAGTGACACGATCTCGGCTCACTGCAACCTCCGCCTCCTGGGTTCAAGCCCAGCTAATTTTTGCATTTTTAGCAGAGATGCGATTTCACCATTGGCCAGGCTGGTCTTGAACTCCTGACTTCAAGTGATCCACCCACCTCAGCTTCCCAAAGTACTGGGATTACAGATGTGAGCCACCGTGCGTGGCCTGTTGAGTATTTTAAATGTTATATTTCTGTTTGTTGTTGATGCAGAGAAATGCAGCTAAGTTTTATATCACTATTATATTCAATTACCTTGCTAAATCGTCTAATTTATTCTTAATAGTTTTATAGAGTCTTTGCAGTTTCTATGTGGATAATCACACTGATTGCAAATAATTCATTTTGTTGCCATATTTTAATCATTCTACCTTGGTTTAATTCATCTCATATTATTGCATTGGCTAGGGTATCCAGTACAATTTTGAATGGAAGAAGTGAGAATGAGTGCACTTCTTTTGTTCCCTCCTCTAAAGGGAATACTTCTAAATTTCACCTGCAATTATGATTTCAGTTACAGGCTTTAGGTAGATATATTTATCAAGGTAAATATTGTTTTCTCCTATTCCTAGTTTGCTAAGTGTTCTCTGTTCTTTAACACAAATTATGAATGAGTGTTGAAGTCTAGCCAATGCCTTTTCTTCATCCATTGTCAAGATCATGTAGTTTTTTCCTTTGGTCTGAAAATGTGACAATTTACATGAAAGGATTTTTGAAGGTTAAGCGAACCTTATGTTCTTGGTATAAGTCAAATTGGCCATGATGGATTTTATTATATGATATAGTTTATGATATGATATATGAATGATATATTTCATGAACATATAGCTAGGTTTTGCTTTCTGATATTTAGGATTTTTGCGCATATATTTATTTGCAAGATAATCCTGTAACTTTCCTTTTTCATTTTCTGTCTGGTTTTGGTATCAGAATTGTATTAGATTGACGGGTACATTTCCTCTTGAGAATTCTTCGGAAGTGCTTGTATAAAATTGGAATTATCTGTTTCTTGAAAATTTGCTATAAGTTTTTTACAATTCTATCTAGATCTTTTTCTTTCCTTTGAGGAAATATTTTAAATTACTGACAAATTTTCTTCATTTTAGAACTATTCTTGTTTTCTGTTTCTTTCTGAGCCAGTTTTGTAAAATATATAATTTTCCATGTAGTCTAAAGTGTCAAATTTAATGTCATAAAGTTTGTCACAGTATTTCATTATCTTTTAAAATCTCTCTTTTAGGTATTTTTAGACAGATTCCCCATTTGTGCTTTTTCTCTTTTTACTAGATAATGTCACCAGAGACCTGCATCTATTATTATTTTTTCTTGAAGAACCAACATTTGGTTTTTTAAAAAATTATTTCTCTTATAATTTATACACACACACACACACACACACACACACACACACACATATATATATATATATATTTTTTTTTTTTTTTTTGAGGTGGAGTTTTTGCGCTTGTCACCCAGACTGGAGTGCAATGGCATGATCTTGGCTCACCATAACCTCCACCTCCTGGGTTCAAGTGATTCTCCTGACTCAGGCTCCCAAGTAGCTAGGCTTACAGGTGTGTGCCACCATGCCTGGCTAATTTTTTTGTATTTTTAGTAGAGACAGAGTTTCACTATGTTGGCCAGGTTGGTCTCAAACTCCTGACCTCAGGTGATCCATGCGCCTTGGCCTCCGAAAGTGCTGGGATTATGGGCATGAGCGGCCGCACTCAGCCTATTAGTTTATATATACTTTTTTATACTTTAAGTTCTAGGGTACATGTGCACAACCTACAGGTTAGTTACATAGGTATACATGTACCATGTTGGTGTGCTGCACCCATTCAGTCGTCATTTACATTAGGTATACCTCCTAATGCTATCCCTCCCCCATTCCCCCACCCCACGACAGGCCCCGGTGTGTGATGTTCCCCTTCCTGTGTCCAAGTGTTCTCATTGTTCAATTCCCACCTATGAGTGAAAACATGCAGTGTTTGGTTTTCTGTCCTTGCGATAGTTTGCTCAGAATGATGGTTTCCAGCTTCATCCATGTCCCTACAAAGGACATGAACTCATCCTTTTTTATGACTGCATAGTATTCCATGGCATATATGTGCCACATTTTCTTAATCCAGTCTATCACTAATGGACATTTGGGTTGGTTCCAAGTCTTTGCTGTTGTGAATAGTGCCACAATAAACAAACGTGTGCATGTGTCTTTATAGCCACATGATTTATAATCCTTTGGGTATATACCCAGTAATGGGATGGCTGGGTCAAATGGTATTTCTAGTTCTAAATCCTTGAGGAATCGCCACACGGTCTTCCACAATGGTTGAACTAGTTTACAGTCCCACCAACAGTGTAAAAGTGTTCCTGTTTCTCCACATCCTCTCCAGCACCTGTCATTTCCTGGCTTTTTAATAATTGCCATTCTAACTGGTATGAGATGGTATCTCATTGGATGGCCAGTGATGATGAGCATTTTTTTCATGTGTCTGTTTGCTGTGTAAATGTTTTCTTTTGAGAAGTGTCTGTTTATATCCTTCGCCCACTTTTTGATGGGGTTGTTTGATTTTTTTCTTGTAAATTTGTTTAAGTTCTTTGTAGATTCTGGATATTAGCCCTTTGTCAGATGGGTAGATTGTAAAAATTTTCTCCCATTCTATAGGTTGCCTGTTCACTCTGATGGAAGTTTCTTTTGCTGTGCAGAAACTCTTTAGTTTAATTAGATCCCATTTGTCAATTTTGGCTTTTGTTGCCATTGCTTTTGGTGTTTTAGTCATGAAGTCCTTGCCCATGCCTATGTCCTGAATGGCATTGCCTAGGTTTTCTTCTGGGGTTTTTATGGTTTTAGTTCTAACATTTAAGTCTTTAATCCATCTCGAATTAATTTTTGTATAAGGTATAAGGAAGGGATAGAGTTTCAGCTTTCTACATATAGCTGGCCAGTTTTCCCAGCACCATTTATTAAATAGGGAATCCTTTCCCCATTTCTTGTTTTAGTCAGGTTTGTCAAAGAACAGGTGGTTGTAGATGTATGGTATTATTTCTGAGAGCTTTGTTCTGTTCCATTGGTCTATATCTCTGTGTTGCTACCAGTACCATGCTGTTTTGGTTACTGTAGCCTTGTAGTATAGTTTGAAGTCAGGTAGCGTGATGCCTCCAGCTTTGTTCTTTTGGCTTAGGCTTGTCTTGGCAATGCAGGTTCTTTTGTGGTTCCATGCGAACTTTAAAGTAGTTTTTTCCAATTCTGTGAAGAAAGTCATTGGTAGCTTGATGGGGATGGCATTGAATCTATAAATTACCTTGGGCAGTATGGCCATTTTCATGATGTTGATTCTTCCTATCCATGAGCATGGAATGTTCTTCCATTTGTTCGTGTCCTCTTTTATTTCGTTGAGCAGTGGTTTGTAGTTCTCCTTGAAGAGGTCCTTCACATCCCTTGTAAATTGGATTCCAGGTATTTTATTCTCTTTGTAGCAATTGTAAATGGGAGTTCACTCATGATTTGGCTCTCTGTTTTTCTATTATTGGTATATAGGAATGCTTGTTGTGATTTTTGCACATTGATTTTGTATACTGAGACTTTGCTGAAGTTGTTTATCAGCTTAAGGAGATTTTGGGCTGAGATGATGGGGTTTTCTAAGTAGACAATCATGTCATCTGCAAACAGGGACAATTTGACTTGCTCTTTTCCTAATTGAATACCCTTTATTTCTTTGTCC
This sequence comes from Rhinopithecus roxellana, assembly GCF_007565055.1. NCBI lineage: Eukaryota > Metazoa > Chordata > Mammalia > Primates > Cercopithecidae > Rhinopithecus > Rhinopithecus roxellana. The sequence continues at coordinate 86,131,223 of NC_044558.1, forward strand.
TGCCTGATTGCCCTGGCCAGAACTTCCAACACTATGTTGAATAGGAGTGGTGAGAGAGGGCATCCCTGTCTTGTGCCAGTTTTCAAAGGAAATGCTTCCAGTTTTTGCCCATTCAGTATGATATTGGCTGTGGGTTTGTCATAAATAGTTCTTAGTATTTTGAGATACGTTCCATCAGTACCTAGTTTATTGAGAGTTTTTAGCATGAAGCACTGTTGAATTTTGTCAAAGGCCTTTTCTGCATCTATTGAGATAATCATGTGGTTTCTGTCTTTGGTTCTGTTTATGTGATGGATTATGTTTATTGATTTGCATATGTTGAACCAGTCTTGCATCCCAGGGATGAAGCCAACTTGATCATGGTGGATAAGGTTTTTGATGTGCTGCTGGATTCGGTTTGCCAGTATTTTATTGAGGATTTTTGTATCAATGTTCATCAGGGATATTGATTTAAAGTTCTCTTTTTTTGTTGTGTCTCTGCCAGGCTTTGGTATCAGGATGATGCCGGCCTCATAAAATGAGTTAGGGAGGATTCCCTCTTTTTCTGTTGATTGGAATAGTTTCAGAAGGAATGGTACCAGCTCCTCTTTGTACCTCTGGTAGAATTCGGCTGTGGATCCTTCTGGTCCTGGACTTTTTTTGGTTGGTAGGCTATTAATTATCACCTCAATTTCAGAGCCTGTTATTGGTCTATTCAGGGATTCAAATTCTTCCTAGTTTAGTCTTGGGAGGGTTTATGTGTTCCGGAATTTATCCATTTCTTCTAGATTTTCTAATTTATTTGCATAGAGGTGTTTATAGTATTCTCTGATGGTAGTTTGTATTGCTGTGGGATTGGTGGTGATATTCCCTTTATCATTTTTTAATGCATCTATTTGATTCTTCTCTCTTTTTTTCTTTATTAGTGTTGCTAGTGGTCTATCAATTTTGTTGATCTTTTCAAAAAACCAGATCCTGGATTCATTGATTTTTTTGAAGGGTTTTTTACGTCTCTATCTCCTGTTCTGCTCTCATCTTAGTTATTTCTTGTCTTCTGCTAGCTTCTGAATGTGTTTGCTCTTGCTTCTCTAGTTTTTTAATTGTGATGTTAGGGTGTCAATTTCAGATCTTTCCTGCCTTCTCTTGTGGGCATTTAGTGCTATAAATTTCCCTCTACACACTGCTTTAAATGTGTCCCAGAGATTCTGGTACGTTGTGTCTTTGTTCTCATTGGTTTCAAAGAATATCTTTATTTCTGCCCTCATTTTGTTATGTACCCAGTAGTCATTCAGGAGCAGGTTGTTCGGTTTCCATGTAGTTGTGCAGTTTTGAGTGAGTTTCATAATCCTGAGTTCTAGTTTGATTGCATTGTGGTCTAAGAGACAGTTTGTTATAATTTCTGTTGTTTTACATTTGCTGAGGAGTGTTTTACTTCCAACTATGTGGTCAATTTTGGAATAAGTGCGAAGTGGTGCTGAGAAGAATGTATATTCTGTTGATTTGGGGTGGAGAGTTCTGTAGATGTCTATTAGGTCCCTTTGGTGCAGAGCTGAGTTCAATTCCTGCATATCCTTGGTAACTTTCTGTCTCATTGATCTGTCTAATGTTGACAGTGGGATGTTAAAGTCTCCCATTATTATTGTGTGGGAGTCTAAGTCTCTTTGTATGTCTCTAAGGCCTTGCTTTATAAATCTGGGTGCTCCTGTATTGGGTGCATATATATTTAGGATAGTTAGCTCTTGTTGAATTGATCCTTTTACCATTATGTAATAGCCTTCTTTGTCTCTTTTGAGTTTTGTTGGTTTAAAGTCTGTTTTATCAGAGACTAGGATTGCAACCCCTGCCTTTTTTTGTTTTCCATTTGCTTGGTAGATCTTCCTCCATCCCTTTATTTTGAGGCCATGTGTGTCTCTGCACGTGAGATGGGTCTCCTGAATATAGCACACTGATGGGTCTTGACTCTTTATCCAATTTGCCAGTCTGTGTCTTTTAATTGGAGCATTTAGCCCATTTACATTGAAGGCTAATATTGTTACGTGTGAATTTGATCCTGTCATTATGATGTTAGCTGGTTATTTTGCTCGTTAGTTGATGCAGTTTCTTCCTAGCATTGATGGTCTTTATAATTTCACATGCTTTTGCAGTGGCTCGTACCAGTTGTTCCTTTCCATGTTTAGTGCTTCCTTCAGGTGCTCTTGTAAGGCAGGCCTGGTGGTGACAGAATCTCTCAGCATTTGCTTGTCTGTAAAGGATTTTATTTCTCCTTCACTTAAGATGCTTAGTTTGCCTGGATATGAAGTTCTGGGTTGAAAATTCTTTCTTTAAGAACGTTGAATATTGTCCCCCACTCTCTTCTGGCTTGTAGAGTTTCTGCCAAGAGATCTGCTGTTAGTCTGATGAACTTCCCTTTGTGAGTAACCTGACCTTTCTCTCTGGCTGCCCTTAACATTTTTTCCTTCATTTCAACTTTGGTGAACCTGACAATTATGTGTCTTGGAGTTGCTCTTCTCGAGGAGTATCTTTGTGGCATTCTCTGTATTTCCTGAATTTGAATGTTGCCTGCCTTGCTAGGTTGGGGAAGTTCTCCTGGATAATATCCTGAAGAGTGGTTTCCAACTTGGTTCCATTCTCCCTGTCACTTTCAGGTACACCAATCAGATGTAGCTTTGGTCTTTTCACATAGTCCCATATTTCTTGGAGGCTTTGTTTGTTTCTTTTTACTCTTTTTTCTCTAAACTTCTCTTCTCACGTCATTTCATTCGTTTGATCTTCAGTCACTGATACCCTTTCTTTCACTTGTTCGAATTGGCTACTGAAGCTTGCACATGCATCACATAGTTCTTGTGCCATGGTTTTTGGCTCCATCAGGTCCTTTAAGGTCTTCTCTACGCTGTTTATTTGGTTAGCCATTTGTCTAATCTTTTTTCAAGGTTTTTAGCTTCTTTGCGATGGGTTTGAACATCCTTCTTTAGCTCGGTGAAGTTTGTTATTACTGATCACCTGAAGCCTTCTTCTCTCTACTCATCAAAGTTATTCTCTGTCCAGCTTTGTTCCATTGCTGGTGAGGAGCTGCATTCCTTTGGAGAAGAAGAGGTGCTCTGATTTTTAGAATTTTCAGCTTTTTTGCTCTGGTTTCTCCCCATCTTTGTGGTTTTATCTACCTTTGGTCTTTGATGATGTTGACATACAGATGGGGTTTTGATGTGGATGTCCTTTCTGTTTGTTAGTTTTCCTTCTAACAGTCAGGACCCTCAGCTGCAGGTCTGTTGGAGTTTGCTGGAGGTCCACTCGTGACCCTGTTTGCCTGGGTATCACCAGCGGAGGCTGCAGAACAGCAAATATTGCAGAACGGCAAATGTTGCTGCCTGATCCTTCCTCTGGAAGCTTCGTCTCAGAGGGGCACCCAGCCGTATGAAGTGTCAGTCGGCCCCTACTGGGAGGTGCCTCCCAGTTAAGCTACTTGGGGGTCAGGGACCCACTTGAGGAGGCAGTCTGTCCATTCTCAGATCTCAAACTCTTTGCTGGGAGAACCACTATTCTCTTCAAAGCTGTCAGACAGGGACGTTTAAGTCTGCAGAAGTTTCTGCTGCCTTTAGTTCAGCTATGCCCTGCCCCCAGAGGTGAAGTCTACAGAGGCAAGCAGGCTTCCTTGAGCTGTGGTAGGCTTCACTCAGTTCAAGCTTCCCAACTGCTTTGTGTACCTACTCGAGCCTCCGCAACAGCGAACGCCCATCCCCCAGCCTCACTGCCACCTTGCTGTTCAATCTCACACTGCTGTGCTAGCAGTGAGCGAGGTGCCGTGGGTGTGGGACCCTCTGAGCCATGCACGGGATATAATCTCCTGGTGTGCCGTTTGCTAAGACTGTTGGAAAAACACAGCATTAGGGTGAGAGTGTCCTGATTTTTCAGGTACTGTCTGTCACACCTTCCCTTGGCCAGGAAAGGGAATTCCCTGACCCCTTGTGCTTCTTGGGTGAGGCGATGCCCCGCCCTGCTTTGGCTCACGCTCCATGGGCTGCACTCACTATCTGACAAGCCCTAGTGAGATGAACCCGGTACCTCAGTTGGAAATGCAGAAATCACGCGTCTTCTGCATCGTTCATGCTGGGAGCTGTAGACTGGAGCTGTTCCTATTCGGCCGTCTTGGAACCTCCCTACCTCTATCAATTTATATTCTTTTAACTATTACTATTGCCTTCCTTCTTGCTTTTAGTTTACTTTGTTATATTTGTAACTTCCTAAGCTGGATACTTAGTTCACTAATTTTTAACCTTTATTTTTTATTTTTATTTATTTATTTTTTGAGGCGGAGTCTCGCTCTGTCGCCCAGACTGGAGTGCAGTGGCGCAATCTCGACTCACTGCAAGCTCCGCCTCTCGGGTTCACGCCATTCTCCTGCCTCAGCCTCCCGAGTAGCTGGGACTACAGGCGCCCGCCACCTCGCCCGGCTAGTTTTTTTTTGTATTTTTAGTAGAGACGGGGTTTCACCGCGTTAGCCAGGATGGTCTCGATCTCCTGACCTCGTGATCCGCCTGTCTCGGCCTCCCAAAGTGCTGGGATTACAGGCTTGAGCCACCGCGCCCGGCCAACCTTTATTTTTAATATAAAAATTTAAGAATATACATTTGTTGAAGTACTTCACTAGGTGCATCCCATAACCTTTAATTTATGGCATTTTCATTATTTTCAGTTGTAAGTATTTTTACATTTTCATTATGATTTTTCTTGGATTCATGTTATATAGATGCATGTTCTTCTTTTTAAAATTGAGAAGCATATTCTCTAAGGTCAACATTTTTTGTTTTCTTTTTGTTATCAACTCCATTATGTTGTGATCAGAGATCATAATCTATATGACATTGATTATCTGAAAGTTGTTGAAACACTTTACTGCCTGAAATGTGGACAATTTTTGTAAATGTTTCATATGTAATTGAGAAGAATGTGTGTTCTCTAATTGTTGGGTACTGGGTTCTGTATATATCTATTAAATCAAATTTTTAAATTGTGTTGTTCAAAGCCTCAGTTACTGCAAGGTATGTGTTGAAATCTTCCATTTTGAACACTTGGATCCTGCTATGGCTGAAACATCTGTCTTTGGATTTCCTTTATTTTCATTTGAGCCAATGAATTTGTGCTTTTTTCACTTGAGTAGGCTTGGATTGGGTTTTGTTCCACAGAGCTAAATGTCTGTAGTGGACATTTGAGTTGCTTCTACCTTTTGGCTGTTGTGAATAATGCTATGAAAATAGCTATACAAGTCTCTTTTTAATATTTTGAAGAACTGCCATACTGTTTCCTGTAACAGCTACACTATTTTATGTTCTCACCAATGGTGCACAAGGGTTCCAGTTTCTCCATATCATCACTAATATTTGTTATTTTCAATTTCTTTTGACTATAGACATCCTCATGGGTGTGAGGTGATATCTCATGTGGTCAACATGTTTTTATCATGCTTCTGGCACTGTACTAAGTGGATTACAGCACAGCAAACACACTTACAGAACTTGAAGCTGTGTGGGTATAAAATATACACACATACCGAATTACAGTTTTGCAAACTGCTCTAAGGGAGAACTTCTCCAAGGGAGAATTTACAGGGGATGGGGTGGAGGGCATTACTTACTCCTAGAGGAGGAGCATCTCTTAAAGAGAGACATGGTAGGCCGAGCTTGGTTGCTTACGCCTGTAATCCCAGCACTTTGGGAGGCTGAGGAGGGTGGATCATCTGAGGTCGGGAGTTCGAGACTAGCCTGACCAACATGGAGAAACCCCATCTCTACTAAAAATACAAAATTAGCCGGGTGTGGTGGCGCATGCCTGTAATCCCAGCTACTCGGGAAGGCTGAGGCAGGAGAATCACTTGAACCCAGGAGGCAGAGGTTGCAGTGAGCTGAGATTGCGACACTGTACTCCAGCCTGGGCAACAAGAGTGACACTCGGTCTCAAAAAAAAAAGAGAGATACATGGTAGCTCCCTCCCATGCATCCTCCTGGGATGGAGAACTTTTCATTCTGTTCCCTTAACAGGCTTCTGGGGAGGTGACCTTTTAGCTGCTAAGTTTTCAGAGGCCCACAGGTCCTTTCTTAACACACAGCAGCCTTCGGGACTGGGGCTTGCCAAACATCTTCAAAAGTCCCCAAAGAGCTCTTACTCTGGCAAACAGTTTTCCATCAATAAACAGGGCAGTGCATCCTGCCCAGATGCCTGTTAAACTTGCCTCTCCACCACAGTGAGTCACTCTTAGCAAAGGTTGCCTTGTTGGGCAGGATGGTCTGGTGACACAAGGCCACTTGGTTTTCTGTGATCCCTTTTGCCAATTTGTGACCAGAAGTTAGATAGTCACTGGGGCGAGGGGAAATGGTGGTAAATGTAGTCACCAGAGGTGGCAGGATGGTTGCTATGTTTGGGTGCATTTTCCGTTAATTCTGTCTAAATAGGTTTTTTTTAAAAAAATATTTATTTATTTATTTATTTTGAGACGGAGTCTCACTCTGTCTCCAAGGCTGGAGTGCAGTGGTGCGATCTCAGCTCACTGGAACCTTCACCTCCTAGGTTCAAGCAATTTTCCTGCCTCAGCCTCCTGAGTAGCTGGGATTACAGGTGCACACCACCACACCCAGCTAATTTTTGTATTTTTAGTAGAGACTGGGTTTCACCATGTTGGCCAGGCTGGTCTCCAACTCTGGACCTCAGGTGATCTGCCCGCCTCGGCCTCCCAAAGTGCTGGTGTTACAGGCGTTAGCCACCATGCCCAGCTGCTAAATAGTTTTTAAAATATATATATAGAGAGTGACAAGATTGGACCCAATGATCCTTTCTTGCTTGGCATTTAGGGAGCTTGAGAGGAGGTACCTAGGGCAGTCATTTTAACATTTTCTTTGAAGAGACAGGATGACACCACCCAGTTATGCCAAATTCTTGGAAAATTAGTGCAATACCCCTCTCTTCTTTCTCACTCAAGAAAGTCCAGAAGAAAGCCAAATTATAGGCTGAGTTCAGTGGTTCATGCCTGTAATCTCAGTGCTTTGGAAGGCTGAGGTGGGAGGATCGCTTGAGGCCAGGAGTTCAAGAACAGCCTGGGCAACATAGTCAGACTTCCTCTCTACAAAAAATTAAAACAAATCAGCTGGATATGGTGGCATCTGCCAGTAGCCCTAGCTACTCAGGAGGCTGAGGTGGGAGGATCACTTGCACCTAGGAGTTCAAGGTTACAATGAGCTCTAATTGTGCCACTGCACGCCAGCCTGAGTGACAGAGTAATATCATTGTAGCAAAGCATACTTGGCGTAGCACCTGGTACTTAGACCTGTGCTCAAGACCATAAGCTATTATTATTATTACTATTATTACTACTATTGAGATAGAGTCTCGCTGTGTCGCCCAGGCTGGAGTGCAGTGGTGTGATCTCAGCTCACTGCAATCTCTGCCTCCCTGGTTCAAGTGATTCTCTGCCTCAGCCTCTCAAGTAGCTGGGATTACAGGCACCTGTCACCACGCCCAGCTAATTTTTGTATTTTTAGGAGAGACGGGATTTCGCCATGTTGGCCAGGCTGGTCTCGAACTCCTGACCTCAGGTGATCCATCCACCTCAGCCTCCCAAAGTGCTGGGATTACCGGTGTGAATCACTGTGTCCTGCCTATTTTCAATCAATTATTATTATGTGTGTTTTAGGCCTAACTTTCAACCAGGAGTAGCCAAACCACAACCCATGGTCCAAATCCATCCTGCCACCTATTTTTGTATGACCTGAGAACTAAGAATAATTTTTGCAGTTTTAAGTAGCTAAAAAAGAGAATAATAGTCTCTGACATGTGAAAATTATATGAAATTCAAATTTCAGTATCCTTAAATAAAGCTTAATTGGAACACAGCATTGCCTATTTGTTTATGCATTGTCTGTGACTGCTTTCACACCACCATGGCCGAGTTCAGCAGAGACCATATGACCCACAAAGTCTCAAATATTTATTTTCTGTTCCTTTATAGAAAAAGTTTGCCAAAACTCTTACTAGACCGTCACAGCCATTGGAATCCACAAGTTCCTACTTGTTGAATATTTGTTTTATCTGTGAGGTTCAAGGCCGTGTCCATCTTGCTCACCATTGCCTGCCTGCCTGCCTGCCTGCCTGCCTGCCTTCCTTCCTGCCTGCCTGCCTGCCTGCCTGCCTGCCTTCCTTCCTTCCTGCCTGCCTTCCTGCCTTCCTTCCTGCCTTCCTTCCTGCCTTCCTTCCTTCCTTCCTGCCTTCCTGCCTGCCTTCCTGCCTTCCTTCCTTCCTGCCTGCCTGCCTGCCTGCCCGCCCGCCTTCCTGCCTTCCTGCCTTCCTGCCTTCCTGCCTTCCTGCCTTCCTGCCTGCCTGCCTGCCTTCCTGCCTTCCTGCCTTCCTTCCTTCCTTCCTTCCTTCTTTCCTTCCTTCCTTCCTTCCTTCCTGCCTTCCTGCCTTCCTGCCTTCCTGCCTTCCTGCCTGCCTTCCTGCCTTCCTGCCTTCCTGCCTTCCTGCCTTCCTGCCTTCCTTCCTTCCTGCCTTCCTGCCTTCCTTCCTTCCTTCCTTTTTGAGATGGATTTTTGCTCTTTCACCCAGGCTGAAGTGCAGTGGGTGATCTCGGCTCATTGCAACCTCTGCCTTCTGGTTTCAAGCAATTCTCCTGCCTCAGTCTCCCCAGTAGCTGGGATTATAGGCGTCCACCACCACGCCTGGCTAATTTTTGTATTTTTAATAGAGTTGGGGTTTCACCATGTTGGCCAGGCTGGTCTTGAACTCCTGACCTTGTGATCCACCTGCCTCAGCCTCCCAAAGTGCTGGGATTACAGGCATGAGCCACTGTGCCTGGCCTCACCATTGTCTTTCTATTTCTGAATATAGAATTGACCTCAGTCATTTCTATGGAGTTCATTGTAACCCAGATGTCTTGGGATTTTCCAGCTTTCATGGGTCATCTTCCATTACAGTTGTTATATAATTGTTTGAGCTCTGTTTTGCATTGATCCAAAAAAATTGCAGTTTTATACCAGACAGTCCTCCCCGCGCATTTCTGGTGGTCCTTGAGGAATGCTTCCATGTTGCCACATCTGTTTTAAGAGTATTCCTCTGGGAGCCTCGTAAGTTCTCTGCTGGACATCTTTCATTGCCCTAATTAGCCCCACTTCTTTTACTGGAGACCTGGAGATGAGAACAGAAAAACATCATAGGAAAACCTGGACCCTAAATCCCAGATTTCACATATTTTAGAGCTCATGCATCGTGCTCATGAGCATCCCAACTGGTGAACCTTTTTCTCCTGCCATGGTGTCGTGGGCTCATCCTGTTTCCCATGTCGGTGGTGTCTTTGACTATCTCTCCTCCAAATTCCAACTTCCACTTTGTTCCAGAGAGAGAGAAGGAGAATCCTTTCCTCTCCGTCATGCAAAGTATTCTTTAGAGAGATGCATTTCTTCTCTCCATGACCTTTTCAGAAGAGGAGATTGCGGCCAGGTGTGGTGGCTCACACCTGTAATTCCAGCACTTCGGGAGGCCAAGGTAGGCCGATCGCTTGAGGTCAGTTCAAGACCAGCCTGACCAGCGTGGTGAAACCCCATCTCAACTAAAAATGCAAAAATTTAGCCAGGCATGGTGGTGAGCACCTATAATCCTAGCTACTCTGGAGGCTGAGACATGAGAATCACTTGAGCCGAGAGGTGGAGGTTGCAGTGAGCTGAGATTGCGCCACTGTACTTCAGCCTGGGCAACAGAGTGAGACTCCAGCTCAAAAAAAAAAAAAAAAAAAAAAAAAAAAAAAATAGGCTGGGCTCACGCCTGTAATCCCAGCACTTTGAGAGGCCAAGACAGGTGGATCACGAGGTCAGGAGATCAAGACCATCCTGGCCAACATGGTGAAACCCTGTCTCTATTAAAAATACAAAAAAAATTAGCCGGGTATAGTGGCGGCCGCCTGTAGTCCCAGCTACTCGGGAGGCTGAGGCAGGAGAATGGCGTGAACCTGGGAGGCAGAGCTTGCAGTGAGCCGAGATCGTGCCACTGCACTCCAGCCCGGGTGACTGAGCGAGACTCTGTCTCAAAAAAAAAAAAAAAAAAAAAAAAGAGGAGGAGATTGCTTCCCCTTTGCTTAACTGAAATGCCTCCAAGAGTCCAAGAGTGTTCTCCCAAAACAAAACAGAAATTTTCCCTCCTCTTCTCTTCTCTTCAGACCCACTGTGATGAACTCAATCTGTATTGAGTAGCTGAAAAAAATGCTGGTGGCTTTAAAATACTTGCTTGTCCCCCACTTTGAGCCTATAAGATAGTAGAAAATATCAGAGTTCAGTTTCACAGCACAAATGAATAAATGAATGAACCTCCTCTATCTATACACGTATATATATATATAGTAAGTACAATGATCTGTATAATTTGGTATAGCACATATATGTAGTATATAAATATATGTACTTTTCTCTATATACCATATCATACAGTAAAATATTATAGGGTCAGACACGGTGGCTCATGCCTGCAATTCCAGTGCTTTGGGAGGCCAAGGCAGGAGGATCGCTTGAGGCCTGAAGTTCAAGACCAGCCTGGGCAACACAGGGAGACCGTGTCTCTACAAAACATTTAAAAAAGTTAGCCAGGTGTGGTGGTGCCAGGTGTGGTAGTTGCTTGGGAGACTAAGGCAAGAGGATTGCTTGAGCCCAGGAGTTGGAGGCTGCAGTAAGCTATGATTGTGCCACTGTACTCCAACCTGAATGACAGAGCGAGACTCTGTCTCAAAAAATAAATAAATAAAATAATATATTAAATTACCTAAAAAATTGACACTTTATTGTTAGTGGCTCACGTCTTTCTTCATAGGGATCCAGACCCAGCGTTAGTTAACCTCTGGTTCAGAAACGCTGGGCCTAACAGCCAGCTGCTGATGCCTGTAATCATGAGATGAATTTCTGATTGGGCTTCTTGGCTTCACTCATACTTTTCCATGCCCTCAGCCTGGTATCCTCCTCCAATGTTAGCCAGCTCTAGTGTTTAAAAATGATCTCCACAGTCCCCAGGACTGGGGGCAAGGGAGGCGAGAAGAGAGAATGGGACAAGCGTGGGCATTGATCAATGGCCTCCTCTTCCTGGAAGAGTATTCCAAGTATCTGCCCTACCGGTAGCAGGTTATTCTAGGCTCCTAAGTCTGTGGGGGTGTGATGGTGTTAATAACATCCTGTGCTGAGTGGGCACAGGTGGAGGAAGTGGATACCCAGGAAGCTGGAGGAAGGGAAAAGAGGCAGTGAGTGGGTTCACAGGCTGAGAAAAGTACTTTGATGTGCTAGTGGGGTCTGGTGTTAGAATCTGGCTTTGAGGTCCTTTTGGGGGTAACAGCTGTGATCAAAGAACCAGTGGCATTGTGACGGTGGTGAGAATAATGCCTGTTTATGTCTCTTTTCTTTGCTACTTTTTTATGATGAAAGTCCTGGATTCCTTTTTTACATTTAAAAAATATATGTAAGAGAATAAAAATGGATCCCATCACTGAAAGATTTCATCAAAAAATATCTATGGAGCATCACCTGTGGCTAGATTCCAGGTTCTGGGAATAGAGAGAGAACAAAACAGATTCCCTGCTTCCTGGGATTTATGAACAGAAGAACAAATGAATAAGATATTTTCAGATAGTGACAAAGGCAAGGAAGAAAATAAAAGAGAACATACAAGTATCTTGCTGGGAGGTTAGTTTAGCAAGAGGTGATCATTGTTCACATTTGCACGTGTAGTGTTCAAGGTCTTTTTTACCTTCAGTGTCTGTCCTTCTCTTTGCATTCTGATCTAATTATGCATCATCTATCTAAAAATGGGATCATAATGTACACTCTGTGTTGTAACCTTAGTTTTTTTCATTTACTTGGGAGCATCTTTCTGTTTCATTTATTCATTGGCATCATTATTTTTACAGATGCGGAGCCATTAATCACATGGCTCTACCATACTTACATAACCAGCCCTTTATGATTGCACACAGGTTCCTTCCATTGTGTTGCAAAGATGATGCGTCTGGAAACTGTCCCTTTCCTTATATTGCCACTACCACCTCCCTGGCTCAAGCTTGGGAGGTGGCAGGTCCCTCGCTTGGACCATTGAAGTAGCCTCTTAACTAGTCCTCTGGCTTCATTTTATACTCCTCTGCCAAGATTTTATATTTCTGGTCATGCCACTCTTTGGCTTCCAAACTATCATTGGCTCCCTATTGCCTACACAATGAAACCTAAACATCTTGGATTTATGGTGGTTGGTTGTGCACTCATAAAACAGGATGGCTTGAATAAGCATGTGAGAAGATGCTAAATACCCCTGGTCATTTAAAAAAATGCAAATTGAAACCACAACGAGATACCACTTCACCTTTATTAGAATGGCTGTTAAAAACACTAATAACAACAATGGAATACAATAAGTGTTGGCAAGGATGCAGAGAAATTGAAACCCTTGTACATTGCTGGTGGGAATGTAAAATGCTGCAGCCACTACAGAAAAACAGTATGACAGTTCCTCAAAAAAGCTAAACAGAATTACTATACAACCCAGCAATTTCACTTCTAGGTAGATAACCAGAAGAATTGAAAACAAGGACTTGAACAGACACGTACCCCTCAATGTTCACTGCAGCATTAGTCACAATAACCAAAAGGTGGAAACAAACCAAACGTCCATCCATCAATGAATTGATAAAGGTAATGTGGAATATTCATATGATGTGATATTATTTAGGTGTACAAAGGAATGAAGATACAGTACATCCCTCAACATGGATGAAACTTGAAAGCATTATGCTAAGTGATATAGACCAAACACAAAATGATCAATATTGTATACTTTCACTTACATGAAATATATAGATTAGGTAAATTTATGGAGACAGGAAGTAGATTAGAGATTACCATGTTCCTGGGAATGGGGAGTTATTGCTTAATGGGTGCAGAGTTTCTGCAAGGGTGATGGAAGAGTTTTGGAAGATGGAAGAGTTTCAAGATAGTGATGATAGTTGTACAGCAATGTGAATGTGATTAATGCCATTGAATTGTAAACTTAAAAATGATTACAATGGCAAATTTTATGTTATGTATATTTTAGTACAATTTTAAAAAAACCTGGATGATATGTCCATCCCTGCCTCCATGCCTTTGCTCACATGGCTTGCTCTTGCTGGGGCACACTTTTCTTACATTTTGCCTATTGAAATCTCATTCTGTTTTCAAGGTTGATCTCAAATAGGACCTCCTTCCTTGATGACTTTTCTAACTTATTGTCTCCCTATGTGTTCTCAAACCAATGTGATCTTCCATTTGTCTGAGCTCTCAGACTATGCTCTGTGTCCCTTTGGGGCTGTTGCTTTGCCTTCATCACTTACTAGGCTGTAAGTTCTTTGAGTAGAGGGACCTTGCCTTATTCATCTTTGCATTATTCATCCAACAAATATTTACTGAGGTCATACTATGTGGTAGCCTGGAATATAATGCCAGTACACTGTAAAAAATCAATTAATGTTCAATTGAGTTGGCATGCCATACGTGGTCTGGACCTCAGATTTTCGGAGGACTTTCAGAGTGTGTAACCTTAAGGAGGAGTCAGTTTCCTCCCTATTTAATAGTCTTGTTGGCTCTTATTCTTAGAATTAGTGGACTATGATAGGTAGTTTTCTCTTTCTTCTGGGAACATATATCATTCTTCTTTTTGGGAAGTCATTTTCTTCTTCCCTGACTCCAACCCATGTGATTTGAGTGAACTGCCGTGTTTTCACATGATCTTGCTCTCTTGGTTACTGTTGATTGGTTCAAGGTGAACACTTGACCCAAGCTGGACCAATCAGAGCTTTGCCCTAGGATTTTTGAAACCAGAACAGAGAGGAGAGCCTGGGGAGTTGAGAAACCACATTGCCACCTGTGTTAGAAGCTGGCATGTAGCAGAATAGGATGTGGCTGATGCACAGATAGAAGAAGAGAGGAGCAGAGAGAAAAAAAACCCTGGAGCCAGTTGCATCAAAGATCCATCTGTATCTTTGTCCCTTTCAGAGCTTGATGTTTCAACACTTCATTGTACTCCTCAAGGCAACAAATTCCGCTTTAGTCTAGGTTAGTTTGAGTGTAGACTCTGTTACTTGCAACCAAATTGCTGTACCTCTCTGAGGCTCAGTTGCCTCATTATAAAGTATTGATAATGACCCCTTCCTCATATTTTAAAAATTTGATGCATATAAAATGCTTATGATGGCTCCTGGCATGTAATACACACCCAATAAATGTTAACGATTACTATTTGAATTAGCATTCATAGTGCCTGGAGACGATGTGAATGAGAACATAAATCTATCAAATAAGAATAGAGATGGCTCTGATTTTTCTTTAAGCTCTGTCCAAGACAGAAGGGCCATTGTTTTTTTCATGACTTTATTACCTCTTTGCTTTATGTCCTTGTAAGGCCCAGACATACCTCCTTCATTGATGACAAGGAGTTCTTACCACCATTAGCCAGTTCTCATTAAGGTGCCTCCACTCTGGGGGCCTGAGACACGGATGGGCTTGTTCCATACTCTGAAAGGAGCCTCGTCTCCCTACATTCCCCTTTGGCTCCAGCTGATAGACACTCAGTACACAGTTCCAAGACTTAATTGCATTCTGCTTGTATGTTGCCAAACACTAAAATCTTGTTGTTGGAGTTAAGTGTTTTGGGAAATGGTCTGTAATATTTCACCAACCGAGACTTCAAAAAGTTGGAATTGCTGAATGAGCTGCCAGATCCGAACTTGATCTCCAGTTGGCCTACCTGTGCTCACTGGAGAGGACATGTTGAAACCTTCCTTCCCTGTGAGCTCTGTGAATTCATTTAAGAAATATTCTGTCCCTGCAGTGGCATTTAGTGGCACATAGTAGACTCTCAATTGTGGATTTTAAATATATTATGCATTTTAAAGACACTAAAAATATAATAACTTCAAATACTTAAATCATGGTTACACTGTGTCAGACACTCTTTCAACCATCTACATATACTAATGCAATGGTTCACGAACTCTCCTGTACGTTAGAATCACGTGGGTAATTTAAAATAGTCCAGATGCTCTAGGCCATGCCCTACACCAATGAAATCAGACTCTCCTAAATTGAGAGTTTTGAATACTCCCCAGGTGACTCACATATGTAGTCAACTGTGAGAATCAGGGAATGAACTCATTTAATCTTCATAACACCTTATAAAGCAGGTGCTGCTACTACTCAGGTTGCATAAGTGAGGAAACTCAGGCACAACAGACAGGTTAAGTGACTTGCCCAAGGTCACACAGCTGGCAGATGTCAGAGCCAAGTGTTGAACCAGGCTGTGTGGTCCCAGAGTTCATGCCCTTAATCAGCAAAACCTATAACCAGAAGCCCACATATTCTTTTTTTTTTTTCTTATTTGTTTATTTATTTATTATTATTTTTTTGAGACAGAGTCTCGCATTCTTGCCCAGGCTGGAGTGCAGTGGCACGATCTCGGCTCACTGCAAGCTCTGCCTCCCGGGTTCACACCATTTTCCTGCCTCAGCCTTCCGAGTAGCTGGGACTACAGGCGCCCGCCACCATGCCCGGCTAATTTTTTGTATTTTTAGTAGAGATGGGGTTTCACTGTGTTAGCCAGGATGGTCTCAATCTCTTGACCCCGTGATCTGCCCACCTTGGCCTCCCAAATTGCTGGGATTACAGGCATGAGCCACCATGCCCAGCCGAAAAATTGATCTTAAAAGTATTTGTTTACACACACACACATCACATGTGTTTACATTATACAGATTAATTCTATAATGAAAATTTGTGGCCCCATCAACCAAAGAACTAGGGCATTGCCAATAAGACATACACCTGATGCTCTTTCCAAGTCCAGGGCCACAGGTCCCTTCCACGGAGGTCATCGTTATCCTGAGTTTGGGAGTTTATCACTGCTTTGCATATATAAAGTCACATTTGTATGTATACCTACACAGCATGCGTTTTACTCTTGCTTATTGTTTTATAAAAATGAGATCATGCTATTATATGTCATCTTCTGGTTTTAATTTTTTTCCTGCTATTTCCCAAATTTTATTTTTTTTAAATTTTTATTTTAGGTTCAGGGGTACATGTGCAGGTTTGTCGTACATTAATAGGTAAACTTGTGTCATGGGAGTTTGTTGTACAGGTTATTTCATCACCCAGGTATTAAGTACCAAATAGTTATTTTTTTCTGCTCCTCTGCCTCCTCCCACCCTGCACCCTTAGGTAGGCTGTAGTGTCTGTGGTTCCCTTCTTTGTGTCTACGAGTTCTCGTCATTCAGCTCCCACTTATCAGTGAGAACATGCAGTATTTGGTTTTCTGTTCCTGTGTTAGTTTGCCAAGGATAATGGGCCTCCAGCTCCATCTATGTTCCTGCAAAACATGATCTCATTCATTTTTATGACTGCATAGTATGCTGTGGTGTATATGTGCCACATTTTCTTTATCCAATCTGTCATTGAGAAGCCTGCATATTCTCTTATTCTCTGTCCCCATCCCACTGTCTGGTTCAAACTCCCATGCTCTCATAATGTCTCCTGGACATTTCAAAGTCTCGTCATTGGTCTTTTTTCTTGAGTCTCAGGCTCTCTAACTCAGCTCTGTCCAATGGAATTATAATGCAAGCCACATATGTAATTTTAAATTTTCCACTGGCCACATTAAACAAGTAAAAAGAAGCAGGATAAATTAATTTTAATACCATCTTTTATTTAACCCAGTATATTCCAAATATCCTTTTGACACATAACCAATATTAAACAATATTAACGAGATAGTCTACATTCCTTTTTTCATACTCACTGTTCAAAGTCCCGTGTGTATTTTATACTTATAGCTGTTGAAAAATCACAACATCTATGCATTTAGGTAAAGAGACCTTATTTTTTTAAAAAAGGTTTACAGTCTACAAGGTGGCCATCCCACAGGCTGGGAACCATACCTCTGGCCAGAATCATTAGCAGGCATTTTGAAGGAGAGGAGTTGGTTTCTATTTTTTTTTTTGCGATGGAGTCTTGCTCTGTCGCTCGGGCTGGAGTGCAGTGGTGCGATCTCGGCTCACTGCAAGCTCCACCTCCCGGGTTCAGGCCATTCTCCTGCCTCAGCCTCCTGAGTAGCTGTGACTACAGGCGCCCGCCACCACACCCGGCTAATTTTTTGTATTTTTAATAGAGACGGCGTTTCACCGTGTTGGCCAGGATAGTCTCGATCTCCTGACCTTGTGTTCCACCCGCCTTGGCCTCCCAAAGTGCTGGGATTACAGGCGTGAGCCACCAGGCGCAGCCAGGAGGAGGAGGGGTTGGACAGGAATTTTAGCTGACTGGGGTGGCCAAGTATACATATTCAACAGGTTATGAGAAGAGTTATGAATATTTATGAAGGCGGTTATGACACGTGTGACATATGACTCGTTCACCTTAGAGTGGGTCCTGACATTTAAATATATTATAATTAGGTCCTATATGTCAAAAAGGTCTTTTTAGGACAAAGGCACTCGTGTGCACAGCCTCTGTAAACTGGCCAGAATCAGTCCATAGTTGTGGTCTTTTTTATTAGGAGAAAGTTATTGAAATCAGTCTCTTGTCTAATCAAAGCTGTAGTTATGGCTGGTGGAAAGGGAACGGTGCCGGGGAGGATCAGTTGGTCAGTGTCTGGTGGTTGGTTAGTGGCAGTTGCTTTAACATTGCTTATCTCAAGGCCAGCGCTTGTTCAGCTGCTAAAGAAAAAGAAAAACCTTGTGGCAGTTAGAATACAGTTTATTCTTTAAGTGAAGGAGTGTGTGACTTAACCCTTTCCTGGAATGGCCATAGGCCCTGTTGATAACTTGGTATCTTATTGCTACAAAGAATTCATTTTGTCGGTCTTGTGATCTCTATTTTAACATTAACTCTGGTCAGTTGTGTCTAAACTACACAAAAGAGGGGTATAACGAGGTGTGTCAGACCTCCGGTTCTTGTCATGGCCGTGAGCTCAGTTTTTAAGGTTTTTCTGGGGGTCTCTTTGGCCAAGAAGGAGTCTGTTCTGTTGGTGGGGCTTAAGATTTTATTTTTAGTTTACATTGCACATCTCAATTTGGACTGGCCATGTGTCCAGTGCTCAGTAGCCACACACGGCTAATGACCACCATATCGGATGGTGCTGCTGTAACCCATTCCCCACCCTGCAGACAGAGCAAACTTTCTAAAATGTAAATATCACTGGTTTTCTCAACAATTTAGAACATATCCCTGGCTTCCTATTACTCTCAAGACAGATTCCTCAAGGTTGTTTGTGATTTATTTCCAACTCACCCTTCTAGACTATTTTTCCATAACTTCATGTATGGACCTTCCAGGCCTAACAAACTTCTTTTTTCTCCCCCAATACATAATTGTTTTTGAGGTCACTGTGACTTTGCACAGGCAGTTTTCTCCACCTAAAAAGCCATTCCTGTTCTCTTGTTCTTTCCACTTCTTCACCTACAACACTCCTCTTCCCCTCAAGTTCCTTCTCATTTATTTTAAAAATCTTCGAGGATTCATCTGGGATGGGTTAGTCCAACCCTCCTGTGCATTCACGTGGAACCTTGAACACAGCTTTTATCATATTTGTTGGTAGCTGCCTATGTGCTCACATCTCTCACAAGGCCAAGTGCTTCACCAGAGCAAGGATCATGGCTTGTCTCCCTTTCTGCTCCCAGTACCTTTCTCACTCAGTGCCTGTCAAATATTCGACACATAATATTAGACCCCATTCCCTCCAGTCATTTGTATTACTTGCCTGGTCTTGGTTGAAATGTAGATTTAGGACCCTCATAATTTAACTTTCTGATTTTACAGATGGGGAAACTGAAGCCCTAGAGGAAAAGAAGACTAAATGTATTACCATCTGACCCACTTCCTGGCTAGCCTGTTCACCTATCTGCTATTCTTCATTGGTGAGTTTTCTGCAAATGTAAAATGGCATTAAATTGAAGAAGAGAGGAGGAGGCCAGTTGGCCTGCTTTATGCAATCAGTGGTTCATGAAATCATAAAGTGTAAATAAAATGTTTGTAAATGAGACCGCATTTCAGATGCCCTAGAGTTGCTAGACCTGTAATGCAATCCTCTTACAAGCTCTGGTATAATGAGAAAAGAGTGTTAAATTTATTGTCTTTGTAAATTTGTATCCCTTTCCTCCTCTGTTGGAACTGCTTTACAAGTGAGATCCAGCTGCTGTTTTAGCAAACTTGCATGGTGATGTTTCTGTGTCACCCCAAGTAAAAATAGTTTGGGGTGGATGGTCTGTTTCTTTGATCCCTTGAAGACTCAGTTCTCTTTTTTATCATGGGGGTTGGAGTGGGGAAAAAGAGAGAGAGAGATTTAGAACGTGCTTAGAACAGCCAGTTTGTGGGGTGAACTAAAGAACATTGCAGAGCATTATTTCATGCTCCTTAATTGAGGCACTTGGCCATTTGACTCCCATTAAACTGGAAGTTGCGTGTTTAAAAAAAACTCTATGTAAAGTTTAAGTTTTTTATGCACAAGTTAGGTGCACTCTTTCTCTTTGCAAACTCACTTTTGTTGGGAGAGAAGCTAGAGAACCAAGGAGGAGATAGAGGAAGGGTTAATTAGGATATCAGTTGCCTGGGGTCATGTAATGCAAGGGAAGATAACTAATCTTTCAGTATCTGAGAGCATCACTGGGGTACAGTGAGAGGAATGCCAATTCATAGGTACCCTCGATGCTCTAGAATTAATATCAGGAGATTTAAAGAAGAGGCATTGGAAGCTTATCAGAAGTAACACTGGGGATGAGATGACAAGAATCCCACTATTATTCCTTTCATATTGTGGAATGCCCAACTTCTCCTGGGTTTCTTGACTTGCCTGACACCAGACACGTGGTCTCTTTCTCAGTACAGACTGAATGGGGGTGCCAGGGTCAATCCACACCCAAACTACTCGTAAAGCTTCAGATAGACTTTTGCTAAGATAGCTATAAATACAAGTTCTGATATTTTTTTCTGCTCCCTAATGGATCATCTTGTGCAACCCTTCCACTTTGAAGACCATTGAGCTAGGAAATTTACTTACCTGGCGCCTCTTTTCACAGTGGTAGAGACATGAGGGTTGGCTCTGATAACAATCCCCACCTTGCATTTGTTTCATGCTCTTTTAAATCCAAATTGGCACTTCCACACCTGCTGCAAAATGGAGTGATAAAACATCTGTGTTCTTAGTCTTTTCCTTTTCTCTTGATTGATGTTGTGAATTTAACTCAGGGTTTCGTCTTAGCATCACCTGCATGATATATCCCATGATAGTGCCTTTCTCTATGACCTCACTCGCCCTCTTAGAGGAAGGGGTGTCTAGAATTTGACTATGCTTGTACACAGATCTCTTTTCTTTCTCCTGTTGCATTAATTGGGAATCAGTTTGTTGCAAGTGAAGGAAATCAAATGTGGCTTCCGCAGAAAGAGAAGCTGTTAGCCACCATAACCAAAAGTTCAAAGATCTGGCTAGGGAGCCAGGGGCCCAGATGATGTGACCAATGTTTGATCTCTCTTTTGCTGCATTTCTTGGCTTTGTTTTCCTCCCTTTGTTGGCAGTTTCTCTCATGTGCTGGTTCCCAGAAGCAATAGGCTTGTTTTGTCCTTAGTGTCTACAGTTCCAGAAGAAAGAGGGTTTCTTGTTCTCTCTTCCAGTTCCAACAGAAGTTCAGGAAATGAGTTTTATTGGATTACTTTGGGTGTCCATCCTGAGCCATTTGCTATGATTAGGGAAATGTCATGCTTGCATTATCCAGGTCTTGGTCACGTGCCCACACCTGGCACTGGACTGAAGCACTGCTCAATCCACAATGAATGAGAGTCAGGAGGAAGGGGTTGCTGCCTAAAGAAGAGGGAATGGGCAGGCACAAGCTACACGTGTGTTCCATCTTTGAGTGAGGACTTTCCTTGACAGAGGCTCAACCATGGGTTTGGAACGATATAGTCCTTTGCCTGAATTGCAGCTTTCATTTTACTATGCAGTTGTGATGCTAACTATCCAGAGGTAGGTCAAAACTTTCAGATTAAGGGTACACAAGAATGTCCTCAATTAAGACACCATTCATAGAGGTCCCAGGCCACCTATACTTCTGACCAACTGGCTACAGTTTGAGGGTTCCCACTAGCCCCTCTGGTCCATTAATTCACTATCATATATATCGTACTTTGTTGAGTTCTTATCTGTGTATAAGACAGAACAACCCACAGAACTCAACAAAGTGTGATATAGATGATTATAATTTTATTATAAAGGACATAAATCAAAATGATCCAAATTAAGAGTAACACAGAGTGAGGTCTGGGAGGGTCCAAGATGTGGTGTTTCCATGTCTTCAGGATATCGATATATGATTATCAAATAGGGAAACTCACTGGAGTGTTGGATGTTCAGAGTTTTTATTAGGGCTTCATCATGTAGACATGCTTGGTTGAATCAATGGCGATGTGATTGAACCCCACCTCCAACCCTCCTTCTGTCCCCAGAGCACAGGAAGATGAAAGGATATAATGTGGTTCAAAACCCCAACCTTCTAATCACATTGTTGGTCTTTCTGGCATGACCAGCTTCCAGCATAAAACTATCTAGGGACCCACTGTGGATCACCTCATTAGCATAAACTCAGGGGTGATCTGTGGGGCCCACCATTAATAACAAACTCGTCTCACTCCAGAACTTCTAAGGGTTTAGAGGCTCCCTCGCAGAAACTGGGATAAAGACCAAACCAATTCCTTATGATACACCACTCCTCTATGCTGGATCCCAACTTCTTCCCATGCCTGGAAACTAACACTGTCCAATATTCACTGTCTCCTCTGCTGCCACCACTTCTGGACCCAACACCAACTCTGACTGAGGCTTTTAGCCTCTTCCTCCCTCAGCCCATCAGAGGTCTCCTTTGGGGTCTCCTCCTGAACCTTACTGTCCCCTATTCCAAGCCCTTCTTTCTTTTCCTCCCAAAGCTAGTGACTTTGGAAGAGTCCACCTCTCTGTGTCTCAGTTTCTTCATTAGTAAAATGTAGGATGTGGATTGGTTTCAACTCAGTTGTTACTTCTTCCAGGAAGCCTTTTCTAGAGGACACTTTTGTTTTTTTGTGAGTAGCATCTGAGTCCTTTTCCTTTTCTTGGGAAACTTTCACTCTATGGATTAATATTTCTCCTATTATAAAAGTCAAAAAATCCATACTTGCTTTCTCAGCCTTTTTTATCAACTAGGATATGATCATGTGACTTAGGCTTTGCAATCAGATTTTTATGTTTTCAGAGGCAAATGTAAAGACTCAGAGTTAAATTAGCCACAATCAGATTCTGTTGCTTGCATGTAAAGACATTGACTGATGTACCTTTTTTGACTTGCCAGACTTAGGTGGTGGCTTTCTGTGTGCTCCATCTTTCTCTGCCATTGTTGTCACAGCTAAGGTGTATTGAGTCCTTACTGTAAGCTGGATACTTTATACAGCCTATCTCACTAAATTTTTTTTTTTTTTTTTGAGATGGAGTCTCACTCTGTCATCCAGGCTCACTCGGAGATCATCCAGGCATGATCTCGGCTCACTACAACCTCTGCCTCCCGGGTTCAAGCCATTCTCCTGCCTCAGCCTCCAGAGTAGCTGGGATAACAGGTGCCCACCACCACTCCCGGCGAATTTTTATATTTTTAGTAGAGAGGGGTTTCCCCACGTTGGCCAGGCTGGTGGTCTCGAACTCCTGACCTCAGATGATCTGCCCACTTTGGCCTCTCATAGTGTTGGGATTACAGGCATGTACCACCAAGCCCAGCCCAGGCTATCTCATTGACTCTTCAATGGCGTTCCCATTTTACAGATGAGATACATGGAAGTGAAGATATCTTTCAAGGTCATACAGCTAATGACAGCACAGCTAGGATCTGAACTTTCTCAGTCTGACACCTGAATGTTCTCTTTTAACCATAACACTATAGCACCACTATTTAACCTTTGGAGGACACAGACTATCTTTATATCTCTGGCATCTCTCAAAAAGCCTGGAGCATGGTAGGTACTTGATGATATGCAAGCTCAGGTAGATGACAAGGTCTCACCTGGCTCAAACACTCTAAGTTTCCTACCTCCACCCGTCAAACTGCAGCCCTTCTTTCAGCCCCCTTCTCCCACTTGTTACCTCCAGGACTTACCGTCTAATCGCTGTAAACTATTCTTCACCTCCTTCACACCCCCGTTCCCATGCATACCTTAAAATCAATGTTGAAAATCTTCCCCAGTCACCAGTTTTTCATTTTCACCCCTGTTCCTAGATTATTTTGACTTTGGGGATGAAGATGTCTCTGCCTTGTGAAGGGCTTTGTACTGTGTCATGTTCTCTGCCTTACCCCCAGCTCCTTGGTGACCCCTGAGTTTCACATCTTTGGGAAGGTTTTAGCAGAGTTAATGTTGCCATTTGCAAGACACACTGCAGCCTTTTTTTTTTTTTTTTAAAGGATTTTATTTTATTTATTTATTTTTTTTGAGACGGAGTTTCGCTCTGTCGCCCAGGCTGGAGTGCGGGTGGCGTGATCTCGGCTCACTGCAAGCTCCGCCTCCCGGGTTTACATCATTCTCCTGCCTCAGCCTCCGGAGTAGCTGGGACTACAGGCGCCCGCCACCTTGCCCGGCTAGTTTTTTGTATTTTTTTTTTTTAGTAGAGACGGGGTTTCACTGTGTTAGCCAGGATGGTCTCGATCTCCTGACCTCGTGATCTGCCCGTCTCGGCCTCCCAAAGTGCTGGGATTACAGGCTTGAGCCACCGCGCCCAAGCAGCAGCCTTTTTGTGGAGTCCCAAATATAACAAATCTAGGTTCTCTTTGGCATGATGACATCTTGCTTAACAGAGTCAAAGACTTTCTCTGAGATTTGCAGATAAGGGAGTTATCATTCAAATAGCTATCAAAAGAGCAGATGTTAGTTAAGTGTGAGAAGTGAGAATGATATTGTTATGGGTTTCTGTAACTGAGTATTTTCAGCTTCAAGTAGCGGAAAACCCAGACTCAACTGCTTTGGGTAATGAAGGATGTATCAACTCACTTCAAAATGTTCCAACCAAGGTGATTCTCTTGGCTCTGCCCCTTATTGGCAGCAAGGTGCCTGCACAATTTAGTGAAGACATGATAACTTCCAGGGATGGACTGTTTTCCTCTGTGCTCTGTTTTGTTTGTTTGTTTGTTTTGAGATGGAGTCTTGTTCTGTTGCCCAGGCTGGAGTGCAATGGCGTGATCTCAGCTCACTGCAACCTCCGCCTCCCGGGTTCAAGTGATTCTCCTGCCTCAGCCTCCTGAGTAGCTAGGATTACGAGTGCCTGCCACCACGCCCAGCTAATTTTTGTATTTTTAGTAGAGACGGGGTTTCACCAGGTTGGCCAGGCTGGTCTCGAACTCCTGACCTCAGGTGATCCACCTGCCTTGGCCTCCCAAAGTGCCAGGATTACAGGTGTGAGCCACTGTGCCCAGCCTCCTCTGTGTTTGTTTTTAAGAAGAAACAAACCTTTCTTGGGAGCCTCCTCTTGAAAACCTGGGGTCACATGACCACCTATAAATCAACCCTAGCATGAGGAATGGAATTGCCAGTATAAATTTAGACCAATCAAGATTTATCCTGATCTCACATGGGAAGGGGTAGACACTTGAACAAAATCAGGACTCCTAGCAAAAGAAGAATGGGAAATGGCTGTTGAGTAGCATCCGTGGTGATAGATATAATCCCAAAAGGCAAGTGGGAGAGACTTTTCATCAGAGCACGGAAAGTGGATTGGGACAAAGGATGTGGGTGTTTCTGGCTTAAGGCATGTGATGGAAGGGACTAGCTCTGTGATGTTTAATAGAAAACCTGCCCCAAGCTCTGAAAGTAGATTTTTTACTTTTAAAAGTCTAAGGTCAAAGGAATACCTCAGCTCTATTCTGACCAACCTGTTGGGTCATTGAGGGAACTGTTTGTGCTGGCCTTGCCTTAGGACACTGAGCTGTGAGCTTATTTCTTATACTATCAGTCTCCACCTTTGCCAGGATGGGCAGCCTCACATATAAGCTAGCCTCCTGGTCATCTCTATTTCCTAGAAGGCAGTGGGGATCTGAGGAATCTTGATGAGTCTAACCCTGATGATGGCTTCTTTTAGTTTCTCTCAGTCATCCATCCATCCATCCATCCATCCATCCATCCATCCATCCATCCATCCATCCACTCAAGCATTCATCCACTTATCCATTCAACTGTTCATCCATCCATCCATCCATCCCTCCATCCATCCATCCATCCATCCATCCAGTTGATACCAGAAATGTTATGAGAAGTTCTGGGAATATAATAACAAATAAAGCAGATGTAGTCCTTGCCCTCATGAAGGCTAAATCTAGTTGGGAAGACAGATAATAAGTAAACAAAAAAAATTCAGAGCTATTTTGAGACTAGGCCAGAAAGGCATTTGTCTTCTCTCAGCTTTTCACTAGTGTGGTTCCTTTGCCCCAGGGCAGTGTGGTGGAGAGTTAAATAGCCAGGCCCAAATCTCAAGTTACTGGGTGTGTCATGTCTTCAAAATGTGAGTGAGATTTGCTTTGCACATCTCGGGATTGCTTTGGAGATCACATGGTGCTAACGGATGTGAACGCCCTTCAAAAATGTAAATGGTTTCTAAATGTTATTATCACTAAAGCTTGAGCTCTGATTCCCCCCCAGAAGATGACCAATTGGAACCCCAAGACAAGATCCTTTAAGTAGAGGCAGTGTAGTGTGATTAAAACAATATTGCAAAATCTCAAGACGACCAGGATTTGAACTCTGGATTAATTGCTTGAAGGTGTGTGACTTGGGCAAGCCGCTTCACCTCCTTTAACTTCAATTTTCTGTCCTCTGTAAATGTGAAGAAGCATAAGAATGCTAGTTTCACAGGATAATTACAAGGAATCAACCAGTAAATGCATATGTATTACATAGTGCCTAGCATGAGGCACTTAGAAAAGTTTCACGTTTATTGAATTCTTACTCTACATTATTTTTATCTGACTTCCCCTGGCTACCTCCAGGTCCCAAAACAGGGAGGACACTCAACCTCAGCCATGCAGGTGAAGCTCAGGGACTGAAATGAGCAGGATTGGGTAAAGAGGAAGTGGTGCAGGCATTGTTTTAACATTAGCTTGGGCTTTTATTTTGATAACATGCTTCACAATTGGTCATAACTTTTGGCCCAGGTCATCCTTAACTGCGAACCTTTAAATAAAATGCCAAGGCAGGGTGGTGACAGCAGTCTAGGTGTTGGTTTTAATGTACTGGTATGAAACTTCAGCCTCTTTCCTCTTTCATATAAAGTAGGAAGATAGGAAGTGAAATGACCACCAACATAGCAAATTAATGCAGTAGTTTGTATACTAAGCTCACTATGTCTGTTAAAAAGCAAAAAGGTTACTTACCCCAGTTATGTAGCCTTGGGCAGGTTTCTCAACTTTCTACACCCCAGTTTCCTCCACCATAAAGTGGGGGTCAGAGTGATATCTACCTCATAGAGCTGTTGTGAGGATAAACTATAATTGAATGCAAAGCACTTAGAACAATGCGTGGTATACAGTAAGCGCACAATGAATGCTTCATTTTAGTTAATTAATTAAAAATGTGTTGCTTATACATGCAAAGAATATCCCTGGAAAGTAATACAAGTTACTGGGCACAGTGTGAGTGCCTCTGTAAACCGGAATGGGGTCTGAGAGTTGGAGGGGGAGGAATATTCACTACTTAGTGGATATCCTTTTGCACTGCTAGGATTTGTACCCTATGCATTCATTCCTTTTCCACAAAAATGACAAACACTATTCTGAGTAGTGCCAAACCCCCCTTCATCTACATATTTACCATGTTACGTTCACTAGCCCTCCTTGTCTGTTTTTTGGGGAAGACATTCCTCTTCACTCTTAAATTTATCCTCGAGTGGGGGTCAGCAAATGATGACTGATGGCCCCAATCTGGTCTATGGTCTCTTTTTGTATGACCTCTAATTTAAGAACAGTTTTTACACCTTTAAAGGACTATATAAATAAAAATAACATGCAACAGATGTTTACTATCCAGTCCTTTACAGAAAAAAAGCTTCTCTAGCGCACATATAGTTTAAAAAGCTCTCATGTTAATCACTTAGATGGCTTGGTCAGAGCTGTGGGACAGTGACTCCTGGGGACCCAGCACCTAGTAGGTGCTCAATTAAGATTATGATGGAGAGGCTAGTAAGCAAAAAATTTTCTTCCTGTGGCTCTTCTTAGAACCTGGAAGCTGGGAGGGAATGTGTTGCCTCGTCCTGGTCCCCAGTCTATCTTAGTAGTAAAAGGTCTTCCTTGGTTTGAGTAAACACTCTTTGTCTAAGCAGAATAGGTCTTGTTGCTGCTGTTTAATACTTGCCTTTTTTTTTTTTTTTTTTTTTTGGCCGGAAAGTGACACTCTGCTGGAAGGCAGGGTGGGAGAGCAATACTGATAAAGGCCACTAGATAGAGCTACAGCTCTGAGAAACAGGCTCAGAAACTGCCAAGTGGGAGGGCGGAGGAAGTCTTGCAATTTCAGATTGCCCCTGACTGGGACAGAAAGACTTCAATTTAGACTTGGCTCTGCCTCTTACCTGCTATGTGACTATTGGACAATCTTAAGTCTTGATATCCTTCTTTGCAAAATGGAGGTTATAATAATGCCCACCTCAGAGGGATGCTGTGAGCATTTAATAAGATAATACTGGAGAAGGCACTCTGGAAACAGGAATATGGTACAAATGTGAGCTAATATAATTAATGAAAGCCTCCTCATTAGATGAGCTCAATTCCAAAAGCGCAATAACTCTCATGACCTCCTTGTTTCATAGCAGAGGGCGCTGGAGGTCGGAGGGTAGGGATGTGGAGGGGGTTCATAGTCAGCTGGATATGTGTACAAAACACTTCCCAGAACCTCTATTTCATCATCTGCAAAACAGGAAGGGTACAAGAGCCCTTCTTTGCAGGCTTGTAAAGATGGAATGAGATCATATATGCCAAACATTTTGCATGAGGTCTGGAACTAAGCAGCCCTTCAGTAAATGTTATTTAAAAATTTTTTTTTTTAAATTTCTTTTGAGACAGAGTCTCACGCTGTCACCCAGGCTGGAGTGCAATGCCATGATCTCAGCTCACTGTAACCTCCACCTCCCGGGTTCAAGTGATTCTCCTGCCTCAGCCTCCTGAATACCTGGGACTACAGGCATGCACCACCACACCTGGCTAATTTTTGTATTTTTAATAGAGACTGGGTTTCACCATGTTGGTCAGGCTGGTCTTGAACTACTGACATCAGGTGATCCGCCCACCTGGGCCTCCCAAAGTGCTGGGATTACAGGCTTGAGCCACTGCGTCCAGTCAGTAAATGTTATTTTGTGAGTAGGCTTCTTGATGCTTTTTGTTATTCTGTCCTTAAGACCCCCTCCCTCCTCTCCTCTTCTTGCCTCTCTTCCCATTTCTTCCTTTGACCATCTTGACCTATGGGATGTTGCTGCTATGTTTCTGTCTCCAGTGCAGCCTCCTCTCCTGAGTTATGCAATCCCCCTACCTGGCTGTCCCTCAGCATCTCCAACTCAATATGCTTAAAACATAACTCCTCACCTTCTCATTATGAATTTCTTTTCTTCCTCTTCTCCTGGTACATTTAAGGCATCACCTTCCACTCGTGATTCCTGATATTCCTGTCTCCCCCCCGTTACTTATAATCCATCACACCAAGTTCTGTTGATTCTTCTGTTTAAATATCTTTTCAATGAGTGTCTTCACCGCACCTCCACCCCCATTGCTCTCCCCACAATCACCGCCACAGCCTCGTCTTAGCTCCTTGTTCTTTGTGAGTGCCATTTTTCTCCCCTGAAAGCAAATGCAATTATTTCCTTCCTCAAAATCCTTCCGTGGATTCCTATTTCCAGGCAGATAAAGCCCAAACTTCCTAACATGGCTTATAAGGCATCTAAAAGATCTGGCTTCTACTTCCCTCCCCAACCCCCCTCCTCCCTTTCTCTGTCCTGCACTCCCAATTCGAAATATGGCCCAGCTGGACTTACGTTTAGGTCCTCAAATGACAAATTAAGCTTCTTTTTTGCCCTCAGCCTTTGCACATACTGTTCCTTCTGCCTGGAACATTCTTTCTTCCCTCCTTATCTGCCTATCCATCTCTCTCTGACTAACTCTAGCTCATCTTACAGGTATCAATCACCTCTTCTCAAAAACCTTTCCTGACATTTCAAGTATGAGTTAGTGCTCCCCTCCCTTGTGTCCACTGGGATCTTTTTGTACTTGCTTTAATTTGGCACCATTGCACTGATTATCTTGTGTAATTAAATGTCAGCTGTGATGGTCACCTGACATTTGAGATATATGTCAAATTGACTGGGTTCCTGTACCATGTGTAGTGAGAAGCCAAATGTCCATTTAAAATTTCTATAAACCTAGAGAGCTCATGTAATAGTAGTCTCTCTAACTTTGACTTCCTGTTCCTACTATACTCTTTTATTTTTGAGACAGGATCTTGCTCTGTTGCTCAGGCTGGGGTACAGTGGCATGATCACGGCTCACTGCAGTCTTGACCTCCTGGGCTCAAGGGATCCTCCTGCCTCAGCCTTCTGAGTAGGTGGGACTACAGGTGGTACCACCAGGTTATTTATTTATTTATTTATTTATTTTGAGACAGAGTCTTGTTTTGTCACCCAGGCCGGAGTACAGTGGTGGGATCTTGGCTTACTGCAACCTCCGCCTCCTGGGTTCAAGTGATTCTCCTGCCTCAGCCTCCTGAGTAGCTGGGACTACAGGGGTGTGCCACCATGCCTGGCTAATTTTTTATATTTTTAGTAGAGACAGGCTTTTACCATATTGGCCAGGCTGGTCTCGAACTCCACCAGCTAATTTTAAGAACGATTACATTCTGTAGAGATGGGGTCTCACTATGTTGCCCAGACTGGTGTTGAATACCTGCCCTCAAAGGATTCTTTCACCTTGGCCTCCCAAAACGCTAGCATTACAGACCTGAGCCACCTTGCCAGGCCCTGAACTCTTTATTGTGGTGAGGGTCTGAGTACCTCAAGGCCCCCCATGTTTTTTTTGCCCCCAAGCAACCCAGATGTATAACACAGCGCCTTTTCTTTGTTTCTTCAAAACATTGCTCACAGAAGACAGTTGGGTATGTAACAGAAACTGCTAAAGGTCCAGAGGGATGAAGTGGAGGGGTTGGTTTGCATTGTAGTTCTTAGGGATCCACCAGCCAGCCCTGCCCTGTTTTTCCCCCCCGATTGGTTTTCTCCTGAAGTCCCTTCTCACTCTCCTGTTACTCAGCTCCCTTTTCCTCCTCTACCTCCTTTGTCCTTTTTCTTCTTCTTTATTGCCTTCTCCCTCTTTCTTCTCTGCTTCTCCCTCACTCAAATTCCTATTTAATACAGAGACCTGTAGGGTCTCTTAATTTCGTAGTTTCTCTGTAGAGTGTATCTTACCTTTCCACCCCGAACAGCTTTACAGGGTTTACTGCTAAACACAGGGTATCTCTGTGGAGGGACATGTGATGTTACATAATCCCTCTGCCCTCCCTGTCATATTTTATTGACTTCTCTGTTTTTATGTGAACTCCATGATCTCATCTTGGACCATATGTCAAAAAAAGAAGAAATTGTAAAAAATGACAAACTCCATGAGAAGAGAGACCTTGTTTGCCTTGTTCATTGCTGTATCCTCAGCACCTAGAACTTGGTTGGTGCATATTGGGCTCTCAATAAATATTCATTAAATGAATAAATGACTGAATAGGTGAATGGATGAGTGTGAGATTGCTTAGACTAAAGAATAATTCGAATGTAACTCTCCTCCCCACTTTTAGATTGCCAGATGGAGAGATTTGAGCCTAGCCTACCTAAATGCTCTGATAATCCAGGCACAAGAGCAAATCAAGTCCAGTTGTCCAATTTTTAATTCAGTGTGGCCATCACTAAGGACATTAAAATGCCTACAGTTCCTATAACTTCGTGAGAATGTAGGTGAGCATAAGACCAAGATGAGGGAAGAGGTTATGAGTCTACACACATTTTGAGATGACAGGAAGATAAGCTTCCTTCTGTAACTAAGACCAATGGAAAATATACGAGGACTCAAGGCTAAAATTTTCTTGCATACCATTGCCTTGTTGGGAAGTGTGCCATCCATCCATCCATCCATCCATCATTCATCCATCCATCTATTCATCCATCCATCCATCCACCATCCATTCATCCATCCATCCATCATTCATCCATCCATCTATCCATCCATCTATCCATCCATCCATCCACCATCCATCCATCTATCCATCCACTCACCATCCATTCATCCATCCATCCATCCATCCACCATCCATTCATCCATCCATCCATCCATCCGTCCATCCATCCATCCATACATATATCTGCCCACTCACCCATCTACCCATCCACCCATCTGCCCATTCATCCATCCATCCATCCACTCACCCACCCAGCCATCCAAGGCAATATATATAATATTGAGAAATATGCCATAGCTTAATTGGTGTGAAATTAAGTTAATATCAGTGCCTACTTAATGAAGTTATTATGAGATTGAAATGATATTATCTAGGTAAAGCACTCAGCACTGGATCTATTGCATAACAGAAACACAATAAATGGTAACTGTTGTTAATAGGATCTAAATACTACACTTGAATTCCACGGCCCCAGCTCTTTCCCAGACAGACATCAAACGTTCAGTTCAATTTTATTCTCCCGTATTTGAGGCAGATAAATAAGGTGAAGGAATCTGAAGAGGAAGTAGGTAGAGTCAGGCTGGATCATTGAAGAACAGAAACTGATAGGTTGGGTCTGGGGTTTGGAATTGAGGGGAGGGCCACCTGGGACCATCCCCCTCTAAAAATGTTGCTGGAAGTCAGTCTCCAGATGACCCTACTGTAAAGGGTCATCCATAAAGAGCATCCATGAGGGTAGTCAGGAGGCAGGAACACAGGCAGGATACAGGAACATGATATAGGCAAACACTCCTCCACTGAGACAGCTGGTCAACCCAGGCCCAGCCTACCTCAGGGCACTGTAGGGCCCAATGGGTATGTTGATCCGGCTCTGCAGCCAGTTGATGTAATCCTCTTGAGGCATATGAATGATGTGTTCTCGCACAAACTGTGGGGCAGACACAGTGGCAATCTCAGAATTTGGTCTGAAAAGTAGACTCTACCTTCCCTCCGTCCCCTCAAGATCCTGGAAGATTTGTGATTGAGACTGGTGGCCCCAGGAATACCATTCAGGCATTCATAATCTTGGAGCATCAGATTGGGGTGGTCCTTTGGGGAAGAGGACCCCTTTCCAGTTTCCTGGCTCAGCAGACTAATTTTAAGACCCTTCTTGTTGCTATTGATGGAAGGAAATTTGGGGAGGACAGGAAGTCCCAGTTATCTGTGTTTTTCTTTCTTTTCTACTCCTTAATATCTTTTCAAACAGCTATTTGTCTTTAAATATTTTCGGTTTGTAAATTCCTTTCAGAATTGATGAGAGCTATGGGCGTGCTTTCCTGGAGAGGGTTTAAGACACACAAAAGGAAGAGTTTCATGTAGACCCCCATATCCAGGTT
This sequence comes from Rhinopithecus roxellana, assembly GCF_007565055.1. NCBI lineage: Eukaryota > Metazoa > Chordata > Mammalia > Primates > Cercopithecidae > Rhinopithecus > Rhinopithecus roxellana. The sequence goes on from NC_044558.1 coordinate 86,163,843, forward strand.
ATTAGAAGTTCTGTGATGTTGGGTGGCTGGCAAGATGGTGGAATAGAAACAGCTCCAGTCTGTGGCTCCCAGTGAGATCAACACAGACGGTGGGTGATTTCTGCATTTCCAACTGAGGTACCTGGCTCGTCTCATTGGGACTGGTTAGACAGTGGGTGCAGCCCATGGAGGGCAAGCTGAAGCAGGGTGGGGTGTTGCCTCACTCAGGAAGCACAAGGGGTTGGGGAATTCTCTCCCCTAGCCAAGGGAAGCCAGGAGGGACTGTGCTGTGAGGAACGGTGCATTCTGGCCCAGATACTATGCTTTTCCCATGGTCTCTGCAACCCGCAGACCAGGAGATTCCCTCGGGTGCCTATACAACCAGGACCCTGGGTTTTAAGCACGAAACTGGGTGGCCATTTGGGCAGACACCAAGCTAGCTGCAGGAGTTTTTTTCTCATACCCCCGTGGCACCTGGAATGCCAGTGAGATAGAACTTCCACTCCCCTGGAAAGGGGGCTGAAGCCAGGGAGCCAAGTGGTCTAGCTCACTGGATCCCACTTCCACGGAGCCCAGCAAAAGATCACTGGCTTGAAATTCCTGCTACCAGCACAGCAGTCTGAAGTCAACCTGGGATGCTCGAGTTTGGTGGGGGGAGGGGTGTCTGCCATTACTGAGGCTTGAGTAGACAGTTTTCCCCTCACAGTGTAAACAAAGCCACTGGAAAGTTCGAACTGGGCAGAGCCCACAGCAAAGCCACTGTAGCCAGACTGCCTCTCTAGATTTCTCCTCTCTGGGCAGGGCATCTCTGAAAGAAGGGCAGCAGCCCAAGTCAGGGACTTATAGATAAAACTCCCATCTCCCTGGGACAGAGCACCCGGGTGAAGGGGCAGTTGTGGGTACAGCTTCAGCAGACTTAAACGTTCCTGCCTGCCAGCCCTGAAGAGAGCAGCAGATATCCCAGCACAGTGCTCAAGCTCTGCTAAAGGACAGACTGCCTCCTCAAGTGGGTCCCTGACCCTCATGTCTCCTGACTGGGAGACACCTCCCAGGAGGGGTCGACAGACACCTCATATAGGAGAGCTCTGAATGGCATCAGGCTGGTGCCCCTCTGGGACAAAGCTTCCAGAGGAAGGAACAGGCAGCAATCTTTGCTGTTCTATAGTCTCCACTGGTGATACCCAGGCAAACAGGGTCTGGAGTGGACCTCCAGCAAACTCCAGCAGACCTGCAGCAGAGGGGACTGACTGTTAGGAGGAAACCTAACAAACAGAAAGGAATAGCATCAACGTCAACAAAAAGCACGTCCACACAAAAACCCCATTTGATGATCATCAACATCAGAGACCCAAAGTAGATAAATCCATGAAGATGAGGAAAAACCAACACAAAAAGGCTGAAAATTCCCAAAACCAGAATGCTTCTTCTCCTCCAAAGAATCACAACTCCTCGCCAGCAAGGGAACAAAACTGGACAGAGAATGAGTTTGACAAATTGACAGAAGTAGGCTTCAGAAGATGGGTGATAACAAACTCCTCTGAGCTAAAGGAGCATGTTCTAACCCAATGCAAGGAAGCTAAGAACCTTCAAAAAAGGTTAGAGGAATTGCTAACTAGAATAACCAGTTTAGGAGTCCATTCCAAGATGGCCAAACAGGAACAGCTCCAGTCTGCAGCTCCCAGCATGATCAATGCAGAAGACGGGTGATTTCTGCATTTCCAACCGAGGTACCTGGTTCATCTCATTGGGACTGTTTGGAAAGTGGGTGCAGCCCATGGAGGGTGAGCCGAAGCCGGGCGGGGCATCACCTCACCTGGGAAGCACAAGGGGTCAGGGGATTTCCCTTTGCTAGCCAAGGGAAGCTGTGACAGACTATACCCAGAAAATCTGGACACTTCCTCCCAAATACTGCACTTTTCCAATGGTCTTAGCAAACGGCACACCAGGAGATTATATCCCACACCTGGCTCGGTGGGTCCCACACCCATGGAGCATTGCTCACTGCTAGCGCAGGAGTCTGAGATTGACCTGCGAGGCATCAGCCTGGCAGGGGGAGGGGCATCCGCCATTGCTGAGGCTTGAGTAAGTAAACAAAGTGGCCAGGGAAGCTCGAACTGGACAGAGTCCACTGCAGCTCAGCAAGGCTTGTTGCCTCTGTAGATCCCATCTCTGGGGGCAGGGCATAGCTGAACAAAAGGCAGCAGAAACTTCTGCAGACTTAAACGTCCCTGTCTGACAGCTCTGAAGTGAGCAGTGGTTCTCCTAGTACAGTATTTGAGCTCTGAGAATGGATAGACTGCCTCCTCAAGTGGGTCTCTGACCCCCGTGTAGTCTAACTGGGAGACACCTCCCAGTAGGGGCTGATTGACACCTCATACAGGCGGGTGCCCCTCTGGGATGCAGCTTCCAGAGGAAGGATCAGGCAGAAATATTTGCTGTTCTGCAATATTTGCTGTTCTACAGCCTCTGCTGGTGACACCCAGGCAAACAGGGTCTGGAGTGGACCTCCAGCAAACTCCAATAGACCTGCAGCTGAGAAACCTGACTGGGAGAAGGAAAACTAACAAACAGAAAGGAATAGCATCAACATCAACAAAAAAGACATCCACACCAAAACCCCATCTGTAGGTCACCAACATCAAAGACCAAAGGTAGATAAAACCACAAAGGTGGGGAGAAACCAGAGTAGAAAAGCTGAAAATTCTGAAAACTGGAGCACCTCTTCTCCTCCAAAGGATCACAGCTCCTTGCCAGCAGTGGAACAAAGCTGGATGGAGAATGACTTTGATGAGCTGATAGAAGTAGGCTTCAGAAGGTTGGTAATAAAAAACTTCTGCAAGCTAAAGGAGGATGTTCGAACCCATTGAAAGGAAGCTAAAAACCTAGAAAAAAGATTAGATGAATGGCTAACTAGAATAAACAGTGAAGACAAGACCTTAAATGACCTGATGGAGCTGAAAACCAAGGCATGAGAACTACGTGAAGAATTCACAAGCTTCAGTAGCCGATTCAATCAAGTGGAAGAAAGTGTATCAGTGATTGAAGATCAAATTAATGAAATAAAGTGAGAAGAGAAGTTTAGAGAAAAAAAGAGTAAAAAGAAACAAACAAAGCCTCCAAGAAACATGGGACTATGTGAAAAGACCAAAGCTACATCTGATTGGTGTACCTGAAAGTGACGGGGAGAATGGAACCAAGTTGGAAAACACTCTTCAGGATATTATCCAGGAGAACTTCCCCAACCTAGCAAGACAGGCCAACATTCAAATTCAGGAAAGACAGAATACCAAAAAGATACTCCTCGAGAAGAGCAACTCCGAGACATGAAATTGTCAGTTTCACCAAGGTTGAAATGAAGGAAAAACTGTTAAGGGCAGCCAGAGAGAAAGGTTGGGTTGCCCACAAAGGGAAACCCATCAAACTAACAGTGGATCTCTCAACAGAAACTCTACAAGCCAGAACAGTGGGGGCCAATATTCAACATTCTTAAAGAAAAGAATTTTCAAACCAGAATTTCATATCTAGCCAAACGAAGCTTCATAAGTGAAGGAGAAATAAAACCCTTTACAGACACGCAAATGCTGAGAGATTTTGTCACCACCAGGCTTGCCTTACAAGAGCACCTGAAGGAAGCACTAAACATAAAAAGGAACAACTGGTACCAGCCACTGCAAAAACGTGCCAAATTGTAAAGACCATCGATGCTAGGAAGAAACTGCATCAACTAATGGGCAAAATAACCAGCCAACATCATAATGACAGGATCAAATTCACACTTAACAATATTAGCCTTAAATGTAAATGGGCTAAATGCTCCAATTAAAAGACACAGACTGGCAAATTGGATAAAGAGTCAAAACCCATCAGTGTGCTGTATTCAGGAGACCCATCTCACGTGCAGAAACACACATAAGCTCAAAATAAAGGGATAGAGGAAGATCTACCAAGCAAATGGAAAGCAAAAAAATGAGGGATTTCAATCCTAGTCTCTGATAAAACAGACTTTAAATCAACAAAGATCAAAAGAGACAAAGAAGGCCATTATATAACGGTAAAGGAATCGATTCAACAAGAAGAACTAACTGCCCTAAATATATATGTACCCAATACAGGAGCACCCAGATTCATAAAGCAAGGCCTTAGAGACGTACAAAGAGACTTAGACTCCCACACAATAATAATGGGAGACTTTAACACCCCACTATCAACATTAGACAGATCAATGAGACAGAAAGTTAACAAGGATATCCAGGACTTGAACTCAGCTCTGCACCAAGCAGACCTAATAGACATCTATAGAAATCTCCACCCCAAATCAACAGAATATACATTCTTCTCAGCACCACATTGTACTTATTCCAAAATTGACCACATAGTTGGAAGTAAAACACTCCTCAGCAAATGTGAAATAACAGAAATCACAACAAACTGTCTCTCAGATCACAGTTCAATCAAATTAAAACTCAGAATTAAGAAACTCAATCAAAACTGCACAACCACATGGAAACTGAACAATCTGCTCCTGTATGACTACTGGGTAAATAATGAAATTAAGGCAGAAATAAAAATGTCCTTTGAGATAAATGAAAACAAAGACACAACGTACCAGAATTTCTGGGACACATTTAAAGCAGTGTGTAGAGGGAAATTTATAGCGTTAAATGCCCACAGAAGAAAGCAGGAAAGATCTAAAATCAACACCCTAACATCACAATTAAAAGAACTAGAGAAGCAAGAGCAAACAAATTCAAAAGCTAGAAGAAGACAAGAAATAACTAAGATTAGAGCAGAACTGAAGGAGATAGAGACGGGAAAAAACCCTTAAAAAAAAATCAATGAATCCAGGAGCTGTTTCTTTTGAAAAGATTGACAAAATAGATAGACTGCTAGCTAGACTAATAAAGAAGAGAAGAGAGAAGAATCAAATGGATGCAATAAAAAGTGATAAAGGGAATATCACCACTGATCCCACAGAAATACAAACTGCCATGAGAGAATACTATAAACACCTCTATGCAAATAAACTAGAAAATCTAGAAGAAATGGATAAATTCCTGGACACATACACCCTCCCAAGACTAAACCAGGAAGAAATTCAATCTCTGAATAGACCGCTAACAGGCTCTGAAATTGAGGCAGTAAATAATAGCCTACCCACCAAAAAAAGTCCAGGACCAGATGGATTCATAGCCGAATTCTACTAGAGGTACAAAGAGGAGCTGGTACCATTCCTTCTGAAACTATTCCAATCAATAGAAAAAGAGGGAATCCTCCCTAAGTCATTTTATGAGGCCAACATCATCCTGATACCAAAGCCTGACAGAGACCCAACAAAAAAAGAGAATTTTAGACCAATATCTCTGATGAACATCAATGCGAAAGTCCTCAATAAAATACCGGTAAAGCGAATCCAGCAACACATCAAAAAGCTTATGTGCCACGATCAAGTCGGCTTCATCCCTGGGATGCAAGACTGGTTCAACATATGCAAATCAATAAATGTAGTCCATCACATAAACAGAATCAAAGACAAAAACCACATGATTATCTCAATAGATGCAGAAAGGCCTTCGACAAAATTCAACAGCCCTTCTTCCTAAAAACTTTCAACAAACTAGGTATTGATGGAACGCATCTCAAAATGCTAACAGCTATTTATGACAAACCCATAGCTAATATCATACTGAATGGGCAAAAACTGGAAGCATTCCCTTTGAAAACAGGCACAAGACAGGGATGCCCTCTCTCACCACTCCTATTCAACATGCTGTTGGAAGTTCTGGCCTGGGCAATCAGGCAAGAGAAAGAAAGAAAGAGTATTCAATTAGGAAAAGAGGAAGTCAAAATGTCCCTGTTTGCAGATGACATGATTGTATATTTAGAAAACCCCATCATCTCAGTCCAAAATCTCCTTAAGCTGATAAGCAACTTCAGCAAAGTCTCAGGATACAAAATCAATGTGCAAAAATCACAAGCATTCCTATACACCAATAACAGGCAAACAGAGAGCCAAATCATGAGTTAATTCCCATTTACAATTGCTTCAAAGAGGATAAAATATCTAGGAATCCAGCTTACAAGGGATGTGAAGGATCTCTTCAAGGAGAACTACAAACCACTGCTCAAAAAAATAAAAGAGGACACAAACAAATGGAAAAACATTCCATGCTCATGGATAGGAAGAATCAATATCGTGAAAATGGCCGTACTGCCCAAGGTAATTTATAGATTCAATGCCATCCCCATCAAGCTACCAATGACTTTCTTCACAGAATTGGAAAAAACTACTATAAAGTTCATATGGAACCAAAAAAGAGCCTGCATTGCCAAGTCAATCCTCAACAAAAAGCACAAAGCTTCATGCTACCTGACTTCAAACTATACTACAAGGCTACAGTAATCAAAACAGCATGGTACTGGTACCACAACAGAATTATAGACCAATGAAACAGAACAGAGCCCTCAGAAATAACATCACACATCTACAACCATCTGATCTTTGAAAAACCTGACAAAAACAAGCAATGGGGAAAGGATTCCCTATTTAATAAATGGCAATGGGAAAACTGGCTAGTCTTACGTAGAAAGCTGAAACTGGATCCCTTCCTTACACCTTGTACAAAAATTAACTCAGGATGAATTAAAGACTTAAATGTTTGACCTAAAACCATCAAAACCCTAGAAGAAAGCCCAGGCAGTACCATTCAGGACAGAGGCATGGGCAAAGACTTCATGACTAAAACACCAAAAGCAATGGCAACAAAAGCCAAAATTGACAAATGGGATCTGATTAAACTAAAGAGATTCTGCACAGCAAAAGAAACTATCATCATAGTGAACAGGCAACCTACAGAATGGAAGAAAATTTTTGCAGTCTACCCATCTGGCAAAGGGCTAATATCCAGAATCTACAAGGAGCTTGAACAAATTTACAAGAAAAAAATAACATCATCAAAAACTGGGTGAAGGGTATGAACAGACACTTCTCAAAAGAAGACATTTACACAGCCAATAAACAAGAGAAAAAAAAGCTCATCATCACTGGTCATTAGAGAATTGCAAATCAAAACCACAGTGAGATATCATCTCATGCCAGTTAGAATGGCGATCCTTAAAAAGTCAGGAAACAATGTTCATCCATCCAATTACTCATTCAGTCTTTCAAATGATAGTTATTGAGCACCTACTGTGAGTTAGGCAGTATTCTGGCAATCTGAATACTGAATAACTCAAACAAGTTTCCTCTTCTCTTCCACGAGACTTGATTCTAAACAAGGAGACAGGAATCAATATAATAAATATATATCCTAGAATATAAAGCAGTATGAGAAGCCCAAAATATAGAATGGATGATCAATTTCATCTTCAAAATTTTCCACAATGAGCACATATACAGCAAGGGGTGAGGGATTTTTTAAAAAAGAGATCCACCTGCCTTAAGACCTGATCACATCTGAACCATCTCCTTAGGTTAGACCTAAGGTAAATTAGACCAAGTAGGTTATTCAAGGATGGATTCCAAAACTACTCTCACATTCACATAACACTGAAATACACAAAGCTTTGACCCAACCTTGATCATTAATCAAAGAGATAGAAAATACACACACACACACACACACACACACACACACACACAAACACACACCATCTTGGGTGTGAGAGCCAATTGTGTGAGAGTAATTGGATGAATGATCATTAAAAAGTCAGATGCTGGAGAGGATGTGGAGAAACAGGAATGCTTTTACACTGTTGGTGGGAGTGTAAGTTAGTTCAACCATTATGGAAGACAGTGTGGTGATTCCTCAAGGATCTAGAACCAGAAATACCATTTGACCCAGCAATCCCATTACTGGGTGTATACCCAAAGGATTATAAATCTTTCTACTATAAAGACACATGCACACATATGTTTATTACAGCACTATTCACAATAGCAAAGATGTGGAACCAACCCAGATGCCCATCAATGATAGACTGGATAAGGAAAATGTTGCACATATATACCATGGAATACTATGCAGCCATAAACAAGGATGAGTTCATGTCCTTTGCAGGGACATAGATGAAGCTGGAAATCATCATTCTTGGCAAATTAACACAGGAACAGAAAGCCAAACACATGTTCTCACTCATAAGTGGGAGTTGAACAATGAGAACACATGGACACAGGAAGGGGAACATCACAAGCTGGGGCCTGTCAGTGGGTGGGGGCCTGGGGGAGGGATAGCATTAGGAGACGACGGGTTGATGGGTACAGAAAATCACCATGGCACATGTATACCTATGTAACAAACCTTCATGTTCTGCACATATATCCCAGAACTTAAAGTATAATAATAATAATAAAAGTTCTATGATGTTCTCACTAGGAAAAGAGCTTGCTAAATTTTATTAGGGCTGTGAACTCACCTCAAATAAAAGAGGAGCCCCTAGTACTTCCTCTTCTTACCCATGCAGGGACTAGCTTTTCCACGTCTTCCATAGCTTCAAGTGGAATTTGGACCCCAAAACTGGTAAGTAGGAGGTGGAAGTTGCCCTAGAGTTAGTTTTGGCCTGACCTGCTAGAGTCTTTCCTGAAGGAACCTCACAGGTCATGGGAGTAGAGTCTTGGCATTTGAATTTGTCTACAAGGTCATCCCCCTCCTTCCACTCCTAACTTTGCCCTCATTAACACACCCAGGTCATTCTGGGGAAGGGCCCGCCTGGTATGAAAATGTCACATGCTCCATAGCCTGTCAAGGCCTGGGAATTTGACTTCTTTACCAGGAGGAAGGCATTGAAGGCCCTGTTAAAATGCACATATGCCATCCAATAAAATGAAAGAAGTGACTTCATTAACCTCTTACTGTGGAGTCCTTGTGTTGCTGATGCCTTTTGACAAAGTACCAGGAACTTCTTCTGGTGATAATGTTGAATGACTACTGAAAACTGTTTAGTGGCTCCTAAATTTTTGTCTTGACCTTCAAGGGTCTGCACAGACTGACCTCTCCAGTCCCCTGGGAACTATCCACTCCTTGCCTGCTTCCCTCCACACTCATTGACTGCCAGTGAGTTCTCCCAACAAGTCAAGTCGTGTGCTGCTTTGGGATCTTTGCACACACTGTCTTCTCTTCTTGATCTGCTCTTTCTCTTTCTCTTCATGGTGCCGTCTTCTCACGGTTCAGGTCTCGCCTTAAAAGTCACCTTCCCAGTTGCCTGAGTTAAGGTAGATCCCTTCTAACTTACTTACATACGGGGCTCCTCAAACTGTATTGTGCATACGACACACCTGGAATCCCGTTAAAATGTAAACTTGGAGTTGGCAGATGGACTTGAAGCCTGCAATTCTGCATTTCTAACGAGCACCCAGGTGAGGTCCATGCTGCTGGTCCATGGACCACATTTTTAGTAGCAAGATAAAGGACTCCTTATGATTACTGCCCATTTTTTATGCCACCCCAAAGCCTCTGAGTTTCCAGGGGGTACCATTTACATAGTATACAATCTCCCTTGCAGTTGGAGTTGGGCAACCAGGTAATGGGACAATCCTTCTCCTATTAGAATATGAGCTCCATAAATGCAGGGGCCTTTGTGTCCCCAGCACTTAAACAGCTTAAACAGTGCCTGAGTGTTGAGAGGTGATTGAATGAGGACATCTGAGACACTATGGAGGGGAGGGAGGTGGTGGTTACCTCAATAGCCACAGCGATGTCAGGGGAACACAGTTCCCAAATTCTCAGATCCTGCAGCACCTTCAGGAGGACGTGGGGTCGAATCCGCAAGTCCAGGTTTTCTCCAAACTTCTGCAGTTTTACCAGGATCTTTTTGGCGGGGCGGAAGTTCTTTAGATCCTCTGGCAGTTTGGACAGCAGATCAAAATACCTTCAATTCCAAGAGGAGAGGGCAAGTTAGGAAGCTGCTGGAAGATCTGAGCACCTATGGCCATCCATCTCCGCTTTGTCTTTCTGCTACTCTGTGATGTCTCCAGGGCAGCAGGATTCTTTATCTAGGGGCCTTTCCTCTGTGGCCCACAGATCAGGCATGTGTTTACTTTTGGGGGTAGGAAAAGATGGAGAATGACTTGCATTTCATTACAAAATAAAACAAAGGTACGATTTCAAGGGATGTATTTGTAATTTTTCTATCAGACAATGTGAAATGTTAGAAGAAAGGAATGGACTTTGGGATCTGAAACTTCTCTTCTGAGGGTTAATGAGGTTGGAGTGGATGTACACACATCTATGAGATGTCTTCGAGGATGCAGGAGGCTCTCACACCCAGGATGGTGTGTGTGTGTGTGTGTGTTTGTGTGTGTGTGTATATATTTTCTATCTCTTTGATTAATGATCAAAGTTGGATCAAAGCTTTGAGTATTTCAGTGTTGTGTGAATGTGAGAGTAGTTTTGGAATCCATCCTTGAATAACCTATTTGGTCTAATCTACCTTAGGTCTAACCTAAGGAGATGGTTCAGATGTGATCAGGTCTTAAGGCAGGTGGATCTCTTTTAAAAGAAATCCTTCACCCCTTGCTGTATATGTGCTCATTGTGGAAAATTTTGAAGATGAAATTGATCATCCATTCTATATTTTGGGCTTCTCATACTGCTTTATATTCTACAATATACATTTATTATATTGATTCCTGTCTCCTTGTTTAGAATCAAGTCTCGTTGAGGAGAAGAGGAAACTTGTCTGAATTATTCAGTATTCAGATTGCTAGAATACTGCCTGACTCATAGTAGGTGCTCAATAACAATCATTTGAAAGACTGAATGAGTAATTGGATGAATGAACAACTACAACTGAACATCATCCTTACTAGGCTGTGGTTTGTTTGACTTGATTTTAATGTTACTATGGAAGGCAATTACTTCCCCCATAATAATGACAGAAATTCCACCATTAGATTTGTGGGCTGAATCTTACGGTGGGAGGACCAGCATTAATTTCCTTCCATAATACCTTTATGTGAATTAGTTCATAACACCCTTTCCTCCTCCCCCCAACTTCCCTCCCACAGAGGGAAGAGGGTTTGCAGAAGACCCTTTTCCCCCTTTCCTAAGAGTATCCCTCTTATATGACTCATGTATCTTCAGGGTCAGACATTGCTTGTGAGAAAGTGATGTTTTGGGATGTGAGGTGGCGTAGAAGTTCCCACAACTCTGCAAAGACTCCAGCGACCTGCTTGTAAGTTCCTGTTTCACATTATAAAACTCATGGAAGGGATTCTGTGTACATTTTTTACTTTCTCATCTTCGTCTTAGATCTTAATGTATTCACCCTGCTAGGATGGAGTTCAGGACACCACAGTTCAGTAGATTCCAATTCTGTATAGCAAATGAGCATACAGACTGAGGTTAGACAGGGGTTCGAATCCTAAATTCACCAGTTAACTGATGGTGTGAACTTTGACAAATGAATTTACCCCTCTGAGTCTCTGTTTCCTTGTTTGTGAAATGGGAGTTAATATGTACCTTTCAGGATTATTTTGTTGGGAGGATAAAATAGAGGATTTATGAAAATTGCTTATATAGTAACTGCCATCTAGTAATCACTCAATTCATGTTGCTTTTTTTGTTGTTACTTATCATCACCCTTGTGCTGTGGCACAGTGTTTCTAGGATATGCCTGCCTGGTTTTGCATTTTTTAGGGATTACATCGCTTCGGGGATGCAGTGATCACCCCATAGACCTTGGAATCTGTAGAAATTTTCAGGTTGATATGCCTCATCTGCCTGTTCCACAGGGCCTGGCAAGTCTGAATCAAACAGCAGGTAAATATGGAGAACACAATGGATTGGATTATCTGTGATTTCAGAAACCAGGAGTTTTGGGCCTGATTGTGCTCTGGATTTAGTGTGTCTGGGGGGTGGGGGATCGTACTGGTGGCCAATGACAGTTTTGGAGTAATGCCTCTCTATGCCTTGAAGGAGAGTGGAATCAGTTGTGATCTTGTAATAACAACACCCTGTCCTCTTCCAGGGACCATCTTATGTGGTTCTTAGGATATTTACCAGTGGTCTGCAATTTCTTCTGCATCTCCTTTTACTACAGATATGTGATGTCTCATTTTTGCTATGTCCTTTTGAAAACTAGAGACAAGGACAAAAGCACGGAACTTCTGGATACCTCTTTCTTCTTGGCGCCTACAAGGTTGTATGAGAAAGAGAAGAATAAGATTCCCTCCTCTTATAACCACCCTAGCTAACCTTTGAGATCTGACTTAAACACTTTTTCCTTCATGAGGCTTTTCTTAACCCTGTCAGCTAGTCTTTAACTTAGGCTCTTGCTTTTGCCACAAGAGGATACAGCTCTCTCCAAGGTCCTGAAGCACTATTTTCCAGTTATTTTCCTCATAAACTTTTTATTAGCTTTCATTCTCTTCCTACTTCTGATTGTATTTACACAGCTTTGCAGTCTCTAAGATGGGGAATAATAATGATTCCTATTTGTCAGATGTGAGAATTAAATGATACAATGTGTGTCAAGTGTTGAGCTTCATGCCAGACACACGGTAGGTGTTAACTCGTGCTGTTTCCTCTCTTCCCCACTCCCCTTATCATTTTGTGCCTATGTTCTGTCTCTCCAATGAGACTTTATATGATAAATATCACCATGTCACCCCACTGCATACAGCTTTCAATGGCTTTTCAGTTTGTTCAGAATAAATTCTTCTCCAAGACTCTAAATAATTCAGCCCTCACATTTTCCGGCTGTATCCCCATCCTTTCCATCCCTTCTCTTCCAGAATTTTATCCTTTGGGTCATGATCAAAGTCTCTGAGATAAAGCTCAGCCTCCACAGCTGGGCTATCACAGCTTTTATAATCTGGCTTGTCTAGCTCTCTGATAACCTTGCAAACACCCTATGCCCCAGCCACACTTGACTACTAGCAGTTCCCTGGCTGTCTGTGCCCCTCTGACTTCTGAGACCTAGCTGTTGCTTTTCCTTGAAACTCCCTTCCACCCTACTTTTCCAGCATGACTTTTTAAAAATTTGTTTTAGATTTGGGGCTACATGTGAAGATTTGTTACACAGATAAACATGTGTCACGGGGGTTTAGTGTACATATTACTACATCACCCAGGTATTAAGCTCTGTACCCAATAGTTATATTTTCTGCTCTTCCCCCTCCTCCCACCATACCCCCTCAAAGTAGACTCCAGTGTCTGTTGTTTCCTCCTTTGTGTTCATAAATTCTTATCATTTAGCTCCCACTTATAAGTGAGAACATGTAGTATTTGGTTTTCTGTTCCTGCGTTAGTTTGCTAGGATCATAGCTTTCAGCTCCATCTATGTTCCCAAAAAATACATGATCTCATTCCTTTTTATGGCTGCATAATATTCCGTGGTGTATATGTACCACTTTTTTAATCCAGTCTGTCATTGATGGGCATTTAGATTGATTCTGTGTCCTTACTATTGTGAATAGTGCTGCAGTGAACATTCACATGCATGTGTCTTTATGGTAGAATGATTTATGTTCCTTTGGGTAGTATATACCCAGTAATGGGATTGCTGGATTAAATGGTAGTTCTGTTTTTAGCTCTTTGAGGGATAGTCATACTGCTTTCCACAATGGTTGAACTAATTTACACTCCCACCAACAGCATATAAGGATTCCTTTTACTCCACAACCTCGCCAGCATCTGTTATTTTTTGACTTTTTAATAATAGTCATTCTGACTGTTATGAGATGGTATCTCCTTGTGGTTTTGATTTGCATTTCTCTAACGATCAGTGATGTTGAGCTTTTTAAAATATGCTTCTTGGCCACATGTATGTCTTCTTTTAAGAAAGTGTTTGTTCATATCCTTTGCCCACTTTTCAATGGGTTGTTTTTCTCTTGTAAATTTCTTTAAGTTCCTTACAGATTCTGGGTATTAGACCTTTGTCAGATGCATAGTTTGCAAATATTTTCTCCCATTCTATGGGTTGTCAGTTTACTCTGTTGATAGCGTCTTTTGCTGGGTGGAAGCTCTTAAGTTCAATTAGATCCCATTTGTCAATTTTTGCTTTTGTTGCAATTGCTTTTGGTGTCTTTGTCATAAAATCTTGCCCATTCCTAGGTCTGGGATGGTATTGCCTAAGTTGTCTTCCAGGGAGTTTTTAGTTTTGGGTTTTACATTTAAGTCTTTAATCCATCTTGAGTTGATTTTTCTGTATGGTGTAAGGGAGGGGTCCAGCTTCAATCTTCTGCATATGGCTAGCCAGTTATCCCAGCACTATTTACCAAATAGAGAGTCTTTTCTCCATTGCTTGTTTTTGTCACCTTTGTTAAAGATCAGATGGTCACAGATGTGCAGCCTTACTCTGGGCTCTCTATTCTGTTCTATCAGTCTATATGCCTGTTTTTGTACCAGTACCATGCTGTTTTGGTCACTGTCACCTTGTAGTATAGTTTGAGGTCAGGTGATGTGATTCCTCCAGTTTTCTTCTTTTTGCTTAAGATTGCCTTGGTTATTCAGGCTCTTTTTTGGTTCCATATAATTTTTAAAATAATTTTTTTCTAGTTCTGTGAAGAATATCTTTTTGGTAGTTTGATAGGAACATAATTGAATCTATAAATTGCTTTGGGCAGTATAGCCATTTTAGTGATATTGATTCTTCCTACTCATGAGCATGGGATGTTTTTCCATTTGTTTGTATCTTCTCTGATTTCTTTGAGCTGTGTTTTGTAATTCTTATTGTAGAAATCTCTCTTCCCTGATTAGCTGTATTCCTAGGTATTTTTTGTGGCAGTTGTGGATGAAATTACCTTTCTGATTTGGCCCTCAGTTTGGTTGTTATTGGTGTATTGGGATGCTAGTGATTTTTGTACATTGATTTTGTATCCTGAAACTTGTTTATCAGCTGAATGAGCTTTTGGGCTGATACTATGGATATTTCTAGATATAGAATCATGTCATCTGCAAGCAGAGATAGTTTGACTTCCTCTCTTCCTATTTGGATGTGCTTTATTTCTTTCTCTTGCCTGATTGCTCTGGTTAAGACTTCCAATAGTACAACAAATGGAAGTGGTGGGAGAGGACATCCTTGTCTTGTGCTGGTTGTCAAGAGGAATGCTTCCAGCTTTTGCCCATTCAGTATGATGTTGGCTATGGATTTGTCATAGATGGCTCTTATTATTTTGAGGTATGTTCCCTCAATACCTAGTTGATTGAGAGCTTTTAACATGGAGCAATGTTGAATTTTATCAAAAGCCTTTTCTCCTTCTGTGGTTTTTGTCTTTAGTTCTCTTTATATGATAAATCATATTTATTAATTTTTGTATGTTGAACCAACCTCATATCCCAGGTACAAAGCCTACTTGATCATGGTGGATTAGCTTTTTGATATGCTGCTGGATTTGGTTTGCAAGTATTTTGTTGAGAATTTTTGCATTGATATTCATCAAAAATACTGGCTTGAAGTTTTCTTTTTTTGTGGTGTCTCTGCCAGGTTTTGGAATAAAGATGATATGGCCTCATGGAATGAGTTGGGAAGAAGTCCCTTCTCCTCAATTTTTGGAATACTTTCTGTAGAAATGGTACCAGCTCTTGTTTTTACATCTGATAGAACTTGGTTGTTAATCCATCAGGTCCTGGGCATTTTTTTGGTTGGTAGGCTATTCTATTACTGATTCAATTGTAGAGTTTGATATTGATCTGTTCAGGGAATCAGTTTCTTCCTGGCTCAGTCTTGGGAGGGTGTATGTGTCCAGGAATTTATCTGTCTCTTCCAGGTTTTCTAGTTTGTGTACATAGAGGTGTTTGTAGTAGTTTCTGATGGTTGTTTTTATTTCTGTGGGGTCAGTAGTAACATTCCCTTCATCATTTCTAATTGTGTTTTTTGGATCTTCTCTGTTTTCTTCTTAATTAGTCCAGCTAGTGGCCTATTTATTTTATTATTCTTTTTCAAAAAATCAACTTCTGGATTTGTTTGTCTTTTGAATGGTTTTTCATGTCTTGATTTCCTTCAGTTCAGGTCTGATTTTTGTTATTTCTCATCTTCTGCTAGCTTTGGGGTTGGTTTGTTCTTGCTTTTCTAATTCTTTCAGTTGTGAATTTAGGTTGTTAATTTGAGATCTTTATAACTTTTTGATGTGGGTATTTAGTGCTATGAGTTGCCCTCTTAATACTGCCTTAGCTGTGTCCCAGAGATTCTGGTATATTGTATCTTTGTTCTCATTATTTTTGAAAAACTTCTTGATTTCTGCCTTAATTTCATTATTTACTCAAAAGCCATTTAGGAGCATGTTGTTTACTTTCCATGTAATTGTACAATTTTGAGTGATATTCTTTGTGTTGACTTCTATTTTTATTGTACTATGGTCTGAGAGTGTGTTTGGTATGATTTTGGTTCTTTTACATATATTGAGGATTGTTTTAGGTCCAATTATGTGGTCAATTTTAAGTATGTGCTATGTGGTGATAAGAAGAATGTATATTCTGTTGTTTTTGGGTGGAGACTTCTGTAAAGGTCTGTCAGATCCATTTGTTCCAATGCTGAGTTTAGGTCCAGAAAATCTTTGTTAATTTTCTGCCTCAATTATCTGTTTAATACTGTCAGTAGAGTGTTGAAGTCTCCCACTATTATTGAGTGGGAGTCTGTGTCTCTTTGTAGGCCTCTAAGAACTTGTTCTATAAATCTGGGTGCTCCTATGTTGGATGCATATATATTTATGATAGTTAGGTCTTCTTGTTGAATTTGAACCCTTTACAATTATGTAATGCCCTTCCTTGTCTTTTATGATCTTTGCTTGTTTCAAATCTGTTTTGTCTGAAATTAGGATGGCAATGCCTGCTTTTTTCTGTTTTCCATTTGCTTGGTAGGTTTTCCTTCATCCCTTTATTTTGAGCCTATAACTGTCATTATACATGAGATGAGTCTCTTAAAGACAGCATACCATTGGGTCTTGCTTTGTTATCCAGCTTGCCACTCTGTGAATTTTAAGTGGTGCATTTAGCCCATTTACATTCAAGGTTAGTATTGATATGTGTGGATTTGATCCTGTCACTGTGCTGTTAGCTGGTTATTATGCTGGCTTGTTTGTGTGGTTGCTTTACAGTGACACTGGTCTGTATGTTTAAGTGTGTTTTTATATTAGCTGATAGCAGTCCTTCCTTTCTATATTTAGTACTCCTTTCAAGATTTCTTGGAAGGCATGCTTGGTGGTGATTAAGTCCCTCAACATTTGCTTATCTGAAGAGGATCTTATTTCTCTTTCACGTAGGAAGCTTAGTTTGTCTGGATATGAAATTCTTGGTTGAATATTTTTTTCTTTAAGGATATTGAATATAGTCCCCCAATCTCTTCTGGTTTATAGGGTTTCAGCTGAGAGGTCTGCTGTTAGCCTGATGGGGATCCCTTTTTTGGTGACCTGCCCTTTCTCTCTAGCAGCCCTTAACATTCTTCATTTTGACCTTGGAAAATCTGCTGATTATGTGTCTTGGGGATGACCTTCTTGTGTAGACTCTTGCAGGAGTTGTCTGTATTTCCTGAATTTGACTATTGGCTTCTCTAGCAAGGTTGGGAAAGTTTTCATGGATGACATCCTGAAATATATTTTCCAAGTTGTTCAGCATGACTCTTTGGGTTTGAATTCTAGCTTTACTACTTAGCCACTGGAGAACCTTTGATAAGAGACCTCTCTGAGCTCACTTTTATCATCTACAAAATAAGTCTAATGATAGCACCTACCTCATAGGATTGTTGTGAGCATTAAATGATATGTAAATACAAAGCTCTTACATCCATGACTGGTACATAGTAAGTGCCCTGGGAATATCATCTATGTTTATTAAAGTGAAAATATTGTTTCCAGCTGTGTGTGGCTCATGCTTGCAAACCCAGCATTTTGGGAAGCCAAGGTGAGAGGACTGCTTGAGGCCAGGAGTTTGACACCAGCCTGGGCAATATAGCGAGACCCTATCTGTAAAAAAAATACCCCAAAACCAAAAAACAAAACCAAAAACCTTAGCACTTGAGGCTGCAGTAAGGTATGATCATGCCACTGAACTTCCAGCCTGTGTAATAGAGCAAAACCCTATCTCAAAAAAATAAATAAATAAATAAAATAAAATAAAGTAAAATAAAATAAAATAAAATGCTGCTTCCTCCAAGGAGATCTTTCTGAGGGCTGTCCTGGGCCAGGCGGGGCATCCCTTTTGTGTTCCCTTAGCAGGCTGCTTCCTCCCACAACCTCCAGACCCCTGCGTGCTAATTTCCTGTTTACTTTTCCATCTTCCCTACTGGACTCTTAGCTCCCAGAAGAAGAGAGCAAGGATTAGTCTTCTCCAAACCCTAGCCTCAGAGCATTCAGCCCATCAGTGCTGTGAGAATGAGAGTGCAGCGGGCCATAATGCAAACTTTGTTGTATAGATATATTTATTGGGGTGGATGGTCTCTGGAGTCAAGGGGTAAGCTAGAAAGGGAGGAAATTATTGGGTTGTCAGAACAGAGAAGAAAAGCTTTCAATAGCTTTCTGGTGCTCTTAAAATCAAATCCCACATCATAACTCTGGCATTTGTGGCTTGCATGATGCAGCCCTCATCTACCACTTGTCCGTCCTCTTCAAATTCTCCATGTCCCTTCTGGACTTGGGACTTTGCATGCACTTTTCCTTCTACCTGGAATGTAATTCCACCTTCTCATCACACTGCCGGCTCTTCCTTATCCTTCAGGACTCATCTGAAAGTCACCTCCTCAGAGAGGTCTTCCCAGATTTCCCAATCTAGATTAGGTACCTATGCTGTCTGTCTCTCTCTCTTGTAGCACCCTGTTCTCTTACTGTAGGACAATGATTATAATTTGTACCTACATATTTATGATGCAATTAATTTGTTTCTGCCCATATTTTCCAGAAGACTGTGAGCTCCCTGAGGACAGAGAGCAAGCTCTTCTTTGTGATATAGCCCCAGCACCTGGCACCTGGCAGGTATATAGTAGGTACCCAGTGAATGCCCTTCAAATGAATGGATATATGTGTGCCCTTACTTCATGAGGATTTCCATCTTGTCCTGCAGGCAGAAGCCAGCCTCCTGGGCTACGCTGTAAAACTTGGCCCTCATGCTGTTACACACCCCACTCTTGTACTGGATGTTGATGTCACAATTAGTGCGGCTGTGGACACAGATAAGAAGGGCTTGGGGGATGGAGCCCAGGGATGTCCCCTAGTAACCTGGGTCCCACTCTGGCCCCCCTTGGCCCCAAGGTGCTCTGCATGTAGGACTCCCTGTAGCCACCTGGGTTCTCTGCCCTCACCTGGAGCCTTCCTAAGCATCCCCCTGGATGTAGGAAGGACAGATCTTCCCAATAGCATCAGGATGGTTGTTCAGACCCTATTAAATGAGCCCACAGTGAGACAGCTGGTCACTGGAGCCCAGCGAATGTTAAGGATGGGAGATGGAATTTGGAGCTGGGAGATTCAGGCTCAAAGTCCAGCTCCACCACTTCTTAGCTGTGTGGCCTCAGGCAAGACATTTCACATGGCCAGGTTTCTGCCTGCTCCTTTGTAAGATGGGATAATGCCCCTGCCTCATAGGATCGGTTTTGAGGAACAAGGAAGGTAATGAAGACAGAATGCTTTTCATGGTGCCTGGCACAGCGGAGGAGTTTGCCATTGTCTGCCATTGCTGCTCAGCTTCTTGACTATGAGTCCCTAAACCTGGGGATCCCGTGTCCTTCATCATCGTCTATGGCTGTAGGGAGTCTGGTCTGCATTCGGTCATTTCCACACCCCTGGAATATAGAGGGTGTGGTCACCACATTCCCTGTTGTGTGGCTCCTTCCATTGCCCTCCTGGCTTACTTTTTAGACTTCTTCTGGACTGGTTGGATGTGGCTTTCTGCACTTGTACTGCTGGATCTCTCACTGAAACACAAAAGGATGGTTGCAAGTGGCTCAGAGTCTGCTTTTCAAGAAAAGGGTGTCCCCAGGGCTCCATGGCACCTGCTAGCTTCCAGAATTCAGGCAAGGGAGGTGGTGCTAATCAAGGTAGCAGTCACAGAACTCTATGAATTTCTTCCCACCTCTTGGCCTTTCCTCCTGCCATATTCCTGCCTGGAGGGTCCTCTTTGTTTATTTTCTACCAACTTAAATCCTACCCTGCCTTATGGTCCACGACAAGTCCTGTGTATCTGAACTCTCCTGTCTAATTTTGACCTTCCGACTCTGCGTATTGTCAGGATTATGTCTTTTCTGGATCTCAGTTTCATTTGTGTAAAACTGTTCTCTTTGTCTGGAGGGTGAATTGGCTTAGGACCTTTCCATACTCCTCTCCATACCCAACACTTAACACTGGGCCAGGTGCAGATTTAGTGAAGCCCAACACCCATTGTACCCCTTGTCAGTCTGTGAGCAAGCAGCTCCCCTCTGGATGGTCAGTTTCCTCATCTGTGACCCATCAGCTCATCATGCCATCCAACCCTTTCTAGGTGTGGATGATTGAATCCTCATATGGATACACCCTCTTGTGACTCTGCCTGGGCAAGCTTCCTAGAGGGGGATGAAGAGCCCCTACCCCTGCCCACCACCCCCGCTCATGCCTTTCTCCAGGATCCTTGTTTAGGGACTTGGGCTTTCAGCACCATTGTCTAGCACCTTCTTTCTGACTGTGTTTCCCCTTCTTTCTTCCAAATGCTTGGAAAACTGTCTGACCACTTTATCTGTGTGGCTCTGGGGGAGGGGGTGGTAAGACTGTTTTCCTTATTAATAGGATGTGTGGGTAACCTTTTGCTTCTAGCCCTGTGGCATTTGGGACTTCTTTAGGCAGGCAGGCCTGGCCATTTTCCAGACCCCTCCCCATAGAAAAGGTCCTGGCCTTTGCTGGTTTCCCCAGAAGCTCACAGGACTAGACCTGGAGGTCTTAGGCCTAGTAAGCAAATCCTCATCCTACTTGGGTAAGAAGCAGGCCCCCATTAACAATATCCAGAAAGCCTTGATTTTGGATTCCAACCAGCTGCCGTAATCCCTGCAGATGAATTCTTTGGGGCAGCGTGGTGGCCCTGACCTTCCTCCTGTAGATGGCTCTCTTCTTTTCAAGAGCTTTGACAGTGATTGAGGGAGGAGGTGAGAGGTAAGGAAGGTGGTGTTATTAGTGAGTGATAAGCAAGAGACAGAAATAAGCAGCAAAAGACCCTTCTGCCTGTCTCACTCTGCACCCCCCGCCTGGCCCTCTTTGAGTTTCAGCTGCACTGGTCTTTGCTTGGTGCTCCTGAGCTTCCTCCTGCCCCAGGATCTTTGCACACGCTATTGCCCCTGCTTGGAACAGCATTCCCACCTTTTCCACCTCATAGTCTAGTCAATTCTCCTTTGTCCTTAAGTTCTCAGCTTAAACATCAGACGCAGTGTTGGTTAGCACCCAGTACCCCTACTTCTTTTTCAGAACACTTCACAGTCATGATGTTGTGGCTAGCTGTGGGATTATCTGAGAAATGTTTGACTCTCCCATTAGATCAGCAGTTCTTAAGCCTGGGTAGAATTCAAGGGGTCTGTGAATGCAGATGGGAAAAAAGTTGCATCTTTAGTTGAACTAACCTTCAACCAAAATGGAAATTACAGGTATTTGCCTATCACATTACACTTGTGAGAGATATTTTGAAAAATCATTTATACTCAACACTAATCCAAAATTACAGGAGTTGAGTTTTGTTATATAATGCATTGTGAAAGACACACATAGATTACCATATTCCAAATTTGATTGTAATATAGCAATCTAGATTACTATAAATATCTTAGTGATCTTTTGTAATGTATAGTATGCATTTAAAAACATCTTTCTTAAAGGAGTCCATAGGTTTTCTCAGACTTCCAAGGAGTCCATGGCACATAAAAGGTTATAACCCCAGCCCAGACACAGAGATCCACGAGGGCAGGCTGTGTTTGTTTCATTTGCTGCTGAATCCCCCAAACCTAGCACAGTTACTGGCACAGACGGGGAATCTAAGAATGTTCTCTAAATGGGCCGGGCTCATGCCTGTAATTCCAGCACTTTAGGAGGCCGAGGGAGGCAGATCACTTGAGGTCAGGAGTTCAAGACCAGCCTGGCCAACATGGTGAAACCCCGTCTCTACTAAAAATACAAAAATTAGCAGGGCATAGTGGTGCGTGCCTGTAATCCCAGCTACTCGGGAGGCTGAGGAAGGAGAATCACTTGAACCCAGGAGGTGGAGATTGCAGTCAGCCGAGATCACACCACTGCACTCCAGCCTGGCTGACAGAGCAACACTCCATCTCAAAAAAAAAAAAAAAAAAAAAAAAAAAAAGAAAGTATTCTCTAAATGAACAAATAAATTGGGGGAAGATCTCCACCTCCCCCATTATAAATTACCCAAGTAGAGAGAAAGAGACATAGTCTTGTACCACATCCTCCCTACCTCACTTCTCCATGACTAGAAGATTTTAACTTGATGGTATATAATTGTTGGGGAGAAATACCTGAATTCTCACCCCTGGTCCTGCAGTAAAGGAGCTTGTTTCTAATGAGGTCATAAGAAGGAAAAAGTTCCCTCTTCCCTGTCCCACTTTCCATGGTCTGGGGAGGCGCGTCCCTACAGTGGTTCCTGTAACTGTGGGCTGCCTTCCAAGGCACCTGCTGCAGGCTCCAGACTTTCCTACCTTGATTTGTGGGTGGTCTGCATTTCCTTATAAGCAGAATTACTCTTGTTTTGTTTCAGCACTGACAAGAGGCTGCAAGGCAAAACGAGTCCTTTAACAAGCCGCTGAATTAATGAAGCTTTTGTGCAGTAACTACGTGTGAGAGGAGGGGGAATTCTCTTTCTAGAGCAAGAATCTTCAGACTCTACTGAGCTCAGCACTCACCTGGAGAGTTTGCTAAGAATACAGATTCCTCGGCCACATTTTCTGGGACTTGAATCATTGCCTGGACGGGGGCCCCAGAAGGTGCATTTAGCTCACACATATAGGTAGGTACACACACACACCCTCTCCTAAAATTCCCCACCATACAGAAAATACTGTGAAATAATGCCCACCTGAAGTGCTTGTTAAAAAAATATAGCTACTGGCCAGGCGTGGTGGTTCATGCCTGTAATCCCAGCACTTTGGGAGGCCGCGGCGAGCAGATCACTTGAGGTCAGGAGTTCCAGACCAGCCTGGCCAACATTGCAAAACCCCGTCTCTACTAAAAACACAAAAATTAGCTGGGCATGGTGGTGCATGCCTGTAATCCCAGCTACTTGGGAGGCTGAGGTGGGAGAATCGCTTGAACCAGGGAAGCGGAGGTTGCAGTGAGCCGAGATCGTACCACTTCATATAAATACACACACACACACACACACACACACACACACACACACACACACACACATATATATCTTGCTACCTCTGGATATTCTGATTCCGTGGGTTCTGGGATGAGGAAGGATAGAAATCTGTATTTTTCACAAGTAACCCAACTGCTTCTGATCTTCAGGGACACTGCTACAAGATTTTAAGAAAAGGCTGTATTTTTAGATGACTAGGGGCAGCCCGGCCTTGAGGCTGGGGGCTGGATGTGCTGGCTTGTGGGGATTTCTGAAAGCCCCACAGTTCGATATCAGCCTTGATGGGAGCAGATTTGGGATCTAAAGTGAGACAGGAATCCAGCTCTAAAGTGAGGGGCAAAAGAGAATCTGCAGCTTTTCCTAACCGTCTCTCTGTAGCTCTGTATTGAAGCTTCAATATCTGCTGCCTTAGCAAAAGATTAGGGAGATTTTTTTTCCCAGAGGAATTTATGAGGAAGGGAAACTTCAACACATTCTTGCTCTGTAACCATGGTTATTTTATCATTAAATTGAAAGCAGAGGCCATGTGATGGGTCTCATGAGAACCAGGTTCTAGTGTGGTTTTGTCTTTGAAGACCTTGTGGAAGTCACTGCTTGTTGCTCTTTGACATCTGTGAGATGGAGTCATGGTAATGGTGAATGTACCTGTCTCAGCAGGAGAAGATTCCATGGGGCAACATGTGTGGGATAAAAGTAACAACCGTCCTCACCACCATCCCCACCACCAACCTCACTGCCATTTATTGAATACTTACTCTATGCCAGGCACATGGTAGTATGTTATATAAATGCATTATCTGATTAAATGCTTAAAATGTTTCATTGAAGTAGATGTTATTTCCATAACATTAGTAATATTTTACAGGGATAATATCTAATTCTCACTACAACCCTTTGGGATAGGCTGCTAATGAGCCTCATTTTACAGAATGAGAATCAGACTCAGAGAGGTGAAGCAACTTACCCAACATCACCCAGCAATTAGTCATGGCCATGGAGACTGACCTTCGTTTGTCTGGTTCCAAAGCCAATGCTTTGATGTGACACAATCTCATTTTATAGATGAGAAAACTGAGGTTTAGAGAAAGGCTAGATGACTTGTCCAAGGGCCGCAGGTTTTGGATCCATGTCAGTCTGACTCCAAAGCCAGTGCTTGTGCTGTGAGTTCTTACAAAGGAAGGAACCTCATTGAGCTGATGCTTCATTATTATTGTCTGTCTCTAATGCTTACAAATCAGGCACAGCAGTGGGGGCCTTATGGGTCAAGGTTGCATCTGAGTGCCTCCAAGTGCCACCTTCCAGAGAAGCCCCAATGAGAGTTGAGGCAGCAGCCAGCGAATTCATCGTTCGCAAGCAGAGGTGAGGTATGATGCACGTGAAAGTGCACAGTGAACTGTAATTATGGTAATAACAATAACCAATAAGTCATAGTTGGCATCCCAGTGGGCTGAAGGCAATGATGAACCTCTTCTAGTGCCTCATTTATTTCCACAAAGGAATTTGCTTACTCAAAGGAATCCACACTTAGGAAGGGAACTCTGGCTCTAGGCTGTGTGCTCTCTGGGGCTTTTAGAGGTCAGAAGTGTGGTGGACGCGGCTTCCCACCAGAAAGAGGATGTCTTAGGTTCAGGTCTGGTAGTACCTCCTTATGAGCCAATCATATCAGTTGCCGGCTTGAAACTTCAAAGGATTCCTGCTGCTCTTAGAATAAAAACCAGAGTCCTTGAGTTTCATCCCTTTTTGGCTGCATTCCAGTTCCTTGAAGGTGTTGTGGTCCCTTTTGACCACATTTGCACATGTGCTGCCTATAATACTCTCTTCCCCACCTCCCTACCCACCCATGCCAGCCTCATCAGGCTGGCTCATTTACATGCTTCATCCAAATCTCAGCTTAAAGCTTCTTCCTTGGAGGAAACTTCTCTGATCCCCATCCCCAACCCAGACTAGGTCAAATGCTCTTATTATTTGTTCTCACAGTTTCAAGCTTTCCTTTCATGGACACTTCTCACAATAATAATGAGTACACAGCCCACACGTGTTCGTAAGTATTCACTCAAAGGATGAAGGAATAACCAGACGATTCCTGAGAGGCAGTGTGGCTGAGTGGCAAAGAGAAGAATGGTTTTTGGAATTAGAAATATCTGGATTTGCCAGGTATGGTGATTCACACCT
The DNA here is from genome assembly GCF_007565055.1 of Rhinopithecus roxellana. Classification (NCBI taxonomy): domain Eukaryota; kingdom Metazoa; phylum Chordata; class Mammalia; order Primates; family Cercopithecidae; genus Rhinopithecus; species Rhinopithecus roxellana. The sequence goes on from NC_044558.1 coordinate 86,189,246, forward strand.
GTAATCCCAGCATTTTGGGAGGCCGAGGTGGGAGGATTGCTTGAGCCAGGAGTTTGAGACCCGCCCGGGCAGTATAGCGAGACCCTGTCTCTGCAAAATAAAAAAAAAAAAAAAATTCACCAGGTGTGGTGGTGTGTGTCTGTAGTCCCAGTTACTTAGGAGGCTGAGTTGGGAGGCTCACTTGAGCCCAGGAGTTGGAGGCTTCAGTGAGCTATGATTGTGCTGCTGCACTTCAGTTTGGGCAACAGAGCGAGACCCTGTCTCTAAAACAAAAATAAACCGGTAAGAAAGGTCTAGATTAGAGTCATGACCTTATCATTCACTAGCTGAGTGACCTTGAACTAGTCACATAGGCTCTCTGGGCCTCATTTCCTGATTTGTAAAATAAAGATAACAGTACCTACCTTGTAGGATTATTGTAAGAACTCAGAGAGGTGATACACATAAACAACACAGCTCAGTGCCCGTCACAGAGAAAATGCTCAACAGCTGGCAACTACTACTGTTAATGTGATTGCTATTATTCTAAGCTTTATTTGCCCCAGGAGTCAAGAGCACATACCTGGGTGCTTTCCTTTGCGTCCCATTTTCTATCGTGATTGTCCTCCGGGCATCTTCCCGAACCATCTCCAGGAGCTTCTGCAGATCTGATGAGAATATGAGAGGTCACTCTTGACCAGAAGCCATGCCTGAGACAGGATTGTGCAGGACAGGGTGCAGCCCCCAAGCTGGGGTCACCTCTACTCCTGAGGGTTGGGGATCTGGAGAGGGATTCCACTGGGCTCCAGAAGAGGTGGCTCATAGTGTTGGGCATGTTGCAAATCTAACCATGCCATGCCCCTGCTTAAGACCCATCAGTGGCTCTCTGTGTTACCTTTGGCTAATGCCTGTAACGCCAGTACTTTGAGAGGTCAAGGCGGGCAGATCACTTGAGGCCAGGAGTTTGAGACCAGCCTGGCCAACATGGTGAAACCCTACCTCTAAAAAAATATAAAAATTAGCTGGGTGTGGTGGTGGATGCCTGTGATCTCAGCTTCTTGGGGAGCTGAGGCATGAAAATTGCTCGAACCTGAGAGGCAGAGGTTGCAGTGAGCTGAGATCGTGCCACTGCACTCCAGCCTGGGTGATACAGTTAGACTCTGAATCAAAATCATAACAATAATAATAAAATAAGAAATAAAGCTTAAATAAATTATTTCAACACAGCCTGTGAGGCCTGCCAGGATCCAGCTACTCTTTTTATCCCCGGTTTCATCTCCCTTCCCTTCCCCACCTTCGACTCTACTGCAGCCGGAGAGAACTGTTTCCAAACCTGAGAAGGAATCATCTTGCTCAGGAAAACCCTCTCTGATCTCCGTAGGCCTGAATTTTTAAACCAGCAATCCACAGGCTGAATTCAGCTTACAAATGTGTTTTATTTGATTCCATGCGGATGCCAACCTTTTTTTTTTTTTTTTGAGACGGAGTCTCGCTCTGTCGCCCAGGCTGGAGTGCAGTGGCCTGATCTCAGCTCACTGCAAGCTCCGCCTCCCGGGTCTACGCCATTCTCCTGCCTCAGCCTCCCGAGTAGCTGGGACTACAGGCGCCCGCCATCTCGCCCGGCTAATTTTTTGTATTTTTTAAGTGGAGACGGGGTTTCACTGTGTTAGCCAGGATGGTCTCGACCTCCTGACCTTGTGATCCGCCCGCCTCGGCCTCCCAAAGTGCTGGGATTACAGGCTTGAGCCACCGCGCCCGGCCGGATGCCAACCTTTTAACACTGGAAGATTTCACATGAAAATCGAGACCTCCAGCTTCCCTAGAAAAGAGTCTGAGATGGGACTACACTGCCCCCATTCCTGCTGCATGCTGGACATGCCTTTAGATAGGTGAGTGTTCTCCATTTCCCCACAGCTCCCACCACTCCTCCTTGCCTTCGCCTAACTTTTATTTTCATATTTAGTATTGATTTTGGCTGGGTGCAGTGGCTCACACATATAATCTCAGCACTTTGGGAGGCCAAGGTGGGAGGATTGCTTGAGTTCAGGAGTTCGAGGCCAGCCTGGGCAACATGGAGAAACCACCATCTCTACTAAAACAAAAATATAAAATATTAGCTGGGCATGGTGGGGTGCACCTGTATTCCCAGCTATTCAAGAGGCTGAGGTGGGAGAATCACCTGAGCCTGGGAAGTCAAGGCTGCAGGGAGCCAAGATCATACCACTGCTCTCCAGCCTGAATGACAGAGTGAGACCCTGTCTCTGAAAAAAGAATATTGTTGATTTTTGTATAGTGTAGAAATATTTCTTCATACCTGACTGTTACGGGTTGAAATGTGCGACCCTCTCTGCCAAGATATGCTGAAGTCGATGACCTTATTTGGAAATAGGGTCACTGCAGATGTAATGACCGTTGTGTCATTTAACAATGGGGACACATCTTGTGAAATGCATCATTAGGCGATTTTGTCATTGTGTGAACATTATAGAGTGCACTCACACAAACCTAGATGGCGTAGCTTAGTATACACCTGGGCATAGCTTACTATACACTTGGTACATACAGCTTTTTTGTTCCCAGGCCACGAACCTGTACAGCATGTTACTGTACTGAATACTGTAGGCAATTATAATACAATGTTAAGTATTTGTGTATCTAGGGATAACATAGAAAAGGTACAGCCAAAATAGGGTATAAGAGATAAAAAATAGTACACAATATAGGGTACTTATCATAAATGGAGCTTCCAGGACTGAAAATTGCTCTAGGTGAGTCCGTGAGTGTGTGGTGAGTGAATTCGAAGGCCTAGGACATTACCATGGACTTTATAAACACTGTACATTTAGGCTACACTAAATTTACCAAAAATGTTTTTCTTTCTTCAATAATAAATTAAACTTAGCTCACTGTACTTTTTTACTTTATAAGCATTACATTTTTTAAACTTCTTGACTCTTTTGTAATAACAGCATAAAACACAAACACATTTTATATCTGTAAAAAACGTTTTTAATATCCTTATTCTATAAACATTTTTCTATTTTAAAAAATTTTTTACTTTTAAAATATTTTTGTTAAAAACTAAGGGCAGATGCTGTGGCTCATGCCTGTAATCCCAGCACTTTGGGAGGCCGAGGTGGGTGGATCACCTGATGATGGGAGTTCAAGATCAGCCTGGCTAACATGGTGAAACCCTGTCTACTAAAAATACAAAAAAAAAAAAAAAATTAGCCAGGTGTGGTGGCAGGTGCCTGTAATCCCAGCTACTTGGGAGGCTCAGGGAGGAAAATCACCTAAACCCGGGAGGTGGAGGTTGCAGTGAACCGAGATTGTGCCACTGCACTCCAGCCTGGGCAACGTGAGTGAAACTCTGTCTCAGGGAAAAAAAAAAAGAAAAGAAAAGAAAAGGAAACTAAGCCACAAACACACACATTAGCCTAGGCCTCTACAGGGTCAGAATTATCAATATCGCTGTCTTTCACCTCTACATCTTGTCCCCCATAAGTTCTTCAGAGGCGGTAACAAGTAACACACATGGAGCTGTCATCTCCCATGGTAACAATGCCTTCTTCTGGAATATCTCCTGAAGGATCTACCTAGGGCTGTTTTACGATTCACTTTCTTTTTATAAGTAGAAGGAATACACTCTAAAATCACAATAGAAAATAAAGTACAGTACTTACATAAACCAGTACCATAGTCATTTTATCATTATCAAGTACAGTACTATGTACTGTACATAATTGTGTTATACTTTTATATGCAGTACAGACCTGTGAATAGCATAGTGTGCTATGATATCATGATGGCTAAGATATATTAAACAATAGGATTTTTTCAGCTTCACTCTACTCTTATGGGATTACTGTCGTATATGTGGTCCATTGTTGACCGAATCATTGTCATGTGACACGTGATTGTAGTTAAGTCAAGGTGATGTCATATTGGAGTAGGATGAACCCTCTATCCAATGACTAGTGTCCTTATAAATAGGAAAGAGAGATACATAGGGAAATGGTGGCTATGTGATGACAGGGGCTCTAGATTCAAGTGATGCATTTATGAACCAAGGAATGCCAAGGATTGCCAGCACCCACCAGAAAAGTCAAGGAACGATTCTGTCCTGTGGATTTCGGAAGATGCATGGCCCTGTGGACACATTGGTTTGGATGTTTAGTATCCAGAGCTATGAGACAAAAAGTTTCTGTTGTCAGAAATTTTACAGCTGCTGTAGGAAATGAACACACTGACACTCCCAAAAGCTGGAAAATGAAATAGAGATGGAGTAAGCTACGTGCCTCAAGAAAAGTGGGAGAGTGGAAGTGAATGGTCCTGTCTTATGTCGATACATATTTGCAAATCCCTGGATATCTCAATTCTTTCCATTCCCTAGCATGGAATCTGCTTTGATACAAAACCATGAGCTTTGGGACTGCTTTTTCAGAATGTTTGTAGCTGTCCACGGTGCTGACATGTAACAGTGTGAGGTTGTCCTTTGATGACCGTGACTACTCCAGAATTTCTCCCCAGATTTATGAACAAGAAGAGGGAAGAAGGGACTTAGAGTGAGAAGAGGAGAAAATACATAGAGAGCCATTGGAGATCAGAGATATATCAAGAAATAAAAGAGAGGAGACTTTTGAGATGGTTTTTAAATAATTCCAGGAACTAAGAAGAAAACTACGACAGCCAACTACTGGAACTGGAGCAACCAAAGGGAGAGCCTTAAACATGTATTCCTAGTGGTGCAACCTGATTACATCTCAAAATGAACAAATATGCTAGATGGCTGTCTCCACTGCATAAAATAATTTTTGATTTTAATTTTCTGTCTTTGTGGGAAATATTGGTGGCTTGTACCATCTCAGAACAGAGAGCAGTGTGGCTGATGTTGGTTTCACGGAATTTTGATAGATCTATCACATTTTCCTCCCTCCTCTGGGGTTCTGGAAGAATGCTGTCTTCCCATCTCCATCCATTGCATCTGGTAGGTTGCCCACCTGTGGATTCCTGCAGCACACTGTCCTTCTGACCCCCATCACAGCATTGATTTCATGTGATAGCCATTTTCTGTTCACTTGCAGGTCTTCCCCTCTAGGCTGTGAGTTCCTTGATGTCGGGGGCCACATTTTATTTGTCTTTTTATTGATAGCACCTGGCAGCATGCTTAGCACATGGGGTCTCAGTCAATAGTTGCTAAGCGTAAAAGTGAACAACTAGGGAGAAAATAGAGGGGAGGATTTGGGACTATGTGTTAGATTTGGATATTGATGAACAATGACAATACCAGTGCAGACACCTCATTCCTTAGTGGATACCTGCAGTTGACTCAAGCTCAGATGTTAAAAGCCATACCTGGAAGGGGGTCATGAAGCCTAGTGCTTCCCAAGACCATTTGTGTGTTGTGTACATCCAGCTTTGCATATTAACGCAATTACTGGATGCTAGGAAAGAATGCCTTTCCTTAGTGACTTTGGAGCCATCTAGGCTGTGATAAATGTCAGCATTAAGCCATTTTCTACTCCAGCTCTCAATTTGCGGGCATGATTCCATTTAACCTGAACTTGACCTTTATTTTTGTCTTGTCATGCCCACCTTCCCTAGAGCCACAGGTCCTAGAATCCTTGGAGTGTGTCCAGAAGCCTATTAGCAAGGGAGCTGTGATTGGTTCTCCTAGTTTCTTCCCTTCTCTTTGGAGCCGAGCAGCAACATCTGACTGCTCCACCACTCCTACCCCCAACGCATAAGCAAACCAGCCTAAGGGCGGGTGGATATGGATATCAGCAAATGAGTACAGCTACCTGGTACATCAAGCAGCCCTCCCAGAGCACCAGATGTCAAATTATATCCCCAGAGAAAAAAATCCTGACTTCCTTTCTCCATTTCCCATGCCCAGCCTGTCTAAGAATCTCACCCTTGAATGCCTGAATCCATTTCTTCTTTTTGGGGAGGGGGAATAGAGGAGGTCTTTTTGTCATATGGGGCTAGTTTGAAGGGAAACATGAGATGGCATAGGACTCATATTTTGAGTTGTTATTTAAGTGAGTTTCTCCCTAATCGTTCCAAGACTCAGAGCTTCAAGACCAGCAGGAGGAATAGCCTGGGCTTTTGTTTCTTGGGAATCTTCCTGCCATTGATTTGGGGAGGGGTCATTCCACAGAGAGGCTGCAACCTGCTGTCTCCAATGATTGGCATCCACAAAGACTTCATTATTCAGAAGCCTTGGAAATTAGACCTTGGTCAAATAGTGTGTCTCTCAGAATAGGACTCATGAATTCAGAATCAACTTGAGGAGGTTTTAGAAGGCAAGAGAGGCTGGGAAATTAATCTACTTTTGTCAAGGCTGTGACAAATGGGATGGAGGTTAAGGTATAAATGGAGGAAAAGGTTTGGGAGGCTAAAGTAGCAAACTTTTCCTCTCAGAGGAAATTCACTTTTTTTCAGTCATTTTTGTGTTCCTACGGCGTGCTAGGATAAAGGTAAATAAGAGGTCACTGTTGCACACCTGCAGGGAGCTCACATTCCTTTTCCCCTTCTTTCTTAGTAATTGAACTGTGATTCTTTCTATGCGTATAAGGGGAAGCATTTGCTAGCTCATTTTTTTCAACATCCTTTGCAGCTGGGCATGGCCCTGTGACTAAGTTCTGGGCAATGAGATTTTGGTAGAAGTGTGATATAGGGCTCCTGAGTGGACTGCTTAAACTCCGCTGGGAATGGACACTTTCGTACTTTGCTTAATTCCTTTTACTTCCATCCTAGAATGTGAGTGTGATGGCTGGAGTTCTGGCAGCCATGGTGGACTATGAAGTGATGTTAAGGATGACACAGAAGAAAGCGGGGAAAGTAGGATCCCTGATGATCTATCGAAGCCACCTTACCAGCCCTGGACTGATCTTCTTAAACCTGTACAAAAAATAAGCTTTTATCTTTTTTAAGCCACTGTTTTTTAGGTCTCTGTACTGAGCCATAAGAAGTTCCTACTGGATACAGTGAGATGCATTTTAAGTTAAAATTAATAATTCAATAAAAGCAAATACTAACTACTAAGAGACAAGCGAAAAGGAAACCTGGGTGAGTCAGAGAAGTCTTTACAGAGGAGTGAACATTTGAGCTGGGTCTTGAAGGTTCAGCAGGAGTCCACCAGACTGAAGGGTCAAGGATGAACAGGCATTTCAAGTAGAGAAAGTCATCCAAGAGTGTGCATTGTTTAAAAAGAAGAAAGTGTTTTGATGAGGTTGGAGTGCCCCACTTAAGGTGTGAACTAGCGGCCGGGCGCGGTGGCTTAAGCCTGTAATCCCAGCACTTTGGGAGGCCGAGACGGGCAGATCACGAGGTCAGGGGATCGAGACCATCCTGGCTAACATGGTGAAACCCCGTCTCTACTAAAAATACAAAAAACTAGCTGGGCAAGGTGGCGGGCGCCTGTAGTCCCATCTACTCGGGAGGCTGAGGCAGGAGAATGGTGTAAACCCGGGAGGCGGAGCTTGCAGTGAGCTGAGATCCGGCCACATCACTCCAGCCTAGGCGAAAGAGCGAGACTCCGTCTCAAAAAAAAAAAAAGGCGTGAACTAGCAAGAGCTGACCTGGGCAGCCTGGGACAAGATCAGAGGTAATGTATTAGAGAAAAGGCAGAGTCATTGAAAGATGTTGAGCTAGAGAGAACTATATCAGGTTTTTCATTTAGAAAGTCCCTTCTGACTCAACATGGAGAAAAATAAGTAGGTAAAGGCAGGACAAGAAGCAGGGAAACTAGTTAGGAGGCTGTTGCTGTTTTCTAGGTGAGAAGAGAGACCCTAGACCAGAGGTCCAAAACTCAGGTGGCCTTCAGGGGCCAGATACCAAAAATGAGTGACACAAGTTGATGTAAAAAAAATCAGTTTGCTCTCTTGGTCCATCTTTTATTGTTTATTTTTTCCTGAAGACTTGGGTAAAGCAGAGCAATCAAATTTGACTTGAGGGCCAGATTTCTTGGGTTCAAATTCCACCTTCATCACTTGCTAGCTGTGTGACTTGGGGCAAATAACTTAACCTCTCTGTGCCCCGATGTTCTCATTGGCAGAGTAGGCATAAAGAAGTTCTTGTGAGGATTAAATGAATTAATGTACATATAAAGGAGCTGATACAAAAATACTTTTAAGTGTTAGTTATAGTTTTATCATCATCATCATCATCATCATTCTAAAGAAAACAATAGGGCAAATGTGATAATAAATATTCATACACTCAGCCAACCAGAGCAATGAGTGGGGCAATAGGGAGTGATGAAGACTGTGAAAAACTGGAGAACACAAACCTCACTTAAAGGGACCAAGCTCCAGTTGAATGTTGTCATTCAGGGTTGCAGGCCCACTGTTACCACAAGGAGTAATTTATTTTATTTGTAGAGATGGGGTCTGGCTATGTCAGCCAGGCTAATCTCGAACACTTGGCCTCAAGTGGTCCTCCTGCCTTGGCCTCTCAAAGTGCCAGGATTATGAGTGTGAGCTGCCATATCTGGCCAAGAGTGTTTTGTTTGTAAAAAGTAGAAGTTTTAGGTAAAATATCTTAATCTTTAAAAGTCACAGCTACTTTTCAAAAAAACACAAATTTTTGTGTATGCTACACAAAACTTAAGTGTCAGGATCTCTGTATGTGCCCCTAGTTTTCTATCTTCAAGACAAAAGCAAAAGGTTTGAAGAGGGTAGGGTTTGCGGGAGTTTTAGGAGACAGCACTGATCAGAGCAGGTGAGTGATTGGATGTGAGAGGAAAGTGGCTACTGGGGACAGGCCTTCGGTGTTGCAGGTGCCTAGAGAGATGCTCCATTTACCCCTCCCCTCACTGCAAAGTCTCATTCCTCTGCTACTCCCTTCTGCCACCAGCGCTAGTGTTCTGTTTGTCCCAGGAGAACCATGTGCAAGCTCTGGGACAGGGGCGGGCCCTTGAAGTTGGGCTGTCGCTCTACTCTTCTTATCTAAGAGCAAAGCTTTTAGAGTTGAAAAAAATAGTGACGACATAGATATAACACCAATAACCACACAAACACCTTGGAAAAGTAAATCAGGTCTAGTCTCTCCTGTACTGAAAACTTTCCGGATACTTCCTCTTGCACCTGGAGTAATTCTAAAGTCTTACTTGCTCCACAAACGCCCTGCATGCTGTGGCCCCTGCCTCCCTCCCCAGCTTCAGGTCTTCAGGTCTCAGTTCAAACCTCAGACCTGAGAGAGTCTTCCTTGATTACCCTTGCTAATTTAGCTTCACACCCACCAATAGTCTCTCTCTATCTCAGCATCCTGTTGTATTCTCTTCTGAGCTATTATTATTATTTTATTATACTTTAAGTTCTAGGGTACATGTGCATAATGTGCAGGTTTGTTACATATGTATACCTGTGCCATGTTGGTGTGCTGTACCCATCAACTCGTCAGCACCCATCAACTCGTCATTTACATCAGGTATAACTCCCAATGTAATCCCTCCCCCCTCTCCCCTCCCTGTGATAGGCCCCGGTGTGTGATGTTCCTCCCCTTCCCGAGTCCAAGTGATCTCGTTGTTCAGTTCCCACCTATGAGTGACAACATGCAGTGTTTGGTTTTCTGCTCTTGCGATAGTTTGCTGAGAATGATGGTTTCCAGCTGCATCCATGTCCCTACAAAGAACACAAACTCATCCCCCTCTATGGCCGCACAGTACTCCATGGTGTACATGTGCCACATTTTCTCAATCCAGTCCGTCACCGATGGACACCCGGGCCAATTCCAAGTCTTCGCTACTGTGAACAGTGCCGCAACAAACATACGTGTGCATGTGTCCCTACAGCAGCATGATCTATAATCCTTTGGGCATACACCCAGCAATGGGATGGCTGGGTCATATGGTACCTCCAGTTCTAGATCCTTGAGGAATCGCCACACTGTCTTTCATAATCCGAGCTCATATTATATGCAATTGCCTTGCTAGTTACAACTTTCTTTCTTTCTCTCTCTCTCTCTCTTTTTTTTTTTTTTTTGAGATGGAGTCTTGCTCTGTTGCCAGGCTGGAATGCAGTGGTGTGATTTCAGCTTACTACAACCTCTGCCTCCTGGGTTCAAGTGATTCTCCTGCCTCAGCCTCCTGAGTAGCTGGGACTACAGGCTCACACCACCACGCCCAGCTAATTTTTGCATTTTTAGTGGAGACGGGGTTTCACCATGTTGGCCAGGATGGTCTCGATCTCTTGACCTTGTGATACGCCTGCCTCAGACTCCCAAAGTGCTGGGATTACAGGTGTGAGCCACCATGCCATGCCATGACTTTCTTTTTTATTACTTTATTTATTTTTATAGACATGGTCTCACTCTGTTGTCCAGGCCGGAGTGCAGTGGCACAACCATAGTTCACTGCAATCTTGAAATCCTGGACTCAAGTGATCCCCCATCTCAGCCTCCCAAGTAGCTAGGACTACAGGCATGTGCCACCATGCCTGGCTAATTTTGAAAATTTTTCATGTAGAGATGGGGTCTCACTATTTTGCCCAGACTGGTCTCAAATTCCTGGACTCAAGTCATCCTCCTGCCTTGGCCTCCCAAAATATTGGAGTTACAGGCATGAGCCACTGCACCCAGCCTATGGATTTCTTATTTATCATTTGTCTCTTCTAAAACGTAAGCTTGGGAAGGGTGGGTACTCAAGTAACTCAGTTTTGGGCACACAGTAGGTGCTCAAAAACTATGTGTTAAATGAAAGAAGAATCAAGAAATCCGTAAGTGGACAGGAAGCTGAGGTGGGAGGGTTGTTTGAGCGCAGGAGTTTGAGGCTGCAGTGAGCCATGACTGTGCCTCTGCATTCCAGCCTGGGCAACAGAGTGAGACCCTGTCTCTAAAAGAGAGAGAGGGAGAGAGAAAAGAAATATATAAGAATCACATATCTGCTGATGGTCTATCTTAGTTTCTTCCCATCTCAGATACTACTTCTTCTGTTCAGAAAACAGCTTTTCGGGGCTTGGGACCTTTCCCAGCCCCCTGTTGATAGGCAGGGGCGGTGGGAATTTTTCCCATCGGCAGTCATTACTCTGAACCCTCATCACCCAGTGGACTTTTGCACTTCTGCTCACTTCCGTCTTTGACCATCAGGGCCCCACACAGATTCTTGGTCTGCCTTGACCTCCTTTTTCGCCTCCTTGAATCTATGCGATGCCCAATCCTTGTCACTCAGCCCAGCCTTGGCTGCCACAGGCATTCCAGATGGTGTGATAGAGAACACTGGCCGAGGCCGGGTGCGATGGCTCAAGCCTGTAATCCCAGCACTTTGGGAGGCCGAGACGGGCGGATCATGAGGTCAGGAGATCGAGACCATCCTGGCTAACACGGTGAAACCCCGTCTCTACTAAAAAAAATACAAAAAACTAGCCGGGCGATGTGGCGGGCGCCTGTAGTCCCAGCTACTCAGGAGGCTGAGGCAGGAGAATGGGGTAAACCCGGGAGGCAGAGCTTGCAGTGAGCTGAGATCCGGCCACTGCACTCCAGCCTGGGCGAGAATGCGAGACTCTGTCTCAAAAAAAAAAAAAAAACAAAAAAGGGAGAACACTGGCCAAACAGGCAGGTTCAGCTGGACACTACTGAGGGAACACAGCAGATGGGGAGAAAGCAGGAAGATGTCCCATGCATCAGAGTCAAGAATTTTGTGGTGGGCCATTCCTCCTTCATGTCCCTGTCTTACCCTCTCTTCTTTCTACCTTCTCCATCTTTCTGTATGAATCCTTCTGGATCCTTCTCCTGCTTTTCCTATCTCCTTTTACTATACAAGCTCAAGCCAGAAAGTTCTGAAAATGAATGTTTTATGTGACTTATGGAATCCAGTCACGATTCTATCTAGTAGAGGTCCACAGCACCCCACTCAAAATATTGTGCAAAATTGTATATATGTGTATGTTTGAATTTTTTTCTTGTGTGAGGTCTCATAGATTTCAATGAATTTTCCTTTTTTTTCCTTCCTTTCCTCCTTCCCCCTTCCCTTCTTCTCTTCTTTTCTTTTCTTTTCTCTTTTTGAGACAGGGTCTTGCACTGTTACCCAGGCTGGAGTAAAGAAGCAAATCACAGCTCACGGTAGCCTCTACCTCCTAGGCTCAAGCTATTTTCTCACCTCAATCCTCTACCTCCTAGGCTCAAGCTATCCTCCCACCTCAGCCTCCTGAGTAGCTGGAACCACGGGCACATGTCACCATGCAAGGCTAATTGTTTTTTTTTTTTTGGAGAGGTTTCACCATGTTGCCCAAGCTGATCTCAGATTCCTGAACTCAAGCGATCTGCCCACCTCCACCACTCAAATATCTGGGATTACAGACATGAGCCACCATGCCTGGCCTAATTGGATATTTTTTAAGGGACTTGCCTCCCTCAAATTTTGAGCCACTGAAAAGGCTTTTTCAGGGTGTAGATCACAGGGCAATGCAACTTCCATCTATAAAATGTTCAGAAAGCCAAATCAGTAGAGACAGAAAGCAGGTTTGTGGTTGCCTGGGGGCTCTGGGTAAGAAGGGCAGAAGCTTTTCTTTCGGGTGGTTGGAAATGTTCTGAAATTAGATTGTGGTGATGGTTACACAACTCCAAGTTTACTAAAAATCACTGAATTGCACATTTAAAATAAGTGAATTTTATGGTATGTAAATTATATCTCAATAATAAGGCTGTTTAAAAAAGTAGACACCCAATTTCAAAGACTTAGTATAAAAGAGGATATAAAATATTTCGTTAATAATTTTTACATTGGTTACACATTGAAATGATAATGTTCTGTATAAATTGGGCTAAATTTTAAAAAAATGCTTTTTTGAGATGGAGTCTTCCTCTGTGGCCCAGGCTGGAGTGCAGTGGCATGATCTCGGCTCACTGCAACCTCTGCCTCCCAGGTTCAAGCGATTCTCCTGCCTCAGTCTCCCAAGTAGCTTGGATTACCGGCGCGTGCCACCATGCCCAGCTGCTTTTTGTATTTGCAGCAGAGACAGGGTTTCACCATGTTGGCCAGGCTGGTCTCAAACTCCTGACCCCAAATGATCTGCCTGCCTCGGTTTCCCAAAGTGCTGGGGTTACAGGCGTGAGCCACTGTGCCTGGCCTAAATAAAAATATTTTTAAAATTAGCAAAGGGCAGTTGGTGACCACAGGCTGTCTCTGTAGGAGAAATGGCTCAGGGCAACCCAAGTTATGGAGTATATTTCTGATCTCCACTGGGGAAAACAAAGAGGTCCAAGGAAATTGAACAAGGATGGGGGAACCCATGTCACCTTTAAATGACTGGAGGTGGACTTGAGGCAGGAGGGTTTCTTGATGTTTGACTTAAAGGCAAAGGGTCAGGGTAGATGAGTCAGATCTCAGGTAGGACTTACTCATAGACAGAGGTTCGTCATCTGGCTTGGTTGAAGATGACTCATTGTCCTCAATATCCTTGCTGCTGGTCACCTGGGTGTTCACACTCGGGGGCTCATCTGAGCCAGGGTTCACAGAGATCATGCTGCTCTGGGGAGAGGACCCCCCACTGGCCCGACTCAGACTGAGTGTGGAGCCTCGCCGGCTTGGTTTGCGGTTGGTGACTCGCATTGTGGGAATTTTGAATTTCTTGGTCTAAAGGAAAGAGAAGAAAGAGAGGTTTCAGGAAGGAGGGGGGAAAAGATGGAAGAAAGAAAGAAGGGAGGGAAGGAGAGAGGTGGGGAGGGACAACAGACAAAAGCAAAGCCTGGGTCTGACTGTGAATTCCTTCTGGCTCTTTCCAAACACCGTGAGATATATTCTGGATCTGCAGTGACCTTTGGTCACAAATGGAGATAATCTTAAAATGTGTATTATTTGAAGCAAATGTGGCGGAATGTATTCTATTGAACGAGCTCATGGTTGCCCACGAAGTCACCATAGGAAGCCACACGTGTTTTCCATGATGATGTCAAGGCCCAGAACAGGTTGTGACTTTTCTTTTGTAATAACGATTGGAGTTGATTTTCAAACTGTATATAAGGATGGGTCTAATTTTTCAACTAATCTTGGTTTTGGCTCCAGATTCCATGTATATACTTCTTGGTTCCCAAGTTGACACCTGGGCCTCAAAGAATAATTCGTAATCATGGAGGTTTTCTAAAGAACACAGAATAGGGAAATTCTAGGCCTGACATTTAGGAAGTCAGTGGGAGGAAGCAGATTTGTCTGGTGCAGTGGCATTCTTGGGGGAGGAGCCATGGTTGTAGTGGGCTAGGACAATTGGATGATAAGTTCTGGAAGGGACTGAGAGGTAGAGTACACACCTACTGTGTGTGTGTGTCTGTGTGTACCTTCCTGTGAGATTGGTGTCACTTCAGAATGCACTGTTTGGGGTTATGTCCTCATATAACTCATCCAAGTTTCAGCGAGGCTCCCTAACCTCCTCAAGGTCACAGCAAGAAAATAGCAGAACCAGAATTCACACCCAAGTCAGGTTAATGCCAAAGCTCATTACTATGCCTGGCTTCAAAATACTTCAAAAGTTTTTTTTCAGTGGCATTGAAAATGCCCTTTATCCTATGCTAATGATTCTTTATGATATTTAAAATGCCAAGTTTAGGCCGGGCGCGGTGGCTCAAGCCTGTAATCCCAGCACTTTGGGAGGCCGAGACGGGCGGATCACGAGGTCAGGAGATCGAGACCATCCTGGCTAACACGGTGAAACCCCATCTCTACTAAAAATACAAAAAACTAGCCGGGCGAGGTGGCGGGCGCCTGTAGTCCCAGCTACTCCGGAGGCTGAGGCAGGAGAATGGCGTAAACCCGGGAGGCAGAGCTTGCAGTGAGCTGAGATCCGACCACTGCACTCCAGCTCGGGCGACAGAGCAAGACTCCGTCTCAAAAAAAAAAAAAAATAAAATAAAATAAATAAAATAAAATAAAATAAAATAAAATGCCAAGTTTACATGGGGGACGAACAGGCCCTCAGATGCCCCAGAAAAATAGCTCAACACAGAGTGGGCTGTAGTTTATATTCACTTAATAGAAATAATTTTATTTGAGCACATTTAAAATGAAAGCTCTTGATGGGTAGACTGGTGTTTTCTTTAGATGAAACTCATAGCGTTTGATACCCTGGGAAACGTGATAGGGAGAAGAGACAGCACTGAAGACCACACCAACATTTAATATACATTGCACAGGGTGGAGAGAATTGTATTCAGCAGAATTCATTTCAGGGAGTCCACTGTATGTGATCAGAAGCAATATTTCAAATGACTACTTTGTAGGGCACTGAATATGAGTGGAACCTTCTTGCACTAGAAGAGGGGAGGGATTTCTTGGTTGCACAGGAGAGGGAGAAGGTTGGGGGAGAGGAGGGAGAAGCTGTGGGCCTTAAGATTTGATCTCTCCTTGTGCCTGCCTCATCTCTCTCAAATCTTCAGTGAAATTCTATACAAATGACAGAATGTTTCAGAATATGATAGACTGGAGAAATGGAATTTGAACTGGATTTAACCAGATCTTCAAGAGGCCATGCAAGTTACAAAATGACTGATCAAGAAAAGTCAAGTACCCAAAGCAGGCATGTCCTCTCCTTTGATAAATTAGGAGCTTGGTACAATGCTCCCATTGTTCTGACACTGCAATTGGTCAAGAGCTTGCCAGGACTGACAGAAGGCCCCTCTACCCTTTATCACTCTGAGGAGAGATGATATCAGAGCTCAGGGATGAATCATGTAGAAGTTGCCTCTTTCCATTTTATCTAGAACAATATGAATTCCTGACTCTAGAAACCAGGCTCTTCAGATCAACGAAATTTTTTTATTTTTATCTTTATTTTTATTTGACAGGATCTCACTCTGTTGCCCAGGCTGGAGTGCAGTAGTGCAATCTTAGCTCACTGCAACCTCTGCCTCCCAGGTTTGAGCTATTCTCTTGCCTCAGCCTCCCAAGTAGGTGGGATTACAGGTGCCCACCACCATGCTTGGCCAATTTTTTTTTTTTTGTTGTTGTTATTTTTGGTAGAGATGGGGTTTCACCATGTTGCCTGGGCTGGTCTTGAACTCCTGAGCTCAAGCAATCTGTCCGCCTTGGTCTCCCAAAGTGCTGGGATTATAGTTGTAAGCCACTGTGCCTAGTAAGATCAATGTAATTTTTGAAGGGTGGACAGATGGTGGCATGGGGTAGCTTGGAATCTTGCAACGAGCACTGGAGTCAGAGTCAGGGGACCTCGGCAGGGGGGGCCTTTAGTACATCACTCTGCCATGCCTCAGTTTCCTCATTTATAAAACTTAGGGGATAGCCTGGGACAATCTCAGAAGAGCCTTCCATATCCAGGATTCTGTGCATATCTTCCTTGAGCTAGGATTTCATCTTATGCTCCCAGAGTTGCCATTAATTAAAATTTAATTAACCACCCTAGCCAGGAAATCCAAAGTTAAGGGCTAACACTTGTGATTAATTGAAAGTGGCAGAAAAATAAAACGTAGGGGGAAGATGTGACAGGCACTTGCTTGCCTTTTATTGAACTGAACCTCTCTAAATTGACTTAAATCCCTAAATGCTGCTTCTCTATTTTTTGTATTTCACTCAGCAGTGGTGTTAACCAGTTGCTATGTTCCATCTCAGTAGGGATTGATTTTTGGCAATGGAGGAAACGAATTTCCTGAAAGGTTCCTACACTTTCTATGAAGTAGGGGTTGCAGACTGGTGGCCCATGGGGAGACATGTTTAGCTACCCAGGATTTTACAAACTGGGAGACTTTTATATAAAAATGTAAGTTTTTTGTTTCTTTTGAAAATGGTAAGCTCTGGGCTCCCATTCTCACAAGGCAAAATGAGCTACAGCTGCACAGAGTTTCTTCCCTTTAGCTGTGCAGGAGTGCTCCAGTTTGCCACAGACCCTATCACTTCCTACTGTATCACACTCAGCCTGATTTTTTATTTTATTAATAACACAATTTGGCCCCTATGAACGCTGCCTACACATATGGAAGAGTGTCAGGGGAAAAGAAGAGTATTATGGGAGCTGGTTGGATTCCCTCTTTCAAAGTCCTCATTTTATAGGTAGAGAAACTGAGGCCCAGTAGAGGGGAAAGAACTTGTCTGAGGTCACACAGTAAACTGAGTCACCATGGCTGAGCCAGGTCTCCTGCAGCCTAATCGAGTGCTCACCCATGCCCAGGGTGGAACGTGCTGCAGCCCAGGGTTTGATCCACAAACTTGAATTCTGTTTTGCAAGAGTTCAAGCACAGCTATTCATTCTCCCCTTCCCCTCCTGCAATTTTAGTGGTGGATATCCCTGAAGGATTTTTTAAAAAGGTTTGTAGCTCCCGCTGCTTTTTCTGTGCGTTTCTGAAGACGGATGCACACTGCATCTCCATAGCAACTTTCTGCCATAAAAACCAAGGCTCTTCTTAAATCTAGGAGCACCCTGATGAAAGCGTAAGAAAATGGTGAAATTCTTCATGAGGGGCAACTGTAATCATGGGGTCAGGGAGAACAGGCGTTGGATGTTTATATGTTTAATAAACTTTGTTTAGTAAACAGACCCAGAATTAACTTCTGGCTCTGCCATTACCCAGCTGGGTAACCTTATGTAAGTCACTTAACCTCTCTGAGACCCCAAATTCCTCCTCTCTCACCTGGGGGTAAGAATAGTGCCCCATAGGGTTATTAAGAGGGCACAACTGGATAATATACCTACAGAAGCATCCTTAGCACAGAACGTAGCCCATTTACAATTATGTTGAACAGTGGCCTCTAAAATTTACATAACCACAGTAATGCTAAGCATTCCCACGTTTTCAAGGTGAGTTTGCCTTATATTTATTTCCTGAAGTTATTCACTAAAGTTGTGAGGTAGGCAGGAAAGCACATCATATCCATTTCATGGGTTAGGGGACAGGTTCAGCAAACACTCTAGTTGTGTGCTCTATTACCTTTACCTACCTTTTGCCATTATTATTATTATTATTATTATTAGGCTTGTTTATTGAGTAGATGAGTTTGGGAGGTCCTGGGTTAGGAATACCTTTGGGTAAAAAGAATCTGTATCTTGGTGTCCTCTTAATAACTGCATGTTCTAGTTTGTAGAAAATCTTGTCTGTTGAATCACTCACGTTGTCTTTTCTTTTTCTTAGAGACAGGATCTCACTCTCTTGCCCAGGTGGGAGGCTGGAGTGCAGTGGTGGGATCATAGCTCACTGCAGCCTCCAATTCCTGGGCTTACATGATCCTCCCACTTCAGCCTCTCTAATACCTGGGACTACAGGCGCACACCACTATGCCCAGCTAATTTTTAAATTTTTTGTCAAGACAGGGTCTTGCTATGTTGCCCAGGCTGGTCTCAAACTCCTGGGCTCAACTGATCCTCCTGCCTTGGCCTCCCAATCCTTTGGGATTACAAGCATGGGCTAGTGTGCCTGGCTTTAATTTTCTGACTGGGTTAAAGAGGAGAGAGAGAGAGGAAGGAATGGAGGGAGGGAGGGAGAGAGGGAGGGAGAAGGAGAGAGAAATGACTGTTATTGATTTAGAAAATAGAGTGAGGTGAGTGCATTTCCTTCTGGTGACATCTTGTTAAGCAGCTGCTTAGCACCCCCTCCTGTCCCCATTATGTAGCGTCCAGCCAAATGTCATTTCTCCTATAATCCCCAGATAACTGTTTTAATTAAATTTACGAAAACCATCCAACAGCATGTGGCTCTGACTTCCCTTCACTCCGAGAACCAACTAGAAAAAAAATTCCCATCAGAGAAAAGACTGACAAAAATACTCAACACAAGCTGGGACCTAGGAGCCAAAGGGTCGCGTGGCGTGTGGTTGGTTACCTTTGGCGCTATGACGAAATTCTCCCATTTCTGTCCCGTGGACTTGGGAGCCAAAGGGTCGCGTGGCGTGTGGTTGGTTACCTTTGGCGCTGTGACGAAATGCTCCCATTTCTGTCCCATGGACTTGTCCTTGTTGATTTTTTTAATGGTGCTCTTGCTTCCACCCGGGTCCCTGAGTGAGAAACAGCTTCATGAGTTTTCCATTTCCAGAGCCTCGGTTTATTACACGTTCTTTTAAGAAATGCAATAAATAGAGGAGGAATGGTGGCTGGGCTCTGTTAGGATTTCCGCCCCCACTCCTGTACTTGTGAAGAAATGGGAGGGATAGTTCTCCATAGCTGGCTCTTTCGAGTGAAGTCGAGGTTTGGAGAGACTTTTGCTTACTGGATGGAGGAGGGAGGTGGTATATATTTGTATGTTTTTTGCATCTATGTGTATTTTAGACTCGGTCCTCTCATAGAATCCTGGGCAGGTCTGCGATTATTCCTAGGGAGTGAATTGAAAAGCATGTTCATTTCTGAATCTTTGCTTTTTCTGTTGCCCAAGGGGTCCACCATCAGAGACATTTCTGAGAGACACACAGAGAATATTACTGGGTGGGACTGAGGGTGGGGCTGATGGGGGTGGATTGCACAATGAAAATGACTGATTGGAGGTTGACTGGGCAAAAGTTCTCTACAACGCTATGTGCAACACCTTTCTGTGCCTTTTCGCTGTATCATCTCAATCACTATAACCTTGTGATATACAAGGTACATTGTCATCCCATTTTCAGATGAGAAAGCAAACTAATGGAGTTTAAGTCACTTACAGTGAAATGAATGAAGCTAAAGCTTCAGGGCTCCTCACTTGTGTGGGTCCCTCTTCCAGGATCCTGTACCTGATTTTGTATTGTAATTTTGTAGTTTTTTTTCTTAAAGTGCCCTCTCCCCCGTTAAATAAGCTTCAGGCTCCACAAAACCTGGATCCTCCTCTCATGGGTTGGGAATTTTCTGAATAGGAGACTGAAGCCCAGTAAGTTCTGTTGGTGACACACCCGTAATCCCCTATCTGAAATCTGTGGGACCAGATGTGTTGCCAAATTCATAATTTTGGCATTTGGGAAAGGAAACATGCTGCATATTCTATATGTTAGCATAATCCCTCTGAGGGCGCGAAGGGGACAGCATCCTGTAACCAAATACATGACTGTTTCTGCAATGGAACACACAGATGTTTACACTAGGTAGGAGAAATAAAGACCAGAAGTAGCTTCAAGTCACATTTTGCTACCAACTTAGATTGGTTCACGTCAGATTTTGCTGCCAAATGAGTTAGGAAAAACTGAGTTTTCAGAGCTTTTGGATTTTGGACTTGTGGCTATGGGGCAGTGGGTCTCTATTGGTAAGAGAGTGGGGAGTCTCAACGTGTGATCTCTCAACTACCTTTACATATCTATGGATCGACTGATTGGTCTGTCCATCTCTCTGTCCATATATTTTTCCATCCATTCATCCATCCGCCTATCTCTTTCTTTATCCCCTTTTTCTTTGCAGAAAGAATTTTATATCACAAGGATTCTTTTAATTATTTTTCTAGCTCTCGCCTAGCAGAGAGCAGGAACTTGAAATGAGAAGGCCAGCTGGGCTCATGCCTGTAATCCCAGTACTTTGGGAGGCTGAGGCAGGCAGATCAGCTGAGGTGAGGAGTTCCAGACCAGCCTGGCCAACATGGTGAAACCCTGTCTCTACTAAAAACACACAAAAAATTAGCCGGGTGTGGTGGTGCGTGCCTGTAATCTCAGTTGCTCTGGAGGCTAAGGCAGCAGAATCGCTTGAACCTGGGAGGCGGAGGTTCCAGTGAGCCGAGATCGCGCCATTGCACTCCAGCCTGGGGGACAAGAGTGAAACTTCCGTCTCAAAAAAAAAAAAAAAAAAAAAAAAAAAAGAGGACAAACAGAACTGCTTTGGTTTGGGAGACACTGACAGGGCTCTAGGCTTGTTAGGGTGATGAGTGCTGGTGACTGTGGGTGGAAGGAAGGTGCTCAGATATAGAAGGCAAAAGGTGATCAGGATAAACCTAACTTAAGGCTGACTTCTCATGGCATGGAAATCTGAGTAGCAGAATCTGTCATGCGCATCAGTGTGAAGAGGCCACCAAACAGGCTTTGTGTGAGCACCCCACCTGGGTGCAGGCGGGCTGAGTCCAAAAAGAGAGTCAGAGAAGGGAGATGAGGGTGGGACCATTTTATAGGATTTGGGTAGGTAAAGGAAAATTACAGTCAAAGGGGGGTTGTTCTCTGGTGGGCAGGAGTGGGGGTCACAAGGTGCTCAGTGGGGGAGCTTTTTGAGCCAGGATGAGCCAGGAAAAGGGATTTCACAAGATAATGTCGTCGCTTAAGGCAAGGACCGGCCATTTTCACTTCTTAAGTGGTGGAATGTCATCAGTTAAGGCGGGGCGGGGCATTGGCACTTCTTTTGTGATTCTTCGGTTACTTCAGGCCATCTGGGCGTATACGTGCAAGTCACGGGGGATGCGATGGCTTGGCTTGGGCTCAGAGGCCTGACAGAATCAAAGGCTTTTCCCAGTACAAGGAGTTGGGGGTGTCCTCTCTTCACCAGTGGGATTTTGCTGAAGATCAACCAGCCAGTTGCCACCACACAAGAAATGTACACAGACCCAAAGTGGAAGTTGAGCTGGGGGAATGTGCCTCTAAGCTCTTTGTAAGACTTTATGTTTGATTACACAATTAAAAAGCCCTCTGAATAATTAACAGTGAAGCTCATTTAAGTTGGTTCTGCCTGCCTCTCCCCCGAGTAATCAAATTAGGGGATATTTAAAATCCAGCCAGAGGAAGGAGCACTACTTCAGTCCTATAAACAATATTTAAACTAGCGGTGCTTTTGAAGTCTGATTTAAGGTTCACCCAGTGGAGGCTTTAGCGTTTTTTTTTTTTTTTTCCACTTTGGAGCATTTCTTTCAAGACCACAGGGCTTTTCGCATTTCCCTTTGCTAACGCAGCCCTGCTGAGCCTCCAGCCTTCTTCTTGAAGTTCAAAAGCAACCTCCTTTCCCCCTTTAAAATTAAATCTGGTCCTGGCAAAGCTTTCAAAATCTTAAATATTCAGGTCCAATCAGGAAGATGGAGGTTTTCCAGTACTGCTGACTTCCAAGATGACCTGAAGTCTATTGCGACTTCAAGCAGCAGGCTAAATGAGTTCAAAATGCAGCAAGATTCCCACAGACCTTGAAAAGCTCGGAGCCCTTGCTCTTGCAAACCCATTGATAAAGAAAAGGCCTGGTTAGACAGAATTGGTCTTTCTGATGTTTCATTTTCAGTAGCGAATAACCCAAAAAGGAAGATCAGTAGGGGAAGGAAGAGAAAAAATAAAACCACCTAAGCCGCGTCATCCATTGCATACCTTGTGGAGGAGGGCAAAGCAGGTTGGTGGTCATTCCCCTGGCCTGGTGGGGTAAGCGTTAGTGCAATCCACCAAATAGTTCCAGGATTCCCTGCTCTCTGAAGGCAAGTGTAAGCACTGTGACTTGCTTTGTTCAAAAATACATGAGTGAAAGTGACATGTGGGACTTTGGGTAGATGATTTAAGAGCTAGTCCTGAAGTCATCAGATTCTCTTTTCTGCCTCGTCGATGGTGGAAGCTTCTATCAACGTGAATCCCTGAGTGACTATAGACAGTACAGCCTCCCTGTTGGACTTGAAAGGTGAGCCAAGGAACAAGCTTCTTTTGCCTTAAACTGCTGAGATTTGGGGGTTGTTCATTACGGCAGCCTAACTTACTTAGCTCACCCATTTAATATCCTTGTGATTTACTGTCTGTGTGACCTCGGGCAAGTCTCCGAGTATCAGGACCAGAAAAGTGTTATCTTAGTGGTTAAGAGTGAATTTAACCATAGATTGGACCAGCTGTTCGAGTCCTCTGTCTGCCCCACTGCTTCCTACCTGTGTCACTTGGTATAAGTAATTTAGCTTCTCTGAGCCTCACTGTCCTCATCTGTAAAATGGGGGAATAATAGCAGCTGTGACAAAGGATTGCTGTGAAGATGAAAAGAAATGGGGCTTGTTAAGGACTTCATGGGTGCTGTGTACAGAGAGCTGAATACAGTTCAGCTATTAACAACAATAACCTTCTCTTTTCAACAGAGATTTACTGTGGCTTAGAGGAGGAGCTGATGGTAGACAACAAGGTACCAGGGCAGATCCTTGGGGGAGATGTAGCTATAATTTTCAGACCATAATTTCCCCCTGCTGAAGCTTCCTAAGGGATCCTGTTTGCCAGAAATCAAGGGAATAGGGCATTGAGCACTGTCAAATCTCTTGTAACTGTATCCGCCAAGCACATTTTGTTCCAGGCAGTCACTTGAAGATGTCTATCCACAGTGGCAATTCAGAGCAATTTTCTCAAATACTTTGTGCTGTCTTTCTGAACTCCCATCTGGGGTAAAATGTCTGCTTCCCAGGGCGGAAAGCTGTAGGCTAGGTTAGAACATGCTCATGGGTCCATGACCGAGGGGAAGAGCTGCTGATTCTGCACCAGGGAGGGGGGCAGAGGTCAAAGCTCTGGGACTTCCCGGACCAGGTGGCTCCATCCTAACTCCTGAGCGATGATCTGATCCTCCTGCCACATTCTCCCACTCCATAGAGATGTCCCCTGGAGTACCGCAGTGGAGGAGCCATGTAATTAAATCAGTGCAAAGAGGAGAGCAGGGGAAATCAGACTTCACTCACATGTCACCTTCCGAGTGAGTCTTTCCTTGATGATCCAATTGAAAACTCCCCTGCCCATCACTGTCACATCACCCATCAATTTCTTCTTGACACTTACTGCTATCTCAAAGTATCTTGATGATAGCATGTTCATCATCTGTTGCTTCCCTCACCCCTCTAGCATGGAAGCTCCTGAGAGCAGGGATGCTATCTGTTTTCTTCACAGCAGTATTCCCACTAGTGCCTGGAAAAGGCAGGTTTGAGGAAAATGAGATTTTCTTGGTTGTGGGGAAGGAGTACTACAAGACAAGGGGAAACTAATTTAAATATAAACAATGTAAATTTAAAAAACGCTATTCTGTGTGTTGCTCAGAACGATTGCGATGGTATTTCATGGAAGCAAAAGCTTGGAAAAGACTTAAAGGTCTTGGAATATTGGTTAACTATGTTTCAATACATTTGTATGCTGATAAACTCCACAGCAGAGGTTCAGATCTGGAGAGACGCTCCTTATATACTAAGGCAAACAGCAAAAGTTTAGTTTCAAAACAATATGTGCAAAACGGCACTTGAAATTATTTTATAAAAGAAAATTTCATTTTATATGTGATCACATCTCGGTAAGTCGAGTCCCTTTTGTATCCTGGGGCCTCCCAGAAAGTACCACATTGTAATAAGATCTTCTTTTCTTGGAGGTGGGGCACCAGATTATTCTCTAAATTAATTAAAGACTTTAGGATTTAGCTACAGAGGAACAACCATTTGGGGGGTGAAGCACCCATACTTTGCAGCAAGGTTACCTGGGTTCAAATCCTGGCTTACCTTTTGCTCGCTATGCAACTTTGAGCAAATTAATTTTCCATGCTTCAGTTTCCTTATTGGTAATTTGGAGTGAGGCTTAACTGAGATAATACACCTAGAGCAATGCTTGACATATAGGAAGCACTCAAGTGCCAGCCATTTTCATCATAAAACAGTAGATGGATTTTGATGTTTGTGTCATATTTGAAACCTCAAAGTGGGGCTGGTTGCCTTTTACTCATATATGTATTTCTAAAGGAAGGGTGGGTTTTCTGTGCCTGGACAGTCCAGCCCTTGAATGTCTGGCGTCTCTTAAGAGTCAGGATTACAAGAGTCAGGAGTATAAGAAACAGGATTGTAAGCGTAGGGATTACACCCACTTGGTCTCCCCGCTAAATAGTGGGCCCAGTGGTGTCTCTCTGGACAGCCTGAAGCAGTAAGATGTAGATAACTGAACTGCCCCTGTGGCACCAGGGGAGAGCACAGGATTCTGGAGACTCCAGCCTGTTGGAACAACTCCTTTGAGGTGTGTGCTCTACCTGCTGGAGGGTTAGTTGGTAACTCTTCACTGCCTTCTTTGGCCAGGGGTCTGGCCTGTTTCTTCACCACTGCAACTAGGGAAGATGGCCACAGGGGTAGGGGAGGCAGCATTAGAGCTTGTCACATTTCTGCACACTTGATGTCTGTGTCTCTATAAAGGTCTACTTGTTTCTAGGTAGGTCTTCTGGTTGGTTCTTGGAAAGTTGGTCTCCAATAAGAATAAAATCAATACAGGTTCACAACCACTTAACCAATTCCAGTATCCAAAGAGTCTTTAAACCAAAACAATTTAAATAGCTTATTTGGTAGCAAAGCGTGACAAAAACTGATGGGAGGCTATTAGTGGCCTTTTTTTTTGACCTTTGTTATGCACTTAAGATAAATATTCACTTATTTGTTTTCTGCAGAAATATTGTGTTTGATGACAGGCCCCTCTGGGAGTGTGATGTTCTATTTGGGACATGTCTCAATATTCTTTTTTAAAATGTAAAACAAAAACAAACAAACAAAAAAAAACCCTCAGAATTCTGAAATGCATTTGGCCCTAAGGGTTTGAATAAATACTTATGGGCATTCATGAAAAAAAATCAGATCCTATTTTGCCTAAAAATAGGCTTATATCTCTTAGAGAAACATAATTGGCACATTCATTATTGAAGGCTTGGTTTCAATTTCTATTGTGGACCCGATCATCTTGTCAATTGAAATAAACTCTCTTGTTAGCAGTGGAATTAACAAGGATGCTGAGAAGTGATAATGATAATGTGTTTAAATTGCCACATGATGAAATTGGGAAGTTGAGGAGTTTTTTTTTTCTCAATAAAGCAGAGACTCAGATGCAACTCATCATGACATCCTAAAATCTGTCATCCGTCCATTCACCCAAACATCCACCAATCCATCCAAATATGAGATCATCCTGCAACTAACAAAGATTGTTCTTCTGCTTGCACACAGTAACTGCCAGTTAGTGAAATTTTGCTGCCTGTAGAAAGCCCTCATTGAGATATCGAACCACCCTGACGTTCTTGCTATAAAATCTGTAAGGGGGAGGAATTGGGTCTGCAGCTGTCATTATGCCTAATCAAAATGGAGCCTCTGGGATCTACAGGTCCCCAAGGATGGATATTCCCTTTTGGAAAATGCATGGTGGGTGTCAGGCTCAGGGTTTAAGTGTCAAAATACTTTAGTAACAGGAGGTACTGGTTGCTTGATGATGGAGACTCAGAAAAACACACTCAGGAGAACTGGAGATTTGGTATTACCTTCTTGGGCTCATTACCTGGGTTGTTTATCTTTGCAACTAGGTTTTGGGTGGCGTTGTGTAGCCTTTTTCCTCTGTTTGTTTGCATACTTTTCTGTTCACCTAGTGAACATAGATCTCACCTGTTGGTAAAATTCTGCTCAGAAGTCCCTTTCTTTCCTAGCCTTCAGTCTCAATGGTACTGATAATCATATACCTAACTTCTCTTTAAAATAAGGATTTTTACCTTTTATAGCTCTTACTTAATGAACATTCATTGTGTTCCCAGATATTAGGCTAAGTGCTCTATGGACTTGATTTTGCTTAATTCTTACAATAACTCTTCTGAGGCAGGACCCCATTTGACAGATGAAGAAACAGAGGGCCAGAGATGTCAAGTGACTTGCCTAAGGTCACACAGCTATTAAGTGGCAAAGCTTTGACTCATCTGGGTTCATCTGATGCTAAACCCTTTCCTCTTTATCACTCTAATCCCTCTGGGTTTAAAAAATGCACTTGAAGATTTGGGGAAATTCACACTGCTGCATAAGGGTGAAATGTCATAAATGGGGATTAAATGTTGAAGAGAAGAGCTCTTTCTGCTTTCTTATAACTAAAAAGGTGTTTTCTTATACTTTATTGGGAACTTAAACTGCCCCCCAGATTCATAATTTTAAAAAATGAATCCCAAACAGTGATGTGCTAGAGCTGGCTCATATTGGCTCACAAGAACGGATTCTATACATCTCTTCCCAACTCCAAGTTCAGTGACATCAAGTTGGGAAGATTGAAATCAGCCACGGTGGGAGTATTTACACCGTGGAAACTGGCATTGTCACAAATCGTGGTTCTTTACCTCCTAGAGAACTGGTTGTTAAAACATTTACCAGCATTGTCATTGACCCTAAACTAAAATGCCCACCAGGAAGAAATGGTCAACTAGAAAAAAACAAACCCCAACAAATACTGTGACTTCCTATGTGAATCTTCCTGGACTGCATTTTTTACCTCAGGTGGCTGGGTCTGGTTCAGGTGCTGATTTTATAGAGCTGGGCATCCTCGGAGCGCTGATAGAATTCTGCCACTGCAAGTTGTGGTAGAACATCTGCTACTCTCAATGTGGCCACTGTGTCTTTTTACTGCAGTTAACAATTTTTGGTCATGTTCTGAGCACATTTCTAAAACCAACCAAAAGAAAGGGACATGGCCCCTTTTCTCTGCTCAATCCAAATCCTACATGATGTTCTTTTCTCAGTTTTGGAGAAAGAGTCACCACATGTAGGAGGCCAAATGTGGCTGTTGGTGGTGTGCTCAGGGAGACGGAATGCTGTCAGGAGCCCTCTGGCTCAGAGGCCTTTTTCTTAGAATGTAAGCAATCAACCAAGGAAAAAGAAGAAAAAGATACTGCTTTTACCTAGTGATTCTCATTCCCGGAATCCAGCTAATAGAAACATTTGCAACTGGGCATAAAAGATATGTGTAAGGGGCCAGGTGTGGTGGCTCACGCCTGTAATCCCAGCACTTTGGGAGGCCGAGGCCGGTGGATCACGAGGTCAGAAGTTCGAGACCAGCTTGGCCAACATGGTGAAACCCTGTCTCCACTAAAAATACAAAAAATTAGCTGAGCGTGGTGGCGGGCGCCTGTAGTCCCAGCCAGTCAGGAGGCTGAGGCAGGAGAATGGCATAAACCCGGGAGGCGGAGGTTGCAGTGAGCTCAGATTGCGCCACTGCACTCCAGCCTGGGTGACAGAGCGAGACTCCATCTCAAAAAAAAACAAAAACAAAACAAAAACAAAAAACAGAACAAAAACAAAACAAAACAAAAACAAAAAACAAAACAAGATATGTGTAAGGATATTCTACGCAGTACTACTCGAAATGTCAAAAATTTGTAAATGACCTCAGTGTCTGTTAATAAAGAAATGATGTATACTCCATCCATACAATAGAATATTCTGCTGCTGTTGAAAGAATGTGTAAACCTGTGTATACCATCATGGAAAGATGCCCATGAGTCATTGTAAAAGGGGGAAAATCATGTAGAGAACAACATGCAGATATGATCCTATTTCTGTTAAAAAAATGTCACTATATGTTTATAAAAGGAAGGCATTAGAAAGATTTGGAAGGACATATCATAGACTTTTAAAAGGAGTTTTTTTTTTAAAAGGGGATTTCAGGGAGGGAATAAAGGTTTTCATATTTTATATACTTATACATTTTTTGAAAGATTTCCATAAGCATAAATTGTGTTCATTTATTACTTGAGCAGTTTTGTTTTAGAGAAAAATAAATAGCCTTTAATCCCAGCTACTTGGGATGCTGAGGCAGGAGGATTGCTTGAGGCCATGAGCTAGGCACCAGCCTGGGCAGCATAGAAAGACATCATCTCTAAAAAACTTAAAAAAACAATTAGCCAGGTATGGTGGCAGGTGCGGTGGCATTCACCTGTAGTACTAGCTATCTGGGAGGCTGAGGCAGGAGGATTGCTTGAGCCCAGGAGTTCAAGGCTGTGGTGAGCTATGACTGTGCCACTGTGCTCTAGCCTGGGCAACAGAGCAAGACCCTCATCTCTTAAAAAAAAAAAAAAAAAGGCATGAAAAATGTTTTAAGGCTGTGGTTTTCAAAGAAATTCTGGAAGCCACAAAGACATTTTGGAAATAACTAGGGTGCCACGGTGGGGACAGAAGTTGGAGGGGTCCCAGGTCTCCCAGGCTCCTAAACCTTTTGCTTCATGAAGAAGTTCCATTTAGAAAAGTCTCTTTTACATTATAAGGGCTTCTATTTTTAAAAAATGAGTGTCTGCTGCTTAAAAAAATAAAGTCTGTCAACCGCTTGTATCAAAAGAGACAATTGTAAATATGTATTCACCCAACATCAAAGCACATAAATATATAAAACAAATATTAATAAATCTGAAGGGAGAGATAGACAATAAAATAATAGTAGGGGACTTTAATATACCACATTCAACAATGTACAGGTTGCCTAGACTGAAAAGCAGTAGGGAAACAACAGACTGGAACAACATTCTGGACCAAATGGACCTAACAAATATTTACAGAACATACCATCCAATAGCAGCAGAATACACATTTTTTTCAAGTGCACACAGATCATTTTCCAGGATAGATCATATGTGAGGCTATAAAACAAGTCTTAATAAATTTAAGAAGATTGAAGTCATATCAGGTATCTTTTCTGACCACAATAGTATGTAATTTAAAATCAAGCCGGGCGCGGTGGCTCAAGCCTGTAATCCCAGCACTTTGGGAGGCCGAGACGGGCGGATCACGAGGTCAGGAGATCGAGACCATCCTGGCTAACACGGTGAAACCTCGTCTCTACTAAAAATACAAAAACTAGCCGGGCGAGGTGGCGGGTGCCTGTAGTCCCAGCTACTGGGGAGGCTGAGGCAAGAGAATGGCATAAACCCGGGAGGCGGAGCTTGCAGTGAGCTGAGATCCGGCCACTGCACTCCAGCCCGGGGGGACAGAGCGAGACTCTGCCTCAAAAAAAAAAAAAATAAAATAAAAAATAAAAAATAAAAAAAATAAAAATAAAAAAATAAAATAAAATCAATAGTGGGAGGAAAATGGAAAAATTCACAGATACGTATAAATCAAATAATACATTTCTGAACAATCAGTGGGTCAAAGATAAAATCAAAAGAACAACAACAAAAAAATTATCCCAACCAAAAACACTGAATTGATTGGAGTTACTGATCTACCAACGGATGCTTGATTTATATTGCTGGTTGCATTTGAGGTTAGTTTCTCTGGGTCCTGGTGTAAGAGATGACTTGGGGGTGCAGGAGATCTAGGGGATGGGTAATAAATGTCTTCAAGAGGAAAGAGTTAATTAAGACTTACATTTGGCCAGGCGCAGTGACTCACGCCTATAATCCCAATACTTTGGGAGGCTGCAGGGGGGTGGATCACGAGGTCAAGAGATTGAGACCATCCTGGCTAACCTGGTGAAACCCTGTCTCTACTAAAAATACAAAAATTAGCTGGGCATGGTGGCGCACACCTGTAGTCCCAGCTACTTGGGAGGCTGAGGTAGGAGAATCGCTTGAACCTGGGAGATGGAGGTTGCAGTGAGCCAAGATTGCGTCACTGCAGTCTGGCCTGGCAACAGAGCGAGACTCCATCAAGACAAAAAAAAAAAAAAGACTCAGGTTTTGGGAAGAGGAAGACTGGATCCGCCTGGGAGGCAGGACTATGAGTGGGCATGGGTTAGCACTGGGAGTGGGGAACTATTTTATTTAACTCAGCCTGTTATTTTCACAGGGAAAATCTGATTCTTCAAGTCAGGGTTCTTACTTTTGTTTGTCCCCTTCTTGCGAACAACCTGACTCTTCTTAAAGAACCAATGCCTTTACATGCCTGTCTGTTCTTTGTTCTGCCCTGTGTGTACAATGCTGTTCCTGCAACAGTGGCTTCCAAGCTTTTGCATGAGCTCTCTCTTCTGGTGGGGACACCTAACGCTTCTCTTGACCTAGACAACATGTTCTGGAGCTTCTGCCTGTACAAACCGAGTGGCTCCAGGGAACGGAATACCAAATATTCCCTTGGATCCAAGTGGAGAAGTAGCCACCAATGTAAATTAAACAACAAAAAGACCAAAGCAAAACAAAAGACAACCTTGAAAGAAAGGATAAAAGTAAAAACAAAAAGAAAAGAAAGATTAAAAGGGAGGGAAAGGAGGAGGGAAAGGAAGAAGACTAGTATTCGTGTTAGGGAGACACAGTCCAAGAAGAGAGTTGGAGAACAGTCGAGCTGTGGATCCAGTGATGTGCTTCCAGAGCTTGCCAATTTCTGTGGTGTAAATACTCCCATGTGGCTGGCTGATTTCAAGCTACCTGTGTGATGTCACTGAATGTGGAGTTGGGAAGAGATGTGGGAAGGAGATGCACACAACGGGCTCCCATGAATCTGCATAAGCTGTCTCTAGTTCTCCCCTGTTCAGATCCCACACAGCACATAGAAGAGCTCCTAAAACAGCCTACCCACCAAAACAGCAAAGGGAGTGGAAGAACATACAGGAATCTCTTCCCCACTGCCCAGCCTACTGCTAGTCTAAGACAAGGTGAAGGGCTGAGGCGTACTTTGGGTTCCAACAGGTGATCACAGGCTTCATGGTGTGGTGGGTGTGGTCGATAGTCAGGGCCTCCAGAAGCCAGTGGAGAGCACAGAGCTGGCGGAAGAGGGGCTCGCTGCAAAGACAGAGAGAGGGAACACAGTGGGATCCTGTTAGAACAACATTCTTCGCAAAAATAGCCATCAAAATAGTAGTGGTACTTGCTCCCAGTGAGGGAGTGGGCACCATGCTCCAGGCATGCATAAGTATTTTGCATGTATCATCTCATTTGGCCTTTGCAATGGGCCCATGAGATATTCTTTAGCCCATTTTACAGATGAGGAATCAGAGGCTCACAGGACTTAAGGAAGTTGTGCCAGGTCACCAGGCCAGTAGGTGATAGAGCCCATTTGGAATGAGATTATCCAATGCCAGTTACTGAGAATTTGTATATATAGCAGGGAGAGAAACAAGGAAGGGTCCCCCAGCTGGAAGTCTTGACTCAGGCAAATGAGAGGCTTCAAGGAAATCAGCATCCTATGTATGTCCAATTGTTAATCTGATAAAAGTACAATAAATAAGAGTGTGTAAAAAGTCTGGAAACAGCGTAACAGGGAAATTAGTGTGTTAATTGTTCTTTCCCCCCTAGATTAAAAATTGGATGCATTGCTTTACATTTATGAGTCCTTTGCCTGAAAATGTAGCTGGGTTTTGAAGAAAAACACATAGAGCGTAACACTTGCAAATGTTCACTAAAACACTGTTTACAAATATGTCTCAGGCTGGGAATGATGGTGCATGTGTGTGATCCCAGCACTTTGGGAGGCTGAGGCGGATGGGTTGCTTGAGCTCAGGAGTTCGAGACCAGCGTACAAAAAATACAAAAATGAGCTGGGTGTGGCGGCATGTACCTGTGATCCCTGCTACTTGGGAGGCTGAGGTAAGAGGATCGCTTGAGCCAGGGCGGTCAAGGCAGTAGTGAGCCAAGGTCATGCCACTGCCTGCCAGCCTGGGTGACAGAGTGAGACCGTCTTCAACAACAACAACCACATATGTTTCACTTACTTTTTCTGATTTTTTGGATACCTTGTATTAAACACCTACAAGGGGGCAGGTATTGACAGGGGCGTTTTATACACATTATTTAATTCTTCCAACAACCTGCTGGAGTATGAATTATTATGCACATTTTAGAGAAGTGGAAACTGAGGCTCAGAGGGGTGCAATCACTTTGCTGAAGGTCACAGAGCTTGTTGGTGACTGAGATGGTTCTCAGTATCATTTAAAGCTCACAATGAGGCCGGGCACAGTGGCTCCCACCTGTAATCCCAGCACTTTGGGAAGCTGAGGTGGGCAGATGACTAGGTCAGGAGTTCAAGACCAGCCTGGCCAACATGGTGAAACCCCCATCTCTACTAAAAATACAAAAATTAGCTGGGTGTGGTGGCGGGTGCCTGTAATCCCAGCTACTCAGGAGGTTAAGGCAGGAGAATTGCTTGAGCCTGGAAGGCGGAGGTGGCAGTGAGCCGAAATCACGCCACTGCACTCCAGCCTGGGTGACAGAGCAAGACTTCATCTCGGAGAAAAAAAAAAAAAGCTCACAACAACCCTATAGGTAATATACCGCCCCCACCTCCTCTTTACAATGGGGGATGGGAGGCTCAGAGAGGGACAATGAGTGACTTGAGGTCACACTGCTAGGATTAGTGAGAATTTGAACCAGTGTCAGTTTGACTCCACGTCTGTGCTCTCATGGGCCTGGACTCTGAGGAGGTGCTGATGAAGCCGATGCAGTGGGCACCCTGAGAGCGAGGTCAGGAGAGGGTTAACCTGCTGCCTGCGTTTTTCCTGGAAACAAGGTGGAGTCCTGGCCAGCCACCCCTCTCCCTGCAAGATTTCTCCTCTTGCGCTAATGGGCCAGATGCCTCCATTAAGAACCTGTGTAATTGCTCTTCTCTGAAACTGCATCCTGCCCTCATCAACACTCCCCAGGGTTCCTAGGCCTGGTGTTTTCAGGGGCAGGAAGGTATCTCTGCTCTCTGTTTCCAGGAAGGCACCACTTCAGAAGGTGATACCCAATCCCTGGGCTCAAGCGTGGAGCTGGCCCAGGGTTATCCCGGCTAATCCCTTGAGAGGCAGGCATTTCACTCAGCTTGAAGCAGGCAGCCCTGCCCTGCCCCACCCCCTCACCTCTGTGTACTAGGGTGACTGTATCCACCAGGTCTTTGGAAAACTACGGTGAGAAACTCTTTCCTTTCTTCCCTGGAGTCTTTTCCTTCCACAAATTATTTACTAAGCGCCTACCATTCCTTTACTTCTAATTTAAGAGACTTGTAAGCCCACAGTCTTTTCCATTTTTTTTATTAAAT
Organism: Rhinopithecus roxellana; assembly: GCF_007565055.1. Taxonomy (NCBI): domain Eukaryota; kingdom Metazoa; phylum Chordata; class Mammalia; order Primates; family Cercopithecidae; genus Rhinopithecus; species Rhinopithecus roxellana. The sequence continues at coordinate 86,222,720 of NC_044558.1, forward strand.
AAAACTTTTTTTAAGAGACAGGCTCTCATTCTATCACCAGACTGCAGCCTCCAACTCCTGGGCTCAAGTGATCCTCCTGCCTCAGTTTCCAGAGTAGCTGGGACTGCAGACACGCATCACCATGCCCAGCTAATTTTTAATTTTTTTTTTTTTTGTAGAGATGGGGTCTTCCTATGTTGCCCAGGCTTGTGTCAAACTCCTGGCCTCCAGCGATCCTCCTGCCTTTGCCTCCCAAAGCTCCGGGAGTATGGGTATGAGCTATTGCACCTGACCCCTTTCCAATTATTGTCTCTTTCTTCTCTCTTAACACCTTTTTGGGCCCTACAGGTGACAGCATTTTGGTAGCATTGGGCACATAGGACCTGTCCAGCATTTAGCAATGGCAGCAGCTAGCTGTGCCACATGCCTGGCAGTGGGCCATGAGCACCTCACTACACCCTCCCCATAACCCTAGGAGGTTGCGAGAGGCCGGGGCAGAGGCCTATGGGTTCTTCTGTTTTGCAACTTGGAGCCCCTGCAGACCTGGGCTTTGGGATATGTGGGGTGGGGAGGGAAATAAATGAAGTGAATTGGTGAGATGGGGTCTACTTGGTCACAAGGTGGTGGAGGGGATGTGGGGCATGTGAGCATCAGATTCATTTCTGCAGATGACAAGAACAGATGCAAACCTGACCCTCTCCCTCTCTTGCTTAAAATCTTCAAACTTCCTAAATAATTTGTAATCGGCTGAATTGTGGACATCCCAGATTCATTTGTTGAAGCTCTAACCCCTGTACCTCAGGGTGTGACCGTGTTTGTACCTCAGGGTGTGACCGTGTTTGTAGATGGCACCTTAAAGAGGGGCTTCACTGAAAAATGAAGCCATTATGGTGGTCCCTAATCTAATCTGACCGGTGTCCTTATAAGAGGAGGAAATTTGGACGCACAAAGAGACACCAGGGCTGCGAGCACTGAGAAAAAGACCATGTGAGGACGCAGAGAAGAGAGGGAGAGAGCCATCCTCCAACCTCGAGAGGGTTGGGAGAAACCAACCCTGACAGCACCTTGATCTTGGGCTGTCAGCCTCCAGAACTGTGAGAAAATACATTTCTGTTCTTTAAGTCACCCAGTCTAGTAGTTTACTGTGGCAGCCCCAGCAAACTAATGCTCTGACACACATGAGGCCCCGTCTGCCTCTCCAGCCTTGAGTTGCCCTGCCTGTTCCTTGTGCCATCTGCCGCCTGGCAAAAATCCACTCAGTCGCTCAAGCTCAGCATGCTCGCTCTTTGCACCGTCCAGGTTAAACTTCTAGCTTTGCCATCTACTGGCCCTGTGGCCTTGGCCAAATTACTTAACTTCTTTGAGCCTCAGTTTTCTCATCTGTAAAATGGAGGTAATTGCAGTACCTCTCTTAAAAGGTGAGAGTGAGGGTGAGGTGACATGCTTAGCACTGTTCCCTGCTCCTGATACATGTTCCTGTTCCTCTTCTTTCTCGACTCTCAGTGATTGGGCTTCAGCTCTCATCTCCATCCAGAAGCCTTCCTTGATTGCTGTAGGTCTGGGCTGGGCTTACTCTAAGGAGGTTCTAAAGCATCCCCATCCCTACAATGTGTCCTCCTTGTCCTCACCTTTGGGTTCCTGCTCTACTGTAACTACCTGTTTACTGGACTCTCCAGCCCTTGAGCCTACAACCTGCAGTCTTGTCCACCACAGGGTGCTCTGTGCTGAGCACAGAGTAGGCTCAATAGATTTCCAGTTACTGATGGAAAATGGTGGGAATGAATTGGTTCAGATCTGATATTTTCTGAACTGATAACTTGAGCACAATTCCTTTTTTTCTTTTCTTTTCTTTTTTTTTTTTTTTTGAGACAGGGTCTCACTCTGTTGCCCAGGATGAAGTGCAGTGGCGTGATCTTGGCTCACTGCAGCCTCTGCATCCTGGGCACAAGCGATCCTCCTACTTCAGTCTCCTGAGTAGCTGGGACTACAGGCATGTGCCACCTGCCCAGATGGTTTTTGTATTTTGTAGAGATGGAGTTTTGCCATGTTGCCCAGACTGGTCTCAAACTCCTGGGCTCAATGCCTCGGTTTCCCAAAGTGCTGGGATTACAGACATGAGCCACTGCACCTTGAGCACAATTCTTATATACAGAACCACTGAGATAATAAACAGTAGTAACAAAAACAACAACAACAGAACGACAAAGTAATAGTAATGGTGAATACTTCCCGTAAGAGTCCTTACTGTATGCCAGACACTGTTTTAAGTGCCCAATATCCATTAACTAATTTCATTCTTATAAAATCCTGTGAAGAAGGTACTATTATTATCCCCGTTTTGCAGATGAGGACACTGGGGCATAAAGGGCCATGTGACTTATCCAAGGTCACAAAAGACAGCAAATGGCAGAGCTGGAATGTGAGCCCAGGCAGTCTGGCTTCCGAATTCATGCTCTTAATGACAGTGTGGATGTTGTCTCTTGTTAGAGGGTAGAGACTCCCTTTTCATCAGAATAGGGTTTCATCTGATAGATCTGCTCCTTTTTCTCCATTTATAAAAAGTGCCCTAAACCTGATGATTGCTCGTCGAATCTGCAGTGAAAAAAAAAAGTCCCCAGAAACATGCTTGATAGAAATCGGTCTTTTCTCATAATGATCATGTGTCAGGTCATAGCATAGTATCTTGGATTTTATCAAATTAAAAGAGAGAACATTTACTTTTTTAAATGCAGGGCGTAGGAGGTGAAAATGCTGAACGGGGATACACAAAGCCTGCTTCCGAAGTCCCTGAGCTCAGAACTCCGGGCGAGTGCCAGTGGTCAGCACACCTGAATAGCTCACTCTATTAAAACTGCTGTACCAATCAGAATCCCAGTGGGCATAAACATCTCTGAGAAGAAAACATTTTTTTTTCTTTTACTAAGAGAAATTGGAAAATGCATTCAAAGCCATTCCAAGCACCCCATGCTGATTGCCAAGGGCAAATCTGGACACAGGTTGCAGGCATTGCACTTGCTGCCCAGTCACTCATTAAAGGCTGTGGGGCACAGCCCAGCCATCTAAGAGGGAAAAACGAGCGGCTGTTTCTCATTCCTAGAGACCACCCCCTTCCCTTTTTAAAGGTAAAGGTCGGTCTCTTGTTACATGATTGAATTGATCCCTACACAGTCGATTTGGAATTATCAGCCACTTTGGGGATCAATCACACAGGGATTGAGGGGACTGACCAGACACTAATCTGCACTGGCTGATGTGACAACTGAGAATTCAGGAATCACCAGGCAGGGCCGGCCCTGGTGCCTTTTGGTAGACTGATTACAACAGCGCCATCCCTCTCTGTTTTGCACACTTTGAGATGTGACTTTGCTGCTTCCCCCCATCAAGAAGGGAAGTCTTTCCCCACACTCCTTGTAGCTAGACTGGCCTGGTGACTTGCTTTGGCCAGTGGAATGTGGTGAGAGGGTAACTGTGGTCATTCTGAGCCCAGTTCACAGATGGAAAATGCAATAATCATCATCAGCACCATCATCATCACCATCATTGACCTCAAGGGGCTTTGGGTACTTAGGATCTTGTTCTTGGAACCCTTTCTGCTTGCCATGTGAACAAGTCTGAGTTTGCTTGCTGGGTGTTGAGAGACATTCAGCATCTCACCCATGTCACCCTGGCCAGCAACCAACCAACAGACTTGTGAGTGAGGCCATTCGAGATCAGCCAACCTCCAGCTCACCCATTAGCTGGGTGTAGACACATAAGCACATCCAGCCAAGATTAGCTGAGTCAGCCTGAGCAGCAGAAACACCCTGCTGACATGTAGACTTGGGGGCAATACTAAATTGTTGTTTGAAGCCACTCCATGTTGAGGTGATCTGTAATACAGCCATAGCTTACTATACAGTCACCAAATGCAGCCAGAGCCTTTGAACAGCTGAGGATAAGAAAAGGCAGCCTTCAGTGCTGGACAGGGTCTACAGCAAACTACAGCCAGTGAGCCTGCCACTTTGGTTTTGTAAATAAAACTTTATTGGAACATAGCCACATCCGTTGTAGTTTTCATGCTACAACAGCAAAGTTAAGTGGTTGCAAGGGAGACCAACTGGTCAGCAAAGGCTAAAATTTTTACTGTCTGGCCCTTTAAGGAAAAGTTTGCTGACCTCTGGTCTAATACAAATATGAACCACATCTACTGCAATACTACTACTACTACTACTACTACTACTACTACTACTAATATAGCCTATGTAACAAACCTAGTATAAAGATCTGACTTAGCTGACAGGAGATCAAGATTCCTGTTGTGATTTCGCAATTACAAAAATGTGGAACCAACCCAAATGGCCATCAATCAACGAGTGGATAAAGAAACTGTGGCATATATATATATATATATTATATATATATATGATGGAATACTACTCATCCATAAAAATGAGTGAATTAATGGTATTTGCAGCAATCTGGATGAGGTTGAAGACTATTATTCTAAGTGAAGTAACTCAGGAATGGAAAACCAAACAATATATTCTCACTCATAAGTAGGAGCTAAGATATGGGGATGCAAAGGCATAAGAATGACACAATGGACTTTGGGGACTCAAGGGGAAAGGGTGGGAAGGAGGTGAGGGATGAAAGACTACAAACTGGGTGCAATGTGTATGTCCCAGGTGATGGGTGCACCAAAATCTCACAAATCACCACTAAAGAACTTATGTAACCAAACACCACCTGTTCTCCAATAACCTATGGCAATAAAAAATTAAAAAAAACAAAAAACCCTGTTGTGAGACTTTGGGCAAGTTCTTTCCCCTTTCTGGGCTTTAGTTTTCCCACCTGACACTGACAGAAGATGGGTAAGAAACTCTCCCCATCACTTCATAGCTGATTTAAGTAAGCCTCAATGGCTCAGACCAAATAAATTGTGGATGGGACTCAGGGATATGCATTCTCAGAAACATTTCCTCCCTGCTCTCCCCCTACCCCCAGATGATTCAGATGCAAGTGAAAGCCCATTGGTTCTATACCAATTGGTTTCAGAAGGCTTGTCCATGGGAGAGATGGGCAGAAGTGCAAGTGTATTCAAGAGACATCATGAGAAGTTGCAAGGCCTATTTTTGCAAGGAGATGCTTTAAGAACATCAAGCTTAGGCTGCCGGCTGGAATGTTATAATCACAATACCAATCAAAGAGAGGTAGGAGGACAGTGCAATGGCGTGGAGTGGGATGGGGCTTATTAATGACTGAAATATTAGGGAGGGATAAGGATGTGTCCGACACAATGTGATGATGATAGTAATGAGGATGATGGTGATAATTATGATGGTGATGATGATGGTGGTGATGAGGATGATGGTGATGAGGGTGGTGGTGAGGATGATGGTGATGTTGATGGTGGTGAGGATGATGATGATGGTGAGGATGATGGTTATGATGATGATGGTGGTGAGGATGATGATGATGGTGGTGAGGATGATGGTTATGATGATGACGGTGGTGAGGATGATGGTGGTGAGGATGATGATGGCGATGATGATGGTGATGAGGATGATGGTTATGATGATGGTGGTGAGGATGATAGTGGTGAAGATGATGGTGATGATGGTGATGGTGATGATGATGGTGGTGATGATGATGGTGGTGAGGATGATGGTGATGATGGTGATGATGATGGTGGTGAGGATGAGGATGATGGTGGTGAGGATGATGGTGATGATGATGATGGTGTTGGTGATGGTTTTTGCATCTTCCATTCATGAACTAAGTACTCTTATTAGTGATTTTCTTTTGTTTGCCATCTTATGATTTCACTCTTGCATTCTTTTACTCTTCACGTATAGGAAACTTGGTTTGCTAAATATATTATGAGCTCCTTAAAGGCAAGGCTTTGGGATATATGTTCTATGTAGTGTGTGGTGATGAAAGCTTGGGCTTTGCAGTCAGACCAACCTGACTCAGCAACACACTGACCTCTGTGACCTTGAATAGGTGAGTATATGTCTCTGAGCTTCTGCTTTCCCATCTGCAGAGAGGATAATGATACACCTACACAATAGGGAGGCTGAGAGGACTGAGTGAGATAATGCTACAGAGTGATGAGGAGTGGCCATTATCACTGTGAACACTGTAGGAGCCTAATAAATATTTGACAAATGAGCAGACAGAGAAGTCTGTAATCATTGTATCACATCTCTAAATGAATCCATTGCCCTAAAGCAGTGGTTCTCAATGTGGAGTGTGTGTGTCTGTGTGTGTGTGTGTGTGTGTGTGTGATGTGGGGTGGGGGCTCATGCACTTTTGCTCCCAGGGGACATTTGGTAATGTCTGGAGACATTTTTGGTTGTCACCACTGGTATCTAGTGGGTAGAGGCCATGGATGTGGCTAAACATCCTGCAATACACAGGACAGCCTTTCACAACAAAGAATTAATTATTTCTCTCAAAATGTCAGCCGTGTCAAGGCTGAAAAACCCTGCCCTAAAGTCAAAAGCGTGTATCCCTGTGCCTGAAATCTTCCAGCTGAAAAGTGCTAACTGGTGAAAAAGAAAAAGTTGGGCTTGAGATTTGGAATAGACACAAGGGGAACAAGATGTCAAGATTTTAGAAAGCAAGAGTGTTCTTTGGAAGGATGATTAGCTCCTGTTGCACCATGCAATGATGAGTTCATGCCTCGGGTCAGAAAACTGGAGGGGCTTCTCCAGGAAACAGCTCCTTGAATCTTGGGGAAAACGTGTCCCCTGAGCACAGGCTGAGATGTTCTTACACACACTCGACGAGGGCTGTAGACAGATTTTATCAGGCTTTGCAAACTATTTGACATTAGAGCGTCTGGCTTGGTAAGAATTGAAATGACTCAGTCCCAGCTGATTTGCCACTTAGCTGTAAACCACTGTGTCTACTTTCTGTTATTTTTATATGCCAAATAGCTTTGCCAGCTCCAGGCTCCATGTCCCTTTCAAGAGGACAAAGGAACAGCTCCCGACATGACAGCTCGTTGAGTCATTTCAGTTCGGCTTCAATTTAAAGCTAGCAAAGCAAATGAGCCAGAGGTGAGACTGCTTACACGTGAGCCTCGGGTAGCGAGGGAGAAATGATGCAGCTGTGGACGGGAGTGAACGGGCGATGTGTGACTCTAGCTCCCGGCATCTTCGGCTTATCATCATCATATGTGCTGAAGGACAAGCAGACAGAGAAACAAAGTGAACAATGATAAGTAGCTTTGAACACCTTCTTCTCTTGCTACGGTCTATTTGGCAGATATAACTGGGCACTTACTGTGTATCAGGCAAATAATTCCTGCTGGAGGGATGAGGGTTTCAGATGCAGTTCCTTAACAGAGCATATAAAAGTCCCTGCCCTCAGTCAGGTGCAGTGGCTCACTCCCTGTAATCCCAGCACTTTGGGAGGCCGAGGCGATCAGGAGATTGAGACCATCCTGGCTAACAGGGTGAAACCCCATCTCTACTAAAAATACAAAAACAGCTGGGCATGGTGGTGGGCGCCTGTAGTCCCAGCTACTTGGGAGGCTGAGGCAGGAGAATCGCTTGAACGCGGGAGGCAGAGGTTGCAGTGAGCTGAGATCGCGCCATCGCACTCCAGCCTGGGTGACAGAGCGAGACTCCATCTCAAAAAGAAAAAAAAAAGCAGTCACTGCCCTCATGGAGTATATAATCTTCTAGAAGAGCCAAGAGAATAAACAAGATAAATCATGTGGTATACTTGTATATTACACTAGGGTTGGAAATGTTTGCTTCAAGGGCCAGATAAGGTATACTTTCAGCTGTGTTCTGTAAATAGCAATTTAATACTATATTTAGGTGTTTTTTCTTCCACCATTACAGCAGAGCAAATCATTTCCATTATAGAAAATAGGGTTTTTTTTGGGGGGGGTTGTTGTCATGCTTGAGCCATATGATATATATAGTTTGAGAGAGAATCTCACTGTCACCCAGGCTGGAGTGTAGTGGTGTGATCTTGGCTCACTGCAACCTCTGCCTCCTAGGTTCAAGTGATTCTCATGCCTCAGCCTCCTGAGTAGCTGGGATTACAGGCAAGTGCCACCATGCCTGGCTAATTTTTTATATTTCTTAAGTAGAGATGGGGTTTTGCTGTGTTGACCAGGCTGGTCTTGAACTCCTATCCTCAAGTGATCCACCTGCCTTGGCCTCCCAAAGTGCTGGGATTACAGGCGTGAGACATCGCACTTGTTTGTATGGTATATATTTTTTTGTCCATGGCCAAATTCAGCCCACAGGCATATTTTAATTAATCCACTCTTTTTTTTCTCTCTGTCTCTCTCTGTCTCTGTCTCTCTCTCTGTCTCTCTCTCTGTCTCTCTGTCTCTCTCTCTCTCTCTCTGTCTCTCTCTCTCTGTGTGTGTGTGTAATTGAATCAATTGTCTATATTTTAAAATTGGGAGATGTCACATAAAAATGGAAAAACTTTGGCCTTCAAAAAATTGAAAGCTCTGGCCACTCGGGGCCTGTGTTTCCACTGGCAAGAATGATGGGCCACAGACAGCTTTGAATGAGGTGTGTGCTTCCTGAGTTACCCCAAACACAATCATCTCTGGTTCTCACACTCTGCCTTTCTTTCTAATTCATGCCATCTGCCTGTTACCTGAAGGCCTTTTAGTTTCTGAGCCGCAGTCTAAGTACTTTCATTGATTGGATCATTGACAGGTTCCTTGATTCATTCATTTCTACCGATAATTATTGAACCTCATCTCTGAGCTGGGGGCTTGCCAATACAGCAATGCATGAAACAGATCCAGCCTCTCCTCTTCTGAAGTTTAGAGTCTAGTTGGGGAGATGGGCATAACCAAACACACAGTTGTGATAACTGTTCCAAGAGAAAGTGCTTTAATAGCCTAGAATAGTAAATTTGACTGAAATGGAAGCCAGGGAATACTATACTTCCTTGAGGAAGTTGTGGAAATTTCAAAACATGTCCCCCAAATTCTTTGAAACTTCTCTAATCAAGAGGTAGGTCTATGTTCATTTGGCTCTGTGACCAGCTGACCTAATAGAATGTGCCAGAAGTAATGTGATTCTGGGCACCAGGAACTGGCAACCTCTCCTCCCTGTGTCCTGGGATGCTCACTCAGTATTCAGCTGCCATGCTGTGGGGAAGCTGGCAGCCTGTGAGGAGGCCCACAGGGAAAGGAACCGAGTTCACGAACTGACAGCCAAGTATAACTTGCCACCCATGTGAGTGAGCTGTCTTGGAAATGGGTCCTTTGAGCTGCCCCTCTGAGCCTTACTCAAATTGCAGATTTATGAGAGAAAGCAGTTCTGATTATCTTGAGTTAATAAGTTTTAGAGTAGGTGTTCATGGCGATAGTAACTGTAGCAGAAGTAAATATTGAGTTGAAATCTGAAGGTTGAATGGAAATTAACTGGGTAAATGGAGGAAGGAAAGACCTTTCAGCCAGAGAGAACAGCATGTGTAAAGACTCTGTAGAGGAGGCCATGTCATGAATAAGAAAGTAGGAGAGTGGGGCTGGGGTAGAGGGAGTAAGAGGAGGCTATGAGCTGGGGCTGGAGAGGCAAACCACAGGCTAGACCATCCAGGGCCTTGGAACCCCTGCTCAGACTTTTGTGTTTACCCTGCAAGGAATGGTAACCATGGAGGGTGTTAAGCTGCGTGCAATTTATATTTTGAAAAGATCACTTAGCTTGGGGCTTAGCATGGGGAATGGGATGGAGGGGGCCAGTGGAGATGATGCTGGGACACAAGTTAGGGGTATACCTTCCTCCTGGGAATTTGAGAATAATTCTGGGATCACAGAGTTAACACAAATTAGGACCAGAATCTAGGTCCTTCAATGTTCACTTCCACTGACTCTTTATTCAACCCTAGAGCTGAGAAAACCACAAGCAAATACATTGCTGTGATCTTTTCTTACTGGCTCAACCATGCTTCCAGTGGTTTAGGATATGTGGAAATTAACCCAGCTTTTACATTCCTAATCTCTGGTTTTATGTCTTCTCTCAGCCACAATAATAAAACAAATTCTACCCGTCATTTTCCCCCCCACCTTTTCAGCTGAATCTGCAGCTGAAAAATGAGGTCACCGAGCACACTGGGAAAGACTGCTTGCAGGCAGAAATCTTTGAGGACGTGCTTGATTTTTTTTTCCCCTGCATAGTTTGTCAGACTTAAAATTTTTGTCTAAAACAATGTATTCTATGGTGTTAGATCCAGAGGGGAGAAAATAATTCCTTTCGCTTTTATGATGCATGAGATCAAATACTTTGTTTAAAAAGTATTTATAAATGAACACTTGTATTTTTTATACTTTTGTGATAGGAATTTTATCTATAGAAGCATTGCTGTTAGATGTGAGAGGCTTTTTAGCTTTCATGGAAATTAAGATTTTTAGCCATACATTTAAGGTTTTTAAGTAACTGAGGCTCAGAGAGCTCAAACTCACTTTATTGCATCATAGTAGGAACAATTACTGAGCAGGTCTTATACGTAGGCTCTAGGCTAAGTATCATTTCATTTAATCCTCATAATTAATTAAGCTCGGGAGTTTGGTACCATTTATTTGTGTACGTGAAGAAAAGGAGACTCAGAGAGGTACAGGGATCTGTTCAAAGTTAAACAGTTGTATGCGGGAAGTCCTAACTGGCTCCAAGGCTTGTGGACTTCACCACCACTACCCTGTCTGGATACAGACAATCTCCTAATGCTACTTTATAACACCCTCCCACCCGTGCATTTGATGGCTACATTGCCATAATGACTTCCAGTTTTATTTTAATAACGATCCTTGTATAGCTCATAGAACCTACCAGATAAGACACAACCAGACCAAAGTCTACAAGAGGAGCGATCTCATGCATATTGAAACTTATTAAACTTTAAATAAACCATGTCTCACACACTGAAACATGGACTGGAGAGGGGAGAATTGCATTCTACGACCATGGATTGAAAACTCCATCCAAACAAGTGGAATATTACACCCGAGTCATTTAAAGAGGCACAGGAGTGTCTTTCATAAACACCCTCTTTCCCCAGTGCTTGTTGGGTGTGCCTGTCAATCTGAGCATAGCTCCTGAAAAAAGAGCTGTGAGTTCATGCCTTCTCTTTATTCCAGGGAAAGGCTGCCAGTCTGTCACTAGGAGTATCAGACTCTATGGGTGCCATAGGGTTCGGTCAGGAAGGCACAATTTGTGCTGATCCCAGGGTCTACACCAATGAGGAGTCAAGGAGGAGACCCTTTCCACAGTATTCTGGGATCCCAACAGCCATGATTCAGGGGGAGGTGACTGGAAATATACCAGTTCCATAAGGTCTTGCAGTCTGGGTTCTCATCCATCACCTGGAACCTTGGGCTTTCAAGAGGTCCAGTTCTCCTCTGACTTGATACCCCAGGTCTCACTGACAAGAACCCTTGTTCCTTTTGAAAAAAGTTATATATATTTTTCTTTTTTTCCTTAAATAGAGATGGAATCTCTCTATGTTGCCCAAGCTGGTCTTGAACTCGTGGGCTCAAGTGATCTTCCTGCCTCAGCCTCCCTAAGTGCTGGGATTATAGGCATGAGCCATCATGCCCAGCCTGAAGAAAAAATTTATTAAGATGAAAGTCACAGAACATAAAATTAACTGTTTTAAAGAGGAGAATTTAGTGGTATTTAGTACATTGCACCATGTTGTACAACCATCGCCTCTTGTTACAAAACATTTTCATCACTCCCAAAAGGGGACCCCAGACCCATCTGGTCACTTCCCATTCCCCCTGCCCCCAGCCTCCCGCAACCACCAATCTGCTGTCTGTCGAGGATGAACCTCAAATGCACTATAAGTGAAAGAAGCCAGACACAGAAGGGTCACATATTATATGATTCCATTGGCAGGACCCTTGTTTATAAGAAGCACATATTCACATTCTCTAAATTAACATTCTGAAGAACAGAATTTGGGAAATAGTGCGGAGGAAAGGGGGTGTCTGTTGTGGCTTCCATTTCATTTTCAGCAAATGACCTGGCAGTTTGGATTCCTGAAGGCAGCCTTAGCATAATGGCTCTCAACCGTGGCTTCACACTGGACTCACTTAGGGGAACTTAAAAAAATTCTATGAATATCCAAGCCAATGTCTATTGCTTTTTTTTATTATGGCGGTTCTTTGCAGGAGTAAGGTGGTATTGCGTTGTGGTTTTGACTTGCATTTCCCTGATAATTAGCGATGTTGAGCACTTTTCTTCCGGAACGTAAACTAGTACAAACACTGTGGGAAACAGTATGGAGATTCCTTAAAGAACGAAAACCAGAACTACCATTTGATCCAGCAATCCCCCTACTCGGTATCTACCCAGAGGAAAAGAAGTCATTGTCTGAAAAAGACACTTACACATGCATGTTTATTGCAGCACAATTCACAATTGCAAAAATGTGGAACCAATCCAAATGCTCATCAATCAACGAGTGGATAAAGAAAATGTGGTGTATATATACACCATGGAATACTACTCAGCCATAAAAAGAAACAGAATAATGGCATTTGCAGCAACCTGGATGGAGTTGGAGACCATTATTCTAAGTGAAGTAACTCAGGAATGGAAAACCAAACATCGTATATTCTCACTTATAAGTGGGAGCTAAGCTATGAGGATGCAAAGGCATAAGGATGATATAATGGACTTTGGGGACTCCCGGGGGAAGAGTGGGAGGATGGTGAGGGATAAAAGACTACACATTGGGTACAGTGTACACTACTTGGGTGATGGGTGTACCATAATCTCAGAAATCACCACTGGAGAACTTATTCATGGAACCAAGCACCACCTGTTCCCCAAAAACTATTTAAATAAAAAAAAAATAATGTATTTTGAAAAGCTAATGTACATTAGAGAGCCTAATGCAACTGGCCTGGACAGTGGTGTTTTGAAAACTTTGCCACGTGATTCTAATGTGTAGCTAGGGTTGCAACAGCTGCTCTCACAGGCGAGTGGCTACAGCTGCAGGCCATTTTTCTACCCTGCATTTCCTCCCTGGCTGCTTTGGCACTTCTTTTCTTCCTTGGTTTGTGCCTCATTCAGTCTGCACAAGCTCACAGTATCCCAGGACTTCGCCCATGCCCAATGGTGCAGTCGATGGATTTTGGTGCCACTGAGTTTGGGACTCAGAGCTGCTTTCTAATACTGACCTTGGGGGAGATTAGTTAACTTCTAAGCCTCATTTCTCCATCTCTAAAATGGGGCCAATGGTAGCACCTATCTCAGGAATTTAGCCAAATTTTGAAATTTAGCCAAATAGGTGTGCAAAAAGCACACAGTAAACATCAGTATGGTTGTATTTATTGTTATTGTTGTTATTACTATTATTATATGCATGGGCATTTCATAGTGGACCAATCTGTTGATAGTCCTTTTCCAACGAGGGGAAAGTCCTTTACAAAAAAAGGAGGCTGGGCGCGGTGGCTCACTCTTGTAATCCCAGCACTTTGGGAGGCTGAGGCGAGCAGATCACAAAGTCAGGAGTTCGAGACCAGCCTGGCCAACACAGTGAAACCCTATCTCTACTAAAAATACAAAAAAAAAAAAAAAAAAAAAATTAGCCAGGCATGGTGGTGGGCACTTGTAATCCTAGCTACTTGGGAGGCTGAGGCAGGAGAATCACTTAAACCCGGGAGGCGGAGGTTGCAGTGAGCCGAGATCTCATGACAGAGATAGACTCTGTCTCAAAAAAAAAAAAAAAAAAAAAAAAAGGAGGCATTTTTTGTGCACCTGCTTTCTGTGGACAGTGAGCCAGGTCCTGGGGCTGCAGTTGAAGGTATGGAACAGAGATACTGATGTGGAATAAAACAAACTAGCATATAAACACGTATTATGGGGACATGGAGTGCAAATGGGTGCAGATGGTTGGACTGAATTCCAGGAAGTATTGGGAGAGGGCAGCATTTAAGCTGGGTGGTTAGTGATAAGTGGAAAATATTCCAGCAAATACCAGAAAGCGAGGCTATCAAGGTTGGTTGGATCACACTAAAGAAGGTGTTAGATGCCTGGCTGAGAAGGGGCACCTGCTCTGAGATGGCTGCACTCGCTTGACCTAACCAGGCAGGGTTCACTCTTAGTGGTCGTTCCTAAAACCTTCAGTGCCACAGCTCCTGCACCCACTTACCTCAATAAGGTGTCTCCATACTGGATTTCTGAGATCTTTTTGGCTGGCTGGAATTTATTTATTTCTTCCTCTTTCAGTTTCTGAAATTGTTGTTGCTTCTTTTTCTTTGCAGTCTCTTCCCTCAGAATAGCAAAATATCCACGGCCTATCTTCACAGACTGGATCAAAAAGCTGGAGACATGCAGGCAGGAAGAGGGAGAGAGGGAAGAAGGTGGGGGAAGACAGAGAGAGAGAGAGAAAGAGAGAGAAGGAAAGAGGAGGAGAGGAAAAAGAGAGAGAGAGGAAAGAGAAAAGAGAGATAAAGAGGGATAGAGATGAAGAAACAGGTAGAAATAGAGAAAGAGAGAGCGAGAGAGAGGGAGAGGGAGAGGGAGGGAAAGAGGGAGAGAGGGAGCGAGGGAGGAGAGGGAGACACACATTTAAAAAAAAGGTGAGTTGACTCTTACTGTCTTGGGACCAGTAATCTCTGAGCATGCCCTTGTGCCTGCAGGGCAAGGGCCTTCCCACCTGTCGATTTCCAGACTCAGCCAGACCTGAGTTTGAATTCTGGATCCACCTTGTACTGAAGACCTTGGTCAAGTCCTTGAATCTCCCTGAGCCTCATTTCCTTCATCATCCCATCACTCAGCAAATATTTATGGAGCGCCCACTTATAGCACCAGGCTCTCTGCTAGGTGCTATGGAGTGAACATAACAATTCACAGCCCGCAGGATCGGATACCATCATGCATGGGAAGGGGTCAGCTGTGAAGTATCCAACACGAAAGAGGGGTTCCTCCATGAAAATCAATGGCATAGCAGGCACTAAAGGGCCTAGCCTCCTGGCCAAGGCTTCCCTCGCTTTGATTTGCCTAAATGCTCACATCTGTGAACATGAGTGCTACAGAAGTTCAAGTACCAATGTGTGGGTTCTTGCTGTGTCAAGTAACATATGTTGGGACTTCATTATTCTCTTCATGCCGACTCAGCCACTATTTCCCAATCAGATGTCTTGATGCTGGCTTGATGTGAAGACATTCTCAGCCCTGATGGGCTACACACCTCCCTGCACTTTGCCAGTCTTTACCTCGGGGTTGGAGTTAGCAGCCCTGTGGTGGAGAAGGATTGATGCAGAGGTGTCTACATGTTTCTTTCTGTCTGTCGGCCCACTTTGTTCCTAGATGTAAATGTTGGTTCTCAAATTCAATTTTATTTGTTCTCCAAATTCCTAATAAGCAACCATCAATTTTATTTGTTCTCCAAATTCCTAATAAGCAACCAACGTGTGTTGGGTATTGTGCTGACTATTGGGGATTCAGTGATGAACAAGACATTGGGTCTCTCAGGGTTCATGGTTTAGTAGGAGAGAGAGAGAGAGAGAGAGAGAGAGAGAGAGAGAGAGAGAGAGAGAGAGAGAGATACATGAAGTCAATAATAGCACAGGGTAATGGGAGAGGCAGGACTCTGGGCTTTGGGGAAGGGGGCACCTAATTGAGACTAGGGGGAGGCTGGAGACCTCTTCCTGGAGAAAGTTATATTAAGTTATATTTTCTTTCACTCTTTGAGGGTGGCCTCTTCCTCTCCTCTGGTCTCTCTCTTGTGCTCAGTTTTGCATGGGAATATTCCCAGCCACCTGTCATGGCCAGACTCATGTGATTAGTTGACCCCTGCTTATTTGCTAAGATGAGTTAAGGTGTCATTAAGGGCATTTCATTTCATCAGGAGACTCTTACAAATGTCCACTAGGAAAATTCTGGGAGGTGGGTGGTGGGGATTTTACAGCATTTTTCAAATCACGTCACACAGGTGGCAGGTAAGTGATAACGTTTCATTCATTCATTCTTCTGGCTGACCTTGGCTGAGAACCTGCTATTCCAGGCACCAGTTCAGGGGACTGTGGCTGCACAAAGCAAGAAGATAAAGCATTTGCCCCCAAGGAGTTCACAGTGTAATGGAGGAAGAACACCCACAAACAGATACTCTCAACCTAATGTACCAAAGGGCTATAGGAACCTAGAGAAATCTTGGAAGGCTTTCTGGAGGAGGTAGTATTTGGGCTAAGTAGGAATTCACCAGCAGAACAAAGTGGGACATGGCATACCAGTGAATGGAATATCAGGTGTAAATGCAAAATGGTGAGTCTGATGATGGCCTCTTTAGGGAACTATAGCTATCTTTAAAACACTGGAGCACAGAAGAGTGACTAGAGCTAAAGCCGACAGTGCAGCGGGAAACATGGCGCAGGGCCTTGGGTTCTTAAGTGAGCCTGGATTTGGGAGTTGCTTGGACTGTACCTGAAAATGCTTCAGGAATCTGCAAATGTCTGAGTTTTCATTAACAGCTTTTAAAGCTATTAACAACACCCACAACAGAAAACATTCTGTTATATACCAAATCAATGCATTATGTACATTCCTATTGCATCGGCCTCCATTCACCAATTCTGAAATGCCCATTTTTTCACACCTCAACATCCTTGACATGAAACTGCGGCTTACAATCATTGGCCATTCACAATCACAGTCAGCCATGTGGCAGTTGCTTTGCAGTTGTCATGGCCTCTATAGGTTTAAATTTGGTTCATACTCCTGGTAGCCTGACTGCACAATCGCCCCCTCTAGGCAATAAATCATTGGACCAGGAGTTCGAAGTTGGAAAAGTCGTTTTCTTTGACATTTTCTTATAAAATCAAGAAAGTAGGCTTGGCACGGTGGCTCATGCTTGTAATCTCAGCACTTTGGGAGGCCGGGGCGGGTGGATCACTTGAGGTCAGGAGTTCGAGACCAGCCTGGCCAACATGGTGAAACCCCGTCTCTACTGAAAATACAAAAATTAGCCAGGGTGGTGGCAGGTGCCTGTAATCCCGGCTACTTGGGAGGCTGAGGCAGGAGAATCACTAGAACCCGGGAGGCGGAGTTTGCAGGGAGCTGAGATCACACCATTGCACTCCAGCCTGCGTGACAGAGTGAGACTCCATCTCAAAAAATTTTTTAAAAAGCGAGAAAGTGCCATTATAAAAGTTTTCAGACTTGGGTCCGCAGCTGGGAAGAAATCCTGGAGATAATAGAGGAGCATCCTCTTCAGAAGTGTTCCATAGGACGTTGTTGACTCAGAGTGGAAGGGTGATTCTGAAGAGCTGGGTTTTGAATGTGAAGAGGTTTGAGGAATATCTTTTTTTTTTTTTTTTTTCTTTGAGAGGGAGTCTCACTCTGTCGCCCAGGCTGGAGTGCAGTGGCCGGATCTCAGCTCACTGCAAGCTCCGCCTCCCAGGTTTATGCCATTCTCCTGCCTCAGCCTCCCGAGTAGCTGGGACTACAGGTGCCCGCCACCTCGCCAGGCTAGTTTTTTGTATTTTTTAGTAGAGACGGGGTTTCACCGTGTTAGCCAGGATGGTCTCGATCTCCTGACCTCGTGATCCGCCCGTCTCGGCCTCCCAAAGTGCTGGGATTATAGGCTTAAGCCACCGCGCCCGGCCCAGGAATATCTTAACCAATGTATTTTACCTGTGTTTTCCTTTTGGTTTGAACAGAATATAAAAATATAAATGGAATATTAAGAAATTATTTAAGTAGGTAAAAAAGGAGTTTTTCTTAAAAATTAGGAAATAATATATATATTTTTAATTTTATAAACAAATTTAATTTTTGTAGAGATGGGGTTTCACTATGTTGCCCAAGCTGGTCTCAAACTCCTGGCCTCAAGTGATCCTCTTGCCTCAGCCTCCCAAAATGCTGGAATTACAAGCATGAGCCACTGTACCTGGCCTAAAATATTTTTATAAAATAAAAATTCTAAGTGATAAGAAAGAACCATCTTATTTTAATTGGCAGTGTTTTTATTTTGTTATGTTAAATTTTTTTAAGTAAAAAATTCTTTTCATTGTTTAATTTTTTTTTGTTTTTAGTGGCATATCTTAGATTTGACGGTGGTTTAGACTCTATAAAATGCAGTATTTTTGCTCTTTATGAATGTGCCACTGGAAGATTACCACTGAACGTTTTCTAAATTTAAACCCTGCTTCTCAGCTCATGTAAAATTTTTTTGAATGTTTATGCCACATGTCATATATCCATCCCAGACAGTCAGTTGCAGGCAAGGATCAGTCATATCTGCTCAGCTCATGTTCTTGTCATTGCAAAATAATCTCTGAGTTTCTTTATGTATAAAATTGTGCAAAAGCAAATGAATGGGTAACCTGTTATCACTTAGTAATGCCATACTGTCAGTTATAGGTGCTTTTGCCTGACTTCTTTTTTAAATTTTTGTTTTTTGATACGGAGTTTCGCTCTATTGCCCAGGCTGGAGTGTAGTGGTGTGATCTCAGCTCACCACAACCTCCACCTCCTAGGTTCAAGCAATTCTCCTGCCTCAGCCTCCTGAGTAGCTGGGATTACAGGCATGTGCCACCACGCACAGCTAATTTTTTTAAAATTTATTTTATTTGTATTTTTAGTAGAGACGAGGTTTCACTATATTGGCCAGGCTGGTCTTGAACTCCTGATCTCGTGATCCACCCGCCTCAGCCTCCCAAAGTGCTGGGATTATAGGCGTGAGCCACCGCGCCCAGCCACCTGGCTTTTATTTCTAAGTTTAGGAATGTGAGCAGTTAATATGAGGTGGAATTCATGTTTGAAACAAAAATATGCTTCCATTTTGCTTTCGAGCTTGTGAATCAGTGAGGGTCCTGAAGCTGCGAGGGAACTTGATAAAAAGAAAACTGTTAGCATTTGCGACCTCTTAACTTCAGACATGAGGATTTTTCTCTGTGTAGAGCAAACAAAGCAAATGCAGAGATAACCTGGGAGGTGAGACTGATGTGACAGCAACTGCTTTTCATTGTCATGCTACTTTACAGAGATGGGATGAACTCTGTTTCAGTCTGCTTTGGCTGCTGTTACAAAAATACCATAGACTGGGTGGTTTAAACAACAGAAATTTATTTCTCACGTTTCTGGAGGCTGGAAGCCCAAGATCAGTGTGCCAGCATGATTGGATTCTGGTGAGGTGCCTCTTTCAGGTTGGAGACCCATTTTCTCACTGAAGCCTCACATGGAGGAAAGAGAGCAAGAGAGCTCTCCAGAGTCTCTTTTATAGGGGCACTAATCCCGTTCATGAAGATGGAGGCTAATCACCTACCAAAGGCCCCGCCTCCTAATATCATACTGGGAGGAGGGTTAGGATTTCAACATATGAATGTGGTGGGGGGACACAAACATGTAATCTGTAACAGATCATTCACTGAAAATTTGGTTCAGAAGTCAAGACTGATACTGACTCAGGGCAGACATGGCCCAAATTGGGGCTTAGCCTGGGAGGGTGCTTGGCTTCACCCAGGAAAGAATGACGGGTGAGCTGGTGGTAGAGGAAAACAGCTTTATTGTAGAGGCAGTGCTACAGCTCTGTGACTGCTCCTGCAGAGCAGGGCCACCCTGTAGGCAGTGTGCTGAGAGCAGCAGCTCAGGGCAGTTTTGCAGTCATATTTATACCCACTTTTAATTACATGTAGATAAGGGGTGGTTTGTGCAGAGATTTCTAGGGAAAAGGTGGTAACTTTTGGGTCATTGTGTCATTGCCATGGAAAGGGGCAGTAACTCCCAGAGTGTTGCCATGGCAATGGTAAACTGACATGGCACACTGATGGATGTATCTTATGCTTCCACCCTGTCCCTGTTTCAGCTAGTCCTCAATTTGGTCTGGTGTCCAGGACCCACCTCTGGTATAGAGTCCCACCTCTTACTTCAACACAATGCACAAACCAAAAGAATATGAAATGGGTTATTACTCACATAACTAGATTTTCTGGGGACAGCAGGGAAGTCTCCCAAGCAGGTCTTAAACTGCCTGAAAGAGCAGGAAGGGGCCAGTGGCTTGGGGTTTTATGGTAGTTAGGGGGTGAGGTAGTGGTTCCACATTTGGGGATGATTTGAACTTCCCACCAGCATCAAAGGAGGATGCACCTGGGCTTTCTTATCAACTTGCCCAGATATAGGGCAGAAGGGAATGGTGTGGAGGGTGAGGATGGAGTGTTGGGGCTTGAAATTTATCAGTAGTCAAATATCAAGAATGGAGTCAGATTCTTTATTATATGGATTAATCCCAATTTCCAATTTGTGTGTTTGCCTAAATAACTGCACCATTATCAAACCATTCAATGAAACCATTCAACAAATATTTGGTGAATGCTTACTACATACCAAGCACTGTGTGTTGAGGATGCAGCAGTAAACAAAATAGCTGCACAGTTCTGGCCCTGATGAAGCTCATATTCCAGAGGATGGAGACAGATTCAAAACCAAGAAGTAAATGGTACCCAAAATGCCAACTGCTACAGAAGAACAGAGCAGGCAAGTGGGAAGAGTGACTGCCAGGGATGAGGGGTGTCAGTGCATTTAGAAAAAGATGGTCAGTGAAACCCTTACTCAGAAGGTGATGTTTGCAGAAGTAAGGGAGTAAACCATGCAGATACTTGTAGGGGGAAGAGTATTCCAGTAGCAGGAACAGCATGTGCAAAGGCTCTGAGCAAGTACAATTTTAAACCAAGAAAAGTTTAGTTTCCATTGAATAAATTGTTATATGACATCGTATAATACATTGTGTGCTACCAAAATATTGACTTTGCATGTTTTAGAAATTGGTGTTGTTGATGGAAATAAAACCAAACTCTGTAAAACATTCCAAAGAGGTTTATGCCAATATGAGTGGCCATGGCCTGGAGAAAACACAAACCCAAGAAGCCTTGAGTAAGTGGCCCAGAGGCAGTCAGAATGCAGCTCTGTTTTATACATTGTAGGGAAGTGGAAGTTACAGTCTAAGTCATAAATCAATACATACAGGTTTTACATTGGTTTGGCCCCAAAAAGTTGGGATATCTTGAAGCTGAGGCCTACAGGTCATAGGTGGGTTCAGAGATTTTTTTAATTCATAATTGATTAAAGGAGGAAGAACTTTATTCAAACACTTGGAGTCGGCAGAAAGGAAAGCTGAAGTTCCTGGGGGTTGGACTTCAATGTGTGAATTTGGGGAGGACACAACTGAATCCATAGTACACACATTTCAGGATCCAGTAGGTTGCAGTTTCTGCACATTATCATGTGATATTTTGCCAGAGTTGGGTTGCAAGAGCAAGACATAATACGTTGGGTCAGAGTGAACTGTAGTTCTGCCCTTGTCCAGCAGAGTTTTATGTCCTGTTTATAATTTGGTATCTTATTATCACAAGCAGTCAGTTTTGTCAGTCTTCTGAGCTCTATTTTAACATTAATGCTGGGCAGCTGTTGTGTCTAAATTCCAAAAGGAATGGAATATGAGGTATGTCTGACCTCCCATCTTGTCATGGCCAAGAAGTCAGTTTTTAAGGTTTTTCTGGAGTTCCCTTGGCCAAGAGGGGGTCTACTCAGCTGGTTGGAGGGGGCTTAGGATTTTAGTTTTAGTTTACAGTGTTCTACTTAAGACTTTTGTTTGACAGAAAGGTTCTTCTCTGTAAAAGGAAAGAAGGAAAGATAGAAGGGAGGGAGGGAGGAAGAGGAAAGGAGAGGGAAGGAAGGAGAAAGGAAGGGAAAAAGGGAGGGATGGAAGAAAAAAGGAAGAAGGAAGGAAAGAGGAAGTAAGGAAGAGAGGGAGGAAAAAAGAAAGGAAGAGAGGAAAGAAGGAAGGGTGGGCTGTGTCCTAAACTGGAAAGGTAGGGAGAACCAGGTGACAGTGATGGTCTGGGCATCTCCTTCTCAACTGCTTTACTCCAGGGTCCTACTCCAGGAGGCCATAGACTTTACCATTCAAATTAAGAAGCTCATTTCTAATAACTCAGTTTAACATCTTCATGTGCAGGGCCACAGGAACAGAGCTGTAGAGGTCCCTCTCTGCCACTGGACTTCAATGAGACTTCTCAAGTGCTTCCAGTGTACACTTGAGATGCTGCAAAGCATTCACATAAGAGCCCTTTTAAGGTGAATTAGGCATCGTCGGGATTTCGCATCTGCGGTAGACTTTAGTGCTTCTTACCAGTTTTGTGCCTCACTCTCCTAACCTCTCCATTCTTGGGCACGTGTGTTAACTTATTTATCCTCACAATGACTCTATGTTAGAGGTGCTGTTATTATCACTTCCATTTGCACATGAGGAAACTGAGGTCAGGAAAGACAAGGTCACAGAGCTGGAAAGGAGCAGAGTTGAGGTCCGAACCCAAGTGGCGAGTTCACTGTAGAGCCCAGCTGTGCACTGCGCTGGTTGGTAGATGGTCAGGATGTTTCCGAATGTGGCTAGTCAGCCTTTCCGTTGGGAAGTCCCACCAGCGTGGACCTTGACCTTGAAGATTCCATGAGCCACTAGGTCAAGGACTAACTTGGGTGGTTTATCAGTGACTGGTAGGTGCCAGGGGTTTGCTGTTGTCCAGATTCTCTCATGGATTGGAAGGTTGTCAGAGTGACCTGTTAGGTCCCAAGACAGACTGTGGTCTGTAGGAGCAGAGAACAGAACAGGCACTGACGCTAGGCGAGGCAGCTCACGCCTGCAATCCCAGCACTTTGGGAGGCGGGTGGATCACTTGAGGTCAGGAGTTCGAGACCAGCCTGGCCAGCATGGTGAAACCCCATCTCTACTAAAAATACAAATATTAGCTGGGTGTGGTGGCAAGTGCCTATAGTACCAGCTACTCAGGAGGCTGAGGCACGAGAACCACTTGAACCTGGGAGGTGGAGGTTGCAGAGAGCTGAGATTGCGTCACTGACCTCCAGCCTGGGCAACAAAGCAAGACTCTGTCTCAAAAATAAATAAAGAAATAAAGTCAGTTGGGCATGGTGGCATATGCCAATGGTCCTAGCTACTTGAGAGGCTGAGGCAGGAGAATCACTTAAGCCCAGGATTTTGAGGATGCAGTAAGCTATGACCGTGCCATTGCAGTCCAGCCTGGGTGACAGTGAAATCCTGTCTCTAAAAAAATTCTCAGTCTTTACCTCTGCATCTCAGTCATTTACTTTTTTTGTAGTAATTAACAAGTTGGGAAGAGATTTTTTTCAACTTATTCATGCCCTTATTCTAAAAAGAATTAGAAATAAAAACTTTTTTTTTAAGTGAGACAGAAGGCAGAAAAAAACAAGAAAACAAAATCAGGTAAGACAAGTTTTGTTACTTGTCATGGGTTTTGTTACCCGTGCCACATAATCTGGTGCACAAATTTGGCCCTGGGCATCCTAGTGGCCGAGGCAAAGAGGGAAACACAATCCTAATGTGATTCCTAATGGCCGTACGATTTTTAAAAAGCTGTTTAGGAGATGCTGGGCCATTCCTGGTGCTGCAACTAGGAAGAGACTTCTTTCAAGGAGCTGTACAGGGAGCATCCTGTAAAAAGTCAAGTCTGTAACAAACCCCTGGATACAAATAGAATGATAAATGCTTGTCTTATCAATTAACTCCACAGAAAGAGACAGGGCAGACACTGTTGGACCCTTTGAGAAACCTAGCAAGCAAATTTTCTGGTGGAATTTCAGCCCCTCTTCAGGCAAGGCAGTCAGATGTCCAGCTGCCAGATCTTCTGGAAAGGCCCGAGTGACAGATGAATGTAGTTGCGGGGAAGGTCTGGGCCTTCATGTCAGACACACCAGTCTATTCTGGGAACTTCAGGCTGCAGGATGTTCATTCAACGAGCTTGGGAAGTGCTCCCTTGATACCGCGGAGGCCCATTTAAAAACGCTTAATATTTTAGCAAATTCTCATTTAATTCCCTGTATGTTCCCTACATTTTCTTCATCATTATTGCTGATTACCAGGCTATTTGTGTGAAGGGAGCGATTTGCAGGGAAGAGCAGTTTTCGCCTTTAAATCCACTCACCCGGGGCCTCCTGCTCACTGCTTTGCGTGATGTAAAACTCCCCTGACTAACATCACGAGAGGAACGATGGGGAGTAAAATAATTAACTGCATCAGGCAAGCGGAGGAAAAAGCGGATTATAAAATGGAAAGTTTTCTCTATCCAATACAATTTCTTCTCAACCAGTGCATGGGAGACGGTGGGTTGTTATTATTAAGGGACATATGTTCTCTGTATGGGAGTCTGTGTGTGAGCTGACGAGAGAAGGATGCTTACTGCAGCAACAGGAGTATTCTCAGCAGGGCTCAGCTGAGACAGACTAAAGGAAGGAAGCCCAGGTTCCATTTCTAAGCACCTTTGGACTTGAGGAGCAGTGTGGACGATGGGAAGGTGTTAGAGGGGACTCCCTCTGGATGGACTCTACTTTTTCACTCCCTTAGGGTGGTTTTAAACCTCTCTGATTCACAACCCCTTCATCTTCAAATGGGGAAAATATTAGCTCCTCCCTCAAAGGGCTATTGGGAGGATTAAATGAGACAGTAAAGATAATGAGTTTACTGTAGTGCCTAGTACATAGGGCTCCATAATGGGAAGCTGTTGTTATTATCGTCAACTTGCTTAACAGTCCTGAGAGGCTGGAGTGATTTACAGATGAGAAAACAGAGAAAAGATTAGGTAAATGATGGTCATAACAGCTGGAATGTGGCCAAGCAGAGATTGGAAGCCAGTAGGGTTGATTCCAGAATTTCTGTCTCTCTAATTGCATGCTCCTAGCATAGGTATGTTCAGTAGGAAGCTTTAAGGCTTTGAGTTTATGTACCTCTGGACTGTTTGTTTTGCAGATTTCATCTCTAGCTCTGTAGAATAGAAATAAGTGGCTTACCTTTTTCCCCTTTAGACTATGTTTCTACCCAATCCAAAGCACCATCCTTGGCAGATTAGGTCATTATTGAGCAAATACTCTCTTCCTCTCCCATCCCCTACATTCAGGATTAGGATGCATTTTCTCAGTGTCCAGAATTTGGACTTGGACATGCGTCTCCTTTGGTCGATGGGATATTTGCAGATATGAATTGAATGAACACATAAAATGAGCTTTCCCAGCTAGGTCCATGTGAACAAAATCCATGATCTCCCTGGACCCAGAAGAGTGAGAAAGACATGGAACAGACCTTTCTGAACCCAGCAATTCTAGCCTAGCTCAGCCAAGGCTGGAGCAAGAAAGAAATATGTGTTGAAAGCCACTGAGTTTGGGGGCAGCTTATTACACAGCATCATGATGAAAATAGCTGACTGGTGCATCATCCATCATAAAATGCACCATTATTTTATGAACCACAAAGAAGAAAACACAAAAACACATGTCAGTTAAATTAAGACATGATTGTACATTGCATTCCAAGTTCAGAGATGATAAAATGTGCAAAAAATGTGCTTCTTAGACATGATAAAATATAGTGTTAAGAAAGAAGTTGCCTCAGACCTGAGAAAGATGGCCTGGAGTAGGACCTGGAGCACGATGTAATTAACAGCTCCTTCTGAGAAGCATCTGGCAAATCTGATAAAATTTCTGAGCAATTTTCTGATATTCTCTGTGAGATTAAGAGTCTTTTCTGGAGCACTGGATTTACCCACAGTGCTGGCCTAACAGACTTACAAAAAGGCTGTTAACTTTTAACGAACCACTCCTACCTCAGGTGATGCTATGTAGCTCCTTACAAATCAAAGTGTGGTCCAGCAGCATCAGCATCACGTGAGAGCTTGTTATGCAATCGCCCCATGGGTTCCTCTTACCTGCCGCGCAGATAAAGCCACTTTACTGAGATAGCATTATTGCAATAGAGAAAAAGTTGTATAAATGCAGAGTCAGCTAAGTGGAAGGACAGCACAGTAATTTATTATTACTCAAATCAGCCTCCCTGAAAATTCAGAGTCTAGGATTTCTTAATGACAGCTTGGTGGACAGGGGCTAAAGAATGAGGAATGTTAAGTGGGTGGGTCCAGGATGAAACCATAGGGAGTTGAAGCCTAACTTCTTGCACTGAGTCAGTTCCTGGTTGGGAGGCACAAGACCAAATAAACCAGTTTACTGGTCTGGGTAGCGCAAGCAGGGCCATCAGAATGCAGGGTCTGTAAAATACCTTGAACACCAGGCTTAGGTTTTACAGTAGAGTTGTTATCTATAGGAGCAATTGGGGCAGTTAGGAATCTTGTGGCCTCTGGCTGCATGACTCCGGAGCCATAATTTCTCATCTTGTGGCTAATTTGCTAGTTTTCCAAATCATCTTTGTTTTAAAGTTAAACTAAATTCCTACTATAGTTACCTAGATCTATCCCCAGGAATGAACAAGGGCATCTTGGAGAATAGAAGCAAGATGGAATCAGTTAGGTCAGATTTATTTTATTGTCATAATTTTCCTATGTCAGATTTTTCTCACTGTCGTAAGTTTTGCAAAGGCGGTTTGGGTAGAATTGCAGAATCTTGGGCCCCACCCCAGACCTCTTGAATCAGAATCTTCATTTTAACAGGATCCTCGGGTAATTGATGCACACATTGAAGTTTGAGATGCACTTGTCTCGATACCTTTTCCACCCTATTGAAAGGAATAAAAAAATCTTCCAGCTGGCTCTACTAGAAGGCTGGTCCCCTTCCTGCAAGTCTGAACTAAAACTTTGCCACATGCTAGCAATCAATTAATCTCAGAAGTTCTTTAAAAATCCCTCGGCCGGGCATGGTGGCTCACGCCTGTAATCCCAGCACTTTGGGAGGCCGAGTGGGGCGTATTACCTGAGGTCAGGAGTTCAAGACCAGCCTGACCAACATGGTAAAACCCCCGTCTCTACTAAAAATACAAAAAATTAGCCAGGCATGGTGGTGGGCGCCTTTAATTCCAGCTACTCGGGGGGCTGAGGCAAGAGAATCGTTTGAACCTGGGAGGTGGAGGTTACTGTGAGCCGAGATCATGCCATTGCACTCCAGCCTGTGTGACAGAGTGAGACTCCATCTCAAAAAAAAAAAAAGAATCTCTCTATTGGACATTCTTATCTTGAGGGCACTCTGCTGGAATACATCTCCCATTACCTGAATCGGCCTCCCTCCCAAGGGCCCTAAAGGAGACTAGGATTGAACATCACCTAAAACAGACCTTCCTAGCCCTCTTCTCAGGAACCTCACAAGAAGCTGCAGAGTATTGAAGATTTGGGAGGTGGTGAGGGAAACTCATGTTCAACCTTTCTATTATGGGGGGCATGGGATTAACTACCACAAATCACTGTGTTAAAAACTAACAGCCCAGATGTACTTAAAAAAAAAAACCACAAAAAAAACCCCAGAACTTTTAATGCTATTATGGCTGTACATCCAGCTGGTTTTCACTTACATTTTCCGTCTCTGCCTACAAGAAATATGGGGCTATAAAGCCAGGAGTGCTTTGATGGGAAAGGCAGAATGACATTAAGATGAACAAACACTCTTGGCAATCCGATTTCAGGGATGTCCTGCTCTTGCAGAAGGGAATTGCCTACATGGGAAATTTTCACTGAACAAATTTTACTGTTTTCAAATAATAGCAAATAAATCAGTTTATTCCCAGTTGGTTGAGGCTGGAGGCTTGGGGAGCCCACTTCATCTGGCTGGCTCAGGCCTTGCTCTTTCAGCCCACCCAGACATTGGTTTCGGAGGAGGAGAGGGCAAAAATGATTGAATGAAGAGATCTGAAACACCATCCTTAAGTTCTCGAATTTTCAGGCAACCCATAGAGGTAAATTAATAACGCAGCCCCAGTTCAAAAGCACCAAGCAAATATTTTGCACTTAAATTTCTGCATTAGAATGCCCTGTTTATACAATAACTTAATAAATCTAGCCTGGCTGCCAAATTGACAAGAAGGTGAGAATCATTCATTAAAATGCAAATGCAATTGAGATGAAATTTGGAATACATTTATTACAGTAATTGAACTTCAGTCAACTGTAGTCACAACACAGATTTTGGACTGCCTTTCAGACAAAAGGACGTGTTGTATTATTCTCCCCCCGCCCACCACCAAGTTAATATCTTTGTCAGCATGCAAATTAAAGCCATTTCCTGAGTGCTAATGATTTGCAATGGAGCATTTCACTCTTCTTTATAGGACAAGATTGCCAGAGATAAAGGTCAACTACATACACAAAAGATTGCTCTGGTAGCATATTGTGTATACAGCAAATTGATTGCAAACATATTCTGAGTGCTTATTGCAACCACATTCTTATTAAATCACATCCAAACGTCTCCTTACCATCCCTGGGTCATTTGCTAATTGTAATGTCCAACAATGGGAAATTTGCTGAGTCAGGATTTCACCTCTCAGATCAAGTTTCAGATGGATTTCTCTCCTTTCTGAATGACTCAGCCCAAAGACAAAGACCCGTTAATGGGTTCTTTTTGATCATAAATCAGATGGAAGAAAGATGCTACTGGGACTTTTATAATGGCCCAGAAAATTTGACTCTCAATGGAGGAGAAGTTCCTTTAGTTGCTTCAATTTTATTCTCTCCGGCATTTTTGCAAAATTCTTGGGTCTGAGCAAAGTGCACACATGCACCTAAGGGAGGAGACCACCCCTCATATTGTCTTATGCCCAATTTCTGCCTCCAAAGAAAGAAGAAGTAAAAACTGAAAGGCAGAAATGAAATCCACAAGCAAACAGCCCGGCGCCACACCCTGGGCCTGGTAGTTAAAGATCAACCCCTGACCTAATCGGTTATGTTATCTATAGATTATAGACATTGTATAGAAAAGCACTGTGAAAAATCCCTGTCCTGTTCTGTTCCATTCTAATTACTGGTGCATGCAGCCCCCAGTCATGTACCTACTGCTTGCTTAATTGATCACGACCCTCTCACGTGGACCCCCTTAGAGCTGTGAGCCCTTAAAAGGGACAGGAATTGCTCACTCAGGGAGCTCGGTTGTTGGAGACATGAGTCTTGCCGAAGCTCCTGGCTGAATAAAGCCCTTCCTTCTTTAACTCGGTGTCTGAGGGATTTTGTCTGTGGCTTGTCCTGCTATACACCTAGCAGACTTCCGTTTGAGTTGGAAGAACTTAAAGTGTTTCTTTGGCCAAGGGAGTGTGTGCTGTTCAGAAATCACTCTAGGGTGGCTATTGGGGACCGTGCCGGGGGTGGTGGAGAATGAACAGACACAAGAGACAAAGACAAACAGAGAACATGGCGGCCGCGCCTAGAGCCTCTGCCTCACTTTATTTATACTCCATAAATCCCACGTCAGCAAAAATAACACAGTGCAAAACAAACTTTCTGCACCCAGATATAACCTTCTACTTAGTTCCTTGTCTCTAAGGTCTTTCTTATTTTGTCTGCCTTCTTGGCGCCTACTAGAGTTCATTAAAAGTTCAACTAGAGATACTGTCCTTGACTACTGGAGTTCATTAAAAGTGCAACTAGCTAGAGATACTGTCCTTGACTACTGGAGTTCATTAAAAGTGCAACTAGCTAGAGATACTGTCCTTGAGCCTTATCTATTCTTAGCATATTATTTTCAATGGCCCCTGCAGGTGGCAAAAACGAGTTTGTTCTAAATGTAGAACAGGAAGATTGCTTGTGTCAGAGGTGTATAAACCAGAGCAACTCCACCTTGAATGGGGCTAGGTAAAATGATGCTGAGACCTACTGGGCTGCATTCCCAGATAGTTAAAGCATTGTAAGTCACAGGATGAGACAGGAGGTAGGCACAAAATATAGGTCATAAAGACCTTGCTGATAAAACAGGTTGCAGTAAAGAAGCCAGCGAAATCTTACCAAAACCAAGATGGCGACAAGAGTGACCTCTGGTCGTCCTCACTGCTACACTCCCATCAGCACCATGACAGTTTACCGATGCCACGGCAATGTCAGGAAGTTACCCTAGATGGTCTGAAAAGGAGAGGCATCAACAACCCACCCCTTGTTTAGCATATCATCAGGAAATAACCATAAAAATGGGCAACCAGTAGCCCTTGGGACTTTACTTTTATTCCTTTACTTTATTAATAAACTTGCTTTCACTTTACGCTATGGACTCACCCTGAATTCTTTCTTGTGCAAGATCCAAGAACCCTCTCTTGGGGTCTGGATCGGGACCCCTTTCCTGTAACATCTTTCTAGTGACCATGAAGGGACTGTAGTGCAGAAACCCCAGTAAGTGTTGGGGTCCTGTAACACTTGTGCCTTTTGACCCCTTTCATATCCAGTTAATTGATCATGAAGTGATGTCAACTCTGTTTTCTGAATATTAGTTGACTCTCTTCCTGTTGCTACCACCCTAGTCAGAAACCATCATTTACTTTAGATAGTTTCCTACCAGGTCTTTTCCTTGCTATTGGCCACCTGGCTGCCCCAGGGCTTTTTTGAAAAGGCAAATCTCATCATTCCTACTTAATGCTCAAAATCCTCTAATGGCTTCCTACTGTTCTCAGGGTGAAGTCCTGTGTCCTTCCTTCTCCTCCTAGCAATGTCCTCTAAGATCTGGGATTTGTCTCTAACCATTTGCCCTGCCATTCCTTTGCATATCTCTCTACCCCCTTGAAATTGCACATGCTTTCTTCTTTGCTTTCTTCCTTCCCCCTTTTTATTAACTGTCTTGTCTTTTTTCGGTCTCGTCTTCCTGGACTTTTCTTTTCACGAGTATTCGCTCTTTCTCTCTTTCCCTACTTACTTTGTCTGTTCTTATTTCTCCTTGCTTTTTTCTTTTCTTTTGCTTGCTTATTCCTTCTTCTGCTTGCTTATCTTTCTTATCTTGCTTCTTTCTTTCTTCTCTTTGTTGTTTTCTTTTGCTTTTCTTTTCTTCTTGTGTCTTCTTAGGGCTGGTGTTTATAGGTGTCGCCTTCAGTCATCGCCTGACTTTCCTTCCTCCTCCTCCTTCCCTTTCCTCTCTCGTCCTTCCTTCCTTCCTTTCCGTTACTTCCTTACCTTCCTTCCTCTTTCTCTTTCTCTTCTCCCTCCCTCCCTCCCTCCCTTCCTTCCTTCTTCCTTTCATTTTTTTTCAGAGGCAGGGTCTTGATCTGTTGTCCATACTGGAGTGCAGTGGTGCCGTCATAGCTCACTGCAGCCTCAAACTCCTGAGCTCAAATGATCCTCCTTCCTTGGCCGCCTCCCAAATATTTAGGATTATAAGCATGAACCACTGTGCCCCGCCTGCACATGCTTTTCTTTCTCTCTGCAGCACCTTCTCCATTGTCTTCACTTGGCTTGATTTCTATTTGTCCTTCAAGGTTTGGGTAAAACTATCAACTGTTGGTCATTCAATACCTCTCCCCTTCTCTCCTCTCAGTTCCAGGCTAGGTCAAGTGCACCCACAAGTACATTGTGCCTATGTACTTCCTATTATTGCACTCAGCACACTACATGGTGATTGTTTTTTGACTTGTCTGCCTTTCCTACTAGTTTATGGGCTCCTTGAACTTGACTCTGGCATGCAGAAAGCTATCAGTGCTTGGTTTTCCTTCCCTACTTCTCTCTATTGCTCCCAATGACATAAAATGCCAGTTGCCTACCAAGTATCAACTTGCCTAGTTTCTTTAGTAACAGACCACTTTATCTTGGGTATTAATATGCCTAGATTAAAAACCAACAAAGCAAAGCAAAATCAAACAACAACCATGACAAACAAAAGCTATATTTCTCAGCTGCCTTTCCAGATAGGCTAGGCCAACGAGGTACAAGTGGAAGTCATTTGGAGAGGCTTCTGTTAAAATTATTTAAAGGAAATTGGCAAGCTGGGTTACATATGCCCGTTAGCCCCTTTTTCAGTTCCTTTCTGTTGCCTGAAACTTGGCAATAATGGTTGCTGCTCCAGCAGCCATTTTCTGAGCATGAGGAATTCTGGCAGATGGAATCAAATACGGAGGACGGTGGATAAAACCTAGAAGGAACCCAGGTACTGGATGACCAGGAAGCTGCCATACCAGTTCTAGATCACCTTTGTCTAAATGTAAACCCTTTTTTTGGGAGGGAGGTAATTCTTTATTTTGTTTAAGCCATAGTGATTTCAGGGCTCTGCTACCATGCAGCTGAATACAGTCCCAAGAGACAATATCTCTTTCTCTGCCTCTTTCTTTTTTCTTGACCAACCTATCACAATTCACACATTTAAAATGCTATTGTCCTTGGCTAAATCAATGGCCATGGACCAGAAAAAGATATAGAGAGAGGCTGGTTTAGATAATTGGATAGTGACAAGGAAACTTAGAAACGTGAAACTCTGTCAAGAGAATTTAGCCTGGGAGAGTCTCCACTGAGGGTGTCCAGGGCAGCTGATAAATAGGCAACAGGTGAGTCTGAGCCTGTAAGAAATGAGGGCTGGGACAGGAGGGGGTGGTTGCAGTTAGAGAGAAACAGGAGGTTTCTCTCTATGATGATGCGCTTGAGTGAGGCACTGAGCTAAGCACTTTATATGCATTATCTCATCAAACTCTCACAACATCCTATGAAGTAAATAGTATTATACCCGTTTTGCTGATGAGGAAACTAAGGCTCAAAGAGGTCAAATAGTCTGACCATAGGGTTGGTAATAGGTGGCACTGGAATTTAAATACAGGCAGGCCGATTCCAAAGTATTACATGAGAAAAATATACTGGTTTTGGAAATGGTCTGTTCTAGGTTTGACTGGCCGTGATTTCCTTATCACTCAATGTCTGTGAGTCATATTACCTCTTTGAGATGCCCTTTCCTCACCTTTAAAATTTGGATACATTGATACCCATCATGGGACACTGTTGAAAATTATATACGAGAGGCAATTAGTATGGTGCCTGGCACATTGGAGCTGTTCAATACATGGTAACATCATCATTTTTTTCTTCTTACTTTTCATCATCATCATCATCATCATCGTAACAATCATCAAATCATCATCATTGACTTCTCCTTCTCCTTTCCCTTATCCTTCTCCTCCTCCTCCTCCTCCTCCTCTCCTCCTCCTCCTTCTCTCCTCCTCCATCCCCTCTTTCTAATGCTTCTTCTTCTTCATTGTTGTCGTCACCATGAATGCCTTCTGGTACAACTTTCTCGCTTTGCACACGACCCGGATGGTGGTGTGGCTGTAAGTCCCACAGGCTTCTGGGAAGTGGCACTTAGTTCAAGTGGTGAGCCTGGGAGGTTCTCTTCTCTGGGGTTGATGGGAAGAACAGTCTAATTAGATTACAATTACTTTGGGATTTAGTGAATTGCATTATGAAGTAATTCACAAAGGTCTGTGAGTCCGCTGTGCCTAGTGGTGGTAGGACAAATGCTTGGTTATCATGTAAGTAATGAAATTTATTAAGCTAAGGGGCCCAGGAATTAACCTCTGCTTTGCTGGATAAGAAATGACATGCAGCAACCTTCTAATTATTTTAAATGGTTTTCTTTTCTTAATTCTTCTTTGATTTAATCTCTATCTCAGATCTTCATTAAAGAAAATGACGATGGAAGAAGAGGAGGAGGGAAGAGGGGAGGATAAAAAATGGAAAGAAGAATCTGAAGATCCCATATAACAGCCTGTGAACACACAGGATGTTTCACAGGAAGACATTGCTGATAACAGTAAATTACAACCAAATCTAAGGGTTTAGGCCAAAGTGGGATATACATGAATGTCAGTTAAAAAGCCAAGTTCTGGCTGGGTGCGGTGGCTCATGCCTGTAATCCCAGAACTTTGGGAAGCCGAGGTGGGCGGATTGCCTGAGGTCAGGAGTTTGAGACCAGTCTGGCCAACATGGTGAAACCCAATTTCTACTAAAAATACAAAATAAAATTAGCTGGGCATGATGGTGCATGCCTGTAATCCCAGCTACTCTGGAGGCTGAGGCAGGGGAATTGCTTGAACCAGGGAGGTGGAGGTTGCAGTGAACCGAGATCATGTCACTGGACTCCAGCCTGGGTGACAGAGTGAGGCTCCATCTCAAAAAAAAAAAAAAAAAAAAAAAGCCAAGTTCTAATTCTAACTCTACCAACAAATTGCTGTGGGATTTAGACAGATTCATGAACCACTCTGTTCTGTTATCTGGGAATGAATAACTATTACCACTGCCATCTCTACCATCACCACCACTATCGCCATTTCCACTACCATCATCATAATTAGAATATGACTCATTACCGTGTGCCGGTAACTGTGAGAAAGCTTTTGCAGCTACTGATTTCTTTAACTTCTGAAAACAGTCCTCCAAGGCAACCCTCAGTAGTGTTACTAGCCTCATTTCATTGTGTGGAAACTGAAATGCCAAGAGGTTCAGTGACTTGATTGATGCAAAGGTACCCAGTCTGAGTGGAGTGGAGTCTGGACTGGTTCTTGGGCCTGAGCCTGTCTCGCTCAGTCATTCTTCAAGCCGATATTGTCTTATCTGAGTTGTTGTGAAAGACAGAAAATTAGAAAATAGACGCAAAAGCAGTCTGGAAGGTCTTAAAACATGCCGTGCAAAGAGAAAGTACAATTCTAAATTGGATATTCAAAACTGCTTTATAAAGAGGGAGGACTGGTTCTTTTCACCTAATCACATTATTGCTAATTGTCAGGACCACAATTAGAAAAGCAAGCCCTTTCATCCGTGTGGGATACGCCCATAGATGAGTAGGTGACGAGTGAAATTAAGATGCAAAAAAGCTGTATCTCTATGCAAAGCAGCTTCAGAGTTTTGGCTAAATGAATCTCTAGAAATTAAATTCCTTGGAGGCAGACACCATATTATACTCATTCTTCCACCCCTCTCCTCATCCCTTTGGCACATCGTGGGGACCTACTGTTATTTTTGATCAAATGGCTAGTTGATTCAGTGAAGAAGAAAAGATGATGTTGGTAATTTGATTCCTTGGTGAGGGCCAGTTCTATTCTTATCTATCTCTAAACTTAGGGACCAACATCTTCAGGCAACATTTCTCATGATTCACAAATGTACTCTCAGTAAGTATTTATCTAATCTAAATCTCTTCACTGCTTGCCAATCCCATTTCCATGTGTTCTGCCTAATTTTGAATGCAATTCATTTAATTCCTTCCTTCCTGATATCTTTATTGGACACTGACTGTGTATAAGGTGCTGTGCCATGCTGAGGAGAGATACAAAAATTGAAAAGATTTGCACTTTGCCACCAAAGAATCTATATTCTAGCTGGCATTTGAGGGCCAGAAGCTTCCACTCCTGGTGTCTGTGGTTGGCATTAGGGATTATTATTCTGACCTGAGTCAGAAGCTAGACTGAGCATTTTGGAATGAAAAGACCCTTGGGGAAAGCCCCAAGCCCCCATTTTGCAGATAGGGAAACTGAGGCCCAGAGAGGCGGCATATCACATGACAAATTACAGGCAGACCTAGGACAATAATGGTGCAGGGGTTGGGGTGGGGCTGGGGGGGCGGTGCATGTGGCTCTGGATTCCCAGTGCAAGGCACTTTGTTCTAAACCCCCTATCACCCTACACACCACTCAAGGAACTGAACAGCATGATATGTTTAGCTGCGGCTTT
The DNA here is from genome assembly GCF_007565055.1 of Rhinopithecus roxellana. Classification (NCBI taxonomy): domain Eukaryota; kingdom Metazoa; phylum Chordata; class Mammalia; order Primates; family Cercopithecidae; genus Rhinopithecus; species Rhinopithecus roxellana. The sequence goes on from NC_044558.1 coordinate 86,258,082, forward strand.
GGAATTCAAAACTCTTGGCAACGTAATGACCAAGATGTTTTTTGCTCTTCCACTTAGCACCAGTTATCTCCCTAAAGGTGCAGATGTACATCTTGTGAAAAATGCATCCCTGAGCCGGGCGCGGTGGCTCAAGCCTATAATCCCAGCAAGTTGGGAGGCTGAGGCGGCCGGATCACGAGGTCAGGAGATCGAGACCATCCTGGCTAACACGGTGAAACCCCGTCTCTACTAAAAAAAAATACAAAAAAATTAGCCGGGCGAGGTGGTGGGCACCTGTAGTCCCAGCTACTCGGGAGGCTAAGACAGGAGAATGGCCTGAACCCGGGAGGCGAAGCTTGCAGTGAGCCCAGATAGCGCCACTGTACTCCAGCCTGGGCGACAGAGCGAGACTCTCTCTCAAAAAAAAAGAAAAATAAAATAAAATAAATGCATCCCTGTTTTAAGTCCTTCAGTGGTTCCCCTCCCTTCATGTTGGCTGGACCTTGCTTTGTTTCAGGACTCTGCCCCCACCATGGGGCTGAGTATCAAACGTTTTCAATTCAGGTGGCCGAGCTCGAAAATCAAGCTGTTGTCATCTCTCCCCTGCATAAGGGCCACTCGCTCTTAATTGGTCTCCCTGCCTCAGGCCTCTTTCTCCCAATGATGCTTCCCTATATAGTACACACCCTTTCCAGACTCTGCAGTCAAGCCTGCAGGGCTCTGTGAGAGCTGAATTTGTCTTATCTCTCTTTTTTTTTATTTTTCTGAGATGGAGTCTTGCTCTGTGGCCAGGCTGGAGTGCAGTGGTGTGATCTCAGCTCACCGCAACCTCTGCCTCCCAGGTTCAAGCGATTCTCCTGCTTCAGCCTCCCTAGTAGCTGGGACTAAAGGCACGCACCACCATGCCTAGCTAATTGTTGTATTTTTAGTAGAGATGGAGTTTCACCATGTTGCCCTAGATGGTCTCCATCTCTTGACCTTGTGATCCGCCCGCCTTGGCCTCCCAAAGTGCTGGGATTACAGGTGTGAGCCACCGCGCCCGGCCTCTCATCTATTTAACCTCTTGATGCTGTAGGAATACCAGATATTCCGCTGTACGGCCATGCTCTTCTTCATCTCAGTGCCTTTGCTTGTCCTGCCTAGAATGCTCTGCTCTTCTCCACGTGGCAAACTTCTACTCATCCTTTATTTTTAATTAAAAAAATTTTTTTTCTTTTAATGGATTTAGGGGGCACAAGTGTCATTTTTTTACATGGGTATATTGCATATATATCCGTGAAGTCTGGGCTTTTAATGTAGCCATCACTGAATAGAGCACATTGTAACCCAGTAATTTCTCGTCCCTAGCCCTCCTCCCACCCTCCCACCCTTCCTGGTCTCCAATGCCCATTATTCTGCTCTCTGTGTACATGTGTGCACATTACTTAGCTTAATATAAATAAGAACACGCAATAATTCACTTTCTGTTTCTGAGTTATTTCACTTAAGATAATGGCCTCCAGTGCCATTCATGTTGCTGCAAAAGACATGATTCTATTCTGTTTTATGGCTGAGTAGTATACCACATTTTCTTGGTCCAATCATCTGTTGATGGACACTAAGTTGATTCCTTGACTTTGCTATTGGGAACAGTGCTGCAATAAACATACGAGTGGAGGTATCTTTTTAAAATAATGATTTATTTTTCTTTGAGTGTATACCCAGTACTGGGATTGCTGGATTGAATGGTAGATCTATTTTTAGTTCTTCTCAACTCATCCTTTAGAACTTGATTAGGTATGAGCCTTACCTGCCCGCCCCTGCCACCAGAAGTTACTTCTGCTTTTCCTGGGCTAAGTTAGGTGCCACTGGTCTCTCCCATGAACCTGCTGATTGACCTGTCTGGCCATGCACTCTCCCCTCCCACACCCACCACTAGACTGAGCTCCTTAAATGCAGGGCAGTTTCTCAGTTTTTCCTGTGTCCTCAGAACCTGGCACAGTGACTAGCACATAGAGAGTACTTAAAGAGTATCTATTGCATGAATAACTAAACTATTTGAAATTCTTGAATTTAATGCTAATTAAATACATGCCTGTTTTTTTGGCGTGTGATAATGGCACCTTCTTACACTGATGTGGTGCATTCACTTTCTCTTTGGATGGAGCAGGTTATAGAACCGTATGTGCAGAAGCTGAATGATCCAAACAGGATAGAGATAAATGGATGCCTTTGAAATTTATATATTTTTTCCAACTGGGAACTAGAATATAGCTGTGTTCTGGAAGAAGTGATCAAATGAAACAAGCTCCCTACATGCCTCTCAGGAAAGTTATTTCTTTCATTTGTAATGCAGTCTGTGACCTACCTTATGCCACGTGACTAGGAGTGGTGTTTAAACTCCCCAAAGAGAAGGCAGATCTGGCATTTAATATCAAGTTACACAAGTGTGCACATGTTGTGCTTTGATTGATGGTAGAATCTCATGGACTTGGCAAGCTTTTGTGACCTGTTCACATACACACACACACATACACATAGACCCTCAGGCCGCACAGCATCCTGCCTGTCCCCAAAAAGTCACCCATACCTTGGGAACACAGTGACAGCAACCTAAAATGGCCAGTGGATTAGAGGATGCTGACCAGGCTGCAATCCCCACCGCCTGACTTCTATGTGGTTAAAAGGTGCCTTGGCTCAGGGCTTCTCTTTAATTAATGTGAGTCAGCATTTGTATAACGCTATATAAGAGGACTGCATTTCTTCTGGAAGAAGAGGGATAAAAACCTGCCAAGTGTCAACAAACAGTTCTATATGCATCCCAATTAGGGTGATTTCTGGAAGGCAGCAGAAGCCCACCACAGCTCTGGTCTCTAAGCAACTGCTATTAGGAGTTCTGAACCTCACTGGAAAGAGAATATTGCCAAGTCGGCCTTGTTAAGGAACCTAATGTGCCTCTTCCTGTTCCCCTCCCCTCCCCACCCCCATTCTTCTCTATTTACCCCATCATATTTAGAAGCAAATTATGTCTTGGAGGGGTATAGAAGAAGCTAAATATCTTCGAGGGCAAAAGCCCTGGGGAAGGCTCCGGCTTGGAAGATCATGCTCCTGATGGTTATTATTTCTAGATCACCATCTGTGTGTCAGGCAGGTCTCTGAAGCCTCACAAGGGTTACATAATTTAATTCCTACAAGAGCCCTACAGGTAGGCACTGTCATTTCAAAGATGGAGAAACTGAGGCTCACGGATTGAAGCCACTTGCCCAAAGTTGCACTATGAGAAGGTGGCAATGCCAGGATTTGGATTCTGGTCTGTCTGAATCCTGGAGTCATCGCCTTTTTAAAATAAATTTGTTTATATTTAAGATATACCACTTGACGATTTCATACATGTATATGTTGTGAAATTATCACCACAATCAAGATAATTAATATATCCATCACCTCTCATTGTTAGCTTTTTTGTGTGTGTGTGTGTGTGATAAGAGCACATAAGATCTACCTGGTAAGCAAATGTCAAGTATACAGTAGAGTATTGTTACTGTAGGCACCATGCTGTACGTTAGAGCTCCAGAACTTATTCATCTTGCATAAGTGAAAATGTGTACCCTTGACAAACATGTCCCCGTTCTACTCCATCCCTCCCCCGCCCCACCCCGGCAACCATTCTTATACTCTCTGCCTCAATGAGTTTGCCTGTTTGCTTCTATTAGACTCAGGAGCCTCCTGTCTTCCTCCCTTCCTCCCTTCCTCCCTCCCTCCCTCCCTCCCTCCCTCCCTCCCTCCCTCCCTCCCTCCCTTCCTTTTTTTTTGAGTTTCGCTGTTGTTGCCCAGGCTGGAGTGCAATGGCGCGATCTCTGCTCACTGCAACCTCCGCCTCCTGGGTTCAAGCGATTCTCAGGAGTCACTTTCTTAGCCACTGTGCCTTCCTGCCACCTGTCAGCACCCAGGCAGCTATCCTACATGAGAAAACAGAAGCAAAGTATTGTGTGTGGTGGTGGTTCAGCAGTCAGTTTTCAGTTCTGAGATAAACCAGTTCAATATGTTTTTTTTTTTCAAGAATGCAAACTCCACCCTGCCATCCCTGTTATTACCTATTGTGCTTAATGACTAAATGGAATGGGAGGGATTGCTCTTAGGGACCTGCCATTGTGGATATAGAAAAATGCATTAGCAGGGAGAGAGGCTTTTTCCAGGGGATGCCAACAATTTCCAAATCACCCCCTGGTTTATAATTTCAGGACAAACAACAGACGATGGAATAAGGCACAAGACCACCAGCCTGTGATGGTTCCATCAGTGTTCTTCTGCCTGATGGATGGCAGGGACTACTCACTGGAGACCCACAGCTCCTTAGGAATTCACAACAGCTCCTTCACTAAGCATCAGTGCAAGGGGAAGTGGGAGGGGTCTGAGGCGTAATGCAGTTGTGAGGTGTTGTCAAAGCTTCCCTTTTGAGTTTTTAACTTGAGTCTTGCCTGTCACCGTGCAGAGGGCTTCTGATTGCCTCCATATATTCAGAGGGATCCCAGCAGATGTAAAACCTTCTTCCAGGCCCACGGGCCAGCTCAGTCCCCTTCATCCAGAGTTTGCTGAGCTGTGTCGGTGTGAAAGCTATTCCCTTAACTGCCTGATCCCAAGGATTAAGCTATCGTCTCTCATCTTCTCACATTTGAGATGACCTTACATCAATCCTAGCGCAGTGCCTGACTCACAGCAGGAGCTTAGTAGAAGGCATCGAGCCTTCCAGGTCCTTGCCTGTGATCGTGTGCAGATTGCTTTCTCTGTCTGGGATATCTCCACCAACTCCCTGTGACTTTTTAAAAATCTGATTATTACCTGTTATCTTTCTAGACCAAAAATATCCAAAGGGTACAAATTAAAAAAAAAAAAAAAGTACAGGGGCCATGCGGGTAAAAGGTAAATGCGCCCAAACACACACATCCACACAGGCACACACAGCTTTTAAAGCTGTATCTAGTGAACCATCATAGACACTCTGACTCATAATTTGGTCTGTGATTCATTCTCTCACTCTCTCCCTCCCTCCCTCTCCCTCTCCCTTTTTTTCTTCCTGTCCCCTTCCTCCCACATCCTTCTGTGACCCCCCAGCTCAGCTCTTTAAGCTTTTATTTTTATCTTTGTATAACTACCAATAAAGGGCTGTTCAGCTGTACGGCCCCAGGGGCACCACTGACATTGAACTCTACAAATTGTGGCGACATTCACCCTTGAGTATATATTGTGAATGACGCCCCCTGGAATTGTGCAAAAGGGCAGCCTTGCCCTGAACATAAACTACTCCCATCTCCACTCAGTCCTTGTGCTTGTGTAATAGTAGACCTTCAGGAAAAGTTCATGAGATTTAGGGATTGCTTTTCAGTTAATGTGCATTTTGAGCTGTCTCAGAGCAAGGATAGAGATTCAGATTCCTGTTTTAACTAGTTGTTTAGATATGGCTTTATTTAATGGACTCCAACATACGCTTTTTTTTTGAGACTATCTTGCAAAACAACGCTCTATTTGGTTTCTTTAACTTTGCACCCATATTCTGCCAGGAAACACTATTAATTTGTTATTTTTAAATTTTCCCCTAAGTTATTAGGGTACAGGTGGTATCTGGTTACATGAGTAAGTTCTTTAGTGGTGATTTGTGAGATTTTGGTGCATTCATCACCTGAGCAGTATACACTGCACCATATTTGTAGTCTTTTGTCCGTCACCCCCCTCTCCTCATCCCCCCAAGTCCCCATAGTCCATTGTATCATTCTTATGCCTTTGCGTCCTCATAGCTTAGCTTGAGAACATACGATGTTTGGTTTTCCATTCCTGAGTTACTCCACTTAGAAGAATAGTCCCAAATCTCATCCAGGTTGCTGCAAATGCCATTAATTCATTCCATTTTGTGGCTGAGTAGTATTCCAGGAAACACTCTTTTGAAGCTAATCCAACTCTGAATAATTTCTAAAGCTTAACACATAGTCATAGGTGCTGAAGGGTCAGGCCATTCACTTTTACAAAATGGGACACAGAAGGCACAATGACATCAGAATTTCCTGACCCCCAAACTCTGTCTGCCTCAGATGCAACCTAAGGGAACTTGTTGAAGAATTGTTCTCAACACTTTGCAGGCTGTTTGATTTGGTTGTCCTACATTTTTTTCCAGCTCAGGTCAGAAAAATGCTTCTCAGAGCATTCTTTCTTTTTTTTTTTTGAGATGGAGTCTCGCTGTGTCACTCAGGCTGGAGTGCAGTGGTGTGATCTCAGCTCACTGCAACCTCCACCTCCCGGGGTTCAAGCGAGTCTCCCACCTCAGCCTCCTGAGTAGCTGGGACTACAGGCATGTGCCACCATACCTGGCTAATTTTTGTATTTTTAGTAGGGACAGGGTTTCACTATGTTGACCAGGCTGGTCTCAAACTCCTGGACTCAAGTGATCCACCTGCCTCAGCCTCCCAAAGTGCTGGGATTAGAGGCCTGAGCCACCGCGCCTGGCCTCAGGGCATTCTTAGTGACTTTGTTCCCATTTTCATGGGAAATTTGGGGAAGATAAACTTCAGGTATATTTTTAAGGGATCTTTCTATTCCAGTTGTATGGTAAAGTGCAGCTGTGGTGAGGTTGAGGGTATTTTCACTTTGGGGAAACATTTCCTTCCACATCACTGTTCATCTATTAAAATGCTTTATGTACTATATCTGGGCACCTAATAGAAAGAAAAAAAGAAAAGCCATTTTACTCTTCCTGTAAGTTTTTCAGCAAGAAAGGGCCAGAAAATCTCTTTGGTTAGACATTAGAGCAACTTCCCTTAGATCGAGCAGGGATAAGGTATCCCGGAGCTCCTAAAGGTAGCCTCCTTTGTCCAGGTAGCCTGGTTGTCTGGGGGAAGGTGTTTAATCAAACGCTCTGGGTTCTGAAAGCGACGATGGTGTGGATCAGAGAGATGTCACAGAAGAGTGGCCAGCGTGGTCTCTAAGACCATGGAGGACCTGTTTTGTACAGCGACACCTTGTGGCCCTGAGAAGCAATGGCAGTGGAGGACACCGCGCCAACTTTCTGTGGGACAGCAAAATTCTTCTTATTAGACAATTCAAGGGAAAGGTGAGGCTCCTAGAGGGGCACTGTAGACTTCCCACAAATAATTCATGTAATGGCCTATGGCTAACTGGAAAAATAAAAGAAGTGAGACTTGAATTTGTAGCTCAGTTCATGTTACAAAATAAATGGCCTTTATGATGTTCTTACTCACTTTTCTCCCAGTGACCGGACTATGAGAAAGGAAAGGAATTAGGCTGGCTGAACTCTTATCCAGCCTTTTCTCTTCCCGTTGATTCAAGCCATTGGCTCTACTTCCAATAAGTAGCAATAAGAAGAACTCTGGTAATGACAAGAGCCAACACACACTGTGACAACTCTATTCTAAACGCTTTCATTGTGTTAACGTTATCCTGAAAACAATGTCTGAAAAGTATCTAGCTGTTTGTCTTTCAAGGCAAAGAACAAACTATAGAACCTTAAGTTTCTTAGCTGTATGCTTTCTGGCTTCTGATTTTCCCATCAGACAAGAATGAGACAACTTTGGGTCCCTACATAGATAATACGAAAATCTCACCTGCAGAGTGGACAGAGTCCTGACGGCATAGCTAAGCAGCTGGAATTGAGGTGTAAACACCAGCTTTCAGAGATATCGTCTGTTCTTGGGGTGTGTGTGTGTGTGTGTGTGCCTGTGTGTAACACTTATGTCACCTATGTGCCAGGTATGTGCATCTTTTTTTTTTTTTTTTTTTTTTTTGAGACGGAGTCTCGCTCTATTGCCCAGGCTGGAGTGCAGTGGTGCAATCTCGGCTCACTGCAAGCTCCGTCTTCCAGGTTCAGTCATTCTCCTGCCTCAGCCTCCCGAGTAGCTGGGACTACAAGGCGCCTGCCACCGCACCCGGCTAATTTTTGTATTTTTAGTAGAGATGGGGATTCACCGTGTTAGCCAGGATGGTCTCGATCTCCTGACCTCATGATCCACCCGCCTCGGCCTCCCAAAGTGCTGGGATTACAGGCGTCAGCCACCGCGCCTGGCCGGTTTGCGCATCTTAACTCATTTAATTCCCAACCCTGTGAGTTAGACTTCATTATTATCATCCCCATTTCATAGATGAGGGCAGTGAGACTCAGAGAGATTAGGTAACTCATCCATATTCAAAAAGCTAGTAGGTAGTAGAGCCAGGATTCATGCTGGCTCCAAAAACCATGATTTGTCCTATTGCCTGTGAATACATTAGATCAGGTAGGTGATTGGGAAGCTGGTTTTAAAGACAGTTTTTGTTTTCATGCACTTTGGAATAGAGCCATGAGGAAATTAATACCTATTGAAATATATTTGTAAGCATTAATTTGGGAACAACGGGTTTAAACTGCCTGCTATTTTATTATTATTATTATCAGGACTTTGAACTCTTGTAGGTTGTGGGTTGGAAAAGTGACAGATGCGTCCCTTTCCCCACAGTGGGCTGCAAGGCCATTTCCCGTCTAGCATCCCAGTTGTTACTCCTGAGAACTATACAAGTGTTTTGAGGTTAACTTGGTGAGCTTGTGAGATTTCTGGCTTTTTAATACAACTTTATTTTATTTTACGTTTAAGCAAAATCATGACTGCAAAAAGCAGTTAATATGACAGAGAGGACCCAGGCAAAGAAGTATTCAAAGGCTAGTCTTTTCAGGAAAAATAGAAGTTTCCACCTGCATTGAAAAAGGCAAATAGATTGGAGACATTGGCAATTAGCTGAATTGAGTAAAAACCATCAGAACAATCATTAATGGAGGTGCTGGTGTTAAAGAAAAGGCTGAGCCTAGGATGTTACTGAGTAGGACAAAGAATCCTATAGGTAGAAAGTGATATTCCTGATGCACGTTGACACTGTCTGGGTGGCTCAGCTGGTCATTGCCAGTAAATTTCGGGGGAGAGTTACTTTCATGAACACTGTCTCTTTTCATTTTGCTTTCCATAAACTGCTTATTTGCTGCTGATGACTACACTAAAGTCAGAAGGGCAAAAAGTCGTGTCAGAAGTGCTTTCAACCTCTTTACACCATCTTTCTGGCTTTTCTTTCATTTCTTATGGGAAAAGTTTATTTTGTTCCAGGCATTTATGAAGTTGTCAGCAACGGAAGCATGTGTAAATTTAGACAACTTCGGTTAAGTATTGAGAGTCTTAAAGCTGCATGCTTTAAAATTTAAACTGGTTAGATAAATAATGCTGCTACGTTCTTACAATGAAATAGAATGCATCCATGCAAAGATAGTTATTATGTTTACATGGATATTGGATAGTAAATAATTTTTTAAGATATAATAATGTTATTGTGGTTGTAGTTTTAAACAGTCCTTATCTTCTCTAAATAGTTTTAAACATTTACAGATAAAATGATTTAATGCTTCAAAATAATGGGATAGAGGATAATGCATAAATGAAATCAGGTTGGTTATGATATGATTGTTGATCTGAGCAATGGGTGCATAGGAGTTTGTTATATTATTCTTTTTCATAGAGATGTAGTTTTGTCATGTTGTCCAGGCTGGTCTCGAACTTCTGGGCTCAAGCGATCCAGCCGCCTCTGCCTCCCAAAGTGCTGGGATTACAGGCGTGAGCCACTGCACCTGGCCCATTTGTTATATATTCTGTCTGCCTTCATAGGTATTTCAGCATTTTTATACTAAAAAGTTGAAAGAAATGAAGTCACACACAGCTGTACATTTATTGAGGTCGTGAAAGGTGCTCATAATCTTTTGCTAAATAAAAAAGCAGGTAGTCTATACAGAATTTTTTTTCTGTAAAAAATACACGTGGATCCATGAATGCATAGAAAAATTGCTGAAAGTTGAGATGCCAAAATAGGGGCTATTCCTGCATGGGGTAATTATGGATAGTTTTATTACTTATTTATACATATTAATCGTTATTTTCTAGCTTTTCCAGATTGTATTATTTGTACATTTTAAACTTTTAAAAAAACTGGGCTTGGGAAATTGGCAGTATCTTCTAAAGCTGAGCATATGCAAACTCTGTGAGCCAATTATTTCACTTTTAGGTATATTCTGAAAAGAAGTATATACATATGTTCAGCAAAAAAAAAAAAAAAAAAAAAAAAAGAAGTATAAGAATGTTCATAGCAGCTTTATTCATAATGGCTTTAAAGTAGAAACAACCCAAATATCCATCAATACTAGAATGGATAAATTGTGCTATCCTCACGCAATATGTACTACGTACACACTGAGAGAGAACAGACTCCAAGTAATAGAGACAATATGGATAAATCTCAGAAAGACAATATTGAGTGAAACCAGGTATAATAACAGTGCTAACTGAGTAATTCCATTGACTTAAAGCTCAAGACAAGAGGAACAAATCTAAATGTTACAAGTCAGGAGAGTGATTTTCTTTGGGGTGTTAGAGACTGGAAGGGGATATGAGGAGGTTGCCTGGGAGGCTTTGGTAATATTCCTTCTGATGCTGATGTGGGTTACATGGGTGTGTTTCAGGAAAATTTATTGGGCTGGATGCTGAATGATTTGTGGGCTTTCCTGCATTATATTTCAATTAAAAGTTCAAAAAAATTATAGAGCTTATTGCATGCAGTGTCCACTCTAAGTGGTGAACTGGTGCTTTACCATGCAAGCCTGTGGTTACATCCATTAGTGTAATGGCTTGTTCAACAATCCCAACAGGAAGAGATTTAAAATTAAATATGGAAATCCTGGATGAACAGCTGCATTTGCACAGCTTCCGCTTATAAACATCCTGACTCCCCCCACCCCATATCATGTTTGCTCCAGCTGTCCCTAAAACATGGACCTCCAAGTTGCGGAATATGGGATATCTGGTGAACACACTGAATCTGGTGCTGAGCTCTGCCTGTAGCTGGGGTCAGGGAGAAATTAATGAGATCATGATCATATTGTAAAATAGTTGCAGCCATTCAGGGAACATGAATGATGTAATACATGCACCCACCATTTACCAAGTGCTTACCGTGTGTCAGGCATTGTTCTAAGTGCTTTGCATGTATTAGCTTATTTAATCCTCATTACAGCCTTGGGAGAGAGAGTACTTTGTGATCTCCACTTTGGAGATCAGAGAAATTAGGCAGCTTTTTCATTGCTGTGTCTCAGTGTGGTACACCTCTAAAGGGCAGTCCTAGCTTTAGAGCTGCCCTTGGGATTGGCCAAGGTCTCTTTGTGGCTCCATCACAGTTCACCTTCTCCTTCTGCCCCACTCTGCATCCCCACTCCCTCACAGGTGTCGATCCTGAGACTATTTCCCGTTAAACCCCTGCACACAAACTTCCATCTCAGACGCTGTTTCCCTGGGAACCCATCCTACAACACATACTAAGTGTCAATGGATTTTATATACAGATTTTATTTTTTATTTTAATTTTACTTTAAGTTCTGGGATACATGTGCAGAATGTGCAGGTTTGTTACATAGGTATACACGTGCCATGGTGGTTTGCTGCACATATCAACCCATCATGTCATCTAGGTTTTAAGTCCTGCATGCATTAGGTATTGTCCTAATGCTCTCCATCCCCCAGCCCCCACCCCCTGACAGGCCCTGGTGTGTGATGTTCCCCTGCCTGTGTCCATGTGTTCTCATTGTTCAACTCCCACTTACGAGTGAGAATATGTGGTGTTTGGTTTTCTGTTTCTGTGTTGGTTTGCAGAGAATGATGGCTTCCAGCTTCATCCATTTTCCTCTAGTTATTTTTCCCTTACTGGGAGAATCATCCAAGGTGTCTAGTTGGCTATATGGCCAGAAATGGAAGTCATGCCTTAATGACTAGGAAGTGCTGGACTACCTATATTTAAGTAGGTTTCTTTACTATTGGACTTTACTGAGCTTGACAATATCACTATGCACGAAGAATCTCTGGGATGGGGGTGCAGTTCACAGCATTTCTTCAACTTCTGTGACTACAGAACATTTTTCTTCATGGTGCATTTTGTAGGATGGATGCCCTGCTCAGTATACACTGGGAAACGTTGGGCAAGATGACCTGTTTGCTTATGGAGCTAAAATCTAGTTGGTCTCTTTAAATAATTGGCTTTCTCTGTTAATGACTTGGGAGAACAGAGGTCAACATTGTTGCAATGATACTGAAAATGATAGAAGAGGGATAATTGCCATTCGCTGTCAGCATTTTATCTCCTGACATTTCCTTTCTGACTGTAGCTGATCTGGACTCTCCCACTGGTAAATTAAGGATGTAAATGAATTAAATTCTGATCTGGGTACCCCCTTCTCCCCTCCATGTCTAGGGGAGTTACATATAGTGTGGAGTCCACTTTGGATAACAGTCTTTCTCTCTCTCTCTGTCACATGTATGTGCATGCATGTGCACACACACACACAAGTTTGATCAACAGAATAAATTCACCTAAAGACCCATGTACCTAAGAGTTTCCTAGGGCAATGCAGGGACTGAGCTAACTCTTTTTTTTTTTTTTTTTTTTTTTTTTTTTGCCCAGAAGAGGGATGTATATAGTGTTTGTACTCTACAGAGTAAGATCTCATCCTGCATCTTCAATGATGAGGAGCATGTATTGTCATGGTCCAGGACCATGGAAGCCTAGAGAGCAGAAGATGCCAGAGTGATGTCCTCTAGTTAGTTAAAGATAGGTGGGGCTACTGGGCTCTGAATTCGTTGGCCTCATCTCTGTTCTCCAGGTATTGTAGGATCTAAGAAAGGGAAGCAGAACGGGGGTTTTTATGTACATCATCTCATTCTGTCCTTATTCATACACAAAAATCCCTGTAGGAAGGCACAGTCCCATCCCAAGAGGAGAAATTGAGGCTCAGAGAGGTGAAATGACCAGCCCAAGGTCACCCAGCTGACAGGAGTCTGGTTGGGTCTCTCTGTCTGCATAGCTCGTGTTTTTTGTTGCCACCCATGAATATTTTCAGATACTTTCAAGACAGCTAGCATAAAAAGACAGTGACTTCCTTTTATTGGTCTAGTCATATATTCCTCATCCATATTGTTCTCAAAAGTCCCAAGAGCAGTGTGGAATAGATCTCGTGATCTCTCTCTCCCATACCATAGATAAAGTAACTGAGGTCTAGAGAAGTGAATTCATTTGTGTACAGCCACCCAGCTAATAACTGGTAGAGTTAGGATTTGAACCCACAGCTGACTCCAATGCCAGAAGACTTCTGACTATGCTCTGTGAGCCTGCAAAGCCTTGCTATAAAACTGAGCACATTGCTTGCCATCTGGAAAAGAATTTTGGAATACAAAGTTTTGTGCAAAGCCCTGTGTAACAAAAGCTTCAGAAGTTCACAGTATTTTTGATGGTTAAATTTGAAAGCATGGTCCTCTAGTTAAATTCTCTTTTATTGGGGTCTTCCATGGCAGACTTTGACACAAGGAAAGGGGAAAAAAAAAAGCTATTTACCCTTAGGAGAGAATAGCGTAAGAAAAGCAGAGAAAAAAAAACCTCACCCTAAAACTATGGTTAACTACAGGTGTCAAAGATACATAAAGATACCAGAAACAGAGAAAAATGGGTAGGGCCTCTGGGTCACATCCAAGATGATAAAATCGCAATTAACTTGAGACAGGTCCCTCCAACTGTGTACCTGTGGGCTGTGCAGTTGTGTTGACCAGTTCTGGGCCAAGAACATGAGGTCAAGTGTTTGTCCTTATGGGACAAACTAGTGACTCGTTAATGGCCACTTGCTGTCTGCAGGGTATGACTCAGGGGGACTAAGAGGTCTTCTTTGAGTGATTCACAAGATACATTTCAGAAACCTTAACTATGCCTGCATTCAAGGTATTGAACAACATATATATCCATGATCTTAAACAATCCTGGGCCTTTGAGGCAAGCTTTCAAGTCTGGGGGAGGGAACGGTGGGAAGAACAAGGGTTGAACTTCTAACGAAGTTCTGGGTTACTGGCTATGGGTGTGGGGATCCTGAGTGTTGAACGATGAGATGCAGAAGCGACTGAGAGCAGTCAGTAAATGCCTGAGATCAACAATAATTTTTCCAACTACTTAAATTCACTTAAAGGGAGCCTCATTCATAAAGGGATTTGGGTGAGGTCTGTTCCTCCTGCTGGTCCCTCATACCCCAACCCTCAATTTGAGTTAATAAGATGTATATATATATCAAAGTTTCCTTTTGAGATTTCTAATTTAGAGATGACAAACCAATTACATCCCACGTAACCATTCTACTCCATGGTGGTAGCTGCCTGGAATGCTAGGCTGAGAAGGTTTTTAGAAAATCTGGGTTCAAATAAAAGTGTTGTGATCCATTAGTGATGTCTGCCCTGGGCACAGAAGAGAGAAGTAGGGATACATGTGCCACATAACTGTCATAAAACTTGCATTGTTTCAATGCAATTATTAGTTTTATCCCTTCTTATTTCTAAAAAAGGAGAAGCTCGCCCTACCTGCCAGCCAAGACACAAACCATATCTTGAAGTGACCATCATTAACACTATGAAACACCATTAATGCAAAAAGAAGCCCAAGAAATAGGGCTGGTGGGATGATAAAAGTGCCACATGTCCTCTTGATTTCTCTGCACTTTGTGAATAAGGAAATCATTTTTATTGGGCTCTTTGGTTGGCAAACTAGCCTACTGGAGAGGTGATTATTTTAAGAGTACTTATTGGGGTCATAAGGGATATGAAAGGTCTCATGGAAATCCAAGATCAGAAATTCACAGAGAGAAGAACTGGAGATTTTTTATAGAAGATAGCTTCAGGGACCTGAGTAATGCAGTTAAAAGTATTGGCATCACTCAAGGGGATTTGCTTGCTTCTCTTTGCTTGCTGTGTTCTCTAATTTCCTAGTTGGCTTCTTCTCCATCTTTTCTCAGTTTAAAGTATCTGATCACCTATAGTCATTATTCCCTGGAACCTCTGCCTCCAAACAGCTCACCATGGCCCCTCTGGCCTCCCTTTCTCTTAGTGTTTCAACCTCTGTGCCCACTGCTGTCTGCTTAAATGACATGTTTTCCACTTTACATTCCGAAGAGTGAGACTCTGATTTGTACCGATTATCTAATGATGTTAGCTCATGTCTCCAAAGCCAGTGCAGAATTAGCTATATGATTGTGGTAGTCTGAAAAAATGGCCCCAAATCTCCACCATTTGTAGTGTGACTTTGCAGCTGTTTCCACTGAGAAGTAGAATCTATTTTTCCACTTTTAACTTGCTCTGGATTTGTGACTTGCTTTGGCCACAAGAATATGGCAAAAGTGATGTTTTGCCAGTTCCTAACTTAAAGCTCAAGAGGTCTCACATACTTTCATTCTTTCTTAGGACCACAAGTCCTGGCTGACCTACTTGAGAGCAAGATACCATGTTGTTCTGCCCAAGACTATCCTAGGCCTATCTAGAGCCAGCTGACCTCCAAACATATGAGAGAATCCAGCCAAGATCAGCAAAACCACCTCCCTGACCCTCAGCTAATTACAGGTGCACAAGGGAGCCCATTTGAGGCTGGAGAACCTCCCAGTGGAACCATAGCCTCACAATCACTAATAAATGCTCATTGTTTTAAGTTACTGAGTTTTGGGGGTAGTTTGTTATGCAGCAATAGCTGACCGATACAATGACTTTGAGTAGATCTCTGAACTTAGCTCTGAGTCTTAGTTTTCTCATTTGAGAAATTAATCAACAAGACTTTTCCTGCCTGCCTCGGGGAAGATTATAAGTGCTATGTAAATACAAACTTCAGAATATTTATTTAGTGCCCACTCTATGCCAAGCACTGAGCTAGACCCTGGGATTTGCAGGACAGGTTAATTCTTTTGTAGGGCAACATTACTACCTCTTCCTTCCAGCCATAGACCAGTCATCAATAAGTCAAAGTGGACACTCCTGTTTGAATGGCAGTAGAAAAGGGAGAAGTTATCAGACTCACCTGGAAGGCCTAAAGCAATGAGCTAGCTATCTTATCTCTTGATTTACCCACAAATTAATTTATAAGCCACTTTACTTATTCACTTTCCCTACTAAGTTAATAAGCCTTCCTCCTTATTTTAACTGATAAATTCTAGAGATGGGCAAGATAATTAATTCATCCCATCAATAAACACTTTGTTGGGACCATGACAGTGGACATGACATGGTGCATACTGTGAGATCTCTCACATGCCAGCATGAGAGATGGAAACAGGTCACTGTAGAATGTGGATGCACAGTGCAGCCTTTTCCTTAGGCTCCCACATCCAATCTGTTAGCCAGTCTTGTGGCTCTACCTCCAAAGGAATCCTGAATCCATCCACTTCTCCCCAGTTCACTGCCGTTTCCCTGATTGAAGCCATTGTCATCTTTCACCATAGCCTCTATGCAGTGGATGGGATACTCTTTTAAAAATCAGATTATATCCATTGCTTGCTCAGAATGCTCCTATGGTTCTTGTGGCACTTACACTAAAACCCACACTTTTCATTGCAGCCTACAAGGCAGTGTGTGGGCCAGCCCTTAACCAGCTCTTCAATTTTATCTCTTGTCTCTCTTATCCTCTCTCACTCTGCTCTGGCCACCCAGCTCACCTCAGTTCTTCCAGCATTTTCAGCTTGTTCTGACTTTGGTACCCATTCATTTGTTGTTCTCTGAAATACACCACCTTTCACCGTGCTATGTCTTTATTGGGGTGGTTCATTCTCACCATTCAGGTATTGGGCCCAGGGTTACCTTTATAAATAACTCTTCTCTGACAGCTGTAGCTAAAGCATCAGCTTCTTCATCACCACTATTTATACATCACCTGGTTTTAGATCCCCACCTTCAAATTCTGCTTATTTACGTGTTAATTTGATTGTCATTTTTACCTCATTATAATGCAAGTCATCATCTCTTATTTATCAAAGACAAGAGTTTTGTCTGTTTTGTTCATCTCCTGTTTTGTTCATCTCCAATATATACAGAAATGCCTGGTGTACACCTGGTGATACCTCATACTCAATAAATATTTGTTGAAAAAAAATGAATGAGTGCAGAGGGCTAAAGAGGTACCAAAAAGAAGTGCCTAACCCAATTAAAAAAAAAAAAAAAAGAATAGCTTCTTTCTCTGTCCCAAATTCCACCTTTGTTATTTCTGATTACTTTGCTTCAGCTGTCTACCAAACACAGCTGGAAAGCAGTCTCAGACCTCGCAAACACATGCATCACCTGGACCCTGCTGGGGGTAGGGGAAAGTGGATAATTCATCACTGTTTATGTGCAATTGCCTGGACCTAACTAAATTTTGCCAAGAGTTAATCATGGCTTCATGTTCAACATTTCAGTTGTTTTCATTGCAGAGATGTTTATTTTCCTTGAAACGTTCACAATGAAAAGTGCTGGCACCTTTGCAGGAAGGTATGTCATCGCGCTTCAAGAGTCCACCAAGAACTGGGCACATACAAAGAGACCTTGATTGTCAACTTCCGCGAGAAATTCGGCAAGTTTGTGCATAGGGTGCTGCTTAGTGCCACTGAACATCTGATGGAACAGGCGAGGAGGAAAGCAGTTAGAATCGTATTCTTTTTAGCATCAGGTTAAATTGGCCATGAAACCAGGGATAGTGCCATTGAATTACAAGAGGGCTAAAATATTAAATAAAAATCCAGGAGACAGTAAAGTAGCTTGGCTTAAGGTGGGCTAGTCTCTAACAGGAGGGGAAACAAAGTTAAGAAACAATGGATGGAAAAGTCAACATCATCTTTGTTAACAATTTGCCTCATTTAATACTGGGATATGGGGTCAGGGAGTTTGCACCACTTGGAGAGATGACTTCACTTAGAAAACATGGTGTTTCCTTCTGAAGGGGAATCCTGATTCCTTCCTTAATGTTGGTGGGATCCAGAAGTGTGGCCAGATGGAACGTCTCATTGTCGTTTCTTTCTTGCTTGCTTGTGGCTTTTCTGTGTGGCCTTTTCCCCATTCTCCTTTGTGTCGAGCAGTGGGACAGGCTAAGCGTGTCCAAGGAGAGTGTTAAATCTCAGCTTTAATGTTTAATGCGTCTGTTGGGAGTGACAGACTCAGCTGGCCAACTGAAGAGTGGCAGAACAACTGTTGCCTGTATCACCTTTTATTAATAATTAATCCCGGCCGGGCGTGGTGGCTCAAGCCTGTAATCCCAGCACTTTGGGAGGCTGAGACGGGCGGATCACGAGGTCAGGAGATCGAGACCATCCTGGCTAACACGGTGAAACCCCGTCTCTACTGAAAAAATACAAAAAACTAGCCGGGCGAGGTGGCGGGCGCCTGTAGTCCTAGCTACTTGGGAGGCTGAGGCAGGAGAATGGCGTAAACCCGGGAGGCGGAGCTTGCAGTGAGCTGAGATCCGGCCACTGCGCTCCAGCCTGGGTGACAGAGCGAGACTCCATCTCAACAACAACAACAACAACAACAACAACAACAACAACAACAACAACAACAAATTAATCCCCTCTATTCTACTGGGTTAGTGGGAGTTGGAACCTTTGTCGTTCTTGGGGCAAGTACCAGTGGTGTGCTGGTGAATGTTTCACAATTGGCTCTCTGTCGGGGGAAGTGAGCCCTGATTTGTAGTGCTTGCTGATTTCCACAGTGCAAATATTGTCACCATGGTGCAAATATTCCCACCAGTTGCTTTCGACCTGCCAAAGTGGTGACATCAGTGAACACAGAGCTGGGAAGAGATTGGTGGTAGCACTCCTTATATACTATTTCCACCACATAGATACTACAACCATTGATAGCCTCTAGAGCATAGCTATTAGCAAACTGTATAAAACAATTAGGAAGGGATGAGTTCTAAGTATTTATTACCTGTGCTTTAATAGAATGTATTTAATTGTATTTAATTGTAAATTCATATCATTAATTTGTAATAATAGCTGTGTTTAACAACTGGTTTGCAATTATAGATATACATTTATATAATTAATCTTTAACAATAGCTGTGTTTAATAATTGATTCAATAATTTTCCACTGAAAATTTAGCATTGGGCTCTAGTTACAAGCTGGCACACCACTACTTTGTCGCCCTTCTTAGACTGAGTTGAGTCTAGGTCAAGGCATCTACTGGCATCTATCTCATCAACAGCCATTTGTCTACAGTGTACAGGTTCTTGTGGAGACCATCATTCCTCAGGCTCTAGATATTCTGATATGTCTTTGCAGCTGCGGCTCTTGGTTGGCTTCATCTACCTGGTGGCTGATAATATTCAGCTAGTAAGAACTAACATGGTCATAATGGTTGGGTATGGCCAGAGTCTGTTATGACTGATTGGTGCCCATGAAATTCTGTATTTGGAATCTGTCTTCTGATCCAATGTCCCTGCTGCACTATTCCTTGTGAAGCCTGGAACATCCTCTGGGCAAAGCTGTGGAACAGAGTGCAATTCCCTTTTGGGAGGCTCATCCCCCACCGTGCCATCTTCTTTCTCAGCTGCCTGCTACCCCTGCTGTCCCTACTCAGATGGCTCTTGGATTCTTGATCCTATGTGTCACTAGTCCCTGGGGCTCCAAGTTTCCCAAGGCGTCAGTCTCAAAAGTCCTCTAACTTGGGTTCAAGCACTGTAGATGAAACTGTCATTGCAAAATTGTAACAGACAATGAAAGACATCTGACTTAACCAACTCCATCTTTCTTCTAACCTCCAACCTGTCCTTGTTCATTCCTGGGCATAAGCTGAACTATGGAGGAACTTAGTTTATGGTTTAAAAACAAAGGGCCGGGCGTGGTGGCTCACGCCTGTAATCCCAGCACTTTGGGAGGCCGAGGCGGGCAGATCGTGAGGTCAGGAGATAGAGACCATTCTGGCTAACACGGTGAAACCCTGTCTCTACTAAAAATACAAAAAAATTAGCTGGGCATGGTGGCAGGCACCTGTAGTCCCAGCTACTCAGGAGGCTGAGGCAGGAGAATGGCGTGAATCTGGGAGGCAGAGGTTGCAGTGAGCCAAGATTGTGCCACTGCACTCCAGCCTGGGCGACAGAGCGAGACTCCATCTCAAAAAAGACGATAACAGCCGTGTCTCAAAACAAACTCCCTTTTTGCCTGGGGACTAGATTGCCTTTGCAGGACTAACAAATTAGCCACAAGACTAGAAATTATGGTTTAAGAGTCATGCAGCTGGAGGCTACAAGATTCTGACCTTCCCTCAACTGCTCCTAAGATCAGTGCTTGAGATATTTTGCAGACCCTGTACTTGATGGATCAGCTGGTACCACCCAGATGGATAAACTGGCCCATCTAATCTTGTGGTCCCCACCCAGGAACTGACTTAGCACAAGAGGATAGCTTCAATTCCCTATGATTTCATCTCTGACCCAACCAATCAGCACTCCCGACTCACTGGCCTTCCCCCATCCTCCAGATTATCCTTAAAAACTCTGACCCCCGAATGCTCAGGGAGACTGATTTGAGTAATAGTAAAACTTTGGTTTCCCACACAGCTGGCTCTGTGTGAATTACTCTTTCTCTATTGCAATTCCCCTGTCTTGATAAATCAACTCTGTCTAGGCAGCAGGCAAGGTGAACTCACTGGGCAATTACAAATTCAGGTAAGGTGAATCCCCTACACAGAGGCCAGTAGGTCTGAAACTAACAGAGGATCCTTGTGGCTCTATGCCCTAAATTTGGAGATCCAAGTTCAAATCCTGCCTTCAGAGCTCTGCAAGGGAATCTGAGACTAGGCCCTGCTGGCCTCTTTGAGCTGGATCATTCTCTGCAGGAACATCCCAGCATTGACTCTTATGTATTAGTCTGTTGGAGCCACCCTCACAGAATACCACACCCTGAACAGCTTAAACAACAGACATTTATTTTCTCACAGTTCTAGAGGCTGGAAGCTGAAGGTGCAGGTGCCAGCAGGGTTGGTTTCTCCTGAGGCCTCCCTCCTAGGCTTGCAGATGGCTGTCTTCCTGCTGTGTCCTCATGTGACCTTTTCTCTGTGTGCTCATGCCTGATGTCACTTCCTCTTTCACAAGGACATCAATCACATTGGATTAAGGTCCCACCCTTTGACTTCCTTTAGCCTTACTTGTTTCTTTAATGGTCGTGTCTCCAAAAAAATTACATTGGGGCTTAGGGCTTCAACATATTAATTTGTGTGTGTGTGTGTGTGTGTGTGTGGTGGGGGGCAGGGGCACAATTTAGTCCATAACAATTATTGGGTACTTGAAATGTGACTGGTCCAAATTGACATGTGTTCTAAGTATGAAATGCATCCCAGATTTTTCATCATTCATTATTTTTAATCCCTTCATCACTTTTCATCATGTGTTAGAAAACATAATGAAAAGCATCTCCTCAATACATTTTAATACTGATTACATGTCAAATGATACTATTTTGGAGGTATGGAGTTAACAGTATTATTAGAATTATTTTCACCTGTTTCTATGTACTTTTTCTAGTGTGGCTACTCAGAAGCTTAAAATTACACACAAGACTCAAATTATGTTTCACTAGACAGTGTCTAGAGACCCTCAGATAGCCGACACAGCCACTCCCTGCAGTCAGTGGGAAGATGGCCCTCTGGGACCCTCTCTTCACCTCTACCCTAGGCCCTTTAACTCCTTTCCCTTCTCCCACCTTCCAGGAGTCCTCGGGCTCAGTCATCAGTTCCGTCAAGGTGTGCTGCTGGGTGGGGCAGGGTGGAGATTCTGGTAGCGGTGAAGAAGGGTGGCTTTCAGAAGATGGAGGTGAAGGGAGAGGGTATCTCACTCTGCCTCTTACTGCGTCTGGCTCAGAGTGGGAGTCGTCTAAAAGAAACAGAACTTCTCCACTGCCTAGATTACCACTCTCAGCATACGTCTTATGTGTTTTGTGCTAAAAGAGTCTTCATCTCTTACTCTGTCTTTAGTTGCTTTGCCAAAAGTTTCATTTTAGTACCCTATCTTGGGATGTTCCAGGTCTCAGGAAAGCGTTAAGGGAAAGGAAAGAAAACTTCCATCTCACCACACAGAGATGATCAAAACATGGTCCTGGGCCTCAATCATCAGGGAGGGAAGGAATGGGGAGTGGGGAAAGATAGGAACAGCCTTGTATTCAAGGCCATATGAGGGGCACTTTATCTGCTTTATTTCCCTTGGTTCTTCTAACAACCTCCTATTATTCTCATTTTACAGACAGGGAAAGAGAGGCCCAGAGAGTTCAAAGAACTCCCCCAGCATCGCAGCCAGCAGGTAGCAGGACCAGAATTTGAGAATGACTCTGACTTCATGGTATCATCATGTAGGTCTGGAGTTAAAAGGGAAGGTTTTCTGGAGCTTGGGGAACTTTCTTGAGTTGGATTCAGGTCCAGGAAGAAAAGCAGAGGGAATTCTAGGCAGGCGGCTGGAGGCTGGCATGGCATGGGTACTCCCTGGGAAGTCCAACCAACAAAGTGATCCTGCCCTCTGCTCCTCCCAGGGTTACCCTCCTGTAAGTCTTCTGCTCAGTGTTCAGGATTGGGGGATGCTGGGACTGGGCAAGGACTTGTAGGCAACACCCCATAGCCTGCTCATGCCTGTTGGGTCGTCTATGGATCATTCCCTGCTGGGCTCACTCACCGGCTTCGTATAAGGTCCTTTTTGAGGTTTATTATTTCCTTGTCCATATACTTGATGCTCTTCATTGGCTTGTCTGGGACCTGATAAGAAGACAAGGGGTGAAAGTAAAAGGAGTGTTAGTACAACGATTCCAAATGGATGTTAGTACAACGGTTCCAAATGGAGACAGGCGCAGGAGGCTCATGGGTTTATCGGAGATGTGTGGCTAGGTTTAACGGGTCCTGGGCAGCACAGAGTCTACTTTGACACTAGAGAGGGGGCTGCTGTGTGACAAAGTGGACATGGTAAGGGCTTTGGAGACAGGTGGACCTGAGCTCTGACCCTGGTTCTGTCTGGTGACCAGCTGTGTGACCTTGAACAAATTACTCAACCTCTCTGAAGAATTTGGCCTTCAATTTCTTCAGTAGAATGGGGAAATAACTCCTACTGTGTTTTGAGGATTAAATTAATTGCTAAATTCCTCACTGATAGCAAGCATTAGATAAATGGAAGCTACTACTATTAGCATTACACTTTAAAGCAAACAATTAGGCATTAAAATTAATTATTATTGGTGGTGTTGCATCTGATTTGGAGAGCTGAATCTTGTCAATGTAAAGATGCAAATGTACTCCCCCTCTCTTCCTGCCCCCATAGCAGAGGTTTATGAATGAATTATCCAGATAATTGCTCACGAGTTTTTCTTTCTCCCTATTAATTTGCCTTGACTATACCCAGGGGAAACCTCACATTACTCAGAAGTTGATACATGCTCAATATAAAGCAGAAGAGAGATAAATTAACTATATTATACTATTATTATTATTATTTTATTTTTTTTAGAGACAGGATCACACTGTCACTGAGGCTAGAGTGCAGCTCACTGCAGCCTCGAGCTCCTTGGCCCAAGTGATCCTCTTGCTTTAGTCTCCCAAGTAAGACTAGGATTACAGGTTCAAGCCATCATACTTGGCAAATTATATTTTAGTAAAAAAGTCATTTTTCTCAACCTGCAGTTTGGAGAAACAAAAATCAGAATATTACCTGGATTATCTTGTCTTGAAATTTTCCTGTACCTTAGGATTTTTTTTACATAAAAAATACTAGGAAATTATGGGAAAATGGGTGTTCTCAGATAAAGTTGGTAAATACTTTGTGCTGGCATTTCAGAAGGGCTATTCATCAATGCATACCAGATGCTTTAGAAATGAGCATGTCCTTAGATCCAACAATTCTGCTGTCAAGAATCCTAAGGAAATATCTTTTTATGGGCGTAGAGGTTCATCAACAAAACTGTTCACCAGCATGCTGCTTGTAATAGCAAACTATTGGAAAAACAACTTTACATCTCACAATAGAAGACAGGTTAAATAATTATGGTGCATCTACACAATGGAATACGATGCAGTAATTAAGTATAATGGCAACATAATGTAAGTATGTTTATTGATATATAAAGATGTTTGATTTATTTGAGTCAAAAGACATGTTACAAAGTAATATTTATAGCACGATTCTATTTTGGTTTTTGAAAAATGATCTATGTGGATATACACATATCGAAGATATGAAATGACATAGCTCCAAAATGCAGTGATTTTCTCTGGGGGTGAGATTATGGCAGGTTTTATTTCTTTTTCTTAGCTGATGTGCATTTCCTATAACTTTGCAATAAGTATTAATTAATTACATAATGAAAGAGAAAAGATTTAAAAAGTAAACAGCAAAGTGAAATTTGACAAAGACTAGTTGGTAGTACCGTACTGAGAGTGTTTTTTGAAGGCAGGGTAAGAACAGGTTGGCTGCTCACTAACAGAAATCCCAATATCTATGTGTGGGAGGAGGCAAAGTGTTTTCTCTGCAGCCACCATCAGTGAAATTGGGCTACGGTGCCTACTGCTCTGGGGCTTTGAAGTGTAAAGTGAAAGTTGAGAAGCATAGTTGTTTCAAAGTTGAATGACGTTTGTGGAAGAGTTGGGTGGGAGACAGAGTGGGAGATGGAGTGGAGGAAGGAACTGTTTCTGGCCTGCTTGATTTTCTCCTGGGTTGGCCAATACATGTTCCCATGTAAGGCAGCACAGATGAAGGGTGAAGAGTCTATGGCAATTCCACAGAATATTTGTAACTGTAGCTATTACTTGCCCACTTGAGAAAGTGGGGCCAGGCATGGTGGATTATGCCTGTAATCCTAGGATTTTGGGAGGCTGAGGCGGGAGGATGGCTTGAACTCACGAATTCAAGACCAGACTAGGCAACATGACAAAACCCTGTCTCTACAAAAAATACAAAAAAATTAGCTAAGCATGTGGTGGTGCATGCCTGTAATCCCAGCTGCTCAGGAAGCTGAGGTAGGAGGATTGCTTGAGCCCAGGAGGTCAAGGTTGCTGCGACCGGAGATAGCGCCACTGCAGTCCAGCCTGGGTGACAGAGCAAGACCCAGTCACAAAAAAAAAAAAAAAAAAAAAAAAAGGAAAAAGGAAAAAGGAAAGTATAAAGGATGCAACACAAAACAAAACATCTGAATAGCCTTGAATCAGGTCAACTGGATAGGAAACAATGAAATCATTTACAACCTTTGTCTCTTTGGTTAATATTAGTAATGAATTACAGGTACTATATCTTGCTCATCTCAGTATACCAGGTGGCCTCAACCCTTGGCTGGAAATTGATGGTAGACCTATCAGTGTTCATCTTGAGGGGTGGGTGAAGCGGGTGGAGAGACCACCCTCTAACGAGGCATGTAAGGAACTCCAGGAGTACTTTCCCAAGCTTTTGCATAATGAACATTCATTTGTCTCACACATCCAACATCTGTTCACTCTTCTTGTTGATACCAGTTAGTTCCCTGGTTAGGCCCTTTGCCTTTCCTTCACTCAGCACTTGCATCTTGGGAGATGCTCATGGTACCAGCAGCAGGGGAGGCCCTGAATGACTGAAACCAAACAGCACAAACCATCCCTTGTCAACCTGTTGGTTTACAGATGGTCATGTGACCCAATTTGGGAAAATGAGATGCAAGCATTTTCTAGGGGCTTCTGGGAAGCACAGGCAGAGATGTTCTCTTTCCTCACTGACTAGAAATGGGAAGCAGATAGCCCCTGGGGAGTTGCTCACAGCCATTTTGTGTCCATGAGGGTAGCCAGCCTTGGGCAAAGATGATGTGGAGGAAAGGCAGAGAAGAGAGTCAGAGAGAAACTCATCCCATGGTGCCTTGTTGAAATGATCAAGCTTCATTGGAATCTTGACTTTCCACGAACATTTCCTTTATTATTTATAACAGCTTAAATTAGGTTTTCTGTTACCTGCAGCCACAGAATTCTATCTGAAATGCGTCCTTCTCTTAGGAGTAGCAAAACAGCTAAGAGACTGAGACTTCTTTTAACTAGTTATTCTTCCTTTCCCAACACTGCTTTTGAGGTATCAAGATCAGATGACCCCAATTCTGGTATATTTTACAGTGAAAGCAATGAGATTGGCCATGTTGAGATCAAATATTTGAAAATGAGTTTGCCTGTCTTTCTAATCCCACTTATTCTAGAGAACCTCATTATATGTTTCCCGCAGGCCCAAAGTAAGTTTCCAAAAAGATGCGTGAACTAAGCATATTTATAAATGAAGGAAAAATAAGCACATCAGAAATTTTCCTGCCAGATAATTTGAAAACACATGATTGAAACCGTGTTTTATGCCACGGTCATGTCTTTACCACTCTCCTAAACATCTGAAATTTCACCTTCTTCATGAAACAACTGTGATAATGTCCAACATTCAAGCATTTGTTTTTCAAATGTCACCTGATGATAGTTGCCTGGGCACCAGGAATTCACATCATTGTGTAAGAGTGGATTTGTATTGACTGGGATTGGTACTGAATTGTGTCCTCAACTTGATGCCGACTTTAGCAGCATGAGATGCACCCCCCCAAAGCCTCACAACGATGTCAGCATTTAAGTGGATTCTCAGGGAACCATTTTTATCAAAGTATAATTTTATAATTATAAATGTAAGTTTATGATAACTTTATAATTATAGTTTTGTTTAATTAAAATTATAATAAGCCAGCAGAAATAACTAGTTCTCAGGATATTTACAAACATCGTTTGATATTAAATGAAAAATAATAAATTAAAAGTTAATAAGTTAACAAGTTAAATAAATAAGTTAAATAGTAGATTAAAAAGTTTATAAAACATTCAAAAATCACTCTCTCTACAACCTTTCTAGAGGGCAATTTAGACATATGTGTGACAACCTTTAGAAGTACATATCCTCTTGCCCCAGCCAAGGAAATTATGTCTCCAGGATGAAAAGATTTATCTTTGAGGATATTTATCACAGCAATGTGAATAATAGTGAAAAATACCTAAATGTCCCACAATAGCCATTGTGGGGATAAATCATGGTCTATCCAGACAATGGTATGTGAATGCATTTGAGTCTTGGTGCTTCCACTTAGTGCTGCTATGGCTGTTTATTTACTAAGGTGGAAAGGTGGTAATGGAATGTAATTTCAGATGAAAATGCATGCTACAAAATATAAAGATAGTAGATCATAGAGAAGCTCTAAGATTTATACTTATAGGATCTATAGAAATTTTCAGAAATGTATGTGATCTAATACAAATTAGGTTTTAAAATATTGACATATGACAAGGCATATATGTACTAATATAACAAGCTGGAAGTAAATGCAATAAATTGTTTATAGAGATGTTATCTCAGGGCATTTGAGTTATAGGCAATTAAACAATAACTTTTTGTTTTGGTTATCTTTTTTCCTATTTTTTCTACAATTCACGTAGATTAATTTTAATAAAATAATTGCATTTTTCATGTTTGTAAAGCAATTTTGACTAATTCTCTCAAGGCAGGCAAAGTAGAAATGTTTAATGCCAATTTAAATTGAGTCATCTAAGAGTCTGGAATGATGTAAGCTAATAGTTTATTTTAACATACTGGATCAGGCAGGGTCTAGGCAGGAAATCAGAATTCATGACAGGTAGTTCAACAGAGGGAATTTAATCCAGGGGAGCAGTTACAAAGGTGTTGGAAGAGCTCAAAAGTCACATAAGGAATGGTGAGGCAGAGCTCAAAAGTCACATAAGGAATGGTGAGGCAAGCTAGAGATTAGCGAAAGGAAACCTCTACCATCTCCAGGGCTGGAGGAATTAAGGGAAAAGGTGGACTTCAGAAGCCCTGGAATAGGGCCACTTGGCATAAGCTAGACTCATGGAGGAGATGTAGTTTTAGCTAGAAGTGCCACCATAAGCCGAATGAGAGAAGGGATGAAATGCCCTGGCTTCTGCTTAACTCTCACCCTTTAGTTCCTGATGGTGCCTCCTATTGGCTGAACCTACTTGGAAGCCAGCTGCAGGGGCACCTGGGAAATGTAGTTTGTAAGGATCAGCCCCCTGTGGGAGCAGGAAATGGAGATGAGAGTGAAAGCAAGTGATTATGGGTACAACTTATGCAAATGCCTTAGCCCCAGGCCACTTTGGGACATAAAGCAGGTCCTCCTCCCCTTAATTTAATCAAGGATCCCTTTACAGATGATAACTTTGGATACTCCTTTTGATCTTAACCCTAAGGTTCCCAGAGTTTTCCGTGGCTAAAATGCATATCCAGAATTGGTCATGCCCCTCACCCCCCAAAAAAACATCAAAAATCACAATTCTAGGGTATTCAGAACCCTCCTACTTCTCCAAATTTCTTCAGATCTTTGTAGATCACCTCCCCTCCCATCAAAACTTACCTGCTCTACCTCCCACATTGTTAGATCTTTATACTCCTTACTGACACTCATTCATGTATCTCCCTATCCGGGTAACTTATTTGTAATACAACCTCACATTTAATATTTTAATCTGGTTTTGACACTAATTAACACTGTATTATGTTGTGTTGGTCCAAAAGTAATTGCAAGTTTTACCATTGAAATTCACTGGCCATTGAATGAATGCCAAAAATTCATTTGCCACCGAAATGGCCAAAACCATAATTACTTTTGCACCAACCTAATAGAAAATCAGGAAAAGTTAAAAAATTAGGAGAAAATAAAAACCAAGCAAAACCCCATCAGTATCTGACACGGTTTGGATCTGTGTCTCTACCCAAATCTCATGTTGAAATGTAATTCCTAATGCTGGACATGGGTCCTTGTAGGAGGTGATGGGATCATGGGGGTTGTTTCTCATGGTTTAACACCATGCCCCTTTGGTGCTATCCTGGACATGGGTCCTTGTAGGAGGTGATGGGATCATGGGGGTTGTTTCTCATGGTTTAACACCATGCCCCTTTGGTGCTATCCTGGACATGGGTCCTTGTAGGAGGTGATGGGATCATGGGGGTTGTTTCTCATGGTTTAACACCATGCCCCTTTGGTGCTATCCTGGACATGGGTCCTTGTAGGAGGTGATGGGATCATGGGGGTTGTTTCTCATGGTTTAACACCATGCCCCTTTGGTGCTATCCTGGACATGGGTCCTTGTAGGAGGTGATGGGATCATGGGGGTTGTTTCTCATGGTTTAACACCATGCCCCTTTGGTGCTATCCTGGACATGGGTCCTTGTAGGAGGTGATGGGATCATGGGGGTTGTTTCTCATGGTTTAACACCATGCCCCTTTGGTGCTATCCTGGACATGGGTCCTTGTAGGAGGTGATGGGATCATGGGGGTTGTTTCTCATGGTTTAACACCATGCCCCTTTGGTGCTATCCTTTCAATAGTGATTTCTCGTGAGATCTGGTGTTTAAAAGTTTGTGGCACCTCTCCCATCTCTCTCGGTCCTGCTGCTGCCATGTAAGATGCCTGCTCATGCTTTGCCTTCTGCCATGAGTAAAAGCTCCCTGAGGCCTTCCCAGGACCAGATGCCAGCATCATGCTTTCTGCACAGCCTGTGAAACTATGAGCCAATTAAACCTCTTTTCTGTATGAATTACCCAGTCTCAGGTATTTCTTTAGAGCAGTGTGAGAATGGACTAATACACTGTCTCTGCAGATATCCTTTGTTTTGTGCTCCGTGATGACTCCAAGCCTGGTTGATTGTGGTTTTCTGTCTTTGCTTCCCTTGGATGTGTCATCAGCTTCAGAGCTTTCAGTTTTTCCATTGCTCTGCAGAGTACAGGTTTCTCCATTCTTTGTTTCCTAGAAAACAAAGTCAAGTCTGCCCTGCCCACCTTTCCTACAGCATGTGTGAACAGCATCCTTTCTCTTACCGACCCAATGAGTTTTTGAGAGCAGCATCATGAGAAATACCGTGTGATGTCCTGTGATGTACCAGGTTAAAAGGTGGTAATTGGGGGTAGGGGCCTGGGAGGGGTGGAGCACGCACGGACTCACAGTGGACTCTTAGATGGGGATGGTTTTCTTGGCAGGTGTACTCACATTTAATATTCATGTGCTGGGGATGTTTAAATAGTAACATCTGGAAGTGATGTGGTTTAACCTGAAAGCTGAGAATTGAAGTGTGGAGGGAATGGATGGAAAGATGTTTGCTGTCAGAAAGACCTAGGTTTGAGTCCTGGCCCTGTCACTCAGGAGTTCAGTGACCTTGAGTGAGGTACCATTACTCCCCAATCTCAATTTCCCCATCTGTGAAATGGAACCAATGCCAATCCTACCAGAACTAATGCCAATCCTCATCTGTGAAATGGAACTGATGCCAGTCTCCTATGTGCTCTGCACTGTCCCAAGTGTGTTCTTATATGAAATAGATGAGTCCATTGAGTCCTTGCCATATTACTATTCCCATTCTATAGGATAGCAAGAGGAGGCTTAAAAAGGTGAAACTGACTTGCTATTAAGTGACAAAGCCTGGATCTGAACTCATGTTCAAGTGACACTGAAGCCTGTGTTCTTATTCACTACTCCATTCTGCATCCCCATCCCCCCCTTGTCCTATTTTGCATAGTGGGAATTACCTGAGGGGCAACAGTTGCTAGCTATTGATTTACAGATACTGCCTCCAAAATTCTTCCACTGAATTTTGTTAGATTTCATCATAAAGAATTTAATATGGCGGAAAATCAGAATGATTTATTGAAGGTCACGGCCGGAAAGCCAATTTTCTAAATATCTGTTGTTCTCTGCGTTTTATGAAAGAATGTTCTGAACTCATCTTTGTTATTCCTTAAAATATGATCTACTTCCCAGAATCAGAGTAAGATGGAAATGAATTCCTGTTAAATGTGCCCGAGTTGATACAGACATCAGGGAAACAGCTGGGATGCTCCGTCGAGGGGTTGGGGGGAAGGGAGACTGAAAAGACAGCACTGAGAAGCAAGCACGCTGATTAACACATTTCAGACTCATTGCGGAGAAGCTGTAAAGAACAGAGTAGGCAGGATCATGGCAGGAGTACACACGTGAACCTGAAGACCTGAGCTTGCACACGGATGTTTAAGTTTTTGGTGGTTTTAAAATTTTCATTTTTTATTTTTGTGGGTACATAATAGGTGCAAATATTTATGGGGTACATGAGATGTTCTGATACAGGACTGCAATGTGAAATAAGCACATCATGGAGAATGGGGTATCCATCCCCTCAAGCAGTTATCCTGTGAGTTATAAACAATCCAATTACATTCTTAGTTATTTAAAAATGTAAGTTATTATTGACTATAGTCAACCTGTTGTGCTATCAAATGGTAGGTCTTGTTCATTCTTTCTATTTTTTTGTACCCATTAACCATTCCCACCTTCTGCCCCGCTTCCTCCACTATCCTTCCCAGCCTCTGGTAACCATCCTTCTACTCTCCATGTCCATTAGTTCAATTGTTTTGATTTTTAGATCCCACAAATAAGTGAGAACATGTGATGTTTGTCTTTCTGTGCCTGGCTTGTTTCACTTAACACACTTAACATAATGATCTCCAGTTCCATCCATGTTGTGGCAAATAACTGGATCTCATTCGTTTTTTGTGGCTGAATAATGCTCCCTTTTGGTGGTTTTATGGTGATGATGGGCAGTTCCTTTTGGGGAGAGTGAGTTTTTTTTTTTTTTTTTTTTTTTGTCATAAGAATATAAGATGTGTACCTACCTATGTAGAGATACCCAGAATTAGTGACCTCATCCACACACAGACCCTTCAAACTGAAATAGGAAATATACTATAGAATTATTTAATAGCTCTCCTTGTTGAAGACAGGTCGCACCTTTTATAGGATATTTTGATTCAACTTCTTTCCCCCCCATCTTCTTATGGACCCAGGAGAAAAGAAGTTGGGGGTCTATGGATTGGCAGGGAGAGGTGGTGGAAGAAGGGACTGTCATCTGGGGAGACGAGCAAGTCCTCTATTGAGAACTAAGGGGAGACAAAGCAGCAGGAGTCCTCTGGGAAGAAGAGGAGAAGGAACAACAGTCCCTGTGAAGGAAACTTCTGATACTCAGTGCCTGGTCCAGGGCCTGGCTCTGCATTCTTTCTGTCGTTGCTGAATGAATGAGAAGATGAAAGCATCACAGTCTCAAGGTTTAACCCCACAGGTTAATGAGTTGTTACAAAGGAAACGAGGTACCCATATAACGGTGAGGTCTGTCGGACACCACTTTAACCATCACGGCTATGCTTAGCATCACCATTGACAGGACAAATTCTTATCAGGCACACCTGAAGTCATGCACTGGGAAGGGCACAGCATTGCCTACGTGGTTACGTCACCTACAAACATGTCCTGCCCCAGAGGTCCAATCTGAATCTAATCATGAGAAAACAAAAGTGAAGGAAAAATAAAAAGTGAAGGTCATTTTACAAAATAGGTGACCTGGACTCTTAAAAGATGCCAATGTCTGTGTCCACTGGGGCCTCTGGGAAGCAGACACGGAGAGAGGAATACAAAATGCTCACTGGGGGTAAGCCCTTGAAAGAGAAAAGGAGGAGGAAGTGGGATTTGGCGGGGGAGCCGTAGACCATGATGCAGATCTGACAGAGTCCAGCCAATGCAACCGGGAGCTCCAGAGCAAAGATTGCTTGATTGAGTCCAAGCACAAGCAGAAATGGCCAGTGCCAACTGATGGGGAATTTCTGGGGAAGATTCTGACTTCTGCTGCATGAAAGCTACTGTGGATGCTGGCAGTGTCAACAGCTGGAGACTCTCAGCTACCTGTGCCTCCTGCTGGCAAGTTCTTTCTTAGAAAGAAATCCAAGGGATATACCTCTTTGTCTTCTAACAATGTCATAAAAGAGGAAGAAGGCAGAGGATCTGTTTCTTTAGGACACCAAGCGAACATAACAACTAAATGCAATGCATGGTCCCTTGATTGAATGCTGGGCTGGAGACAAGGCTATAAAGGGCATGACTGGGATAACTAGGGACATTTGCACGTGAACTTTATGTTAGATAAATAGCATTGGGTCTCACGCCTGTAATCCCAGCACATTGGGAGGTTGAGGTGGGTGGATCACCTGAGGTCAGGAGTTGGAGACCAGCCTGGCCAACATGGTGAAATCCCATTTCTACTAAAAATACACAAATTAGCTGGGCATGGTGGCATGCACCTGTAGTCCTAGCTGCTTAGGAGGCTGAGGCAACAGAATCACTTGAACCCAGGAGGCAGAGGCTGCAGTGAACCGAGATCGCGCCACTGCACTCCAGCCTGGGGAATAGAGTGAAACCCCATCTCAAAAAAATAAAAAATAAAAAACAAAAAAATTTAAAAAATTAAAAAAAAGAAAAGAAAAAAGAAGAGAGAAAAGGAAAAGAAAAAGATAATAGCATTGGATTAATGTGAGATTTCTGTGTTGACTGTGTTGTGACTATGATGGAGAATGTCCTTAGGTAATACATGCTGAACTGTTTAGGTGTGAAGTGTCTGCAATTGACTTTCAAAGGGCTCAGCTTAAAAAATTGTAAATATACACACGTATTATATATATATAGTACATATATACATGCATGTATGCATATATATACATACAAAAAATATGGCAACATGTTACAAACATGGCAAAAAGATAACATTGTGAATTTAAGTTAAGGGTATTTGACTGCCTGTTGTACTATTTTTGCAAACTTTCTGTAGGTTGGAAATCTTCTACAATCTTTTACAAGTTGGGGAAAGACTGTAAAGTGGCTGAAACCCCCGTTTCAGGTTTTCCTTTGCTGCAGTTCATTTGCTTGGGTCTTCTGTAAATGTCAGTGAAGCAGGACTGCCTCATGGAAGTCGTGCTTTGGGGATAAGGGAAGGGTCTGGGCTTCTTGCTGACATTCAGGGTGGGAGCTTGGATGAAGCTGGGAAATAAAGGTAGGACTCATGCCCCTGAGGCTGGAGAAATTGTGGCCCAGCAGAGCATACAAGTCACCACCTGCATACAAGCATACAAGTCATACAGTTTTTTGGTTGATTTGGTTGTTTTGGCTAAGTGTTGAGGCCTCGGCTACATCAGTCAGTGCCTTTTCTTGAGGAGTTAATTAAGGTCACACCCTAACCACTTCCTTTATTAGGCTCTCTGGGGCCACTGTGCACCTGCTCAGGACCAGGTACTAGTTAAATAACTAGGGGGACAGAGCCTGATTGTATCTAATAGAGCAGAAGTAACTCCATAAAAGGAAATTGGGTGCTCCAGGAAGGAGGATTGCATGCCTGTCAGCTAAAAGCCAATCAAAGAGATAAAGCAAGAGAAAAAGGAAAAAGAGGGGTAGGAAGAAAAATCTTGCTGATGTATTCCAAAAAGTAAAGATAAACTGTTTCCTCCTCCAGGCAACAGCCCAGGCTGGTTAACAAGATCTCTCTTCCTCAGGACGACTGAAGTTTGGGACCAAATCACTGTTCCTCGTGGGGGATTTTCTGGTACATCATACAATGTAGCATCTCTCCTGCAAGTTACAACGATCAAAATGTCTCCAGACATTGCCAAGTGTCCTCTGGGAAGCAGAATCACCCTCAATTGAGAACACTACTGAGTTAAACTTTGATGAAGTGAGGGCTGGGAATCTCTCTTTTTTTTTCTTGAGACAGAGTTTTGCTCTTGTTGCCCAGGCTGGAGTGCAATGGCACGATCTTGGCTCACTGCAACCTCTGCCTCCAGGTTTAAGCAATCCTTCTGCCTCAGCCTCCCAAGTAGCTGGGATTACAGACATGTGCCACCACGCTCGACTAATTTTGTATTTTGTGTATAGATGGGGTTTCACCATGTTGGTCAGGCTGGTCTCAAACTCCTGACCTCAGGTGATCTGCCCATCTTGGCCCCCCAAAGTACTGGGATTACAGACATGAGCCACGTCGCCCGGCCAGGAATCTCTTTATAAAGACTCCATTCTAAATCCTGGCCCAACCCTTGATTTGTGGGGCAATTTTTGAAAAAACTCAGGGCACCTGAAAGAAAAAAATAAACAGCAAAATCAACATTCTGTTTAATGCCATGCAATTTATTTGTTCTTCAGTCCTGCTTCAGGGCTGGAACCCTCTTCCCACCTATAGAGTTGTTTTGAAGTAAAAAAATCTATTGAGCTGTGTGAGGAAAGTTGTAATCAGCCTGGGTTTTTTCCCCCTTCCTAAAGATTCTGATTTTTCTGTGTAAGTTCTATTTGTTCTTTGTGTAGGGGCCTCAGTAATAGAGAACTTCATTTTCCACCCTCGATGGCCATTTTGAATGTAGCTGGATATTCCTTACTGGAGTGTGTTTGTGGATGAGACCTCCCTGTTTGTCCCACAGCAGACACTGTCTTATTCTTATTCTTATTTGTGATAAGTCTCCTCTTGTTTCCCAGGCTGGAGTGCAATGGCGCGATCTCGGCTCACTGTAACCTCCGCCTCCTGGGTTCAAGCAATTCTGCCTCAGCCTCCCAAGTAGCTGGGATTACAGGCATGCAACACCTCGCCCAGCTAATTTGTATTTTTAGTAGAGATGGGGTTTCTCTATGTTGGTCAGGCTGGTCTCGAACTCCTGACCTCAGGTGATCCGCCCGTCTCAGCCTCCTAGAATGCTGGGATTACAGGCATGAGCCACCATGCCTGGCCAACACTGTCTCATTTAATCCTCACACCAACCCTATGAGGAATCTTTATTCCTGTTTTCCTGAAAAGGAAACCCAGTATCTGAGAGGTTAAGTCAATTATTCAAGGTCACAGAGATAGGAAGTAGGGGAGCTCAGCACCCTCCAATCCTTGATACCCTCTCCTACCCTTATCTAATCCAGGGATCAGCAAACTACAGCCTGCGGCTGGCTTTTGTATAGTAGTTTTACTGGGCACAGTCACACCCATGTGCTTATAATTGTCTGTGAATGCTTTCCTGTTACAACAGCGAGTTTAGTAGTTATTTCAGAGGATGCACAGCCTGCATAGCCTAGAATGTTTACTATCTGGCCCTTTCCAGAAAAAGTTTACTAAGCCCTGAGCTAATTTACCAAGTCATTGACTTTGCTTCCTAGAGAGCTCTCCAATCTGTCTTCCCTCTGTTGTCTTCCTACCAGTATCATTCCTATGCTGCTGCAAGCCACTTGGACAACAGACACAGCCTCCGATGACCTCTCTCCTCCGTTCTTCTTTTCCTTGTCCGTTGTCTGCATAGCCGACCCTTCCAAAATGCACACCCAATCCCATGACTCCATTGCCTAAAATGTTCCTTATTGTTTTTAGACTAAAGTCCAAAATCCTTGTTGGGAACTACACAGCTGTGTGATCTAGCTCCTGCCTTCAGCGTGATCTTGTGTTGCTCCCCTGTCCAGATCTTTATGGTCTAGCCAATGAGCCTCCCTTAAGTGTCTTGCTCATTCTGACCATGGGGTCTTTGCACCCGCTGCTCTCTCTTCCTGGGTTGCTTTTGTGCTGTCCTTTCACTTTCAATTTCTTAGCTGTGGCTTATCCTTTAACTCTTTGCTGGGATGCATTCCTTGGTCTCTCTAAGCCTGGCAGGCTGTCATATAAGGATGCACAGGTTGGACACTGCACAACTCTGGGGAGATACACTATTTGCATTTTAGTCTATGTGAATGGAATCTCTCTTTAATCAGTGAGTAGAAAAAAAGATGTGTCTAAGTCACCTAAATTGAAAAATTATTGAAGAATTGCTACACATCAGCACTGTGCTAAGCATTTTGCATTATCAATCTCATTTACTTCTTCAACAAACAAATGAGATGGTTATTAAAAAATAACTGTCCCTTTTATAGAAGGAGAAATGGAAGGATAGATGAAGTTGTTCGAGGTTCAATTGGTCAGTGGTCAGAACCAGGATGAGAACCCTGGTCTTCCTGCATTTAAAACTAGGTTTCAGGCCAGGTGTGGTGGCTCATTCCTGTAATCCCAGCACTTTGGGAGGCCGAGGCGGGTGGATCTCCTGAGGTCAGGAGTTAGAGACTGGCTTGACCAACACGGTGAAATCTTGTCTGTTCCAAAAGGAAAAAAAATTAGCTGGGTGTGGTGCATGCCTGTAATTTACCCAGCTACTTGGGAAGCTGAGGGAGGAGAATCACTTGAACCCGGGAGGCAGGGGTTGCAGTTAGCCAAGATTGCACCACTGCACTCCAGCCTGGGTGACAGAGCGAGGCACCATCTAAAAAAAAGCAAACCAGAGTGATAGACAGTGCAAGGTTAGGAGGGGGCCTGGGAGAAGAGGTGAGGGAGGGGGAAACTGTCATCCAGAAAAGAACCCACAAGCTGCTAAAGGACTGTATTATTGTTTTTCCTGTATGAGGTACAATGTAACCTTCTCCCTCTCTTCTATGAAACCTTCAATAAAAACCC
Source organism: Rhinopithecus roxellana (assembly GCF_007565055.1). Lineage (NCBI taxonomy): Eukaryota > Metazoa > Chordata > Mammalia > Primates > Cercopithecidae > Rhinopithecus > Rhinopithecus roxellana. The sequence goes on from NC_044558.1 coordinate 86,295,241, forward strand.
CATTATGGGCCAGGCTCACGCCTGTAATCCCAGCACTTTGGGAGGCCGAGGCAGGCGGATCACAAGGTCAGGAGATCGAGACCATCCTGGCTAACACGGTGAATCCCCGTCTCTACTAAATATACAAAAAACAAAAAATTAGCTGGGCGAGGTGGCGGGCGCCTGTAGTCCCAGCTACTGGGGAGGCTGAGGCAGGAGAATGGCATGAACCCGGGAGGCGGTGCTTGCAGTGAGCCGAGATCGTGCCACTGCACTCCAGCCTGGGCGACAGAGCAACAGAGCAAGGCTCTGTCTAAAAAAAAAAAAAAAAAAAAAAAAAAAAAAAAATCTCCATTATGTACTGGCACATACGGAGTGGGGATTGTGCTTTGAGGGGCTTGACGAGCCAGGCCCCAAGGTGGGCTGGGGGAGCAGAGGTGGACAAGGGATGGATTCAGGAGAAAAGAATGTGGAGTCGGAATCCCCTCTCCATGCACCGCACCTGCGTGACCCCAGGAAAGTCATCTCTTCTGTACCTTCAGGCTCTCACCTGGCACTGCCTAGTCTTCATGCAAAGGCCGTGAGGATACTAAGAGGCCCGCTTGGTACACAGGGTTTTGTGATCCAAAACAAGCCAAGGAAATGTCACTATTACTCTCACTATACCAGGAGTACCTGTAGTTTATACACATTGAATCAATTATAAGCTATGAATGAAAAATATGTCTTGCGTGAGATTACGAAGATGTTCCCCCCAAAATGCCTTAAGGGCTAAGAGTATCAGTGACCCGATGGTCTGCAAAGGTAGCGATGCAGCGATATAACAGTAGGTGGCGCTAGATGCCATAGCTTTCAATCAAGTCCTGGTTTCTTTCCATCGCTGTCTCCCTTTTCTCTCACTTGATTGAAATGGAAATTGGCTGCCAGCATCGGTGAGCCCCCAGCAGCCCTGGGACTGAGCTGGCATGCCAGCAGCTAATGTGTTATCCACCCAGTTAAAAAAATTAATCAAATACATTAATCTCATAAGCTCTTCTGAAAGACTAGGTATGAGGGGCCAGCAGTCCAGCTGTCAGACTCTGGGAGCTAATGGGAATCTGTACTATGGGCGAGGGGCTGCTGTTCAAAGTCCTGGAGGAGTTTCAGGAAACAGGAGCCCCGGGATGTGACAACCGCTCTATTCTGTATCGCGAACCTTGCAAATGGTGTGTCTGGAAATGTGGGAAGCTTGAGATGGCAAAGGGGCTCCAATCTGAGGGCCAGCTTCAATCTACCCGTGAGTAGTCATTCTGTCTGGAGCGTCCTCCAGTCCAGACTTATCAGAAGAAGTGTCTGGGATTGATTAGCGATGTCTGTCACAGACCCAGGAGGGAACAGCAGCATCAATGGTACCCCATTGCCATTCCTGCATGGGGGGCTTTACCTGCCTTTGCTCACTGAATCTTCGCAGCCACTCCAAAAGTTGGTAGCGTTATTATTATTATCCCTATTTTCTGATTAAGAGCCCTGAGACCCAGAGAAGTTAAATAACTTGCCAGAGGCCACCCAGTGAGTGAGTGAGGGCTAGAACCAGAAGTTCGAACTTATCCAGTTGGCCGCAGGGCTCCCTTTATTGCATATTACACCACAATTTACTTCCTTTCTTGGAAATGAAAAAATTTATTTGGCAATTCATCCTGGATAAATGAAACAAAGAGCGACCCAAGAAAGTATCCTTTCACATTGCCAATGTCCTGATAAGACGAATGTGTGTTGGTGGTTAAGCCCCCATGTGGCTTCCATCTGTTTTCTCTCTCCCTGGAAGAAGATAAAGTTGACATCTCTGCAACAATCAAGGGAACCCCCTGAAGGTCCAAAGAAACACAGCCTCCCATTGGCTAATAACTTTCAATCTCTTTTTTTTTTTTTTTTTTTTTTTATGTGAAAAGCAGAAGCAGAGCTGAGCTTAAGCCACTGGTGAAAGAGAAAAGAGCCAAGATTCAGAAGAGCTGGTCGGGGCTGGATGGGGCTGAACTCTTGGGCTGAGTTTTAGTGTGACACCAGGGATGCTGGGACATGAATTCTATGATGCTGTCCCCTGGGTGCCATTAGATGTCATTTACATGGATTACCTTCTGAGGCTCATCGAGGGGCAAGAACAGCTCACATATTTCTTAAATATCTATTAGGAGCTAGAAAATGTCTGAGGATATGGTGCTAAACAAGGGGCCATCCTTTCCTCAGGGATCTGGTGGTCTAGTAGGAGAGACTTAACTACAATGTAGGGAAGTGCAGGCACCAAATACAGTGTGGGGGCTGGCAGGGTTGTTGGCAGCGATTCAGACTGTGCTGAACACAAAAACTTGGAGGGAAGGGTGTGTCAGGGCTCAGAACATGAGACCCCAAAACATGGTGCCTTGGCATGCTAATTATTTTGGATGGAAAGAGATGGGGAGGGGCTCAGAAACAAGGTCTCTCTGACTTTCTTTCCACCTCTCCTCTTTCTCCCAGAGAAGATCGTAGAAACTGGAATGTCTCACCCCCAAGGTGAGAACAAGCTCCTTCTGGTTCCTTCTGTCTGAAACACCTATAGGGCAGAAAAAGTAAAACCTTTTACCTCACCCATCACAAGGGTCTTGGATGACATCCCCATAACAAAAGACATATTAATGAGAGAAAAGCATAACAATTTTTTTTTTTTTTTTTTTTTTTTTTTTTTTTTTTTTTTTTTTTTTTTTTTTTTTTTAAGATAGAGTCTCGCTCTGTCACCCAGGCTGGAGTGCAGTGGCGTGATCTCGGCTCACTGCAGCCTCCGCCTCCCAGGTTCAGAACATGAATGGGACTTCTCACCCCCAACATGGCTCATAGAAACTAGAACTTCGCTCTCCCAAAACAAGCCATAAAACCTAGAAGGGCTACTGTCTGGCCTCCTCCCTTCCACCCTGATGGTTCTATGTGACACATTTCTGGTCCCATACCTGAGGGAAAAATGTCTTACAGAGACACAGAAAAGAATGTGAACAAACAGACCTTCCTAAGCGCACCTCCCCTTAGGTTTACTACCTTTAGATCACACCCCTTTTTGTCCAATCATGTTTCTCTACCACTATCCATTCTTCTCATCAGACTTAGCATAAAAACACAATTTTCCCTAGGTCTTTGGGTCTCCATTTCTGAAGGCTCCCATGTTACGTAAAACTTTGGTTAAAAAAATAAATTTGGCTAGGCGCAGTGGCTCACGCCTGCAATCCCAGCACTTTGGGAGGCTGAGGTAGGTGGATCACTTGAGGCCAGCCTGGCCAACATGGCAAAACCCTGTCTCTATTAAAAAAAATACAAAAATTAGCTGAGTGTAGTGGAGTGACGTGCACCTGTAGTCCCAGCTACTCGGGAGACTGAGGCAGGAGAATCGCTTGAACCCAGGAGGCGGAGGCTGCCGTGAGTCGAGATCATGCCACTGCGCTCCAGCCTGAACGACAGAGCGAGACTCCGTCTCGAAAAAATTGTTAAGCTTTTCTCTGATTAATATGTCTTTTGTTATGGGGATGTCATCCAAGACCCTTGTGATGGGTGAGGTAAAGGGTTTTACTTTTTCTGCCCTATCGGTGTTTCAGACAGAAGGAACCGGAAGGAGCTGGAATGGTTGGAATGCAGAGTATGGGATGTGTGTGTTTGTGTGTGTGTGTGTGTGTGTTTTGGGGTGTGGTGGTGAAGGTTTTCCTGATGTCACCAGGCAGGAGAGAACATTCCTGGAGCTGGTAATGGTGCTTAGAAGCCATTTCAGGAAAATCAACTTAGGGGTGAGGGCCCAGTGAATAAATGAAGATGAAACATTGAATTTTCTGTCGCTGCGTTTTTTATTACTTTAGTTTTTTTTTTTTTTAAAGCAAGCAGTATTTTCAAATGGTTTAAAAAACATATCAAAAGGTATGTCACTTTTAAAAATGTATTACTTCCATCTTGTCCTCAAACCATTCATTTCCCTCCCTGGAAATGGCTAGTGTTATCAAGTTCTTGTGTATCCTTCCAGAGAGATTTGGAAACACACGCACACACTCACCCACACACACACACATTCTTTCCAACACTAGCATCTACCTTTACACAAATACACATGGCAGCATTGTTTGTGCCCTGACTTCCCCTCACATAACAATGTATCTTGGAGAGTGTCAGGGTATTGAGTATCGTGGGACTATAGGGAGGCTGGAGCAGGTGGATGCCAAACTCTTGAGTCTTTGGAGCTGAATCTGGGAACAAGAATGGTGGCTAAGAGCCTATCATTAATGCATGGATTGGAGCTCTGAGAAGAGGATGGAATTGGAAGTTAAGGTAAGGAGTGTTGAATTAGCTGTCAGAGAGGGAGGTGGGGAAAGGGGGCAGAGAGAGAGAAAGAATGAGGAGACACACAGAGAGAGGCAGGCAGACAGGGACAGAAAGAGACAGAGAGGGGGGCCATGGAAGGAGGAGGGGAGAAGAGGATACTAAGATAATGAAGGTTAGAAGGTCAAAGACTGACACAGGGGAAAATTGTCAAGGAACATAGAGGACCAAGAAGATACAGAAAAGCCTGCCTGTTTCTGTGAATAAAGTTTTATTAGAACACAAGAAAATGGATATTGAGTGAAATCAGTCTTCTATGTTTGCAAAATGTCAAATCATTTATCTTTTTGCATTTCTTAATTGTTGGTGTGAGGGCTGGAGCACATTTTGGGGACAATAAAGATGTCATTCGTTAAGGGCTTGCTGCTGCCTGGTGGCTGCAATGCCTCCTCTTCTTCACTGCAAGGGAGACCTTCAGTAGATAACCAGGCAACTTTCCAAGGTGTTATTGAAGTTCTTTAGGCTGTCACAACTTGCTGGGGTGGGGGAGGGTGCATCTAGTAAGTAGATGCTCATGATGCTGCTAAACATCCTACAACGTATGGGACAGTCCTTTCCCCACAAAGCTGTATCAGCTCCAAATTGTCAAAGAGTGCTGAGGTTGAGCAACACTGTTGCCAAGACAAGTGCTCTGTTTTTATTTCTCCTGGAGATCCTGGGGCACCCATCACCTAGGTTGGTGAGGATCAGGATCTAGGTTTTGCTTTCCCCTACACCGGAGTCTGTGGTAGGCCGCCTCTAAGATACCCACCAGGATCCCCACCTCCTGGTACTCACACCCTTGTGTAATCCCCTCCTCTGGAGGTTGGGCTGAGCCCAGTAACTCACTTCTAATGACTAGAATATGGCAAAAGTGATGCAATGTCCCTTCTGAGATGAGGTTACAGGATAAACATGGCTTCTGTCTTGGGGACCTGCTCTTGATCTGGGTAAAAAAACAGCTTCCAAATTGTGAGCTTCTGTTTGGGAGAGGTCCACCATCATTGTGGTTCTCGCTATTACTTTTAAATGGCAGAAACCACAATTATGTTAGCACCAACCTAATACATCTCTACCCTACAGCCAGAAAGCATTTGATACCAGCCAGTAGCCAAGTGTGTGAGCTCAGGAGTGAGCCGTCTCCCTGTTGAGTCTTGAAATAACTGTAGGCCCAGCTGCCATCTTCACTGTGGCCTCAGGAGATCCTGAACCAGAGGCTCCCAGCTAAGCTGTGCCTAGATTCCCGACCCACAGAGATTGTGAGATAATCAATGTTTGTTGCCTTAAGCTGCTAAGGTTTAGAGTAATTTGTCACATGGAAATATGTAACTGAAATACAGCTATACAGTAATAAACTCCCCACAAGAAACAGTTGATGATTTGGGTTACATAAACTCATTTACTTTCTCTTTAGGGGCTAGTCACAAAATTAATAGCACTTCTTTGACTGTATCAGTCTCCCCTATTGGCAAGAAAAATGCGTTGGTCTGTTTCAGGGTGTGAGCTATTACCTGGCTCCCATATGCATTAAAAAAATACCTTTCCATTTTTAATAAAATAAAGCATGGAAAACGTTTTTATTTTTAATTTAATTTAATTTTTTGTCCACGGCCTGGGCATGACTTGGTTGTAAACAAGATCATTCCATAACTGAACTACCACAGGATACAGTAGATTGTAGTACTGAAAAGCACAGACTTTAGATTCAGACAGACTTGGTTTTAAATCCCAGCTCTGCCATTTGCTAACTGTTAGTTTGGGCAAGAGCTATAAGAAATATACCTTCTGAAGTGCCCATTGTATAGGTTAAAAAAAAATCACTACCAAGGCATGGAGGGGCAGAGTGACTGCATTTAACTACAGAGTCAGGAAATGAACCTGTGGTGATCATTAAGTAAAACAACTACTGGGTCGTTTGCAAAGTAAGCAAGTAGAAGAACAATCTGGGGCTTTCTTAATTGGTACATATGCTTGCATGTGTGCTTGGATAGATACAACATATTTTTAGTAATTTATTTATTTTTGAGATGGAGTCTCGCTCTGTCACCCATACTGGAGTGCAGTGGCACGATCATGGCTCACTGCAGTCTCGAGCTCTTGGGCTCAAGTGATCCTCCTTCCTGAGCCTCCCAAGTAGCTGGGACCAAGGCACATGCCACCATGCCTGACTAATTAAATTTTTTTCTTTCTTTCTTTTTTGTAGAGGTGAGTTGTCCCTATATTGCTGAGGCTAGTGTTGAACTCCTAGCCTCAAGTAATCGTCCTGCCTTGGCTTCCCAAAGTGCTGGGATTATAGGTGTGAGCCACAGTGCCTGACCAGATACATCATCTTATAATTTTAATTTTCCCACTGAACTTGGTCACCTGGCTTCTGGTGTTGTCATGCTCCACTTACGTACACACACCCCACCTGGATGGGACATTCATGCCAAGGGCAGTCAGAATATACCCCTCTATGGCCCTGGATGTCCCCTCAGTGTTCTCTGCTGACCCCACTGGCATCATGGTGACTGTTCTGGCACCTCTCATGATGAGAAGATATTTGTCCTCAGCTGTCCTTAAAGTGGTATTTCCAGCCAGTGTGTTATGAACATTGAATGCTATACTCACTGCTGATGAAGGAGCTCTATAAACATGAAACCAAAATGCAACCGTGATGCCTGTCACCATCTCTCAGTCCCTGGAGGAAGTATAGAAACTCTAGTGTATTGTATCCTCTGGTGCTCCGGCTTCAGCCTGAGGATCAATAGGGGTATGTAGGTAAGTGGGTGAGGCTGGAGCAGCAAGACTTAGCTTATATTTATGAAGTAAAAAGAAAACCAAGCCGCTCCAATTTAAAACCTTTTTTTTTTTTTTTGCTATATTCAGCTTATTTTTATTACGTTTTGTATTCATATTTTAAACATATTCAAAACCACTGATTTAAGCAGCTCTTCCTCTTACATTGTAAATTCTGTGTTTTCTCTCTCCTCCTCTGGATTCTAGCATTGCATTGTATGTGAGGAGTATGACCTTGTCACATTGTGTTTTTGGTTTCAGGCACAATGCCAAACGAAGAGTGGCTTCTTGGCAGTTATTTGTTCAGTGAGTGGGTGAAGGGATGAAGTTAAATATGTGTTGATTTTTCAACTTTTAGACAACTCAGAGACAAAGCCTGGGAAACTGAATTATGGGTATGGCATGTGAATGCTATTGATCTTGACAATGTAAAAATAGTAGTAAAGATGCAAGGAGAGCTGATGAGACCCTCATCTCTTCCACAAAGTAAGGAGTCAAAGACACTCTGTAGGGTGAATGAGGCAAGAAGCACAAATGTATCCTCTCTCTCTCTCTTTCTATATATGTGTGTGTGTGTGTGTGTGTGTGTGTGTGTGTGTGTATAGAGATGCGTGTATATGTGTGTGTGTATAGAGATGCGTGTATATGTGTGTGTGTGTGTATAGAGATGCGTGTATATGTGTGTGTGTGTGTATAGAGATGCGTGTATATGTGTGTGTGTGTGTATAGAGATGCGTGTATATGTGTGTGTGTGTGTGTATAGAGATGCGTGTATATGTGTGTGTGTGTGTGTATAGAGATGCGTGTATATGTGTGTGTGTGTGTATAGAGATGCGTGTATATGTGTGTGTGTGTATAGAGATGCGTGTATATGTGTGTGTGTGTGTATAGAGATGCGTGTATATGTGTGTGTGTGTGTGTATAGAGATGCGTGTATATGTGTGTGTGTGTGTATAGAGATGCGTGTATATGTGTGTGTGTGTGTGTATAGAGATGCGTGTATGTGTGTGTGTGTGTGTATAGAGATGCGTGTATATGTGTGTGTGTGTGTGTGTATAGAGATGCGTGTATATGTGTGTGTGTGTGTGTGTATAGAGATGCGTGTATATGAGTATGTGTGTGTGTGTGTGTGTGTGTATAGAGATGCGTGTATATGTGTGTGTATATGTGTATGTGTGTGTGTATATATATATATATGTATATATATTCTGTTTGTTTTGAGACAGTTTCCCTCTTGTTGCCCAGGTTGGAGTGTAATGGCACAATCTCTGCTCACCATAATCTCCACCTCCCTGGTTCAAGTGATTCTTCTGCCTCAGCCTCCTGAGTAGTTGGGATTATAGGCATGTGCCACCACTCCCAGCTAATTTTGTATTTTTAGTAGAGATGGAGTTTCTCCATGTTGGTCAGGCTGGTCTTGAACTCCCAATCTCAGGTGATCCGCCCAACTTGGCCTCCCAAAGTGCTGGGATTACAGGTGTGAGCCACCACACCTGGCCTCATCTGTATTTTTAAATTACAGAATTAACCACTAGGGGAGCTAAAGGTAAGGCTACTTTTGGAGGGATGGGAGTTAGGGGTGGGGAGTGGTGTGGGGATGCAGGAACTAGATCCTCATCTTTCACAGCAGAAAATTATTCAAGTCTTAAATGCATACACTAAGAAACACAGGTAACATATAATTTAGAGGCACAGGTCATTGGAAGAAGTAGCAAAAAGCGTTAGACATGGCTGCCCTGAGGTGTGCCATCAAGGATGAGAAGAGGGCAGGGAAGAGAGACTCCTGCTTTACAGCAGAAGATTTTTGATGATATATATATTTTTAAAAATCTGTGTATGTTTTACATTAATTTTCTAAGAACTAAGAGAGTTTGACAGCCCTAGCTGGCATTGAAATACAGAGCCCTACTTTGTTCCTGCGAAAATCAACAAGCACAACAAGCCTTGTCATAGCCATGCTCATTTCAGAGTCAAGACAAAATTAATTTGGAAAAGAAAATACAGCCGGGGAACAGAGTTAGCAACCTCAGGAAATTCAGGGAAATGTAATTGAGTAAGAATTATCTCCTTAATTACTTCTGACCAAATCAATAACAACGCTGGATGAGAAACCACAGTTGCCACCAATGAGGATCAAGTCTCTGAGAAACTAATTGGGGTTCAGGCTTGTTTGAAAAGCAAAATACCTTCCTCTTCATCGTTAGCAAACACGGTTCCTGGGGGTGTGCGCGGAGACAGAAGACTGCAGTTTGCAGCCTGGGGTGGAGAAATGAGCTGAACTTGCTTATTATTTTCAGACGTGAAAGCCTGAATAGAGGAGCCCCTTTCTCCAAAGAGGTGCACGCGTGGATGCCCTTGATGATGTCAAATGCTCATTTTCATGCTTTCCTGGGGCTAATCAGAGACCCAAGCAGGTTCATCATGCAAATTAGAAGGAGGTGAGCCAAACGCCACAAAGGCAGGTGAGGGAGCAGTTTTGTTTGCAGAGCACAAGCTTTTTGTGGGAACTGCAAAGATTTCTTTCAAACCATCTCCATGTGCCTTTGGGGAGGGAGAGGTGAGGATCTTTGTCTCTAAGGGGCACTGCTGGGCACAACCTTCTAGATCTCTTATTGTTCTGGAGCTGGGTTAAGAGCTGAGATTCAAGAGTGCGCTATCTGCCTAACCTCCAAGAGACCTCCCTGTCCTCAACCCTGTTGGGGTCTCTTGGCAACTAACCAGGACCTTCTCAAGTCCGGCTCATACTTGGTGCCTTGCTCCTTGCTCTTCTGACCTGTGGACTTGTCAATAAATCATCCTCACTGTCCAGATATTTCTCCATTCAGAAAGGTCCTCCTGATCCCCTCTGGGGGTCCCAGCTAAGAGCTAGGAAGCACACACCCACCCCAAAACTCCCTCTCAGAGTCTCACTGATGGCAGGGTGCTGAGGGGGAGGTAGGCAGACAATAAAGCAGTTACGATACCATATGATGTAGCTGTGGTGGGAGTGAGGGAGCTGGGGGTGTGAGCGCACAACTGGCCCAGCAAGGGTAGAGGGACAATCAGAAGGATAAACAAAATGACTTTTTTTTTGGAGACAGAATCTTACTCTGTCATCCAGCCTGGAGTGCAGTGGGGTGATCTTGGCTCACTGCAACCTCAGCCTCCCGGGTTCAAGTGACTCTCCTGCCTCAGCCTCCCAAGTAGCTGATATAACAGGCATGTGCAACCATGCCCAGCTAACTTTTTTGTATTTTTAGTAGAGATGGAGTTTCTTCATGTTGGTCAGGCTGTTCTCGAACTCCTGACCTCAAGTGATCCGCCCACCTCGGCCTCCCAAAGTGCTGGGATTCTAGGCATGAGCCACCATGCCTGGCCTAAACGAAATGACTTCTAAGTCTGAGTAGAGTTCTGAAGGATGAGAAATGATTAGTATGTGAGGTGATGGATATGTTAATTAGCTTGATTCAATCATCCCCCAATGTACACATACATCAAAACATCATGTTGTATGCCATAAATATATACAATTTTTCATTTTTCAGTTGAAAAAATAAATAAAAGAAGAGGAAGGAGGAAGATGTGCCAGGCAGAGGGGATAGCATTTGCAAAGATTGGGATGGAGGTGAATGAGAGCTTGATAGTGAAGGTGGCTCAGTCCAGCTGGAGCATCCCAATAGGGTTGGTGGAGGGGAGGGGTGAGGAACCAGGGAGCTGCAGGAAGGGCCAAATCATGAATATGACAACAGCTGGGATCTGGAATTTTATGCTGAGGGCACAGAGGGAAGATGGGCTGAGGGGTTTGATCATGGCTGCTGGGACTCTCCCCAGGCCACTGTGATTGGGAATGGGACACCAATTTGTAGCTGTGTGATTAAAGCCCAATGTTATGCTCTTAGACTCTAAGCCTAGGAAATTTGCAACTCGGTGATTAAAGCTCTACGTTATGCTCTTAGACTCCAAGCCCAGGAAATCTGCAGACTGGCAGCTAGACTGTACTAGTCTCCTCCAAGGCGTAGACGCGCCAATCAACTCCCCGGGGAGCCTTCCTATCTCACCTTCCATCCATGTGGCTTCAGAGGTGAACACTGGATGCAGGCCCAGTCAGTCAGAATATTCCACCTCCCTGGCTTCAGGGATGATCTTAGTTTTTTATGAGTCTGAGACCCAAAGAAAGACCAAAGTATTTCGTCTCAGGCCATTTGCTGCTGCTCTTGGGAAAGAGAAGATCTCTTTCAGCTGGGGTTGCTCCCATGGAAGAATGTCAGCCTAGAGCTCTTGGTGACTATCTTGGCCATCAACTTGGTAAAGCCTGCCTGAGAATGAAGGCAACACAGAAGAAAGAAGAGTATGTATCTGGAGATAATGTTTGAAGATAGTTTTCTCTTTTGTGTAGGCCACATTGAATTGGGGTTTTCTATCATTTGCAACTAGCAGGATCTTGATTTGACCATAATTTTGTTAGCATATTGCAAATATTTTTGTCGAGATAACCCCAAACTACACCCCTGGAGAGTTACACTAGTTTCCTGTGGCTAAACCAAAATCCATGGGAGATCGTTCATCTAAAAATTATCAGAGATCATCAGCATTGAGAGATTACCCAACACGACACCTCCATCACATGACAGACACACTAAAAACAGCTGCCATTTACCTACTAAGTGTCTTACTAAGTGCATACTATGTGCTACCCACTTAGTTTTACACATGTTAATTCCATTTACCCTTGCAATATGTTTTGTGGGATAGGGCTGCCATTATCTCTCTTTTACAGAAGAGAAAACAGAGGTCCAGAGAGGTTAATTTCCAGAGTTATATGACAGAGTAAGGAACAGAGGTGGGGTTCAAACACAAACTGCACGTTGGCTCTAAAGCTTGTACTCTCTCTGCTTCACCAACAGATGTGCAATCCAAGACTCAGAGAAGCTGGAGAATTTCCCTAATGTCACACAGCAAAGGAATGGAAGAATACACGATCCTCTCCTCCCAACATGTCACCCCGGAGGTGCAGTAAGTCAAAGGGCAGGGTATGGGATTTGGAGTTATACAGACCTGAGTTCACCAGCCAGGTCTTTGGCAGGTAAGATTACTCTTTGAGCCTCAGTTTCCCTGTGTGCAAGGTGAGAATAATCACAGAGCCTACTTCATAGGCTTGTGATGGAGAATCAATGAGGTGATGTGTGTATAAAGTTCTCAGGACAGAGCCAGGTTTATGGGGGCTCTCAATAAATGTTAATGGTGAATGTGATTATTACAATTAATAAACTGTGCTGTTAATGAAGGTATAAAATGCAGGTGATCTGCCACATGACCACAGGCTAGTTACTGAATTACAGCGGCCATTGGTCCCACTGGTAAAATAGGGTTATTATCTGCCTTTTGCTCATGACACCAGGGCGTTACAAGAATTAATTAGCAGCTTTACAATGTGCTGTGCGCTTTGATGCTTTATAAACAGAGAAATGTGATGGTTGAATATTTATATGATATCCATTATTGAGGATACTTGAATTGCTTTACTGATGTTTAAATAAATTCAACCTTCCAAAAGTGGATAAATCTATCTGAGTCAAACAAAAGAAGACTGAGCTTTTATTATCTGCCAACACCTTAGAAACCCACAACAACTGGACATCTGGACATCCATAGGCTGATCTCAATGCCCGTGTCTTGAATGTAGAAAGAGATACTGAGATTGTGGGGCTGTCTCTTCCTCTAGATCTGAGCTCCTTCAGGGCTAAGATTACGTCTTGTCTTGCAGTAGATCCCTAGCCTTGAGTACAGGATTTGATACCCGGCAAGTGTTGGATAAATGCTTGATGAATGAAAGGATGGATGGATGGACAGATGGATGGACAGTTGGATGGTTGAATGGGATCCTGAACCTCTTGTTGGTAGGAGATTAGATGGGTCTGGTCTCAAATGCTTGTGCCAAAGTAGATGAGGAGTCACATCAGGTATTGGGAGAGAAACCCCTCAGACAGTGTGGTAAATTGGAAGGACACTTGGCATCACACAGACCTGGGTAACCAGCTCTGTGACCATGGGCCTTGGACCAAGCCCCTCTTTCTTCATCTGAGAATGTTGATAGTGTCTTTGAGCCAAAAGTAACAGGAAACTCCACTCACTCTTGCTTACACATAAGGAAATTTATTACTCCAGAAGTACAGAGTAGGATTTGGGATTTCAGGGTTGACTTTGAAGGTCTGTCATGTCACTGAGCTCTGCACAGAGTCAGTTGCCCACAGAATTAGCCTCATCCTTAGACATCTTCCCCTCATGGTTGTAAAGTGGCTTCTGGCAGCAACCAGGGTCAAGGCTTCTTTCCCTTACCCATTGGCCCAAATGGGCTCCGGGATGCCCATCATTTGAACCAGTTGTTGGCTAAGTGAACAAGACAGCTATGACTGGCCAAGACCAGTGCTACTCAAGCTGTGGTCCATGAACCAATGCCAGCAGCATCACTTGGGAGCTTATTACACCTGCAAATTCATGGTCTACATTCTGATCAGGTGAATTAGAACCTCTGGTGCGGACCAAGGAATCTCCACTTTCAGGCATTCCTATGGCTGTTAAAGTCTGAGAACCACTGGATTAAACTCAACTGGGAGGGGAGAGACAACTACAAAATGTGGGTGATAATGCCAACTTTAGAGGGTTGCTAAGAAAACAAATAATATCACATATGTAAAAGACTATCACACAGTAGGTGCTTAATACATTTTGGTTTCCTTCATTTCTTTCCCCTTTCAGCGATATTGAAATATTTACTCTTCTCCACCAATCATCCTCCTCCACCAAGTGCTAAATATCCTCATGCTGCTCTGAACTATGGAAACCAACCTGTAGGCTAATTTATACTAAGGTGGGAGTGACACATGGCATCGCTAGCTTAGTAGCATTTTCACCTTGAAAATGGAGAGCATGGAGTGCACGATACTTAATCTAAAAGGATGCTTGGCAAATGGTGTAATCTTAGGCAAGTAGCAAGTTTTGGTGTGTAGGGGTATGTTTTAGTGTGGACTATGCTGCTCCATCCTCAGATCATACCCCATAGGTAATTTCCTACTCTGGCCACACTGAAGGGACCAGTTGGCTAAGCTGGATGCCTGGTGGCAGCCATATGAACACGGGGTGCGATGTGGGAGGGCTGAGGTTAATCAGGCTGATGGCATCGCCTACATCCTTCCCTTCCCCCTGTCTTCAGAGCCCTGTTGGGGACTGTTAGGGAGAACATAGCCCCTCTTGAGGCTTTGATCTTTGGCTCTGCAAGTTCCAGATTCCCTTTGAAGTATAATTATAATTAAAAGGAAAATCCCAAGCAGACACCAGATGAGGTCTGCACCCGACAGGCGCTGTTGGCAGAGTTTCCTAAGTCAACAGCTGGCTCTGCATGTCAGGCTCAAAGGAAAAAAAAGAAATTGGCCACTCATTTGAAGGAACTTTATTCTGAATGAGCTGGAACTGTAAAGGTCCCTTAATCCCTGGAGAAAAGAACAGATGGGAGGGCAAGGGAAATGTTGGCAGTGAGAAGAAGATTAATTAAGTTGGATCCCAGTTCCCTGTTTCAGCAGGAGGATGCCCATCTGGGTCCTGGGTGCATCTCCTTTTAAGCACCCCATGAACTAAGAGGGTGACCCCAGTTTGTCATCCAGGCTTCCAGAGCTGGTTCTTTATCCTAAACTAGGATAAATTAAGACTTCTTCTTTGGGATCAAGATAAATGGGGGCCTCTTGAATTGAAATATTCACAACCCTCTGCCCTTCATCCTCTATTTTTTTTTCTCAATAGTTTTTGTTTGTTTGAAAAACTTCCTTTGGCATTGCATGGCCCTAAATTTCAGGTCAGCATCATCACTGTGTGACTCTGGGCAAGTTAGAACCTCCCCATGCATCAATTTCCTCATCTGTAGAAAGGAGACATTCATAATATTGCCTTTCTTTTTAGAGGTATGAGAATTACAGCTAGGGAATTCTAGGTACCTCGCATAGCACCTGGCATTTAGTGTGTGCTTAATAAATGCTGTCTATTAAGACAATTACAGGCTCTGCCAATAAGCTTCTCAGCTCTTGAAGGCCTAAATGAAACCTTCCTACAAAGAGTCAGCATGCATTAAACAATCTTAAGACTATAAAGGGATCCTCAAGACAGATTATCTAATTGTAAAATGCTAGTTTCACCACTTAATAGTGTCCATGACCACTTTTATCAGTGAAAAAGAAAAGTGAGCAATTTGATTTTTTTTTAAAGGAATGGAGTCTTGCTCTGCTGCCCAGGCTGGAGGGCAGTGGTGCCATCACAGCGCACTGCAGCCTGGAACTCCTGGCTCAAGTGATCCTCCCGCCTCAGTATCTTGAGTAGCTTGGACCACAGGCACACACCAGATGCCTTGCTAATTATTTAAATTTTTTTGTGGAGACTGGGTCTCGCTATATTGCCTAGGCTGGTCTCAAACTCTTGGCCTCAAGTGATCCTCCTGCCTCGGCCTCTCAAAGTGCTGGGATTACAGGCATGAGCCCCCGTGCCTGGCCCAATTTGATCTTTGAGGTCCCTTCTAATGGGACTCACTGTGTCATTATGACCCCCTTCTTTCTGGGAAAGGGCCCACGCAAAGTCCTTGGTATGACAGTGGGTCACTGTTCCACTGCTGCATACATGACCCATTCCCCCTCTGTGGGGCTGGCTTTCCAGCTGGTCTCCTAGGTTCCCACTACCACTCTCACCTCTACACGATCTGGAGTGGGTTGAATAGTGTCCCTCTGAAACTCACATCCACCCAGAATGGGACCTTATATATTACCTTTGCAGATGTAATTAGTCAAGAAAAGTCATACTAAATTAGGCCCTAAGTCCGATGGCTGGTGTCTTTACAAGAAAAGGAGAGGATAAGGCCAGGTGCAGTGGCTCACACTTGTAGTCCCAGCACTTTAGGAGGCTGAAGCAGGTGAATCACTTGAGGTCAGGAGTTGGAGACCAGCCTGGCCAGCATGGTGAGACCCAGTCTCTACTAAAAATACAAACATTAGCCAGGCGAGGTGGTGGGCGCCTGTAATTCCAGCTACTTGGGAGGCTGAGGCAGGAGAATCGCTTGAACCTAAGAGGCGGAGGTTGCAGTGAGCTGAGATGGAGCCACTGCACTCCAGCCTGGGCAACAGAGCGAGACTCCGTCTCAAAAAAAAAAAAAAAATAGAAAAGGACACATGATGAAGGAGAATGCCATGTGGAGATGGAAGTGGAGACTGGAGTGATGAGGCTACAAGCCAAGAAACACCAAGGATTGCAGGAGCCACCAGAAGCTGGGAGAGAGGCTTGGAACATGAGAGCTTCCAGAAGGAACCAACCCTGCTGACATCTTGGTTTTGGACTTCTTACCTCCTGAGCTGGGAGAGGAGAAATATCTGTTGTTTTGAGCTACCCATTTGTGATCATTGGTTATGGCAGCCCTAAAAACTAATGTACCATCTTTCTATAGAATAAAACTCATTACCATGCTGATATGGTTTGGGTCTTTGTCCCTGCCCAAATTTCATGTCAAATTGTAATCCTCAATGTTGGTGGGTCCTAGTGAGAGGTGATTGGTTCATGGGGGTGGATTTCCCCCTTGGTGCTGTTCTTGTGATACTGAGTTACCGCAAGATCTGGTCGTTTAAAAGTGTGTGGCACTTCCCCTCTTTCTCTCTCTTCCCTCTTTGGTAAGACGGGCCTGCTTTCCCTTTGCCAGAAGCCAGCATCATGCTTCCTGTACAGCCTGTGGAACTGTGAGCCAGTTAAACCTCCTTTCTTTATAAATTACCCAGTCTCAGGTATTTCTTTATAGTGGTGCAAGAATTCTCTGATACACATGCTCTTGCTCAAGACCCTTCAGTGGCTTCTATGGATCACAAAGCAAAGCCTCAATTCTTCAGGGTGTTCTATAGAGTCATTCATGACTTTGCATCTGTTGGTTGCATGTCTGCTGACACACACTCTTTTCTGCAGCCACTCTGAGTACTTCTGAAACACTCTGAGCTCCTGGAAACACATTATACCTTCTGTAGGCAATGCTGTTTCTCTCTTCTCTCACTTGGAAAACTACTCATCCTTCAACACCCAACTTAAATATCATCACCATTATGAAGCCTTCCTAAGCACCCCCTTCTTCAGTTCTCCCTCCACTGGCTGAGTTAGTCATGCTTCTCTGTGTTTCCAGAGCATATTGATCAAGTCTCTCTTCTTGGAACACTGAGCTCATGCACTAAAGTTACTTGTTTTTTGCATCTGCCTCTATTCAGGTAGGGGTCTGATCCTGAGATCAGAGCTGGTCTTGTCTTTGTAAGGGATCAATGAGTGTTTGTTGCTTGACTAAATGAAAGTTGCAGGGAAATGACATTATTTAACAGGAGATGCAACAGCTGGAAGGTGGCAAGGACAAAAAGGACATGAAAGACAAAGATAGTCAATTTTCCTATTCAGTCTTGGGGACACCAGTTGCCCATATGGTCATGCATGCCATACCTCAGTCACCCATGAGAATTACTGTTTTCTGTATATCCAGGGGGGTATTCATTCTGGGAGTAACTAGAAAGTGCAACTGTGCTTTTAGGGGATGCCTGGGGGGCAGTGAGAGGTCTCCTTTGGCTTTGCCGGAAGCATGGTGTCCCTGCCTGGACTACCACATGGTGGGTGGACGCTAAGCTTGCAGATCCCTTGAAGCATGAAATTACCTCCTGTTTCCTTTGTAACAGGTAGAAGGAACTAGGGAAAATGCTTTTAAGAAGAAAAAGGAGAGACGTTGGGGAGACAAGAGACAATAATGTGGATTTTAGTATCAGACAGACATAGGTTTCAAATCTTCAAGCTTCTGCTTCCCGGTGGAGTGACCTTGGACAAGTCCTTTATCTTCTCTGAGCCTCTACATTCTCATTTCTACTATGGTGAAGGTGCTTATAACAATACTTGCTTTGCAGTACAGTTGTAACAATTAAACTTAGTGAACACAGAATGGCTGGCATGTAGCAAGCTATCGGTAAATGGAATCTGTCATTTTTTATCTAGCATGATGATTAGTAGTTCCACAAATATTTTCTGGGGGCCTATTAAGGGCCTGTCATAGTTCCAGCATCTTGAGACTCTAAAATGCTTAAGCTCCAGATGATCAGGGCTGTTAAACACTGTTTTACAACACCAAAGGTGGTGTGTGTGAGTGCTCACTTTCTGAAGGTGCTGGTTAAAGTCTGACGGCTTCATTGTAGCCCGGTTGCACCAGAAGAGGTCATCTGACCTTGTGTCATTTATTAAATGAATCCTTATTTCCTTTCTATATCCCTTCACTGAAAATGTCACACAAAAGCAGGAAGCTCCAGACTGATATTTCTTTCCTCTTGAAGCCTGTCCAGGTGTGGGCACGAGTTGCCACTTTGAAGGCTCTTTTCTAAGCCACTGGGAGAAAATTTCATTTGCAAAGCTTTCCCTGTGTCTTTCTCTCCAAGGGCGAGTTGATTAAGCATGTTCATCTGCATTTATTCCATGTACATTTCAAAAGTTGTTTACTGCAGCTACATTTTAAAAATATAAACATGCTCCCTGTTTAATGCAGGTACAAATCTCCAGGATGTGCATTTTTGAGCCTAGGGCGTAGGTGGAGACGCAGACAAAATAAATACTATTCGGGAGCAGTGAAAGCAAAACAACGAATCATTTGTGAAAGAGAGAATGACTGCAGGAAGTATAAAATCAGAAATATGCTGTGGAACTCTTGGATGCTATTGTGAAATGCATTTTCCCCCTCCTCCCTTTCCAAGGAAAACTTAAACCGTATTTCCTGCACGATGAAATCTTTGAAATGGCCCAAATCTCATTTTAACAAAAACACATGATTGAGTTTGTCTAACTAGAGATTTAATGAGCTGTAAAATGTATTATGAGTACCTGGCAACCCTCAGAATTCTTTCTTTTTTTGTGACAGGGTCTTGCTCTGTCACTCAGGCTGCAGTGCAGTGGTGCGATTACAACTCACTGCAGCCTCAACCTCATGGGCTCAAGTGATTCTCTCACCTCAGCCTCCTAAGTAGCTGGGACCACAGACGTGTGCCATCATGACTATCTGATTTTTTAATTTTTTTTTGTACTTTTGTAGCAATGGATTCTTGCCATATTACCCAGGGTGATCTCAAACTCCTTGTCTCAAGCAATCCTCCTGCTTTGGCTTCCCAAAGTGCTGGGATTACAGGCGTGAGCCACCGCACCTGGCCACAAAACTGTTATATAGCACTTGCACCTCACAAACAGGAGACCCAGGGTCAGGATGTTCACCTTGGTTTTGTTTAGGAGGCAAAGTCTACTGTTCTCCAGAGAGAGGTTTTGTACAAACATGTGGTCCATGCAGTGCTATGGTTGAGCATCAACTCGCGTGGCTGATTACAGCCTGTGGCATTCCCGGATTGATTGACTCATTCATCCCATGAATATTTATTGAGCACCACTTTGTGCTAGGCCTTATGCTGTGGTGTTTGGTATTGGGGATAACAATGATCATAACAGTCATTTTATTGAGTGCTTATTATGCGCCCTGTGTTGGGTAAGAACTTGACATGGCATCTCTCATTTGATCTCCATCACAACTCTACTAGAAAAATGTTACTATTATTATCACCATTTTACAGATGAGAAAACTAGCCAGGACTAATTCAGCCTTAATTCCAGACTCTCAGGGAAGAACCTTATTGGTCCAGCTTGGGTCAAGTGTCCACTTCTCTTCACAGCAGAGGTGAAGAGAGTGGAGCTGTGTCACTTAGTTCAAAGTTGGCTACAGTCCAATGGGAGGCAGTTCTCAGAGAAACAGGGTCTCCGTGAGTAGCTGCACCCTCTTCCATGTCTGCTGGGCTATAGAGGGTGGATTTGGGGGAAGATGAAGTGATGGATATCTTAGGCCAATGATATCCTAGGTCCTGGGACCACTCCACTAGGAGGTCCCACAGCAGCTCTTACCTCTGAACTCCACAGGACACCCCTTGTTTCTAGAATAAATCCCCCTCTCTTGATCTCTGAAAGGATTTATGTTACTTATGATTGAGGGGGCCTGAGTTGGCTGGTCTTATAATCACAGATAGCTGAATACTTCCAGAGCCCTGTCCTGGGTTTTGATCCCTGATCTCTGCAATACTGCACACCGAATTGCACAGTGGAGCAAAGCATTAGAATGCACAGCTGTCTTGAGCACTCAGATATGCCACACGACTCACTGGTATGCTGCGGGACCCCACTGCAGAAGGCTCCCAGAAGGCGGCCACTTCAGACCAAGCATTTCTACAGGGCTCAGAGGGAAGAAAAAGATACTGGACCTTCGCTAATTCTAATACAGGAAAGCCCTGTCAACCTACACAACAAAATTCTTTTAGCTTTCTGTAGGGGTACCAACAACAGCGATAGCTCTCATTTGCTAGGTGCCAGACACCGCAGTATCACATTACATGCACATTACTCCGCGGCATGCACATTACATGCATTTTTCTGTTTGACATTCACAACAGCCCTTTTGGGTAGAGGTTATTATTGCTGTCATTGTGCAGAGGCAGAAACTGAGGCCCAAGAGGGACAAGTAATTTGCCCAAAGGCACAAAACTATGAGGTATGGGTGGTGGTTCTCCAATCCAGATCATTCTGAGGCTAGAGCCCAAGTTCTAACATTATATCCATGTTATATCATGCCTAAGACATTGAGGCCTTGTCTGGTATTTCAGCAATTTCATGGTTAGTGTTGAAGTCCTCAGGATCTGCAGCTCAGAATATCCTCTCTGAGTACTGAAAGCACCCAGATGTGGATGGCGTTTTGAGAAAAGACACACACACACACATACACATAGACACATACTTGGAAAAAGAAGTCACACTGGCATGAATGGTGACAGTAGGTGCTGCTGGTCCCACTGTGGCTTAGAGGAGCTCAGAATAGCCTCAGAGACATGTGGGTAAGAGTCCATTTTCTGATGCGTCTTGAATTTGGTTCATCTCAGCATCCTCACATTCTCCCCTCACCTTTTATAAAAAGTAAAGTCATGCAGAACTGGGTGCTTTGTTGAGGAACGTGGTTAAGACCTAATCCAAAATGAGAAATGGCATCACACAAAATCCTGAATGTATACTGAGGTCTGACTAGTTGGCCTGAGGTTAAACAGCAGGAAATTAAGTCAAGTGGCATGGCTGCCCCACCTGGAAGCATTGCTGCTTTTTAGAACTTTTGTAAAAATAAATGTCAGTGAAGACAAAAGGAATGAGCTCTTTAAAAATAAATGCACCTGCCACTGTTCTTGCTTAAGATCATCTAATTCCTTGCTACTCAAAGTGTGGCTCGGGAACTAGAAGCATCTGTGTCACCTGGGGGCTTGTCAGAAAAGCAAGTGTCAGCCCTACTTCGAGCTGCTGAGTTCAAATCTGCATTTCCACAAGGATCTCCAGGTGATTCCTCTTGCAGATTAGAATTTGAGAAGCAGAGAGCTTCTTGTGGTCATCAAAGAACTCATCTTGGTATAATTATACTGAAAGAATGGCCACTGGATTCTCTGAGGGGTCCATCCACATTCATTCATTTGTCCATTCATTCATTCATTCACCCATTCACTGATTCATCTATTTAAAAAATATATTGATTATCCAGTAAATGTTAGGCACTGGGGCTATGACTGTAAACATGAGAGATGTGATGTATAGACTGGTGGGAGAGAAAGACATTAAACAAACATTTATTTGGTTATTATAGTGAGTACCAGGATAGATACATTTAGTAAGCACAAGAAACACAGTGTTATAGGGCCCTGATCTGCTTACTGATGGGGAGAACTTGCAGGGAGGATTAGGGAAGGTGTCTTTGGGGAAGTGGTATCTAAACAGACCCAAAAAGGACAAAAGTGTGTTTATTAAGGGAATGTTCTGGGCAGCAGGAATAGTCTGTGCAAATGCCTGGAGACGGGAAGATGCGAGGTATATTGAAGCCTTGTCCTCTATGATTTGAGAGTGGCATTATGGTAGCATTACATGTAATAGTGAAATGTTAGGAGCCCTTCCCCCCTTAGGAGAGATATTTGATGACCTATTTATTTTATATATGAAAATATGCATCATTACAGACTAAATAGACATATTTCCCTATGGAGAAAGTCTACTTCTTTCATGTGGTCACACACCGGCCAGAAGTCAAGGTGTTTTCCTTGATGCAGAGAAGAGAAAAGCATCTTTGTCTTCCATTTGCATTTTCCATTTAGTTTTCAGTTTATCAGCCACTAATGGTAATGTGTGCAAAGCCACTACCCAAATGAATGGCAAGCTTGCTCTGTGTATGTGTGTGCATGTGTGCATGCCTGTGTCTTGGTGGTGATTTGTGGAAGTGATGGGAGGTTGGGGGGGCTAACCCTAAAGATGCCTTGGGTCTGGGGCTCAGGGGCTCAGACTCACCATGGTCTACAGTCCCCTGCCATTTCCCACTCTACTTGCTTCTTTTCTAAGCCTAGACTTCTTTTCTAAGTCTAGTATGTTACAGCTTGGTGAGCACAAGTAGTGTATTTGGGAGGTGATCCTGGGAAACCCCCATAGGAGAGTGGGACAAGGAGAGGAAGGTGTGTTAATGAGCAAGCGGGTGACCACTATGGGCAACTTGGGGCTCAACCCTGCTAGCACCACAGGGGAATAATATAGAGTTGGAGTCAGCAAACTTGTCTAGAAAGGGCCACACCATAAATACTAGGCTTTGGGGGGTATACAGTCGCTTGTACAACTCTGCCCTTGTAGTATGAAGGCAACCGTAGACCATATGTAAAGAAATTGGTGTGGCTGACTTCCAATATAACTTTATTTATAAAAACAAGTCGTGGGCCAGATTTGGCTGGTGAACTGTAGTTTGTTGACTCTTGATATAGAAGATGTCTCAGAGTTCTTGCATCTGAAGGCAAGGCAACTCAGGTACTTATCTGTTATCATTTGTCTGCCATTGGTAGAGGGATGCTCCTTAAGGCATTGCCTTCTTGTCCCTTATGAACTGCCCCAGAACACAGACAGAGAGCCACAGGTGCTACTGTGGGAAGCCACGAATGTGCGTGAGCATGGGAAGAGCCAAGAGGGGACTATTTTACAATGAGTGAAGTAAGACTCAGAGAGGGCTAATGATGGTATGAGCTCACAAGGAAGGTAGTGGTCACGATCAAAACAGAGCTGATCCCTATGCTGTTTGTACATGGTGACACTCTAAAAGTAGGATATTTTATGCAGTGTTTTCCAATTGCATTTTAACATCTGTCTAGGAACTTTTGTTCTGAAGCACACCATTTAGAAAGCATGTCACCACAACCTATTCCATGAAATGGATTTTCTTCTGCTCCCCAAACTGTTATAGAAGCACTTGAGAATCAAAGTAAGAACAAAGATACATAATTTAAGTGTTTATTCTTGAGAACCTTTTAAAATGTCCTGATTATATGTGTTTCGAAGAGGTACATATAGAAACTTTGCAAATCAATGAAAAGGCAGCAAACTGCCTAAGAGAAAATAGGGCAAAGAATACAAATAGGTAACTCTCCAAAGAGAAAATATAAATAAACAATGAATATACATAGATGATCCTCAATCTTGACAATCAGGTAAGTACAAGAAAACAACAAGATGTCCTCTTTGCCCATCACACTGGCAGAAAGTTAAATGCCTTATTAAAGGGTGGATGAAGATGTGAAGTAACTGGTACTTGGATATTCAAGTAGGCTGTGATTTGGTACAAATTTTCTGGAGGTTTATTTGATTAATAAAATCTGTTTCCTCTCACTTTCTTCTTCCTAAAACAAGAGAAGGAATCACAATCGGTCCATGACAGTCACGGTCATCTCATTCCTCTTGCCAGTAGCAGGTGTATGTGTGAGTTTGCAGCTCAATCCTGGCCAAGGGGATCTGAGGCCTGCTGAAGAGGCATGTCTGCACATGCCGCCTAGAACATCTCCAGCCATCATGTGATTCCTGGGGGAGGCATTCCCAACTCTCTGAGAGAAGCAGAACAGAAAGATGGAAAGAAAGCGCCTAGCTCCAGGATGAAGACATTGAGCCACGGAATTAACCATCTTTGTGTTGCTCTAACCTTCAGAGTTCACCTTAACATGAGAAAATAAAACCCTATTGCTTAGCCACTGGGATCTTCTTTTATTTGCAGCCAAAAGTATCTTAACTGATATAATTATCTCTCCCATATAGAAATGGGGGCTTATGTGCCCAAATAGGCAATGCGCAACTATTTTATTATCGCGTTGCATGTAATCGTGAGACATTAAGAGTAACCTGAAATGTGCATCAGAGGGGACCTAGGGAAATAAACTGTGATTCAGTAACACTATGGAATTTGAGGCAGCCATTAACAGCAATTAGGTAAATTTTTATGTGCTGATCCCAACATCTCCAAGATCTGTAAGACATTTAAGTTTTAAGAAGTTGTGAAATAAATACATATGGTATAATCCCATTTACGAAAAACAAAATAATCCTTAAAATAAAATGTGTAAAGATTCATATATATACACATTCATACCTATAGAAAAAGGAGGTGGGAGGAATCACATCATATACATAAAAGCATTTGCCTCTGGAGCTGGGAGGTGGGCAGTGGGTGAGAGTTAAGAGAAACTTGTGCTTTTTTATGTATGGCACTTGTCCTTTTAGCAACACAAATGAGTGAATTTATGGCTTTGTCATAAAAAAGATAATGTTTGGAAAATAGCCCACATGCTCATTATAGAAAAATCTAGCAAATGCTAGAATGCATAGATGTAAGTTTTGTTCAAACTATGCAAGACAGAGGGTTTTTTTGTTGTTGTTGTTGTTTAGAAAAACACAATATTTCAGGTTTCCTCGGGGCAAAGAGGAACTTCTCTTCAGACCCTCAAATGATTTTCATGTGTGTGGCACAATTACTTGGGCAGAGTTCAGTGTTTTTAATCAAAAGCTACTTGTCAAGTAGGTAATATCACTTTGCCTAGCCTGCGTAAACAAAGCTTTGTGAGGACTGGGTTTGGAAAGTGGAAAAGCTGAATCATTTAAATTGGAGTGTGTGTGTGTGTGTGTGTGTGTGTGTGTGTGTGTGTGAGAGAGAGAGAGAGAGAGAGAGAAACAGAGAGAGAGAGAGAGAGGGAGGAGAAAGAGAGAGACAGAATTGGGGGAGAAGAGGGGAGGAGGATGGAGTGCTCTGTGTGATGTACACGATTCTGGAGAATTCTCCATAGAAATATCCACCCTGTGTTTTCCAGCACCGGCTCTGCTCCCAACCACTTGGAACCATAAGAATTTGACCTTCCAAAGGAGAGAGGCTTCCTCGCAACACTCGGTTGGTAATGACTGAGTTGTAGGCACGGATTGTTTCGTAATTGCCTTCCAGTTGTCTCCTACATTTTTCTGAGTTGGGTACCATTAGTCTCAAGGCTCCTGTCATGTGGCCATTAAATCATTGTTTTATCTGACAGCGTCATTTCTGCAAAACCCTGGAGAGAAAATACCACACATTTTCCAGGACTGGAATGCTGCCACTTAGTCATTATGCCCAGCAGCCCTCAGACAGCTACCCCTAAAGACATGCACCTTTGGGGCAACTGCACCATGGCTCCCCAGACTAAACAGCTCTGGAGGGCTTACTGTGTTACTGGTTAATATTTTTTTTTTTTTAGAGTGGAATTACCCTGGTCAGCAAGCACCCTCTAGCACTAATTTAGGAGACTGATTCTGACAAATGGGTGTAAAGAAAAGAAGAATGGCAGGAAAAACATTGGTTTTCAGAAATCAAAAAGGATGCTTTTCTGAGGGTATCACTTATTTTTCTTTCCACCCCTGCAAACTACCCAGGGCAAGAGCAGAAGAAAAATTTTTCTGACAGGGTCTAATTGTTATCTGAAATAAATGAGAACAGGGAGGTTTGAGGACTGCTGAACATGGACAGATGAGGTGGGAGGAATGGTCTTCATGACTGATTTCCAACAGCTGAGCTGCAAGGCTGAATAAAGAGGATGCCAGTGAGTCCTTAACAAAACAATAAAAAACCAAGGCTTGCCACCTTCAGGGATCATAATTTATTCATTCAACAAATAAATGGTTGAATGGTTAGTGGTTGCTCTGTGCTGGACATTCTTCTAGGAGCTGGGGACACAGCAATGAACCAAGCAATGTCTCTATATCTTAACTGGGCTCTGAGTAGGAAAGAGGTGGTGCACTCAAATTGGGAATTGGAGGAGGAGTTGAATAAAGGGACTATTTGCACAGACTGTTTGCAAAGATCCCCCTACAAGGGATCATGCAGTCCCCTGGGGTTAGCCACAGCAGGGAGCTGTTACCACCCTGAAAGGGCACAAAAGGGGAGCAGCGACTGGCAGTGAAGAGGTTGGTGGTAGGGAGATGCCGTGTGACAGGAGCCAGGACCAGAGAATCACAACCAACCAAGTTCATGTAGTGAAAATGAGACTGGGAACAGAGACTCCAACCTTTCTCTCCCCCTGCCCTTTGGTATTAGTCTGTTTTCAGGCTATTGGTAAAGACATACCTGACACTGGGTAATTTATTTTTTAAAAAAGAGGTTTAATGGACTCATAGTTGCACGTGGCTGGGCTCATCATCATGGTGGAAGGCAAAAGGCACGTCTTACATGGCAGCAGGCAAGAGAGAATGAGAGCCAAATGAAAGGGGTTTCCCTTTATAAAACCATCAGATCTCTTGAGACTTACTCACTACCACAAGAGCAGTATGGGGGAAACTGCCCCCATGATTCAGTTATCTTCCATCAAGTCCCTCCCACAACATATGGGAATTATGGGGGCTGCAATTCAAGATGAGATGTGGGTGGGGACACAGCCAAACCATATCACCTTTGATCTCCTAGCAGTGTTTTCTATTGGCTGAATCCAACTGGAGGCTGGAGAGCAAGGGAGGTCATTAATTTGCCATTCTCCTGGGGCACAGAGCAGGGAGGAGAAGGGTGGCAAGTGGCTCTGAAGGGGCAAATGGAATATTTCCAGCACAGTCTTTGTCCTCCAGGAGTCAATATTCTACCTAGGGGACACAGACCACAAACAAATAAGCCCATAGCTCTACAATACAATGTTGCCAGGACTTCATTAATCTAAGCAGCACCTCTGTGCAATAGAAAAAGCCACCCTCTCTCCAAATGGATTCAGCCCCATGCCAGGGCACATGGTTTAGCAAGGGCTGGATATCAGCCCCCCACTCAATGTTTGGTCAGGAGCTTGTGCAGCACTCAACCCACAAAACACAATATCCTTCATGGCCAAGTGGTCAAGGTGTCATAAAGAAAATTGAAAATCCATGACTTGGAATGAGCCGGTGACAAGTGATGCACAGAAATAGCTTTTCTAGGGCATTAGGCTTCATCATACCAGTGACATGGTGACATGCTGCAAATACAGGGTCATTAAGGGGCCCCAAGGATGTCCAACAAGCTGTTCCCCCAGGACCAGTCCTTGCAGCTCCCTG
Source organism: Rhinopithecus roxellana (assembly GCF_007565055.1). Taxonomy (NCBI): domain Eukaryota; kingdom Metazoa; phylum Chordata; class Mammalia; order Primates; family Cercopithecidae; genus Rhinopithecus; species Rhinopithecus roxellana. The sequence continues at coordinate 86,322,796 of NC_044558.1, forward strand.
CAAACTTCACAGGTAGGCAGAAGCCAGGATGGGTCCCTTGCAAAGTTAGCCACCAGTGGGAGCTGCCCGGAGCTCCCGCAGGGAATGGCAGGTCTGTCTTCTCCCAGCTCTGGCTCCCTGAACTGTGATGAGCAATTTGTCTTTCAGCCTTGATCTGCTGTCAGTGAAGCTGACACTGACTCCGAGTATTAATTTCTTCTTGAGCTGTCTTACATTGCAGTCGACAGAGGGACAAAAAATGAAGTAGATTTGCCAGATACAGAAACTCATCACCCAGCTGCCTTTATTAGTGGTGAAGCTGCGGGGAGGAGGAAGGCCTGAGCTGTGCTCCCCTTCTTTTCTTAAGAAGCAGATGCCAAACCCCTAATGAAGCATCTTTCATTTTGCAGCCCTGTGCTTTGACACCTTTCTGCCTTCACTCTCCCTTGGCTGCAGAATATCTTAGCTCTGTCTCTCTTTTTTTTTTTTGAGATGGAGTCTCACTCTGTCCCCCAGGCTGGAGTGCAGTGGTAGGATATTGGCTCACTGCAAGTTCCGCCTCCCTGGTTCACAGCCATTCTCCTGCCTCAGCCTCCCAAGTAGTTGGGACTACAGGCGCCCGCCACCATGCCCGGCTAACTTTTTGTGTTTTTAGTAGAGATGGGTTTTCACCATGTTAGCCAGTATGGTCTCGATCTCCTGACCTCATGATCCACCCGCCTCAGCCTCCCAAAGTGCTGGGATTCCAGGTGTGAGCCACCATACTCGGCCTAGCTCTGTCTCTTTAAAGTGGCTAGGCAAAGATATTACCAAGAAATCCATGGATACCCCAAATCTTTTCATCTGCTTATAATATGCTCACCCATCTCATGAACATGCCCTCTTGAAGGTCTCTTGTGTTGTCTAGATTTTGTTTTATTCGGGGATCTGTGGTGGGCAGAAACAAACAGGTTCATTCAGCTCAAGTTTTAAAAAATGTAGGAAATCTCATGGTATCCAATGACAGGAAGGCTCAGCTACTTGTTGTGTCTCTTGAGCTCTCAAAAGGGCACGGATGCTCAGATATGCTATTTTCTGCACACCTGTTTCTTTATTCTCTCTCTCTTTATGCTGGCTCCTTCTACTGTCCCACACAACCCATCATAGCTGTCCCGGCCCTAGAGTTTATGGGGCCCTCATCTCCATACTCTGTGGCTATCTGGATCTATCTTTCAGTGTCCAAAATCCAAGTTCCAGATAAGGAAATCTGATTGGTTCAGCTTGTATCAGGTGTTTCCCTTTGGTCCAGTCATCTGTAGCCTGGAGGGTGGGACCATGTGGTCTGTATAGCTTCCTGTCTCTGAAATAGGAAATATGACTTCGACTCTCTGTGCTCCAGCTTCCTCATCCTTAGAATGGGGTGGCAATAGCAGGTGGCACCAGGGTTATCATGAGGTGTAAGTGAGAGAATGCATGGCCAGAAGACTTCTCTAGAACATCCAAGAAGAGATGCTAGAGAGGCAAAAGCAGATCTGGATAATATATTTTTTTATTTTATTTTTGTAGAGATACAATCTCACTATGTTGCCCAGGTTGGTCTTGATCTCCTGGGCTCAAGCAATTCTCCCGCCTTGGCCTCACAGAGTGCTGGGATTATAGGTATGGGCCACTGAGCCCAGCCCAGATCTGGATTTAAATCTCCATTCATCCAATCACTTCCAGATCTTTGATCAATTATTTAATTTCTTTAATTAATTTAATTTCCAGTGCAGTTGCCACCCAGGGTTATGCCTGCAAGACCAGCTTCAAGAACACGGCTCACAGACAAGCACAAAGAGGTTCCCCCATTAGTAGATCTCCAAGTACCCTGGGTCTGCTGCATTTTCGGCGACTCATCTCTTTGGGAGCAAAGGGGAGAAGTAAAGCTTTGTATTCACACTGAAAGTGTTGGGATGGGTGGGTGATGAGATAGTCACAGCTGGGTGGCCCGGCATGTTTGGGGAAGCATTAAATATAATCACATCACTATGGTGTAGAATGCGTCCATGACCTCCCCTCACAGTTAGGCTCAAGGTCAAAATTCCTCATAACAGACTTCAAAGACTTCATGAATCAGCCTAAGTGTACATCTCCATCCTCATCTCCCAGAGTGCCCATTACACTCTGCTCATTCATTCATTCATTCATTCCCACTGTTCTGAATGCCTATGATGGGCCAGCCCAGTAGTACAGGCCATACTGAGCCTCCTTGAGCTCCTGCTGTCTCATGCCCCAGGGCTTTCACAGATGCTCTTCCCCCCTGTCAGGAACACTTTTTCCTCCACCCCTTCATCAGTTGGGTGCTCCCACAGAACTTTGTACTCTGTTCCCCTCCTGTGTCAGGACTTATTGGGATGAAGACAGAGGACAGAAATGGTGCCCGTCTTGCTTCCCTGTACCCACAGTGACCACTGTGCTGGCTGTCACACAGCTGAGCATCAGGCCAAGTCTGCTGAATGGATTAACGTCAAAAAAAGGGCTGGAAGACATATCTCTGCCTCATGGTAAAATGCTAAAGACTGCTATGAAGCTCATTTGCAGGTTTTGAGAAAAGTTTAATTACTGAACATTGACAAGGGAAAGAGTTTTTGTGGCTAAAAGTTTTGTGGCTAAAGCACATGAAAATCAGCTTCATGTTTGCAGAAAGAGAAGAAAGGTACACATTTGCCTGGATGAGGGTCAAGTAGGGTTTCTCCTTGGCTCTGCCCCTGCCCCACCTTATCTCTCTCTCTCAAGCACTAATGATAAAGATAGGAAGGTCACGAGAAGGTGTCAGATGCCTGCAAAGAGCCAGCCTGCTTTGTGCTCACTTACTGCACATTCCTCTGACTTTAGAAAACAAGACTTTTCCTTAAAGGGTCTCTGGTTGTAGCACAGGCACCTCCCCATGTTACCTGCTTCAACTTTCCATTGTGGATCTTAGGGTTTGAGATAAGAAATCCTTGTCATGAGCTTGCAGCACTGCTTGCTGGCCAGGCGACCTTGAATGACTTCGACTCTCTGTGCTCCAGCTTCCTCATCCTTAGAATGGGGTGGCAATAGCAGGTGGCACCAGGGTTATCATGAGGTGTAAGTGAGAGAATGCATGAGAAGCTGTCAGCTTGGTGCCTGGTGCACAGGAAGGCCACAGCAGAGAGCAGTGATTACTACCACTGAGTCTGAGTATCAGGATATCACACTGAGGATCTGGTTTTCCAAAGGACAAAGATAGGGAGCTAGAGACTGTAATTCCAGAGATGTAAGGTATAGAAACAAATTATCCTGCTACTTTTGCTTGGTAACCACAGATGCCAATTCCTCCTGTATAGGGAGAACAGCTTTGACTGGAGAAATGTTGACACATCAAGGACAGAATTTGGCTTTCAAGGTCATCATGGCTCAGTTCACCATAAAGACCCTAAGCCTATGACAATTAATGGAGATCTTGAGCCAAAGACAAACCAAGAATAGAAACTGGAAACCTTGCGGACTGAGTAGTTTTGGCCCAATATGAGAATATTGTAGGAAATACACTTACTTTAAATTTGGTGGTGGTCATGGGGAGGAAGAAAACAGAAGTCCCTGTTAATTCAAATGAAGTGTTTCACTGATTACAGTAACAGAAGAAGTGCCTTGGCGAGTGGTGACCTCTCTGTCACTGGGCATATTCAGGCAAAGTCTGCTTGATGTAGGGTACATCGGTGTTCCGGACACGTTGGTCATTCACAAATCACCTTCAGGATATTTGCCATCTCTCTACACTACTTTCATTACAACCTACTTAATATTTGTCTCTAAGCGAGCTCATTTTAGAAACGTGATAGAAAGAAAACTTGCTACTATCACTGTAGGAAGAAAGCCATTCTTGCATGTCACAAATAGAAAGTAACTATAAAAGTAAATACAATAAAAACAAAACAAGCTATTCAATTACAGCTAGGCACTAATCTTCACAAGGCTCTGAGCCTGAGGCCTGCCCTTTCTGTTAAAACGAAGAGCAACAAGTCCTTCGAGAGGTGTTAAAGATTGAATAGCACTAAATTGAGACTTTCTCCTTTGCATAATAAAAAAGGACAAAAGAGAATTTAAAAACAAGTACCTTTTCTGCTATGCGATTTCATGTTAACGTCTATGTAACACTGAAAACTCGTTTCACCATCTGCTGTTAGTAACTGCCCCATCCTTGGAGAAACTCATGGCAGAAGAATTCTAGCACCAAATCTGAGGTTTGGTAAGAGAAGACCTAAAATCCCTTCCAACTCTGAGATACTATGACGTCAGTTTCTCACTATACTTTCTTGATATGCATTTCCCATCAAACGCTGGCAAATGCTTAAAAATCTGCTCTCCAGGGGAGAAGGAAAGGCCCTGATTTACAGTGTTTGCCAATTCCCATGGTGTAAATATTCCCATCATGGCTGATTGTACTCTACCAATATGAGATCATCAAATTCCGACCAAGAGTCGGAAGGAGATGAATACAATAGGTTCAGTATGAGCTGCTTCTAGCACACATGACTGTTCCCACCCAACTGTGGCTGTCCTCTTAAGAATATAAAATAAAACTGCATCCAAGGGATTTATACCTAATACTGAAAAATCTTGAAAAAGTCTCTGAGACACTTGGTCATCTTCTAGAGAATGTGTGTGTGAGGCATGAACTAGAAGACTTCTTGCAGTCCTGCTCCACAGTCTGATTCCATTTGTGCCCGTTTCAGAGATAGAGGCATTGAGATACTTTCTTGCCTGCACCCCCATACAAACACTTTAGTAACCACTGAGTTGGGCTTGACTTTTGATTGTCCACTGTACACATCTGTATGTATATGCACATCTATATTTAATTAACATCTGCATTTCGCCTGCTGGGTATTCTCAAAGGTAGCTTTGTTTTATATCCAAGCACAGTGTTCAGGCTTCTGCTTACTTAACTTTTAAGTCATGGCCAAAGGGTTACCCTACCTCCAGTAGCTTCCCTGGATCAGTTCAAACCAGTCATCACCTTTTCATAGTTAGCATCTCCTGCACATCAATTACCATGTGCAGGTGAATTACTGTGTATGACTGTGGCAATTACATCTTCATCTGATCTGTTTGCACATTTCACCGTACATACTTTCAAGAAAGCCCTAGGTCTAAGTAACATTGCATTGAGACCCACTATGTGCCAGGCATTATGTGATTATTGGAGTGTCTATTTCAGAGTTGCTATGAGGATTAGATAAGAAGCTTATCCACCTCTGCCATGCCATGGCATCCTTCCTTTTTGTTCCTGTAACCCAACAAAGTGCAGAACAGTGTTGCGGGCCTTGTGGGTCCCCAGTCAACATTCATGGATGGCAGTAAGGCTGCCAATGGCTCCAGATGCAAGCCCTGGCTGGTCTTCAGTCCAGTCCAGCCCTTTCAACATCTCCTGGGTGTCCAGGCCACAAAACATTTGAGTGTCCTCCACCTGGAAAATGATGTTCTATATATCATCACTTAAGCTTAATTGCGAGTGGTTTGGAGGACACCCCACATGGGGTGATTTTATACACGGTTATTACGTTGGCATATGTGTTTCATGATCTGTGGCCATCCACAGCAACAACTATTTTTAGCTTCCTAGCAAAGGTCTGGCATGAGCTCCTAGTGTTTTCTTTTTTTCTTCTCCCCTTCAATGCTGGAATTGGCCTCTGTCTGGTACAACCAAGCCAGGCCGAGCTGGGGACTTCCAGAATGAGTGGAGAACTGCTGAATAAAACTGTCGTCTGCTGACCTTGCCCTCTTGTCCCAGACCCACCAGAATGTGTTGGCTCTGGGCTGAGCATCGATTGTTGTCAACATCTTAGATGGGTGGCTTACCCACCATGTACAGACGGAGGATTCAGCTATGGGTCTGGCTCTCTGCACATGTCCAACAGGCTCACTGCCTGCTGTCTTGACAAGCCTGTGTCAGTCTTGGCCTGTGCATAGGACTTTGCCTGTGATATTATATAGGCTTGTGCCTTGAGGATTTTGGCAAGAACAAAAACAAAAACAATTTCAGCAATCCACTTACAACTGTTGGAGGGACAGCAAATTTCAGCTGTGTCTTGGGAGTCAGGTGCCATGTTTGTTAAGAGCATGGACAGACCTGGGTTCCAATCCTATCTTTGATGCTTATTAGCTCTATGACCAGTTACCTAATTTTCTTGAGCCTCAGTCTGTGGACCTGCAAAAATGGGACCAATAACACTGGCCCTCATGAGGCTGCTGTAAAGATTAACTGAGGTACTTGGTCTAGTGCCGATACAGGAGCTAGAAAGAAATTATTTAGGCAGAGAGTGAAGGTAAAGGAGTCCTTGGTAAGGTTTCCCTTTTAATAAAAGGCAGCCCCCAAATCATTTCTTTTCTAACAAAGAGCAGCCTGTAAAATCAAGCTGCAGACACAGAAAGGCAAGCTAGAAGCTTGCACGGGTGAATGCCGGCAGCTGTGTCAATAGGAAAAGGCTACCTGAGGGCCAGGCATGTTCAACATGGTGGCTCCATCTTCCCTTTTCGTTGTCAACCACGTGTACAGTAAGGAACAGACAACATGGCGCCGGCCAGGTAGAGAACCCGTCTGCTAATAAGAGATTAGGGTGGGATGGCCAGCTTCTTTGTACAGTATGCAAATGTCATCCCTGATCTGACCAATCTCTCGGGCTCTGTGTGAATCAGACTCTACCTCCTCAAGCTTGTCTATAAAATGCTGTGCAAATATTTCACCATGGAGCTGAAAGTCCCACTCAGGAGCCCCTCTCTCTCTGCAAGAGACAGAGCTATTCTCTTTTCTCTTTCTGTCACCTATGAAAACCGTGCTCTCAAACTCACTTCTTGTGTATCTGTGTCCTTGATTTCCCTGGCGTGAGGCGGCGAACCTCGAGTATTTACCCCAGACAACGATGCCACTTCCGTGCCTGGCATACCACGATCACTTCCTTATGCTCCTTGGCAAAGGGTTTAAGAACCTGTGTTCACACAGCGGTTAAATTCGGTGTAGAAAAATATGTGCAGAAGTAAAATGAAGAGACTTTGAAAGCAAATTTTCCTGGGTTTGATTCCAAATTTCTTCATCTACTAGTTATGCGTAGAAGTGGGGATATGGAAGGACTCACACTAAATAGTTAATAACTATTTTGTAACTATTTTGTTGGTTATTAGCTATCTAGTTATTAACTATTTAGTTAGTTTAGTTAATAACTCTATAGTGACAAGTTGTTACTTCTGGAGTAAAACTGGTTTGGGATGATGGTGAATGATACTTTTAACTTTATTTATAATGTTGTAACTGTTTACAGAGTTAATGTAGTGATGTTATTACTTGTGCATGTAAACACTGAGAAGAAAAAGAAAACAGAACTGATTATTTGAATTTACCAGATTTTTGTGGTTGCAGAGACAAGGCTTCTTATTTTACTTCTCCGTCTCTTGAGACTTGGGTTGGAATGTTTTTTTCTTTCTTTCTTTCTTTTTCTTTTTCTCTCTCTCTTTTTTTTTTTTTTTTTGAGATGGAGTGTTGCTCTGTTGCCCAGACTGGAGTGCAGTGGCACGATCTCAGCCCACTGCAACCTCTGCCTCCCAAGCTCAAGCAATTCTCATGCCTCAGCCTCCCAAGTAGCTGGGATTACAGGTATGTGCCACCTCACCAGTTAATTTTTGTATTTTTAGTAGAGACGGGATTTCACCATGTTGGCCAGGCTGGTCTCAAACTCCTGGCCTCAAGTAATCTGCCTGCCTTGGCCTCCCAAAGTGCTGGGTTTACAGGTGTGAGCCACTGTGCCTGGCCTGGGTTGGAATATTGAGGGCTTAGTCTCCATCCACATAGTCTAGTGGAAGCTTGCAAATAACTATCCAGCCCAGAGAAAGACAACGCCTTTCTCTAGCCCTAAATCCCTGCAGCTACAGAGCATCCCCCAATATTCCAAAATGAGTAAATGACCCCAGCCCCAACTACTTATACTATTGCCTATAAAGTAGCCACACTGTTGGAAATACATAGGGACACACTGTTTAAAGGATAGGAGCCTAAGGGAGGTTTGGGAATGAACCAGACGAAGCCAGCATCCTGAGATTACTACTGTGTACTTAGGACCATCCCCTGATTTTATTTTATTTTATTTTATTCTATTTTGACAAAGTCTTACTCTGTTGCCCAGCCTGGAGTGTTGTGGCTCAATTTTAGCTCACTTCAACCTCCATTTCCTAGGTTCAAGCGATCCTCCCACCTCAGCTTCCTAAGTAGCTGGGACTATAGGTGTGTGACACCATGCCCAGCTAATTTTTTTTTATTTTTGATGAGGTTTTACCATGTTTCCCAGGCTGGTCTTGAGCTCCTGAACTCAAGTGATCTGCCCGCCTCAGCTTCCCAAAGTGCTGCAATTATAGGCATGAGCCACCACACTCGGCCCTGTTTCTTCATTCTGGTTAATTGGATGCCTGCAGGTATTCCTGGAAAGGCAGGACAGGAGGGATCAAAGTGATCAAGGAAGAGCCTTGTAGTATAAGGCAGTTTTTGGCAAACCCCAATCTTCAGCTCAGAGAGGGGTGCCTCTGCTGTTCCAAATGAGTGGGCTAAGCTTCACTGGGGTATTAGCAAGTGGGTTTCTCTCAACATGGTCATGCTTTCTTTGTTATTAATGAAATACAAGGAGAAAACGTGTCCAACACACAAATCCGGATGGGCGTGGGTGTGTGGGCCCTCTTCCAACAGCCACATTTCTTGGTATAATGTGACCTTTCTGTCTGATTACCACTCTGCTCTTTTCACCAGAGGAAAGTCAGGAGAGGTCTTTTAAACAGACGACGGGCAAGTCGATTAGGTGGCTCGACGTTTATCAGACTTTATACTAAGAGCTTCGAGGGAAGGGCTGGTTGTTGCAGGAAGAAGCTGAGGACTTGATTCACTTTGAAAACTGGCCCCAGGGCCTTCTGGCTCACCCACTTCCCCACATTGCATCCTGCATGCATCAGAAACACATTAAATTTTCATGACATCCAAGCCACTTCCCTCCATGGCTCTATTTCTGTTCATTCTGCTGAAAACTGTCTTTGTCATATACAGGGAGCAGTTTAGGAGGAAGGACTCTGGTCCCTCACTCCCTGACCCCACACCCTGTTATTTTGCTTGATTAAATAAAACACAGCCCTCAGTGAGCTATTCATAGAGAGACAGTTGGGGGGAGGGGCTCATGGACACATGTTATTTGTATGGGGACATTCTCTGACGGGTCAGTAGCTAAGGTGGAGGGATGTGGCCCAGCAAAGACAGCCCAGGGGGATCTTTCAGGTCCAGTGGGGAGAAAGCAATGGTGTACTAGCTGGTGACAGTGATTGTGTGAGAGCTGATTGTATGCATCTTCTTCCCAATTCTTTGTTCAGTGATCAATAGCTTGAAATTGGTCACAGTGGGAATATTTACACCACAGAAATTGGCAAACAAACATTACAAATTAGAGTTTTTTGCTTGCTTGTTTGTTTTTTTCCATAAAGCTGGTTGTTAAACATTTACCAGCACATCACTGGGGCAAAAATTTCTGTCCATATAGATACATTCTTAAGAAACGTTGTCTCTAAACCCCACTGTCAGAGGCGTTGGAACCAGAGCGACCCTATTTTGAATAGGGACTGGGTAAAATGAGGTTGAGACCAACTGGGCTGCATTCCCAGGAGGTGAGGCATTCCTAGTCACAGAATGAGATAGGTGGTTGGCAGGACTGGTATCACAAGATATGGGTCACAAAGACCCTGCTGATAAAACAGGATGCGGTAAAGAAGCCAGCCAAAACCCACCAAAACAAGGATGGCAATGAAAGTAACCTCTGGTCGTCCTCACTGCTCATTTTACGTTAATTATAATGCATTAGCATGCTAGAAGACACTCCCACCAGCGCCAGGACAATTTACAAATGCCAAGGCAACAACCAGAAATGATCCTTATATGGTCTAAAAGGAGGAGGAACCCTCAGTTCTGGGAATTGCTTGCCCCTTTCCCAGAAAACTCGTGAAAAATCCACCCCTTGTTTAGCATATAATCAAGAACTAACTATAAATCCACTCAGTTAAGCAGCCCATGCCTCTGTTCTGCCTGTGAAGTAGCCATCCTTTTGTTTTTTCACTTCTCTGATAAACTTGGTTTCACTTTACTCTGTGGACTTGCCCCGAATTCTTTCTTATGTGTGGTCCAAGAACCCTCTCTTGGGGTCTCGATCAAGACCCCTTTCTGGGAATACCACCACCCTTCTATAGCATTTCTCATCATACCCTTTCCCATCCAGATTGTAACTACCTATGTATTTGTCTTTATGATTTCTATAAGGTTTCCTTTTCTAGCTCCATACTTACTACCTCTGAAGTTGGACAAGTCAGTTAACTTCTCTGTGCCTCAGTTTTCTCATCTATAAAATGGGGGAGAGTAATAGCATTGACCCATATAGGTAGTTTCTTCATGGCTGCCATGGAGGAGTGGTGTAATACATTATATTTAATATTTTAATCTATTTAATCGTCACAATAACCCAGTGACAAAGGTAGTATTATCCATATAAGGACGGGAAGGCCCTCAGATCTTAAGTCTCTAGATGAAAGTCTAACAGCCATTAAGAGGCAGAGCTGGGATTAGAACCCAGAGCTTTTGGAATTTCAAAGTCTGTGTATCTAACCAGCACAGAAAACTTCCTCTTCAGCATAGGTTTTCTCCCTGTGGCGAGTTGCCTTCCTACCACTCGGCCCCTGGGCAAGAGCTGGTGTCCTGTCAGGAGCAGAGAAAAAAAAAAAAGATAAAGTTCTCTTCATTTCCTTCAAAGAAACCTTTCTTGCCTCAAAGAGAGTGAGAAAGGAATTGGCTTAAGTTCATTTGAAATTCCAGGTTCATTATCCACGTACTTAAAGCCTGTCTAGATGACAAATGAAACGTGAAAAATGTAGTCAATCATCCACATGTTTGGTCTCTGCCATGTCAGAACTGGTATATTTTAGAAACATCTGGATGGCTAGAAAAGAGGCTAAGCCAAGCTTCTATTAATGAGAACTTGTGGAAATGAAGGGGGACCCCCCATCTCATTTTACGGATGAGGGAACTAACACCCTCCCCCAGGAGAGAAAGTATCTTGCCTAAGTTTGCACAGATTTTTGGTGACAAAACTAAAGCATGAACTTTCACCAGTGCAGTTTCAAGTCCACCACACTGCTCCTCTTTGCTGAAATTGCTCAGTACGTTGCCAGACACGGTCCCACACTCAGAGGCACGTAGTAAGTGGTTTGGCAGCAACCTTCTATTGACAGTGCCTCAATTGTGATGAGCAGGGTTGGACTGATGAAAACCCCTATTTGCAAATGAGGAAACTGAGGCTCAGAGAGGTTAAGTAACCGGCTCAGAGTCACACAACTGCTGGTGGGGTTCAGAGTGATTGGAGCCAGCTTTCCTTTTGGCCAATCAGTGTTCTCTGAAGCACCACCAAAAGAATCACAGATTATTTACTGAGTAAATGCTATGTGCTAGGCATTTTATGACTGTAAGGGAGTTAGTTGGAGTTATATTGTGAGCTCCCCATTTAGCATCAGGAAGTTAAAGTTGCTCCAGGGTTAGATCGAGGTCAGCCACCTTGACTGCATTTCAGTACGTTGTAATGGAGACACCACCCACTCGGCAGCTTAAACCTGACATTTCTCCCTCCTCCTGATTCCACGTTTTCCAAAATTCAAACTCTCACTTACAATCATCATAATCTGTTGTGGTACTCATGCACTGCCTCTTTTACTATTAACATTTTTCTTTATAGTAACATTAAACAAAAAAAAAAAAAAAAAACTTAAGTATCTACTTTAGTTCTCTCCTAAGCAATAATATCCAGGACATTATGCTTTTGAAAGTGCTTGTTAAGAGTTTTCCTAATGCACTATTGAAATTAACACATCATAAACAATGAAGAGTAAAAGTGACTGTCCATTTAAAATTACCCTGCATGTCACCATGACGTGTATAGCAACCTCTAAGGCCCAGGTATTGTGGCTTGTTTAGTGGGTTGTGCAACCATCTCTAGGGCCCAGATGTTGTGTGATATCTATGTCATACCTGCTGATAAGGCGGGAGGACTCAAGCACCAAGATATCTCTCTGAATGGGGATTCGTAGGTGGAGGTTGAAGACTGAAGCATTTTCCAGAAGCAGCTTTGGACTACGGCACTGCCTGACTTCCATCATGTGGGGGATTATGTGTCAATCAAATCTCTGAGATTTTGCCCAGTGATTGTCTCTATCTTGATTTATGTTACCCCGGGACCCTGGAGGCCATGGTATGGGAGGGTGGTTCCTAGTTACCAGGGCTCTATGCATCAGCTCTAAACCTCACAGTTTCTTGAGAGATTGACATTATGCCCCAGTTTTGCAGATGAGAGCTCAGAGAGGCAAAGTGGCACAGCCAGTAAGTTGAGGAGCCTGGCTTCAAGCCCAGGCTAGCCTAACTCTTAAAGATCATGCTTACCTGCCATTCTTATTTTTTATTTTTGAGACACAGTCTTGCTGTCGCCCAGGCTGGAGTGCGGTGGTGTGATCTCAGCTCACTGCAACCTCTGCCTCCTGGGCTTAAGCAATTCTCCTGCCTCAGCCTCCCAAGTAGCCGGGAATACAGGCATGATTCACCACCCTTGGCTAATTTTTTTTTGTATTTTTAATAGAGACGGGGTTTCATCATGTTGGCCCAGCTGGTCTCAAACTCCTGACATCAAGCGATCCACCCGCCTTGGCCTCCCAAAGTGCTGGGATTACAGGGTGAGCCACCGCGCCTGGCCTAAGATCATGCTTACCTGCCATTCTAACCTCGGTCCTAATGCCACCTCCCACCTGGGATCACCAGATTGAGAAAGTCCTTGGGTGCGATCATCACAGGGACTCAGCACAAGTCCCTTTTAATAATGGATGTAGGCTGTAGTGGATGGACTCTTCCCAGAACCAGGGAGGGGAATTCCTGGCCAGGCTCTGCAGGAAGAATTCCAAGGTGGTTTGTTTCTTAAAGCCTGGAGAAAAGCCTATTCCTAAAGAAATGAACAACTCTGGGGTTAGGAAACACAGCTGCCTAGAGAATTGGATGGATGCTGTGGTTTGTTTTAGAGAATCGAAACAGCAACTTGGGAGCACTTCTGAGATCCCACCAATGGGAAAACTTCAGGCTTAGAAAAGAGAAGTGTCTTAACCAAGATTTGATGGCCTTTAAGCGGTAGACATGGGGTTCTAACCCAGCTCTGACTCTAAGGATAGTTGTTTTTTTTCTGACACAAAGCAGACTAAGTCATTCATTCACTCATTCATTCCACAACTATTTATTGAGCCACTGCTCTATCCAGACCTTGGGAATAGGTTGGGAACTATGAGATTTGGGCTCTGGAGAAAAATCCCTGGAATTTTCTGGCTTTAAGCCCTTCCTCCCCTCTCTCCTGTTGGACATGGGTACCACTTGGGGTGGGGACAGTGTCTTGCATTTTTTGTTAATTATCTCAAGTATCTATTTTGCTGATGGAGACACAACGTCATGATCTGATCTTGTTACCTATAGAAGGAATCAAGTCCCCAGCGATAGTGGTTTCATGAAGAAACACGAGGCTGTCTGAAGAAATGGAAACAGGTAGACAGAACCAACCCATCCAATAGCTGAGGCATTAGGGTCCAGGCCCAGGGTGATTAAAAAGCTTCTATTTTATTTTATTTTTTAAAATAGAGACAGTGTCTCACTTTGTCACCCAGGCTGGAGTGCTGTGCTATGATCATGGCTCACTGAAGCCTCAACCTCCTGGGTTCAAAGGATCCTCCCACATCAGCCTCTTAAGCACCTGGGACTACAGTGGTGTGCCACTATACCTGGCTAAGTTTTTTGAAATTATTTTGTAGAGATGGGGTCTCACTATATTGCCCAGGCTGGTCTCAAACTCCTGGGCTCAAGTGATCCTCCTGCCTCGGCCTCCCAAAGTGTTGAGATTACAGGCATGAGCCACTATGCCTGCCTCATATTCTAAACCAAATTGTTGAAGAGTAAGTGTTTTTGATGAATGCCCCCCTACTTCCAGGCTTAAATTATTCCTGAGCTTCTACATTTCAGCGTTCAAGGCCTAGGTTGTTGGTGAGATGTCAGAGCTGTTCCTGAGATGAGCAGGGAGGAGTGGACTGCTGGGTCCATGTGACCCCTTCACATGGATTTCAGCCCCTCAAGTACAGTTTTAAAGAGCTGTGTTGAAAATAACCTTCTCTCATCCATCCATACCTCTGATGTGTGTTTGGGATTGTTGCCTTGCAAATGAGGTACAAGGTGTTACCTTTGCGAGGTACTTCCTTTCTCAACTCGACATGATATTCTGGATCTATTCCCAAGCCTAAGTGAGCACGGCAATTCATTATCATGACAACTTCAGCCATAGTCCCGGACGTGGAATGCACCATGGGGCGCGCTGTCTGCCTGACATTTGGCAACTTTGCCAAGAACTTAACAATAGTGCATGATTATATTTGATACGCTTTCCTTAATTCATTATGGATTCTGTGGGTTGGAGAGAAATTGAACTTTAGAAATGGATTGTGTTGTTTGGAATTGTCTAAGTGCAGGGTTGGGCTTATGGGACTGAATCAGGCATTGGACAGGTTCAGGCACGTTGGAACACATTAAGTGACCACCTTTCCTGAAGCGGCCTCGAAGCTGGTCTGGCCTGGTCTCTTCTTGTGTTTGATAGGGAGGTATACGTCCTTATCCCCAAGCTGAATTTACTCATTTGTATTTCCTGCCTGGGTCTTGAAGACATTTACATTTGAAATCCCTGCTTTCGGGTGGTGGATTGAAAGGCAAAATTCTGAATAATTGAGGCACTTACTGATGCCCTTGGCAAGCCTCTGAACCCCCATTTCACCACATTCATTCATTCAACAACCATTTACTGGCACCTGCTCCAGGCCAGGCCCTCTACTGGGTACTGGGAGGCAGCAGGCAATAGTAATTAACAAACACAACATACGGGATGCTGCTTCAACACATGAACCTCCTAACAACCCCACGAACTAATTACATCCTCCTAACAACCCCATGAGCTAAGTACTATTATTTTCTCCATTTGTAGATGGAGACTGCGGGGCTCAGAGAGGCAAAGTAACTTGCCTGTGGTTGCACAGCCAGTGAGCAAGTCCATGTTCTTAACCGCTATGCATCACTGTTTCTCTGGCAAGATGATTTCCAGGGAGCTTACATTAGCTTTCAAGGATTCACTGGGCTTTAAAGTTCTGCAGCCCTCTGAATCTCTGGCGCTCTGCAGATTTAAGAAATGTAATGCAATACAAGTGTTTTTTCTAACCCAGTAAAACTAGAGAGCTTCCCCCATCCCCCAGGAATGCTGTTTGTCAGCTCTGCACTTGCAGCGTCCACCCTCTTCTGGACTGAAAGGGGACACTTCCTTGGAGATGAGCTTGGTGCTTTGTGCATTGTAAATCTTTTTAAAACCTACATTGCGAGTGCGTTTCTCTCCAAATATGGCTACTTCTCAGGCCTGGATTTGGCGTTCATTCCTCCAGCACAGGCAAGGAAGGCCTCGTATAAGGTCATGCTTGTGTTATATTCTTCTCTCGTACCAACCTGCAAGCCTGCTTTTACCTCCTGTATCCCTAGTTCTGCAGCCTTGAGTTCTACCAGCTGAGACCTCACTGCGTGGTTGGATATTGAGACTCTTACCTTTCCACAGTTCTTCCTCTGTCACCAAAGAGAATAGGCATTGTCTCTCCCCACCCACTCCTCTTTCTTCATCCTCTCTAGATGTTAGTTCAGAAAAACAAGAGGAAATGGGGAAAAAGAACTACAAAACAATCAGGTTAACACCAGCATAGAAAGAGAAATAATCAGCACCAATTAAATTTGGGCTATTACAAATAAAGTGGTGACTAAGTGGAGGCTGGCCTGAACCGAAGCACAGAGATGCGGCCGGGCCACGTTAATTACGAGCAGGGATTGTCATGGAAACCCAAGGTGGGCACATTTATGAACTTGTGTTAATTACATGGAACTAGCAGCACTGCAAAATGGTGCTAAAGGGCAAAAGGGCATGTATTGGAAAGTTGAGGCCACTGGTATAAACTTCAGAAGCTGCTGATGACAAACCTAATTTTAGATGGTTTCCCCCATGGTTGCAAATTCTCAGCTCAGAAGTCGGAAGGCGTAATTCATTATTGTGAGGCCAAGAGTACCGCCCTGTGTTCCCCTGACCACTCCAGTCCCTCTCTAGCAAGCTCCTTGGACTTTCACATGATCCAGCAACAAAACGGTTAATGGCGGGTCCGGTGTCCTAGCCATACTGGTTGCTAAACATTTTAATATCATTTACGATCATTCTCAGCTAATATTTATTAGACAAGAAAAATGAGGTTTGGGCCAGTAGCTCAAGGTTGTACAGCTATAAAATGGCAGCTCTGGGGCTTGAACCCAGGAATTCTTGCATCAGAGCGGTCTCCTTCTTTTCCTCCCCTCCTCCTCCCCCTCATCTTCTTCCCTCTCCCCTCCTCCTCCCCCCCTTCTTCTTCTTTTCTCTCCTTCTTCCTTCTTTACTCCTCCTCCTCCCCCCCTTCTTGTTCTTTTTTTCTTTAGAAAAAACAGATTTATTGGCATATAATTCACACGCAATACAACTCACCCATTTAAAGTGTACAGTTCAACAGTTTTTAATAGACTCACAGATATGTGCAGCCATCACCATGATCACTTTTAGAACCTTTCATCAAATAAAAAAAAAAACCCTTTATATATTACCTCATTATCCCCCCAGGCTTCTGAGCCCCTGGAAACCCCAAATCTACTTTCTGTCACTGTAGATTTCTCTGGTTTGTACTTTCATAAAAATGGATCATGTCATGTGGGTCCTTTTGTGACTGTCTTCTTTCCTTTTGCATAATGTTTTCAAGGTTCTTCCATGTTGCAGCTTGTATTAGTATTTCATTCCTTCTCAGGGCTGAATAATATTCCACTGTATGGACATGCTATATCTTGTTTATCTGTTTGTCACTTCATGGACTTTTGGGCAGAGCTGTCATGTTGACCTCTACATTGTACTAAGCTTACCCAAGGTCACAGCTAAGGGCAAACCTGGGACTCAGACCTCCATAACTCAGGCACACAAACACTAAAATAGATATCTCATTCTATACTATTAAATAGATATGTGAAGATCCTATAATATTTCAAATGCAGAGTTTGGGGGACTTGGAGGATATAGGAGGTGGGATTATCATGTAGGGCAGGAAAGCTGTGAGTGACTTTGAAGGAACAAGAAGAAGGAGACTCAAGGGCTCTTTCTGGAGAGGGTTAAACTTACTTCAGAGGATAGGACTATAGCCCTGCATGACCTTGCGCAAGTCCTCTTAATCTCTCTGTGCCTCAGTTTCTTCATCTGTAAAATGCAGGAAATAATCCTACCTAATTTTTAGGATTGTTTGAAGACTGAGTTAATTGAGGAAAAGTGGTTAGAATTGTATCTGGCACTTAGTGAGTACGATATAAGTGTTTTCAGGCCAGGTGCAGTGGCTCACGCCTGTAGTCCCAGCACTTTGGGAGGCTGAGACGGGTGGATCACCTGAGGTCAGGAGTTTGAGACCAGCCTATCCAACATGGTGAAACCCCGTCTCTACTAAAAATACAAAAATTAGCCAGGCATGGTGGCGGATGCCTGTAATCCCAGCTACTCGGGAGGCTGAGGCAGGAGAATCACTTGAACCTGGGAGGCAGAGGTTGCAGTGAGCCGAGACTGTGTGGCTGCATTCCAGCCTGGGCAACAGAGCGAGACTCTGTAACAACAACAACAACAACAACAACAAACCCTAAGATTTTTCTATTCCTTCTGTTCTTACCTAGGAGGTGTCCTCTGGCTCGTCTTGATCCCAGGGTACATGGGGTGGGTCCCTGAGGCTGTACTCATTCTAAGAGACCCTCACTGTCTCACTGCACTTGTCCTGGATCTCAGTTTTATCATCCATTAAATCAGGAGAACAGGCACATGCCATCTAAGCATGTTAAGACTCTCTCTTGCTACTTGATTTTCTCATGAAGCCCCCCATCCCCACCCAGGGCATAGTTTTCTCTGTGTGTATGAAAATGGGGGTTTCTCAGGCTCTCCAGTCAGAGAGTCAGTCATCCTGTGCCCTATCCCATCTCCACCTTGCTCCTCCTTCATGAGAGGTGTGGATTCAGGAGACAGCAAAGGTTAAAATCAAGGGCTTTGGTGGAAAGCAGAAGAGTCTCCTAAACATGAGTTTTGAAGACAGACAGAGCTGGGTTCGAACCCTGCTATGACTGCTAACACAGTCACCTGGGACATGTTATCTCATCTCCTTGACTCTGATTCCTCATTCATAAAATGGAGCTTAGTATACTTCTCACAGCTGTTCTGAGGATTAAATGGAATATTTTTAAGAAATGTCTAACGCAACATCTGTATTACTGTGTAGATCTTCAGTGACATACTAATTAGAATTTTCTTGTATCTAAAATGGGGATAAATCATCTACCCTATGGTTGTTTGGGGGTGAAATGAGGGAGTTCACGTGAAGCATCTTAGCGCAGTGTATGTGTGTATATCTATCTGTCTATTTATATAGTTAGCTATAGATGTATCTCAATACATCTTTATTCTTATTATTACTGTGAGGCCAGGACTCCAGGTGGGAAGCCTGGATATTTTCAACATTATAATCTTGGCCCCTTTGCCCTTTACTTATTAAGCAGATCATGTTCCCCGCAATTTGTGAGTTTACTGGAGAGAAACTGTCTTGATCTCCGTAGGCTGTTAGGCGCCTGCCTGTGTGTCTCCTATCAAAGACAGCTTCCGCTGGTATTCTAATCACATTCCTCTGTTAATACCACATATTTCTATGTAAAAGAAACAAATTACATGCAGACAACACCAAATATAAAAGCTTGCAGCAACACTTTCATTGTTCAGGCAGCGTTCTTTGCGTACTGCTTCTGAGAATATAAAGTTAATTGGCAGTTCTATTTATCTTGCTTTGGTTAACTGATAGATCCCTTTGCCCTTTAGTTTGTAAACACCTCTTGGTATTTCTCTGATCTTGCTTTCTTTTAGCTCTTGCCTCTGACTGCAAAACAAAACAAACACACACACACACACACAAGTCTACATCTGTATAATGTGACAATTTCAGGGTAGACTGCATAGGATTTAATGAATTTGTCAGTCATCAGTGTCTTTATTTTTAATTTAAACAATGAACTAAATACAAATGAGGAAACACCGACAATATGCTAAAGGATTTCCTTTCCTTGGACATTTATTCATTCAGTAAATAGAACTTTTTTTAGTATTCATTACTGCCAGGAACATGTTGATCCTTCTTGAATCTGTCCCTTTTGTGCCATCGCCTTTGCAATCAGTCTAACCAGGGTTGGTCTCAGGACAGGGAGGAAGCGTGAGTTTTGAGGTCAGAGAGAGCTGGGTTCGAATCCTGCTATGACCACTAATGCTGTCACCTGGGACATGTTACCATCTCCTTGAATCTGATTCATCATTCATAAAATGGAGCTTGGTATACTTCTCACAGGTGTTCTGAGGATTAAAGGGAATAATATTTTTAAGAAATGTCTATCACAACGTCTGCCTTACTGTGTAGATGTTCGGTGATGTACTAATTTCCATCTGCCTTCCATGTCCACTGAGTTTTCTATACACCTCAGAGCCTGTCTCAGTCTTCACATCATTCACTCCCAGTCATCCTTGTCATCCTTGGCTCTCATCTCAAATGCTTTTTCAGGGAGCTTTTCCTGAATCTCTGAACAAAACGAGGTCTTCCTGCTGTTTGCTCTTGTGACAGCCTGTGCTTGCCTTTCTGCAACACTCATTATGCTTGAGGTTGTCCAACGGGAGATCCCCCTGTCCAGGCTGCATCTTACACAAACATGGAGTCTGTGCTTTGTTACCAGTGGGCATCAATTATAAGATGCACCAGCAAATTACTTTTATCTTCTCAGATTTTTAAAAGGAGGAAAAACTGGAACTAACCCAACTGTGCATCAACAGGCGAATGGATAAACTCTCTTATATTCATATGATTCATATTATTATTCAGTAATAAAAGAGAGCAGGTCACTGATATGTCCAACAACATGATGAGTCTCAAAAACATGTTGGATGAAAGAAGCAAGACACAGAAGAGCATATACTATGTGGTTCAATTTATAGGAAATTTGAAAACAGAAAAAAAATTAACTTATAGTGATAGAGTATAGATGAGGGGTTGCCTGGGTTTTAGGGTAGGAGGAGTGGATTGACTTCAAATGGGTGCGAGAGGTCTTTTGGGGACTATAAAAATGCTCTATATCTTGATTGGGATGGCAGTTACATGGGTGCACACAATTGTCAAATCTCATTGAACTGTAGACTTAAAATGTGTACATTTGATTGTATGTATATTACACCTCAAAAAGTTGATTAAAAATAAATGAGTATATCAAAGTCAAAACAAAGAAGGAAGGAAGGAGAGAAGAAGGAAGGGAAGCAAATATCCTAGCTCGAAACTCCCCCAAATTGAAGCTTGTTTTCAATTTCTGAGTAGGTTGTGGCAGTTAGTGGAATCCTATTGTTTTCGTTGCAACGACGAGAAGATGAAAAATAAATTACAAGGGTCATATTTTCTAAGGCACTGGAGAGTCGTGGAAGCAAAAGAAGAAGTAAATTTCAGAGAGTAAAGAGTGCCGCTTAGAAATTACGAAAGACATAAAACAACAGAATGACATATTTAAAGTGCTAAATAATGAAAACCCCAAACCCCGCAAATCCCAAGAACCTGCTCACCTACAGTTCTGTATCCAGTAAAAGTATTTTTCAAAAATGGTAGCAAAATAAAGGTATTTTCACACCTACAAAAGCTCAGGAAATTCCTCACCACCAGCAGGTCTGCACTACGGGAAACACTAAAGCAGCTCTCCAGGCTGCAGAAAGTCGATCCCAGATGGAAACAGGTGCCCACAGAATAGAATGATGAGACCAGATGGAGCAAATGTAGGAATGCCTGAATAGAATACTGACTGTTTAAAGCAATCTTAATAGCTGTATCTTGTGGCTTTCTAATAAATATAGAAAAACAGCTCCAACCATAACAAAGAGAATGGATAAATTTGACTTTGTTAAATTTAAGAATTTCTGCTTATAGAAGGCACCATTAAAGGAATAAAAAGGCACTTCGTGAATACACACACACACAGAGGACTCATACCTAGACTATATAAAGAACTCTTACAAATCAATAACAAAAGACAAAATTTTGCAAAGACAGAAGACTCAAACAGGCATTCACAAAAGAGGAACCCAAATGATCTGTAACAACATGAAAAGTTGTTCAACAACGTTACTCATCAGGAAAATTCAGGTTAAAAGCACAATGAGGTATCACTACACACTCACCAGAGAGGCTAAAATAAGGAAGACTAAATTTTGATGAGGATATGGAGCAACTTGAGCTCTCATACATGGCTGACACCTTGGAATGCTGGAATCCTGCCAATTCCTTTTTTTTCTTCTTTTTTTCTTTTTCTTTTTTTTTTTTTTTTTGAGACGGAGGCTGGCTCTATTGCCCAGGCTGGGGTGCAGTGGCATGATCTCAGCTCACTGCAACCTCCAGCTTCTGGGTTCAAGCGATTCTCCTGCCCCAGCCTCCCGAGTAGCTGGGATTACAGGCATGTGCCACCACACCCGCTAATTTTTGTATTTTTAGTAGAGATGGGAGTTTGCCATGTTGGCCAAGCTGGTCTCGAACTCCTGGCCTCAAGTGATCTGCCCACCTCGGCCTCCCAAAGTGCTGGGACTATAGGCGTGAGCCACCGTGTGGGTCAGTTTCTGATTAAACTAAACATATTCCTATTCTATGACCTAGCTAAGAAAATCTAGTGTATATGTTCACCCAAAAGACATGTAAAAGAATGTCCAAGAAGATTTACTTATAATAGTCCTGAATGGGAAACACTTCATATGTCTAGCAATGAGAGGGTAAAGAAATAATTATGGTACAGTCATACAAGAAAATACTATTTACCAATGAAAAATAATAAACTACTGATACATGCAACATAAACTACTGATACATGCAACACCGTGGATTAAATCACCCAGATGTAATGGTGAGCAAAAGAAGCCAGAGGTAAAACAGAATATACCCTATGATTTCATTCCATGAAGTTCAAGAATGGACACAACTCATCTATTGTGAAGTTAGAATACTGGTTACCTTTGTGGTGTGTGTAGTATTTATTTATTTGTTTATTTATTTATTGCAGGGAGAAGTGGGTGCAGCATTGATTAGGAAGAGATGAGAAAATCTTCTGGGATGTTTTATACATTTATTAAGATGATGGTTAACAGGTACAAAGAATATGTAAAATTTAATTCAGCTGTAACTTAAGTTTTAAACATTTTACGGCATGTAATTTACATCTCAAATTTAAAAGGGCTGAGTCTCCCCTAAGCCCCTTCTCATGTGTCCTAGGATCAACCTCCAAGTCTTACATAAAAACAAATCATAAATACATACGAGTAGGTAGATAGATAGATTGATAGATAGCTAGAAAGATATAGACACAGCTATAGATATAAGATAGATAGGATTATAATTCTGCCCACAATACGTATGTGTTTGTCCAGGACAATCTTAATTTATACGTATTTTTCCAGGATAACTGATTATGCACCTAATTTTACTCTGAAAAGTGTCCAAGTTGGGCAATAAATTATATGGCCATACTCATTCTACTGTACATATAATAATCACTGCCTTCATCAAACTATGCACAATGACCATCTTTCCATGTTTATATGTATGGACTTACCTTGTTTATTTTAGTGGCTGCATAATATTCCACAGCGTGCATGGACATGACTTATTATTTGATTCTCTTATTGGTGCACATTTTGGGCTGTTGTCAGTTTTTTGAAAATATGATTAATGCTGATGGAATAGACACTAACAGTTTTTGTCTTGTCAACAGTTGGGCTGCCTTCTTTTGATCAAAGCACCTGGATTTTTGTCTCAAGACTTATCCCTTCTCCATCCTCCGTACGTGTTGCTCAAATGTGGGTAACCCTGGTCTCTGCGCTCCAGGTGAATAACTCAGGGGTGATTCTTTTGGGACCCTTGATATTTCTTTAGGGAAAGGGAAGCTTATTTTTTTTTCCCATGCTGTTCCTAAGCCAGAATAATTTAAACCTGGAACTGCTGGTGGCTATTTTGACACTCAATAGAGAGCTCTTGCCTGAGAATGAAACCATCACAAATGGAAATAGAGACAATTAATATAGGCAGATTCTTGATGACTTTGTCTAAACTCCTGGATCCAGCTATGCCTGAAACCTTAGAGTTTCTGTAATGTGAACCTCTGATTCCAATATTTTTTGCTGTGTAAATTTGAGAGGGTTTTCTGTTGCTTGCAACTAAAAGATTTTTGATAAAATAGACCTGTGATAAGCTTCTATCTATATATTTAAAAATATATGTATAAGTACTCAATATTCTCAATATTTATTCTTGAGGACAGTACTTATTAGGAATATTTCCATGCAATCAACACCTAAAAGTGAAATGACTACATAAAGGGTCTTGGTGTATTTAAAACCATGTTCCAAGAATGCACAGATTTTCACTCTCACCTACACGAGTGTTTGTTTCCCCATATCTGGAAGTAGATCTGAGATGTGTATAACAACGGAAAAATGAACAAGAGACTTGAACTGGCATTTCATGAAAGAATATATCCAAATGGCCAATAAACCTATCAAAACATACTCAATCTCATTAGGCATTAAGGAAATGCAAATTAAAGCATTTCCACAATGTGATACTACTAAGCACCCGCCAGAATAACTGAAATTAAAAACACTCACAATACCAAGATTGTTGAGGATGTGGGGCAACTGGAAATTTCCTTCACTGCTGGTGGTAGTATAAATTGAACCACCCCTATGGATAACTGTTTGGCAGCATATAAAGCTTATAAGGCTGAACATATGCATTTCCTCTGGCCAGCAATTCCACTCATGGGAAATCTACATTTATTCACCAAAAGGCATTGTACAAAAAATATTCATAGCATTTTGTAATAGCTCCACTCCCATCTTCTCCCTGAAAAAAAAACACAACCCAAAAGTCCTTCGAGAAGTAAACAGATAAATTGTGGTACATTCATATTGTAGAATACTATATAGCAACGATAATGAACAAATGACAGTGATGCACAAAAATATGACTCCCATAAACATAACATTGTGCAAATGAATCCAGATACAAAAGAGTATACCCAGTATTATTCACTTATATGATGTCCAAGAAACAGGCAAAAATAATTGATGGTGATAGAAGTCAGGATGGTGGTTACCAATGGGGAGGAGGACCATGTCTGGGAGGATGTTTGAAGGGGTTTTCTGGGTTCTAGTTGTCTTAGTCTGTTTTGTGCTGCTATAACAGACTACTTGAGACTGGGTAATTTATAATGAACAGAAATTTATTGGCTCAAAATGCTGGAGACTGGGAAGTCCAAGATTGAGGGGCTGGCATCTTGTGGGAACCTTCTTGCTCTGTCATCCCATGGTGGAAGGGGGAAGGGCAAGAGAGGGGTGAGAAAGGACCAAACTCACCCTTTTATAATAATGACAACCCCACCCATGAGGGTGGAGCCTTCCTGGTCTAATCACCTTATAGGGAATGAGAGGTCATTATAGTAAGTGAAATAAGCCAGCCACAGGAAGACAAATATTGCATGTAATCACCTGACATGGTTTGGATCTATGTCCCACCCAAATCTCATGTCAAATTGTAATCCCCAGTGTTGGAGGTGGGGTCTGGTGGAAGGTGATTGGATTGTGGAGGTGGATCCTCCATGAATGGTCTAGCACCATCCCCCTTGGTACTATCCTCATGATAGTGAGTGCTCATGAGATCTGGTTGTTTAGAAGTGTGTAGCTCACCTTGACCCCCATTCTCTTTTGCTCTTGCTCCTGCTATGTAAGACATGCCTGCTTCCTCTTCACCTTCAGCCATGATTGTAAGTTTCCTGAGGTCTCCCAGAAGCTGAGCAGATGCCAGCATAATGCTTCCTGTACAGCTTGCAGAACCATAAGCCAATTAAACCACTTTCCTTTGTAAATTATTCAGTCTCAGGTATTTCTTTATAGCAATGTGAGAAAGGATAGAATATATCTATCATACATATTTGGGATCTAAAAAAGCTGATCTCAGCCAGGCGCAGTGGCTCACTCCTATAATCCCGGCACTTTGGGAGGCCGAGGCAGGTGGATCACCTGAGGTCGGGAGTTTGAGACCAGCCTGACCAACATAGAGAAAAGCTGTCTCTACTAAAAATACAAAATTAGCCAGGCGTGGTGGCACATGCCTGTAATCCCAGCTATTTGGGAGGCTGAGGCAGGAGAATCGCTTGAACTTGGGAGACGGAGGTGGCAGTGAGCCGATATCATGCTATTGCACTCCAGCCTGGGCAACAAGAGTGAAACTCCATCTCAAAAAAAAAAAAAAAAAAAAAAAAAAAGGCTGATCTCATGGAGTAGAGAATAGAATGATAGCATAGGCTGGGAAAGATATGGGTGTGCGTGTTGAGGGGAATGGAGAAAGGTTGGTGAATGGGTATAAACATATAGTTAGATGGAAGAAATAAGTTATAATGTTGGATAGCAGAGTAGTGTAATAATAGTTATCAGCAATGTATTATACATTTAAAAATAGCTTGAAGTGAGGACTTGAAATGTTCTCAATATATAGAAATGATAAATGGTCCTGGTGACGGGTATCCTCAGTACTCACACTTGATCATTATACATACTATGCGTGTAACAAAATATCACCTGTACCCATCGACATATTTACAAATATTACATTTCAATAAAAAGGCCCCTATTTCTTAGTAATGCTACAGTGGCAATTAAATTTCTTTTTTTTATTATTATACTTTAAGTTCTAGGGTACATGTGCATAACGTGCAGTTTTGTTACATATGTATACTTGTGCCATGTTGGTGTGCTGCACCCATCAAATCGTCAGCACCCATCAACTCGTCATTTACATTAGTTATAACTCCCAATGCCATCCCTCCCCCTCCCCCCTCCCCATGTTAGGCCCCAGTGTGTGATGTTCCCCTTCCCGAGTCCAAGTGATCTCATTGTTCAGTTCCCACCTATGAGTGAGAACATGCGGTGTTTGGTTTTCTGTTCTTGTGATAGTTTGCTAAGAATGATGGTTTCCAGCTGCATCCATGTCCCTACAAAGGACACGAACTCATCCTTTTTTATGGCTGCATAGTATTCCATGGTGTATATGTGCCACATTTTCTTAATCCAGTCTGTCACTGATGGACATTTGGGTTGATTCCAAGTCTTTGCTATTGTGAATAGTGCCGCAATAAACATACGTGTGCATGTGTCTTTATAGCAGCATGATTTATGATCCTTTGGGTATATACCCAGTAATGGGATGGCTGGGTCATATGGTACATCTAGTTCTAGATCCTTGAGGAATCGCCATACTGTTTTCCATAATGGTTGAACTAGTTTACAATCCCACCAACAGGGTAAAAGTGTTCCTATTTCTCCACATCCTCTCCAGCACCTGTTGTTTCCTGACTTTTTAATGATTGCCATTCTAACTGGTGTGAGATGGTATCTCATTGTAGTTTTGATTTGCATTTCTCTGATGGCCAGTGATGATGAGCATTTTTTCATGTGTCTGTTGGCTGTATGAATGTCTTCTTTTGAGAAATGTCTGTTCATATCCTTTGCCCACTTTTTGATGGGGTTGTTTGTTTTTTTCTTGTAAATTTGTTTGAGTTCTTTGTAGGTTCTGGATATTAGCCCTTTGTCAGATGAGTAGATTGCAAAAATTTTCTCCCATTCTGTAGGTTGCCTGTTCACTCTGATGGTAGTTTCTTTTGCTGTGCAGAAGCTCTTTAGTTTAATTAGATCCCATTTGTCAATTTTGGCTTTTGCTGCCATTGCTTTTGGTGTTTTAGACATGAAGTCCTTGCCCATGCCTATGTCCTGAATGGTACTACCTAGGTTTTCTTCTAGCGTTTTTATGGCATTAGGTCTAACATTTAAGCCTCTAATCCATCTTGAATTAATTTTCGTATAAGGAGTAAGGAAAGGATCCAGTTTCAGCTTTCTACTTATGGCTAGAGTGGCAATTAAATTTCAACGTGAGTTTTGGAGAGGACAAAAGTTGAAACAACAGCACTGGTAATGGTCTGTATCTTGATTTTGGTGAAGAGGTTGCATGGATCTTTTCACTGTGTAAAAGCTTATAGAAGTATGCCCTTATATTTGTGTACTTTTCTCTGTGTACGTTATACTTTAATAAAATTATTTTTTAAAGCATTTGGGTGAGAATAAAATAATTTAGAAAAATTCTACTAGGGGAAAGGACTTCAGAACACAGAGAGAAATGCAAGACATTGCAAAATTGGTCCTGATGCAAGATATTGCAATGATAAAAGGCCAATTTTTCAGGCCTTTGTTGCAAACCTGAAGTGAAACATCTGATATATTTCTCATTTGCATTCCTAGGAATTTAATCTTTGGACAAACACAAGAATAAAGTGAAAAATGGACCAAGAGCCAATAAAGGAAGAAAACTGGATGGAAACTTTGGAGAAAGTTCACCACGGTGTCTGTATCTGGGGATTGATACTATATTGGGAAGGAGATAATTCTGAACTAGATTTTGGAGAGAAATGGTCTGAACAATCGCATAAAAGATTGACATGAGTTCTTTGCTAAAGTCTCTAGAAAGAAATATGGCATTAGATGGTGAAGGACTCTAGAAAATGAAATGAATATGAGTGAATGAATGAATATGAATATAAATGAAATGAATGAAATGAAATGGATAACTGTGTATCATACTAATAACAAAGCAAAAGTTGCAGTACCTAGGGAACCTTGATTTCCACAGAAAACCTCATCTCAGATATTCAAAGAGATTTCAGTGAAGATGGCTGGTCCCTGGAGTAAATGGCCCTCTAGAATATTCTGGAATTATCCAGAAAACTCTAAAGTTAAGAGTGAGTGGAAATTTTACAAAAAGAACAATACATTTTAAATAGAATTTGTACTGTTTAGAGTAAGTAGCTGTACAAGGATATAATAAGTCCATTATTTGGGGGAAGATGTTGCATTAATTTGTTCAACAAATATTTATTGTGTTTTTTTCCATGGGGCTTAACTGGTACTGAGGTAGGAGGCAGGACTTGACTCAGGAGATGGGACTTGGACACTGGACTAAATTGAGGACTAGCTAAAATGGACAAGGCAGAAGCAGTTTTTTTCTGAGCCACATCCACCAGTGTGCCACATCAGCTTACCACTGCCATGGCAACAACTGGAAGTTACCCTTTCCATGGTAACAAGCCAACAACCTGGAAATTACCACCCTTTTTCTAGAAAATTCCACATATTCTGCCCCTTAATTTGCATATATTTAAAAATGGGTATAAATGTGACCGCAGAACTGCCTCTGAGCTGCTGCTCAGGGCACCCTGCCTGTGGGGTAGCCCTACTCTGCAAGGAGCAGCAGTTCTGCTGCTGCTGTACACTGCCATTTCAATAAAAATTGCTGTCTAACATTACTGGCTTGCCCTTGAATTCTTTCCTGGGCAAAGCCAAGAACCCTCCCGGGCTAAGCCCCAATTTTGAGGCTCATCTGCCCTGCATCAATACATAGTAGGTGTGCTGCAAATAGTTTTTGAATAAATGAATGAATTCAAAGATGATTAACGGCTCTTCCTGCTCTAAAGAATCTGATGCTGGTGGTGACACAGACGTATCAGCAGTTGCATGATGAAGGCTATGACTGTGGAGCCCCGCAGACTTGGGGAGGAAGAAAACAAGGAGAGAGTTGGAGAAAGCTTCTTAAAGGGAGGAACTTCCTAATCTGTCTGGTTTTCATGAGCTCTGAATAGGTGCCTGAACCCAGGCCAACAATTTTACCAACAAATAGGAAGACAGTATATAAGATCAGACCAGCTATTAGTACTGTGCCCACCTCAGGGAGACCAAGTTACCCTGGTTACCCAAGTTTCAAGACTTTTAAAAGTAGGCACTATCTTTATCTCCAGTTTGTAGATAAGGAAACTGAGGCTTGGCATGAGAGGTGATTTGCCCAAGGGTCATACAGCAAGGAAATAGAGCCATGGCTCATACCATGCCTGATAACCAAAAACATTACACATCCTCCCATGATGAATAGGAAGCTGGTTAGATGCCCTACAAGTTTACTCCATGACTCTGCATCTCTAGATGATGGGGCCCCATCTTCAGAACTGGGAGAATCTAGTTTGGATTGTTCTGCCTCTTTAACCCAAGAAGAGATTTCTCTGGCTTGGTCTCTGTTGGCCTGAATTCTACTGCTACTTGAACACAAAGACAGTGTCTGAGTGCTCTGTGACCCTGGTTGAAGCAGCAGCAAATGCTGAGAACCAGGCTTTGCAAAATGAAGAAATTATTTGTAAAAACATTTGTGGTCTACATTAATGAGCAGTAACTTGATATCAGGTTATTTATCCAAAGAAATCCACATCCATTTGCCTGGAGCCCCTTGGACTGTGCTGTAGCTGGAAAGAAAGGCTTCCTGTTTCTTTGTTAAAGCAGAAAGGTGAACCTTCAGAAAATGGCGATTTATGCTGAAAAACCCTGACAGACTCTTAACTGAAACTGCATGAATTGTGGTCCTGTCATTTACAGCTGGAGACACCCTGATGATTTTCTGCTTTTGGTTTAAAACATTAGCTAAGCCACTCTGTTATCAATCTTATCTAAAGATCTATTTACCTAAAGTACACAATTACAGACAGACTCCCATTACAATCCAGGCAGACGAAAGCACATTAATGAAACAAGGAGTCTGTGGGATTGGATTGCCTAGCAATTGGTCTGAAAGTCTGCTTTCCTTGATGTCCAAGTGAACAGGCTGTCTAGGGTTTTTCTGTTCAGTTTTTAAACAGATAAAATTGTTACAATTATTTAAAAAGCTAAAAGGAAGCATAGGAAGAACTAACAAATGTTGTTAGGTGTCATGATAGAGGGTAGACAGAGAAAGAGAGACAGGAATGGAGAAGAAGGGAAAGAGGGAGGAGAGAGAGAAGAGAGAGAATGAGAGTGAGCAAGC
Source organism: Rhinopithecus roxellana (assembly GCF_007565055.1). Lineage (NCBI taxonomy): Eukaryota > Metazoa > Chordata > Mammalia > Primates > Cercopithecidae > Rhinopithecus > Rhinopithecus roxellana. The sequence continues at coordinate 86,352,952 of NC_044558.1, forward strand.
AGGGAGACAGCAGATAGCTAGAAAGAGGGTGAGAGAGAGTGAGAAAGAAAGAGGAGAGAGAGCGAGAGAGCATGGAGAGAGAGAGCAGATAGCGAGGAAGAAGGTGAGAAGAAAGGGGTGTGGCTGGGCGCAGTAGCTTACGCCTGTAATCCCAGCACTTTGGGATGCTGAGGCTGGTGGATCACCTGAGGTCAGGAGTTTGAGACCAGCCTGGCCAACATGGTGAAACCCTGTCTCTACTAAAAATATAAAAAATTAACCAGGTGTGGTGGTGGGCACCTGTAATCCCAGCTACTTGGGAGGCTAAGGCAGGAGAATTGCTTGAACCCCAGAGGCAGAGGTTGCAGTAAGCTGAGATCGCGCCTCTGCACTCCAGCCTGGGCAATAAGAGTGAAACTCCGTCTCCAAAAAAAACCCCAAAAACCAAAAAAACAAACAAGAAGAAGACGACGAAGAGAGGGGAGAGAGAAGAAGAAAAACATAGAGAGACAAAGAATGAGAGACAGAGATAGAGAGAAATATAGACAGAGAGACAGAGAAAGAGAGATGGACAGAGAGATTTTGAGAGATTTGTTTAATGCACAGTTTTCAAACCTTTGGTGAAATAAAAATGGCTTTCTGGGGAGTTACATTATTTGATTTCCTTTGGATCTGGGTTGGCTACTTAGGGGACATCTGACCTTTGATCGACATCCCCAGCCATTTCATGAAGTTCCCTATCACGGATTAATGTCCTTTAAGTCCTGAAAGAGGCTGTCTTCCTTCACAGGCAGACAAGGAACAGTGGAATCTGGCTTCCTTTGGAGTCAATTTGCAGGAGGACCATGTTCTTACATTAAAAAAAAAAAAAAAAAAAAAAAGGAGAAAAGGGACACTTTGTTTTGTGAGTGATTGTGAGTGACCCTGAACCAGTTGCATCTGATGTGAACAGTGTCATAACCCCCTCACCCCCATTCCACCCTCTCAAATGCTCCTCTAACTTCTGCTGAGCTTAAGAGTCTTTGGTAGCAAGGAGGGCTCACACAGGCTGTATGAGTATCATGTGGAAGTGAATTTATTTATTTATTTATTAATTTTAATTTTAATTATTGAGACAAAGTCTCACTCTGTCGCCCAGGCTGGAGTAGAGTGGTGCAATCTCGGCTCAGTATAACCTCTGCCTCCCTGGTTCAAGTGATTCTCCTGCCTCAGCCTCCCAAGTAGGTACCCACCACCACCACATCTGGCTAATTTTTGTATTTTTAGTAGAGACGGGGTTTCACCATGTTGGCCAGGCTGGTCTTGAATTCCTGACCTTCAGTGATCCGCCTATCTCAGCCTCCCAAAGTGCTGGGATTACAGGCATGAGTCACTGTGTCTAACTGGGAAGTGAATTTTGAGAAACTTGAGAATGAAGCCAAGACTCCATCCCAGCAATTATTAGCAGCTCTGGTCATCCTGCAGAGGGAAACGGGACTTTTGGGCCAGACTGGGCTGGTTTTCAGGGTTAGCTTCTCCATCTATTAGCAGTGCAACATCTTATAAGTCATGTTTAAATTCTGAGCCTTCGTTTCCTTATCTGTAAAAGGGAGGTGATAACACCTTCCTCACAAAGTTGTCATAAGGTTTCAAAACACCGTTTGTAAATCACTTGGCACACAGTGAACCCTTAGTAAATGGTGGGATAACAGGATAGACTAACAGGCAGGATAGCGATATGGCTTGGACCCATGTCTCCATTCAAATCTCGGGTCAAATTATAATCCCCAGTTTCGGAGGTGGGGTCTGGTAGGAGGTGACTGGATCATGTTGGTGGATTTCCCCCTTGCTGTTCTTACAATAGTGAGTGAATTCTTATGATATCTAGTTGTTTTGAAAGTGTGTAGCTCTTTCCCCCTTCACTTTCTCTCTCTCCTGCTGGCCATGTGAAGATGTGCTTTCTTCCCCTTTGCCCTTTTGCCATGATTATAAGTTTCCTGAGGCCTCCCCAACTATGCTTCCTGAGAGTCAATTAAACCTCTTTTCTTCATAAATCTCAGGTAGTTCTTTACAGCAGTGTGAGAACTGACTAACACAGAAAATTGATACTTGGAGTGAGGCATTGCTATAAAGATAACTGAAAATGTGGAGGTGACTTTGGAGCTGGGTAATAGGCAGAGTTTGGAACAGTGTGTAGAACTCAGTACAAGATAGAAAGATGAGGGAAAGTTTGGAACTTCCTAGAGACTTGCCGAATGGTTGTGACTAAAATGCTGATAGTAATATGGACAATGAAGTCCAGGCTGAGGTGGTCTCAGAAGGAAACAAGGAACTTACTGGAAACTGGAGTAAAGGTCACTCTTGCTATGCTTTAGCAAAGAGTGGTTCCTTCATGAATGGTTTAGCACTAACCTCTTGTTGCTGTTCTTACAATAAAGTTCTTACAAGATCTGGTTGTTTAAAAGTCTGTGGCATCTCCCCCTGTCTCTCTGGGTCCTGCTCCTGCCATGTAAGGCTCTCACTCCTGCTTTGCCTTCCACCATGAGTAAAAGCTTCCTAAGGCCTCTCCAGAAGTAGTTGCTGCCATGTTTCCTGTGCAGCCTGCAGAGCCATGAGCCAATTAAACTTCTTGTCTTTATAAGTTACCCAGTCTCAGGTATTTTTTTATAGCAATGTGAGAATGGACTAATACAGATAGTATAGACTGAGGGCTCAAGATAAGCATCAGACACCAAGTGAAAGTGAGAAAGACCACCCTGAAGGCATCTTCAAGGTAGCAATGGGAGAATGGATCTCTCAATTCTTACCCACTTTGAGAATACAAAACTAGAGAGTGGAAAGGGAGAGAGGCACTTGGGAAGCAATTTCATCAATAGCTTCTGTGATGCTTTGAATCCTGACCCCAAAGGGAAGAGGATGCTTTATCCTTCACCTCAAAATGAATGAGGGAGAGACCACCATTGGGATTGCTCAAGAGTTGAAGATGAGATCCCTGCAGCTGGGGACTGGTGGGCTGGTCTCTGACACCCTCCTGGAAAATCCAGAGAACAGAGGCAGGCTAGGAAGTGCTTCTGGGGCAAAGAAGGTAGAGAGATGGAGAATAGGTGCTGTGTCAGGAAGTGGTGCTTGTCTTCAGTGGTATGTCAGGGGTGTGTGAAACCTGGGGATCAGATGTGACACCAAAGGCAGAAACAGCAACCTGGGATCCTGCCCATAACGACTCCCACCAGTAATGCAGGAGACCCCAATATCATGAGTCTGAAAGGGGTGGATTTCTGAAAAACTAGGATCTGAGGGGAGTGCACAGCTGGTAGAAAATATGTCGAGAGCAGGAACCAGAGTGCTGTAGTAGAGAACTTTGAAAAAGCCAACAAAATTACCTTCAGAATGAGCCAATTTTAGGCTTCTGCTGGACCCAGAGAGAATAGAACCATTTTATGGCAGAGCTGATAAGAGCTTTCCCATGTCTCCTATTTTCTTTTCCAGCCAATACAGTTAGAAAGCAAAGGAGAGGCTGGGCACGGTGGCTCCCATCTGTAATCCCAGCACTTTGGGAGACCGAGGCAGGCAGATCACTTGAGGTAAGGAGTTTGAGACCAGCCTGGCCAACATGGAAAAACCCTGTCTCTACTAAAAATACAGCATGGTGAAACCTTGTGTCTACTAAAAATACAAAAAGAAAATTAGCTGGGTGTTGTGGCATGTGCCTGTAGTCCCAGCTACTTAAGAGGCTGAGGTGAAAGAAATGCTTGAACCCAGGAGGTGGTGGTTGCAGTGAGCTGAGATCATGCTACTGCACTCCAGTCTGGGTGTCAGAGTGAGACTGTCTCAAAAAAAAAAAAAAAAAAAAAAAAAAAAAAAAAAAAAAAAAGAAAGCAAAGGAGAACTGGGGATCTCCCTGGTTCAAGATAGGGGCATACCCCACATCTCCCTCCTGGGTGGCCTGCCTGAAACCATCCTTAAAAGGGAAGAGAACAGGACCTCTCTTCTCCTTGAGGGAAGGTTGTAATGTTGCTTAATATCTTGTCAATGCTTTTGGTTTTTGAATTGTGGCTGTGTTTCGTGACTTAAAGAGACTACTAGAGTGGCTGTCACCCAAGGGTGAGCAGAAAAGGGACTGGGTACACCATTTTTATGCAGGCTCCTGCACTGAAAATATCTGAAGGGAGAAATGAGAGGCAAAGATAAAGTTGTGTTGATGAGATAATCCCAGACTTCGTTCAATGAACAGGGCGTATTCGTGATTAGCGACATTACAAAAGATGGGATGGAGACTTCGTGGGGTTCTTGGAGGGGCTGCAGTGGATTGAGAGTCCTGTGGAATGTCTGTCAGTTGTCAACTTCAGGGACTACTGGGGTGAATAGGGTGTCCTTGAAACATGCCCTGGGCCAGGCGCAGTGGCTCATGCCTGTAATCCAAGTACTTTGGGAGGCTGAGGCGGGCAGATAATCTGAGGTCAGGAGTTTGAGATCATCCGGGCGAACACGGTGAAACCTGATCCCTACTAAAAATACAAAAAAATTAGGTGGCACACACCTGTAATCCCAGCTATTCAGGAGACTGAGACATGAGAATTCCTTGAACCTGGGAGGCGGAGGTTGCAGTGAGCCCAGATTGCACCACTGCATTCCAGCCTGGGCAACAGGAAGGACTGTGTCTCAATACACCCTGGACCTTGGCCTTGGTGGGTGAGGAGAAGGCAGAAGTGAACAGTTATAAGATGCAGTCAATGTTTTATCTATTCCCCAAAGCTTTTGAAAGTGGGTGGTTATCCTTCCTTCTGCTCTTCTTTTGCGAGTGGGGGCATATTTTCTCTCAACCCACCCACCCCCAGGGAAAAGTCAAGTTTACCTTGTTGAGATATACAGCATAATGGTTAAAAATGATGGATGGTCCACTAATCAGCAGCTGTATGACCCTTGTTGACAGGTTTCCTCATCTGTAAAATGGAATTAATAATGCCTGCCTCTTAGCACTGTAGACTGCATGGAATTGCATAACTCACATAAGGGGTTTGCATGGCACAAGACACACAATTAAGTACACAGCCAATAACATCAGTTACTTCCATTATCGTAATCATGGCTATATAATGTACCAATCACTTATTCTTAAAACATTGACGTCGTTTTTAACCTCATGGAGAATACAAAAACATACCTCCAGGACGACCTTGAGAGAATGATCATTCATCAGGAGATTTCTTTTCTGAATACTATGCCATCTTTTTCTGGACAAAAGAGCCAATTTGGCATTACATACACCAGAACATGGGGATGGTTGGGATGTACATAAAATATCAAGAGCATTGAAAAATGTCAATCACAAATCAACCTTAGCTATTATTTTGGACTCAGTCCTTACGAACATTATCTTGAATCTTCACGAGATTCAATTACAGGTGAGAGCCTTCAGCATCAGAAAAGTGAAATGGGTAGTGTAAGGTCACAGAGCAGGCAAACAACATCAGAATTGGGACTCAAAACCCAGAATGAGCCCATGATCCAGGTGCTAACTCAACCAGTTCTGGCTAGAGTTTGTCTGTTTAGTGAAGGAAATTCAAGAACTGTGCTTTTACTGGGGCAATTTAAATCCTGAGCCATAGAACGCAAGGAAAAGGGGACTGGGAGGGCTGTTTGTTGGTTGGGGCAGGAAGTGAAAAGGTGAGGAGGCTAGTTAGGGTTAAAGAAGTATCCAAACTGCTTACTCGAGTTCTAAAAGACCCTGCAGAATGCTCCCACCATTCTCACATTCCCTATGAGAATGCCGTATTCATGGCGTCTCAAATTCCTTGGTACCTGCCAACAAGCATTGCTTCCTGAGTTTTGAGGAGCCTCTTTTAAGAGGTCTAAAAATACCAAAGAAGCAGTTTGATTAGCAGAGGATGGGATCAGCTAATAAGTAATAGCAACACAGGCGACAGTCATGTGCTAATTGCCTTTTGGGCATTTTCTTCAAGGGCTCTTAGAAGTGAAACATTTTAGTCATGTTAACGTTTTGGCTGCCTTTTCCTGAATGCATAAAAATGATCAGCATAAGAATTGTCATCTCTGGAAATGTCAGTATTTAAATGTTTTAATTCTTGATATTTGGGAGCCATTGGCTTTGATTTTGAAGTGAGAATATTAAGAGATAACATTTTGTGAGCACTTACTACCTGCCTGGGGCTATCCCTGATCCTCCCAACAACCCGATGAGGCAAGAACTGTTATTATTTTTGTATGGAGGAGAGGGAAACTGAGGCAAAGAGAGTAACTTGCCCAAGGTTACATAGCAAGTATTAGAATGGTATTCATATTTATGGGGCACCCAGCATGTACTGGGAATATAGTAATAAAACATTTGTAGGCCTTGCCCAAATGGAATTTCCAGTTGCCTAAGGAATGTGTTGCCGCACTGTGTGGACCTATCCTTGGTCCTGAGAAGAGAGACTAGAGAATATTGAACATTTTGCCAGTACCAGCCCCTGTGCAAGGCGCTAGGATAGAATCATGAGAAACACATGGTCACTTTCCTCAAGGAGCTACAAGTCTAGTGGTGAGATCAGAAAAATAAACAGGCAATTATGATACAGAATTTGTTTTGGAGAAAATAAAAATTTCAGTGTGTCAGAGCTTGGATTCAGAGTGAATCCATTTAACTTGATATTAACTCAAATTATTCAACCCAATTAAGCTGTTTACAAGTATCAGCATTTCAGCCACACATACCCCAGAGCCTAATCTCTCGGTGGCTGGGCCTGTCTTTCTCTCCGTTTTATCTAGCAGGTCTTGGCAGTATATTGACCGAGGATCAAAATATGCCTTTCTTAGAAAGGTGACTCTAATTAGAAATGGCTTATAAATCTTCATTGAAATGAACATTATTTAGAAAGATGAGTCTAGGCCGGGCACAGTGGCTTATGCCTGTAATCCCAGCACTTTGAGAGGCCGAGGCGGGTGGATCACGAGGTCAGGAGTTCGACACCATCTTGACCAACGTGGTGAAACCCCATCCCTACTAAAAATACAAAAATTAGCTGGGCATGGTGGGGTGTGCCTGTAACCCCAGCTACTCAGGAGGCTGAGGCAGGAGAATCACCTGAACCCAGGAGGCAGAGGCTGCAGTGAGCCTAGATCGCGCCATTGCACTCCAGCCTCGGCGACAGAGTAAGACTCCGTCTCAAAACAAATAAAATAAAATAAAAAATAAATAAAAAAAGAAAAAAGGAAAAAGAAAGAAAGAAAGAAAGATGAGTCTAAGCCACATGCAGGTTTTTTTCCCCTTTTTTTCTCATCCTTAGCTGTGTTTTTCTCTGGCAGAAACCTGCTAGCATATTTTAGGAAAAGCTCAAGAAAATGCAAATATCCTTGTCTGTGGTCACGGGCACAGTCACATTCTTGTTTGCATTGCCTACAGCTAAAACTGGCACTTCCCCCTTTTCTTCCAGAGACTTTTAAAATATATTCTTTAAAAATTGCACCAATAGCTACCCCTTTTAGAGATAAACTTGCCCCTTCTTACTGCAACCTACCAGGCTCATCTTAAAAGCACAGGCTTTCTGCAGTTATTTGGTCCTGGATTCAAATCCTAACTCCACCACCTGCTTCTCTGGTGTCTCTGGGAAGGTTGCAAAATTTCTTCAAGCCTCAGTTTCCTCATCTCTACAAGCAGAGATTAGATGTCATGATAGCACTTGCCACACTGGATTGAAGAGTTCATTTTAATAATATATGCAAAGCAATTGGTGCAAAATAGATGCTCAGTAAGTGGTAGTCATTTTTTTTTTTTTTTCACGTGCCATCAAGGGAGCCTAGCAATTTCCAGGTTAAGATTCCCTGCTTCTTCAGATGAAGACAAAGAAATCAAAGAGGTTAAGTGATTTGTCCAAAGTCATACAGCCAGACCAGGTGCAGTGGCTCACGCCTGTAATCCCAGCACTTTGGGAGGCCGAGGTGGGTAGATCTTTTGAGCCAAGGAGTTCAGGACCAGCCTGGGCAATATGGCAAAACTCCGTCTCTACTAAAAATACAAAAAAAAAAACCCCAAATCAGCTAGGCATGGTGGCATGTGCCTGTAATCCCAACTATTTGGGAGGCTGAGAAAAGAGAATCCCTTGAACCTGGGGGGTGGAGATTGAATTGAACTGAGATCGTGCCACTGCACTCCAGCCAGGGTGACAGAGTGAGACTGTCTCAAAACAAACAAACAAACAAAAACAACAAAACAGAAAGTCATACAGCCAGATAGTGAGAGAGCTGGGAACCAGGTCTCTTAATTCCAGGTAAGGGCTATGCCTGCTCCACCAGCATGCAAATTCCTGGAAAGGTATTGTCATGAAAAACCAATAAGAATTTGACTGGTTGAGGGGAGGTCTTGAGAGGTAGCTCCAAGCTATTCCCTCTCTATGTCCCATCTAAACTGCAGGCTCCATTTTTCTGTCTCTCTCTCTCTCTCTCTTTTTTTTTTTTTCAGATGGAGTCTCACTCTGTCACCCAGGCTGGAGTGCAGTGGCATGATCTGGGCTCACTGCAACCTCCACCTCCCTGGTTCAAGAAATTCTCCTGTCTCAGCCTCCTGAGAAGCTGGGATTACAGGTTCACGCCACCATGCCTGGCTAATTTTTGTATTTTTAGTAAAGATGGGGTTTCAGCATGTTGATCAGGCTGGTCTCGAACTCCTGACCTCATAATCCACCTGCCTTGGCTTCCCAAAGTGCTAGGATTACAGGTGTTAGCCACTGTGCCCGGCTTCCTTTTTTTGTCTTAAGCAGGGTTGGTTTGGCTTTAATGTTATGTAATTAATGGCTGCTTATGAGACAAGAGAGCACTAGAAAGGTCCTACTCACCCAAGTCTTAGTTGTACATCTACCATGTGGCAGGTCCTGTGGGATATCAAGGTGGTAACAACAAAAAAGCTACCACGTTTCTTGCTCTGGAGGAGCTTATAGTTTCCTAGGGAAGATAGTATTACAAAGATGAATTTTATGGTGCAAAAGAAGCATGTGACTTGGATTGGGAGGTGGTGGCCAGGGAAGTCTTCTCAAAAGAAATGACATTTAAGCTGACACTGAAAGATGTAGGAGAGATTGTGGCTCCTTAGTGGTGACCAAATGATGAAAGATGAGGCTGAAGAACCTGCCATCGGCCAGATCATGCAGAGACTTTTAAACTTCGTTAAAGATATTCATCTTCATTGTGAGGACAATAGACGGTCATTGAATTGTTTTAACAAGGGGAATGACAGTATCACACTTGCATTGAAAGACAATGGGTCAGATGGAAGGTAAAAAGTATAGTTATGGGGCCAATGGGATGGTCCTGGCAATAAATAATGGTGCTATGGACCAGGTAGTAACCTTGGGGAAGGAGGCAGCATCCACTGAACACCCACCCTGTGGTAGTTAATTGGACATATGGGGTGATGAAAAGGCAGAGGTCATAGATGAAGCTTGGGTTTCTACTTGAACAACTGGGTACATGACGGCGTCATTTAGATGGGGAAGGTTTTACCATCAGATAGGCATTCGACTGGGCAAGGGTAGCGAAGACTTTAGTATCCTTCTGCTGGTGATTCTCAACTGTGAATTGTCTTGCCCCCTGAGGACACTTGGCAATACTGAGATGTTTTTGGTTGTCACCATGGGGAGGCTGTGACTGTCATCTAATAGGGAGAGGCCAGGAAAGCTGCTTCACACCCTGCAATGCAAGGGATAGCCTATCTGGGCTCAAATGTTCAACAGTGCCAAATTTGAGAAACTCTGCTGAAACACAAAGCCTGGAGAGAAGTAACACACTAGATATTTCCAATTATTTAAAGCTTTAGTGGGAGTTCATGGGGGCAAAGTCCTCCCTAATTTGACAACCCTTTGGGACAGAAACTTGGGTAACTTTGTGTATGGAGAGGGAGAGTGTGAAAAGAGTGATCTGCTGGAGCTCTGTGAGGGAACATTTTGTCAGACAGGATACCAAGAAAGAACTTGGCTTTTGCAGAAGAATGGTAATACGCCCCCCTCCCTTCCTCCCTGATGTATTAGAAAATGAGTTCTAGGTTTGGCTCAGTGTCTAGTACCACCCTAAGTCTATATCCAGCCAACATTCAAGATTCAGATGGCTTCACTGCCCCTGTCTTTCCATGATAGAACTTGTTTCTACCTCAAACTCATATATATATATAGTTTGCCTTTCTTTTGGTAGTTGTTATGCACCATCTTGATTCATAGTTATTTATAAATGTTCTTTCCAACAGAACTGTGGGTTCCTTGGGAGAAGACCACAAGTCTGCTGCATTTTAGCGCCCTCAAAACATCTGTCACATGGGAGGTACTCAATATATACCTCAAAAGATGACCCTGATCATGTACCAGGCTGCAATGGGGGGATAATCTCTGTCCATTCTGCCCCTGATCTACAGCCCACCACGAAACCCCTGACGATGCTGAACCTATCCCAGAATCTGTCCCAGTTGCATAATCTCCCCGCTTTGTGAAATCCAGAAACCCCGAGGCATTTCCAGGCTTGAAAGCCGATTGCCAGACGCGGCTAATTTTCAAGTTATTAAATAAAACTACCGATTGCATAAATTCCAATTTAGGCAGAAATACATTAGATCAAAATTGAGCCCCGCAAGGAATTTTCTCAGCAGAGTTTGAAAACAGGAATTTGGAAGGGAAAATGCCACCATCTCATGATAGAAGGTATCCCATTATGATGATTATGATTTTGAATTTAGCTGTCAGAAATATCTCTGAGAAAAAATATGTTGGTTTATTCAGTCCAAGAAAGGTTTAATTGGCTTCTGTCAGATTTTATGGAAGTGCTATTTGCCACTGAACCCCATATGAATGTTTGTAGCTTTTGAATGTAACAGCTGATGGCTGAGTCTTTGGAGGCTGTGGAGATGTTGAAAGGAAGTCAAGAATAAGTTTCTTTCCACAGTTGTGCAAAGGCTTATCTAACCAGAATTTCCTTAAGCCTCACCAAACAGTGGAAACAGATGGGGGTCACAGGAATAAAGATGGCACACATTCCATTTGTTTAGATCCATGCTCGTGTTATTCTCCCTACATTTTTCAGAGTGTCCAGAGTGTCTCATTTGATTTTCTTTATTCACTTCTGTGTCCCCACCACCTATAATCATGCTTGGCACACACTTGGAACTCAGTACATGTTAGTTGAGTGAATAAATGTTCCCACTGGGTGAACTCTACTTTTTCCCTCACCCCTGTAGCTCTTTGATGGGTACTACTGTGGAAAAGTGCCCTTGAGATTCCTAAGTAGTCATTGTGTAGGGTAGGGGATAGGGATGACTCTCTTTTTTGGGTTACCCTCTGTCAATGCATGGCTTGGGATCCCTATTATTTGAGTTTTTGTGAAATCATTTGTGCAAGTCACTGCTGAATAGTCAATCCAGTACTCATCTTCGATATCACCATCGCTTCCTTGCCCCTGCTTTCTATACTTATGTTAGATCCATACTTTCCCAGACATTCTTACTGCTAGAAAAGAGAGGTGATGCTGTTCTGGAAAATTAGAAATAGAGAAAAACGGTCAGGAAGATTCTTGGAAAGCTTCTGTTTGCCTCATAAAAGGGACGAACATAGCTTTTCCTCTCTACTTTTTCCTCTTTCTGCTGGAATATGGATGTCATGCCTGGACCTGGGACAGTCATTTTGTGACCACGAGGGAAAAGGCCTTGCCAGCCTGACGCTAGTGAGCTCTTGAGCCAATGCCAGCAGCTATCCACCTCCAGACTTCTCACATGAGAAAAATAAATTCCTGTTTGTTTACTTCGCTGCTCTTCAGTTTTTCTCTTACTTGCAGCCAAAAACAACCCTAATTGATATATGGTGTTTTCCTTTTCCTTTTTCCTCACTACCCTTTGGATCTCTATGGGATTAAAACATGAATAATGGGACTGAACTGACAGGTAAATCCAAGGGACTCAAACCATGCTCAGGAGCACCCCCTTCTCCACAACTAACACATTGCACCTCTCATGCAAATATATTCTCATACCAACTCTAAAAATATCTTTGGACCTGCTTCTTCCCTTCTACCCTTAAGCTGGGGCCTGGCCTCATTAATGATGGACCTCACTATGTGACTTTACAGTTAATACTCAGGTTCCTCTAGACTTCATTTCTGGGTTGGGCATATCTTCAAAACAGTCATGGTAGCACTCATGTCCAATCAGAGAAGGGAGAGGAGCACAAGTAACAATAATGACCACTGTCACCACTTACTGGAGGCTAACTGGGTATTACGCTCAGTATTTCACATGCATTATTTTATTTCATCCTTCCAAAACATCTGTGCCATAGATCTTATTGTTTTTCAACCCCATTTACCAGAAACTCACACTAGAGTGTCAGAAAGAGGATTTGAACCCACCTTTGCCTGACTTCAAAGGCAGAGCTTCTAACTAATTACAAAGCTTTTTATCCCATCAATGAGACTCTTGGATCATTTCTTCACTCCTCTCCCACCCTTCCCTCTCCCTGCAGAGCAGCTGCCTCTTTGCAGATGGGACAAATAGTCTGCTTCATTTTGTACAGCATGAAGAGTGCCAATCGCTTTTCCCGTGTCAGGAGGTAATGAACACAGTTCTTCCCTGCATCCTGATTTATCACGGAAAGGAACCGACTGTCACATGGCTATGCAATTAGACACAGCAAGATTCGCTAAGGCAAGCATTGCCTGTCCAAAGCATTAGGCCACAAAAATAACAAAACAAAACAAAAAAACCCAAGCAAACCACCTAAACAAAAAGCATGAATTCTGCAATTTATCTCATGCAGTAGCAATGGAGCTAGAAGAACCCCTTGGAAAGAGAAAAGAGTCCCTTCTCCCTCATTGTTCTTTTCCTGGCTTAAGTCATGAACGATATAAAAATGGAGGTACAGCCAGCTGAGATTCTTTAGAACTGAATCTCAAGTTGTTGTTAGATATTTTATTTTGTTTTATTTTTTCAGGGTAATCAGTGATTCCACGCAGGGGGCATGGTCTCAGTGATTAGAGGCCAGAGAGATCACTGAGCACTGACGTCACCTTTAACAAAAACCAATGACTCACCACAGCCCAGCATTTATCTCTTCAGGTCACAATTTCTTCTATTTGGACAGGAGAAAAATTGTTTTATGTTTGCGGTGGAAACGTATTGTGCTGGGAGTCAAGGTTTCTCTTGTTGGGGAAAATGTTTCTCAAATATGTTGGTTCTCCTTTTCTGACTCCAGGCAGCCCAGCTGGGTGTATGCTGGACTGGGCTTCCAAGACTGTCTCTGGAGACATCCATCCTCATCATTTGGTGGTGGGGGGTGGGGGGTGGGGTGGCAGGAAGGATGGAGACTGTCAGGCCCAGATCTTTTCCATACCTGGGATTCTGTCTGGTTTGTCCCCTTCTGCAGGTACCTGCCATCTTACCTCTCAGCAGAGAACTAGACCCTGGGGATCTTCAAGCCCCAGTCTACCTAGGTACTAAAGCTTATTAACAATACCTCTATTATAGAGTTGTTGAAAGGATTAAACAACGCCATAATGGTGGCTACCATTTAATGGTATTTATTTATACCAGGCTCTGTTCTAACAGCATTACTCACATTAACTCCTCTAATTCCCACAACACTCCTTTGACGGGAAAGCATTTTTACATATATTTCATCTATTCTGAGATGCACCTTTTCTTTCTGCATTTCAATACCTCTGAAACTGGGACACATAATTGAAACAGGTGATAGTTTAATTTGTTGAGTTTTCTTTTTTAGCAGCACAAGAAAATGGTGATGCATCTGGAAATGGAAGGCTTCTTGGATTAGATAAAATGTGATACACTTGTTTCACAGAGCAGCAAACTGAGGCACAGAGAGGAAGTGAGTAGCCCAAGGTCACACAACCTAGTAAGTGGCAGTGTTGGGGTTCGAACCCACAGAGTTTGCTGAAGAATATGCTCTTTTATTGGTTGGTTGATTTACTGAGACAGGATCTCGCTCTGTCACCCTGGCTAGAGTATAGTGGCACAATCACAGCTCACTGCAGCCTTGACCTCCTGGGCTCAAGCAAGCCTCCTGCCTCAGCCTCCCGAGAAGCTGGGACCATAGGCATATGCTACCACACTTGGCCAGTTATTTTTTTGTTTTTTGTTTTTTGTTTTTACTTTTTGTGGAGATGGGGTCTCACTGTAGTACCCAGGCTGGTCTCAAACTCCTGGGCTCAAGTGATCCTCCTGCCTCGGCCCCCCAAACTGTTGAGATAATAGGCATGAGCCCCTGTGCCTGGCAGAATCTGCTCCTTTAATAACTAAAAGCTAGGATATGAGCAAGGCGCCCAGAACGGTTCCTGGAAGTTTCAGGATCTGCCCAAATTAGGGATGCTTCTTTTCTCTCTGGGTTTTTAATGACAACAAGGTAGGAAGTTCAGGTTCTAAGAGATAGAGCTTGTAGAAAGGATTGCAAACCTTTACAGATTTTGTCAAATGCTGCTTTTGAGTTCTCATTCTAGAACATAAAGGGGGATGTTCTAAGCACCTCTCTTTTTCAGCCTTTTCCAAGGCAGAAATCATGGGTCCGTGGTAATTCTATACACAATCTGCTTCTCCCCTCCCCCATGTCTGATCTCATTAGACTTCTTCTGCTTCCTTGGGAAACAAAGGGAAAAGAGACTCCCTGAGCAGATTAGGGGGCTCAACATACGGGCAAGCTAGACGGTTTCTTTAACAAAAGACTTTCAAACCGAGGATTTGCATATGTTATTTATATTCCTTCAGTGAAAAAAAAAATCATGAAGATCCTGTACAAGGCAGTTGCCAGTGGAATATTCATTAGGATATAGCAACCTCCAACCCTGTGAGAAAGGAAAACGGCCAGTTCAGAGGGCTTCGAGACCCTTTTGAGGTTTTTTCTAAAGTCATTCATTATACCAGCATGCAGGGGACTCTTAATATTACCACGCAGCCAGTGTGGCCACACCTTCCTCCAGGAGAGGCCACTCCTCATATTCTTCCTCACTGGACACTTATCGGGACGCCTGGCATTTTGTGATGCTATTTTTAGGTGTCATTCCCTTTCCTCTTCCAAACAAACCTGGAAGCTATTTGAAGCCAATGATTGTGTCTTACACCTTATTTTTGTAGCCCCTGTGGTGCTGGGCACGTTGAACAGAACAACCATTTATCACAGCTTGACTAGAATGGTGAGATGGAGAGAGCTTGCGCTCAGAGCCAGACAGACCCGAATTCAAATCCCAGTTCTGTTCCTTGCCCGTTGGGTGTCCTTGGGTAAGGGACCTGTCCTCTCTGAGCCTCAGTGTTGCCATCTCATGAGGAGGTAGCAGTTCATAGCTTGAAGGATTGTAGAACGTTCTGAAAATATCACACTTAAGAGTTTTTTGAGTTCAATACGTGGCACATGATGCATGCATACTCAATACGTGCCAAATATCATCATCATCATGATCATGACTGCAATTATTAGTCGTTTGGTGTACCCTAGACATCAATCCCGATCTCTACATACTTCCTTATGGCTTGTCACTTTCTAGTGACCCTAGATTAGTTTAACTAATGCTTTACTATAGCTCTAAAACCTTGAAATTCCTAAAGGCACGATCTTTTGAATGTGAGCTAGGAACCCCCTGGCGTCTTCATTATTTCCTAGAAAGTAGAGAGGGGTGCAGAAGGATTTCAGTGAAGCTTTTGGGCCAGAAGCCTTGGTCTATCCAACAGTTCCCTGGAAGCCTTCTTCCTATCACTTGACCTCCCTGAGTCCCACTACCCTCCTCCCATGAAAGAGATGATCATTTCAACTTCTACATCTTCCTCCACTCTCTACATGTCTCTATGGTAGGATGAAAAACTCTATTGCATTTATTTGAGTACTATGGCTTGTTTTTTCCCAAAATCCAACATGCAGACACACACACACAAATACACATACACACACGCGTGAATCTAAATTAGCTGTCCCTTTTCTTGGCTCCCACAACACCCTCTGATACTTCCTCCACACATCATTAATCAACCTGTATTATAACAATATTTCTTACCTCTTTTACTCCCCATCCCAAGCATACACACTATACATTGTGAGATTCTTGAAAGCAAGTCTCATTTTTAACTAGAGCAAGTGTTTAGCACCTAACAGGGGTTCAATAAATCTTTACTAAACAAATGAAATAACAATATAACTAAAACCTAAAGTGTGCTTACTATATGTCAGGAACTGTGCTCATAGCTTTTGGCGTACATTAACTCATTTAATGCTCACAGCAATCCGATGAGGAAACTCTATGATATTTCCGTTTTGCCGATGGCAGCACTGAAGCAGAGAAGTTCTGCAACTTGCCCAAGGCCACAGGGCTGCGAAGAGGCACATCCAAACCCGGGGTGATTCTGTCTGCTGCTCCTGCTCTGATGCTCACCCTCCCTATTGAAGTGTTCATTTCCCTCTTCATTCTTTGCGTCATTCATTCTCCCATTGCTATGCTGGAAAGTTCAGTCCCAGAGGGGGCTGCTCTAGATTGAATATCCTTCTGTGTGGTATTTTGAGATGAAAGGAGATGGAAAAAGTTGTATCTTGCAGAGTGGTCTTGCTAAGAGGGCTGAGTAATGAGGAGTGCACAGAGATAGGTTGAGCCTTAGAGAAGCGCAGCTTGGGAACATTTTGGACCACATGGAGAGCCCTTGTGAGTTTTAAGCTCTCCTTCATGGACTGACCACCCGCCAGGCCCTCCTTCCTGGGGCATGACTGTGAGCCACAAGTGTGCCTTGTGGATGCACCAGAGTGGACCAGCATTGCTGAGCTTGGCCAATCCATGCAAAGTGGGGTTTGAGGGTATAAGAACAAATGCACACTTACAGTTGTGCTTACCCATTAATGGTTATTTAAAAACAGGAACTATTAACCTCAGTCATTCAGCACCTATCGATTGTTCTTTGTTTTTCAAATCAACAACACCGTTTCATGTCCCACAAACACATTATCCAGCGTTAACATCACAGTGGACAGTTTTCATAGCTTATTTCATTTAGTCCTCACACTGCTTCTGCCTAGTTGATGTTGCTGTTCTAATTTCATAGACACAAGGAAATAAAGTCTCAGAGACGCGAAGCATTAACCTGTCTAAAGTCACACAGCTGGTGAATGGCAAACCTAGCCTTCGAACCTCAAAAGTTGACCCTCTGCAAGCTCTCCACAGAGAGAGGGGATATGCCTGTTTCTGGAGACTGGCAGATCTCTGAGAGTAAGTTCTGTGAACGGCAAACCTACAACTCATCTTAATTTTTTTCTGATGTTCTACAGTGTCACTGCTGATTTATTCTATCATTTTGGAATTACTGGCTAATAGGATGGCCCAACTCACTGCTCTGCTTCGCGTTTTCATTCTTTAAGAGAAACCGACCATTGATAGCAATAGGGATGTGTCTCGACAATTTAATTACACCAACCATGACTCTCCTTTCTCCACCTGTTCCTTTTTGGTCTTGAAGCTAATTCCTATTTCACTTGTTCTCTAAAATATGATTGGTTTCAGCAAGAGGGAAGACTTACCTGCCTTAGGTTCTCCGAGGCATAAAAGGGCCGGACAGCCCCCGCGTTGGGGGAACTCTGAAGTTTCTTGGTGGCTGGAACCTTGGTCATCTTAAAAATCCTTCAGGCTTCAGCCTGTGCCCCCAAGGCAAGGATTTTTCCAGAATCTTCTACTTCAGTAGTCACTGGTATGCGAGGTTTCGGCAACTTCTCCCTGATCCCCAAGTCCCAATTACAGGAATTCCAAAGCGGTTTCTGTGAGGAGTAATGAGAAAGCACCTGGGTCTTCCACAGACGGGATAAGGAAGTCCGGGTAGGGCAGAATCAGGTGAGCCTGCAATTATTTACTTTTTGAAAGGTTACAAACTTCTGTAAGCTTCCCCCTCTTCGGAAGGGATATCTTTCTCTTCTATAAGCAAAATAAAACATGAACTAAAAAAAAAAATAAAATTCCAGTGACAAAGTGTGAGAGGGGTCCCGTGGAGGGGCTCCCGGATCCCCATCCTCCAAGAGTGGGCGAGAACTAAGGCGGCCCCAAAGAGGGGTTTAGCGCACTGCGGGGAAAGTCGGCAACTGCCAACCGCGGGGCGGGGGAGGCGGGGGGGCACCCAGTTGCTTGGCTACGGGACGCGGAGGAGGGCTTCCTCATTGGCTGGAATTGGTGGGGGCGGTGTCGTGGGGATCGTGAACTCGCCCAGGTTGCTGGGACGCCGGCTCAGAGCAGCCGGCTGCCACGGGAGCTGCATTCTTTAAACAAATTGGTTTCTCTTTTCGGGCCTGAGGACCATACCCTTTCTCTCTGCCTAACTATAAGCGACTCCTTCCTTTCAAACTGCTCTGTCCTGTTGCTAACCCACTAGTAATTTTTTGTACCTTGGAGTGGGTGGCCTGTAGCCCTGCAATTCTTAACCTGAGAGGCCTGTTTCTCCCTTTTTCCACCTGACAAACTCCTGCTCATCCTTCAAAACCCTTCATTTCATAAAATGAAATGTTGTTATTCCATTTATTTAGCAAAGATTTATTGACTCTTTGCTAAAATAACATAAAATAAAGTAAAAATAAAATAAAAAAATAAGACTCGCCCTCAAGAATCTCACAATCTATAGTATGTATGTTTGGGATGGGGAGCAAAAGACAAGAAACATGGTTATAAAGCAGGATGATTTATGATGTGCTGGGGAAGTATCACAGGTTATTGTGGGAGCGAAGAAAAGGGACAGCTGTATATAGGTATAGATATATGCACACACATACATATGTAAATACACATATGTAGACATGTATATATGTGTGTATATACGTATTTGTGTGGGGGGGCATGTGTGCATATGACATTTATTGAGTGCTTAGGATGTGCTAGACACTGTTCTAAGTGTCACTTATTGACTCAATCCATACAGCACCTCTTTAAAGAAGGTGTTTTATTACCCCATTTCACAGCCTAAGCAGCTGAGGCACAGAGACATTAAATGACAAGTTTAAAGTCATACGTGTGCTGCAACTGAAATTCAAAGCCAGAACTGTTTGAGTCTAAAGAGCAAGCTTTCAACCACTTAGACGCCTAACTTTGCTGAGTTTGGCTTCTATGTCTTTAAAATGGGGATAATAGCTTTGCCACAGGTTGTTAAGAATTGAAGTGGATGATGCATATGAAGACTGAGCCCATGGGGAGTCCTAGCTAAGTAGTACTATTATTATTCCCTGACATCATTTCCCTAGGAAGAATCAGGCATTCTCACCGTGCTGGGTTCATTTCACAGCAGATGTTAATACTAACTGATATTCATTGATCACTTGCTCTGTGCTAGGTACTGTACTAAGCACTTTGCATACATTAACTCATTTAATCCTTCCAATAACCCTATGGGGTAGGTTCCCAGCCTGCAGCAGATTTATTTCGTATGTTTGGATTTGAATGCCTTATCCTTGGCATTGTTTCACACTGGATCTATCTGATTCATGTTTTATCCCTCAACCTTGAGCTACTGGGGATTACGATATCATTATGGCTGCATCTTCTCTGTTTCTTTTTTTTTCTTTCCTTCTTTTTCTTTTTTCTTTTTTTTTTTTTTTTTTTGAGACGGAGTCTGGCTCTGTTGCCCAGGCTGGAGTGCAGTGGCCAGATCTCAGCTCATTGCAAGCTCCGCCTCCCGGGTTTACGCCATTCTCCTGCCTCAGCCTCCCAAGTAGCTGGGACTACAGGCGCCCGCCACCTTGCCCGGCTAGTTTTTTTTTTTTTTTAGTAGAGACGGGGGTTTCACCATGTTAGCCAGGATGGTCTCGATCTCTTGACCTCATGATCTGCCCATCTCGGCCTCCCAAAGTGCTGGGATTACAGGCTTGAGCCACCACACCCGGCCTCTTTTTTCTTTTTTGTTTTTTGTTTTTTGAGGCAGAGTCTTGCTGTGTTGCCCAGGCTGGAGTGCAGTGGCGTGATCTCAGCTCACTGCAACCTCCACCTCCCAGGTTCAAGTGATTCTCCTGCATCAGCCTCCTGAGTAGCTGGGATTCACGCCAGGCTAATTTTTGTATTTTTAGTAGAGACAGGGTTTCACCATGTTGGCCAGGCTGGTCTCAAACTCCTGAACTCAAGTGATCTGCTGGGATTACAGGCGTGAGCCATGGTGCCCAGCCCATCTTCTCTGTAGAAGGCATCTACTGCAAGATGACGCTCTACAGAATGCAAAATACCTAGCCATGTAGCTCTAGATGCTGATGCCTGAAAGTCATTATTTTCTCACCATTGCCTAAAGACTGATCCTGACCTTCCCTTTCACAGGAAGTTTTGATTCTCCGGCTTCCTTTGTGGGCAGCATTAAGCAATCGGCAGACACTCTCCGAATGAGGCAGATAAAGGGAATCATGTTTGGGAGATAGGGCTGGGGATGAGGGGATGAGAAAACAAGGCAGGATGGGAAATGTTCAGCCCTGAGTAGAACAGACAAAAGCTGTCTTCATATGGTTTTGTAGAACAGACTTGGCAAAGAGGAACTCAACTAGTTCTGCATTAGCTCAAAGAATAGGAGGAAGTTTGGGTTCAACAGGAAGAAGTACATACACAGCAGAACATAATTTTAAAAGGTGTGACCTCTGGAGTCCAACAGAATTAGCCACTGAGAAGCATCAATGATAATAATTCTCATAGGACTGTGATGAAAAGCAAATGAGATAATTCCTGCAAAGCACAATGCCTAGCGCAGAGGAAGTGCTCAATAAATATTAGCCCTTATTTCCTTTGTTGTTGTTATTATACTCACCTGTCAGAGCCATGTAAGAACTGGAAATAGGAAGGGTTGTAGAACTGAAAAGACATGTGTTCAATTCCTGGCTCTGCCATTTGCTGCCAATGAGACCTGGGTCAAGTTCACTTCTCCAAGCTTCAATTTTTTCACATGTATAAAACTCATGTGTGGTGAATGGTTATGCCCGTTTTATACCTGCTACCAGGAGGATGAAGCAAAATAATACATTTCCCTTCTCTGTCTAGGAAGGGGTATATCCCTTAAAGAGGGAACAAACTACCCACCACTAGAAGACTTTCCAGACAGAGACTGAGAGACTATATAGAGTACTAGTTGAGTCAGTGTCTAAATCCCAACTCAGCCACTTACCAGCTGTGTGATTTTAACCAAGTAACTTATCTGCTCAAAGCTTTGGTTTTCTCATTATAGAATGAAGATAATAGTACATTCGTGAAAATGATATCATGTACATAAAACATTTAGTACAGTTGGCACATAATAAATGCTCAAAAAATGCTAGCTCTTGTTTTTTTAATCATGTGAACAAAAATATTTTCTAGAATGATTTAGTGCTTTGGGGGGCCAACTACAGTTAGTAAGAAAAGCTCTTTGGTCTTATGGCATCTCCCAACCTAGCTCTAGCTGGGTGGAGAAGAATCTCTCTCTCTCTCTCTCTCTCTCTCTCTCTCTCTCTCTCACACACACACACACACACACACAATGAACCAGTATATAAGGTGTTAATTGGGATCCTCCAAGAAGATGCCAGAATGAGATTAGATGTGCTAGAGATTTATAGAAGAAAATGGTTGTGAAGGATAAGGGGGAAGGAAGTAGAAGTACATAAGGAGAGTCTGTTGAAGAGGAGAAGGAAGAAAAGATTGGGTAGGAAAAGCCATGCACTGAGACACAGTTCTGAGAAAGTCTCAGCCAGGCTGACAGGGAGACCCTGAGCCAAAGTTGTCCAATGGATGAATTTCCCATTGTGCAGGAAAGTCCTGGTTTTAGGACCCTTATTCTACTTAGCGATTAACTAGGAACAGCTGGGTGTGGGATGTACACAGTGGATTCAAAAATGCAGCATCTGTCAGTCAACTATGCTCCCTGCAGCATTCTCTTGGTGAGGCATCTGAGCTGGAGACCTCCATGGCCCTTCCAGGTCATCTTTTATGCTGCACAGATTCACTTTAGAATGCATGCCCAAGTAACAATCCCTCCCTCTTGGCTCCTGTGGGCATCTTTTCCTGACAGGAAACTTAGAAAAGGGAAATTAGTGGGACACATTATAGCCTCCATCACTGCAACTGGCATTGGGGGCTGAAATTGGTGTTTGTTCTTTTCCTCCTTCACCACACATTCTAAATTCCCCCTCAAGCTTAGCTTAGCTTAGCTAGTGTCTTCTCTAGGTCTAGGCTTAGCTAGTGGAGTGACCAAAATCTTTACTCCTGAGAATTCTGAGCCTTTAAGTAAATCTAGTCTCCTCATTGTCTCAGGGTTGCTGCGTGTATCCATTCCTAGTTAAAACTGATCAAGAGAGTACTTATTAGGAGGCACCCAAGTGGATCACTCAGGTTCCATATATGTTCCTTCCTGCCCCTATCTGTATAATCACTGATCAGGGTCAATTGTCCTTGCCAAAATTGTGACTCCTCTTCTCACCTGCTGGTTCCTGCGCTCACGGAGTTCAAAGTGTTTGGTGGCAGCTGTAGCTAAGAGTTAATACAATCCGTGCTGTATTAACGAATTAATACAAGAGTGTACCCACTTTGGGAACCTGGACCTCTCACCCTGCCCAGCCCAGCCAGAGTTGCAGAAATGGAAAGGACACACTCCCTCAGTGTTTCATTGGGCATGAGGGCAGTGGGAACCACTCCTGGTTCCACTTATTGGCTCCTGGATCTCTGGGGTTCCTGGATCTTGGTTCCCATTGGGAACACAAAGTTGTATAGAAGTCTGATTTGATGCATATGCCTCAAACTATAGGATAGCCCATTCTTGCTTCAATAGACTGATCTAGAACTCTGTGATACCAGCTCCTTCTGGGTGGGGTGGTATGTGATACTGCTGGATCCATGACCACTGTGAAGGTGGTTTCTAGTTCCTAGAGTTTTCATGGGCATAGAGGGGCAGTGATGGTGGCAGACATTGTCAGAACACAGCCCATGCTCCCTTGACACTCACAGTTCCTAAGGACAGCTCCTTGCTGCCATTTTGCCTGAGACCTTTCTCTCTGGCTACAGCAGAAGTTCCCAAACTTTTGTGGCTCTTGGTACCCTTTACTTCCCAGTAATTTTTTTCACGCCACCTGTAAGCTGAAAGAAACATGTTGAGAATCCCATTTATGAAGTCTTTATGTAGCAGGATGAGCCGCAGACAAAACCTCTCAGACACCGAGTTGTAGAAGGAAGGGCTTTAGTCAGCTGGGAGCATCAACAAGTTACTGCCTTAAAATCCGAGCTCCCCGAGTGCACAATTTCTGTCCCTTTTAAAGGCTCACAACACTAAAGATTTCACATGAAAGGGTCGTGATTGACTTGAGCAAGCAAGGGGTACGTGACAGGGGTTACATGCACCGGTGGTCAGAGAGAAACAAAACAGGGCTGGGAGTTTCACTACGTTCTTTTATACAATGCCTGGAATCTATGAATAATATCGGTTTCTAAGTTATGAGTTGATTTTTAACTTCTGGGTTTAGTCCAGGCAGGCCCAGGCCTGGTTTTGAGCCTGGCACCGGGCTGCCTGTCTTTGGTTTTACTTCCTTGTTTTTTTCTTAAAACAAGTACTGAGTATAAAACAATATAAAACAATGTGAAAGGGTCTCTCTCTCTTCTCATTTAGGCCTGCACAACTTAGTATTTACATCCTAATCATGTGGACACTAACACATATAAATGGAAAGAAAATAGTATTTGTATTTGATTATTTCACTTTTAGTATATGTGCTGCTGAAGTGAGCACAGTATTTGCTTCTTAAATAGCCGCCATTGCTAACCAGTGGGGCACGTGCACCTGGTGGTCACTGTGCAACTTCTCAAACCTTGGACTCAGTTTGGACACCATCACCTTCATTTTCGGTAGGACGTTAATTTTTGTGCAGTTCTCACTTTTTATCACAACAACTGCCCCAAATCCAGCTTTTTCAAAGATATTTCATGAAAGCAATGTCATGGAATCCACTGTTGAAACTGAGTGTTCTAGTCAGCTCAGGGTACCGTAACAAAGCACTGCAGACTAAGAGGCTTAAACAATGGGCATTTATTTTCTTATAGTTTGTGGTAGAAGTTTGGGATCAAGGTATCAGTGGGCTTGGTTCCTTCTCAGGCCTGTCTCCTTGGCTTGCAGATGGCAGCCTTCTCCCTGAGTCTTCATATGGTCTTTCCTCCACACCCATCTATGTCCAAATCTCCTTTTCTTCTAAGGACTGCAGTCCTGATCAAGAGAGTACTTACTAGGAGGCACCCAAGTGGATCACTCAGGTTCCATATGTATTCCTTCCTGCTCCTATCTGTGTAACTACTGGTCAGGATCAATTGTCCTTGCCAAAATTGTGACTCCTCTTCTCACCTGCTGGTTCCTGGACACAAGGAGTTCAAAGTGTCTGGTGGCAGCTGTAGCTAAGAGTTAATACAATCTATGCTGTGTCCCCTGGCAAGAGTGTACCCACTTTGGGAACCTGGACCTCTCACCCTGCAGAGCCCAGATGAGGGCCCACCTCATGACCTCGTTTTAATGTCATAACATCTGTAAAGACCCTGTCTCCAAATAAGGCCACCTTCTGAGGTATTAGGGGTTAGAACTTCAACACGTAAATCTTAGAGGGGCACAGTGTAGCCCTGAACACTGAACTATGTGTCACTAGTAGTTCATATGGCATTCAATAGATGTTGTGTGTTTCCCTTAAAAATTAAAAATATCCGTAGCCTCTTCTGTGAATTTGCTGTGGCACTCTGGGGGCACCTTGGTACACGGTTTGGGAACCACAGGGCTATAGGAATGCCCTTTTTTTTTTTTTAGATGGAGTCTTGCTGTGTTGTCTAAGCTGGAGTGCAATGGCACCATCTTGGCTCACTGCAACCTCTGCCTCCTGGGTTCAAGTGGTTCTCCTGCCTCATCCTCTCGAGTAGCTGGGACCACAGGCGCACACCACCATGCCCGGCTAATTTTTGGTAGAGATGGGGTTTCACCATGTTAGCCAGGATGGTCTTGATCTTCTGACTTTGTGATCCACCCACCTTGGCCTCCCAAACTGCTGGGATTACAGGCATGAGCCACCGCGCTGGGTTCATTCTGCCTTTGAGCAGAGCAGGCTAGAAGTGCAAGTTAACACCCATGGGCATAGCCATAAAGCAACGACTAATGGGAGTTAGTGGATAAATATTCTGCCTCCTCACCCCTTGGGTAGGACAAGTCTAGAGCATGGTCTACACTGCCCCAGCGGTCCCCTGCAGGACTGACTTATAGGAAACACCACTGCCTACGGTCACTGCCTGCTCCACCCAAACACCCCACACTGGCTTTTTTCTTTTTCCTGTCTCATTTCACCAATCCTCTTCTGGTACTTCCTAGATAACCTCCCAGTAAACTACATATCCAAGGTGTTTCCCTGGGTCTGCTGCTGGGGAACCAACCTAGGTTAGTGTTGACCAAAATAATCTGAGGAGGTCAGACTTGAGTCAGGCTCTGACACTGAGCCATAATGCATTGTCAGGACACCTGAATTATTTCCTCTCCCTTATCTCATTACATG
Organism: Rhinopithecus roxellana; assembly: GCF_007565055.1. Classification (NCBI taxonomy): domain Eukaryota; kingdom Metazoa; phylum Chordata; class Mammalia; order Primates; family Cercopithecidae; genus Rhinopithecus; species Rhinopithecus roxellana. The sequence goes on from NC_044558.1 coordinate 86,378,400, forward strand.
GGGTTCCTACCTCCTTTGATAACCTCGTCCCATAATCTCCTTCTTACCATTGCTCTCAAGTTTATCATAAAGAGTTTCTTGATATTCTCCACCTCCCTTAAACACGGAGAGGCCAACATGTTTTCAGATACGTAAATACATACCCCAACGGTGAAATATTTGACAACCGAGATATGAAGTGATTGTTTAATGCTTAATTCCTGGTTGATTCATGCAAAATATGAACTGAAGGATGTGAAGCGACAGGCATTCTCTTCTCCCGGTTTGCCAAAAAGAAAAGTATCTGAAGGGATTAAAAATAGGCATATCAAGCAGAAGAAAAATTTTGGAATGTGTCAGACGCCAGCTGGGGTAACTGAAGAGAAAGCTTGAAGTCTGGTAAACACTTGAATTTCAGTCAGTAATACATATGTTTGGCATTAAAAACCTATTGGAAAAGTCATCATTTTTGGAATATCTTTAATACGCTTTTTTTTTGTGTTGCATCTAGCACCCAGAAAACTCCTTCTGGGTATTTTTATCGAAATGTCAGCACTGGATTTACAAATTATGGGGCCCAGGGCAAGAGTAAAACTTGGGGCTCCCTTGACATCGGGTAGCTGGCAATCTATTGAAGAATTGTTTCCAGGTTGAAATACCACTGGATAATGTGCATTTGTACCACCTCATGGATTCCTGTCCTTCGTTAGATTAAAGAATTACTGCATGCTACAGCGCCCTTGTGGTATCTCTGGCCCCACATCCCATTCCTACTCTGTCCTCCAAACCACAGCCCAGGTGAGAGGTGAATTTGGATCTTTGAGAACGAAGACAAGAAAATGTAATGTTAACCTGCCTCTACTCTCTTTTCATTTTTACTTTGGTATGTCTGGTGTATTAGTCAGTTCTCACACTGGTATAAAGAAATACCTGAGACTGGGTAATTCATATTAAAAATAAAAAGAGGTTTGTTTAATTGGCTCACAGTTCTGCAGGCTGGACAGGAAACTTGGCAGCATCTGCTTCTGGGGAGGCCTCAGGAAGCTTTTACTCATGGTGGAAGGCAAAGTGGGAGTGCGTGTCTTACGTGGTGGGAGCTGGACCAAGGTCGGGGGTGGTGCCACACACCTTTAAACAACCAGGTCTCATGAGAACTCACTATTGCGATGCGATGACAGCACCAAGAAGGGATGGTGTTAAACTATGAAAAACCACCCCCGTGATCCAATCACCTCCCACCAGGCCCCACCTCCAACAGTGGGGATTCTAATTTGACATGAAATGTGGGTGGGGACACAGATCAAAATCATATCAACTGGCCTAGTAGCAGAAGAAGAATTGTGGCCCCAGGAATATTCTTAGCGAATATGGAGTCCTACTGGAGTCCTAGGATGGGATCCAACTGCTTCCATGAGTGATGTTTTCCATTTGTATATGTTTCATGCCACAGTGTCCTGGGAGGTAGGCCAGACTGGATTTATGGAACTATTAATCCCATTTCACAAATGTAGACATTGAAGCAAGCTCTGGCATGTAGTAATTTGTTAGTGGTGGAGGTTGTCCAATAACCTGTTTTTTTAATTCCAAACTTAGTGATTTATTTCGGCACTCTGTCACACTGTCTTAATGTTCTTTTACATAAAGGTGAGTGTGTATTTGTGTGTGTGTGTGTGTGTGTGCACGCGTGTGTGTGTGTGTGTGTTGTTCAGCAGAACAACCTGAGGTTACTTCTGCAAGTAGTAACTTGCAGAAAACATATTCTGCAAGTAGAAACTTGTCTTTGTTTCTCTAAGAAACAAAGACAATTGGGATTTCCAAGCCATCTGGAAGATGATCTTCTACAGCTTTCTGGAGGAAGTCCTGACTTTAACATCCAAATAAGACACCTCAAGCCCCAGTCCCAGGTAGGAAGGCAGCTCCCTCCAAGTATTCCCATGAATTTCCAAGTAGCTCACAATTTCTTGTTCCATATATCCTCCAGCCGGTTTCCTAACTGCTTCCCTGTCCACCTCAATTTATTTATGCCCTCAAAGTGTTATTCCTAGGTAGGAATGATATCACGCTGAAAAAGATGTGTTTGAGTCTTCAGCCCCAGGATCTGCACATGTGACCTTATTTGGAAATAGGATGTTTGCAGATGATCCAGTTAAGATGAGGTTTTCCTGGATTAAGATGGGCCACAGCCTAGTGACTTATGTCTTTATAAGGAGAGAAAAACTTAGATATAGAGACAGAAGACACACAAGGAGAATGCCAAGTGATGATGGAAGCAGAGATGGAGTGATACTTCTACAAGCCAACCAACAAACAAATAAAACAACACCAACAAAAAACAATAACAGGCCGGGCACAGTGGCTCACTCCTGTAATTCCAGCACTTTGGGAGTCCAAGGCAAGCAGATGACTTGAGGTCAGCAGTTTGAGACCAGCCTGGCCAACATGGTGAAACCCATCTCTACTAAAAATACAAAAATTAACTGGGTGTGGTGGTGTGTGCCTGTAGTCCCAGCTACTCAGTAGAGTGAAGTGGGAATAATCGCCTGAAATTGGGAGGCAGAGATTGCAGTGAGCTGAGATCATGCCACTGCACTCCAACCTGGGTGACAGAGGGAGATTCTGTCTCATAATAATAATAATAATAATAAACAAACAAATAAAAAAACAGAAAATGGTAACAAAACCCCACCAAAGATTGCCAAGAAATACCAAAAGCAAGGAAGAGGCAAAGGAATCCTTCCTTAGAGCCTTCAGAGACAGTATGGCCCTGCTGATGTCTTGATTTTGGATTTCTAGCTTCAGAACCGAGACAAGAAATGTCTGTTGTTTTAATCGACATAATTTGTGCCAATTTGTTACAACAGCTCCAAGAAACTAATACACCACCTCTCTTGGCTGCAGCTTCATTTCCCTGTCCACCTCAATTTATTTATGCCCTCAAAGTGTTATTTTCGAAAGGCATTGTATAGTAGGACTTTAGTGGAGGTTTGGGATAACAGACGAAAACTGCAGCACAGCTCTGCAGAGTCAGTAACTTAAAATTAGATATTAGGCATCACTGGATTTTCAATGACATAAAAGTAAAGTTCCTGGGGGAGTCTAACACACAGGTAGGGGTAAGCACCTTTGTCAAACATGCTGTTTGTAAGCTGCTTTTTCACTTAATAAGATATAAACACCTTCCATTTCTATAGATATATTTTACATGTGGCTCTTAAATGAATGCTTGCTAGAATGGAGTTCCAGTTTATGACTGTCCGACAGTTTGTTCAACTGGCTCCTTATTACTGGACAGGAAATGGTGTGTTTTTATCCTGACTCTACAACTGGGCAGTATCTTGAAGGTATGATGATATTTTGTTGGTTTTGGAGCCTTGAGCTAGACTTTAGCTCAATGTCTACACCTGTGGACATTGTGGGTGCCTAGTGCAAGCACATATAGGCAAGACCTCATGTAGTTGTCATTTACCACTTTTGCCCTTCAGAATCTACACTTTCATTGGGGAACTGGTCCCATTCTATTCCTATCCTGGGATTCTTGTGAGGTTCACAGGAATGAGCTCATCACCTAAGCCCATAGAGCAGAAAACCCTATTTCCTCCTGACTACAGTGACTGGATCAGGAGTAAGAATGTCACCCAAATTGGATCAGTCAGAATTGTCTTCCAGAGTACTTTTTTGTCAGACATTTTGAGGAAAGGGGACTTCCTTTCAGGTCATGGAACTAGAAAGTTATGCTCTGTCTGAGGGCATTCTGTGTGTGTGCCATAAAGAGAAGACTTTCTGTTAGAGAGAAAGCAGATTGAAGAGAGAGATTGAATTCTAATGAAATGTGTGTGTGTGCCTGAATCCAGGTGGGCTTGAGGCTAGTGCTATCCCCAAATTCTATTTATGTGAGTCCCTGAACGCCATTTTGTTATTGTTGCAGCTGTGGTTGTTTTTACTGTCCTCCTTCAATTGATTTGAGTTGAGATTTTTGTCATCTGCATTGGAAACAGTTGACTAGCTTAACTCTTTTCTACCCAATCTCTTTTCTACCCAGTTTCCCACCCCAGTCTCTGAAAATCCTATTTGGGATTTTAAAATAGACTCTCACATAAGAGGTAGGCCACCTTGACCGTAGAATCAAGAGAGCTAGACTTGAGGGTGGGCGTGCATTAGGCTGAAAGGCACTATGGGTGTAGGGAGGAAAAGCCTGGGATTTAAGCCAAACAGAATTGAGTTCAGATTCTGCTTTTTCATCACATACATTGTCCCTGTTACCTTGGGTAAATTTCTTAACTTATACAAGCTTCAATCTCTCCATTATGAAGACTAAAAATCAAAATTTCCACCAAACTTGTAGGGCCATTGGGGGGTTAAATGACATAATTATCTATCTCCCTGTCTGTACACCTATCTCTATCATCTACATATATTAGATATAAATCATATATTAAAACATATATGAGGTATAAAATATGTTAATACATGTATTAGGTATAAAACATAACATAAAATAGGTACAAATAAATTGTAGCTATCATTATTAGTTTCCAAGTCCTTTGTCCCCCGGAAGTGCCTCCCTTCCTCCTTCCCTCCCTTCCTTCTTTCCTTCCAGTTAGAATCCACTGATGGACTCTACTCTAAGAATGAAGGTGAACAGGGAATAGACCAGCTTTGGAAAGACTAAAACTCAACTTTAATTCAACTCAATCCCTGACTAAATTAAGGTGCTCCTCTCTTCTATAACTGATTGTCAGAAATCAAAATTTTATTCCTCTATGAAACATGATAATACTATTCAGAGCTTCAAAATAAATATATACGTTTTTTCATGTACATTGTCTGGCAGTCAGTAAAAAATTACCAGCATGCTAGCAGATAGGCCCAGATAACAGAAAATCAAGAGCAATAAGAAACAATAGAAACAAACCCCCAAAGATCCAGATATTAGAGTTATCAGACACAGACTTTAAAATAACTAGGACTAACATATTCAAGAAAACAGAAATTTCTATGTCATCAAGTTCATTAATCTTTCCCTCTTTAATATTTATGAATCCCATTCAGTGTATTTTTATCTCAGATGCTGTAGTTTTCTCTCTAGAGGTGCAATTTGAGTCTTCTTTTTATCTTTCATGACTCTACTTAACATGTTCAATCTTTCTTCTAGCTACTTAATAGTTTTAATGTACTCATCTATTAACAGCTGTCATTTCAGAATCAGTGTTCATTGTTTGATTTTTATATTATTATGTATGGATTATATTTTCCAATTTTTTTGTATGCCTGGTAATTTTTTTATTGGATGCCAGACATTGAAACTTTTACCTTGTTAGGTGTTGGATATTTTTGTATGCTTATGAGCTTTATTCTGGGACATAGTTAAGTTTGATTCTTTCAAGTCTTGCTTTTAAGCCCTTTTAGGCAGATATAATTTAGGACTCATCTTGCCCCATTATTGAGACAAGCCTTTATGATGCCTTCTAAGCTGTGAGCTTTTCCAGTCTGGACAGCTGGAACAGACACTCCTCCTGGCCCTACATGAGACCTGGATATTGCTCTCTGTAGTCTCTTTGGATGGCTCTTCTGTAGCCGCCGTTGGTTTGCTCACATGCATGTGCTGGTCAGTACTTAGCTGGAGACTCAAGAGGAACCTTCTGAGGATTGCCTTTTGCTGTGCCGCCCTATCATCTTTAGTACTTTTTCCTGCGAATTCTAGAAGGTCTTGGCCTCCCTGAACTGCCAGCTTCATCTCCTCAGCTCAGAGACTGTTGTTCTCTCTTCCTGTGCTGCAGTCTGGAAACCCTCCAGCCCGTAAACCAGGGAAACTGCAGGGCTCGCTGTGCTTGTTTGTTTTCTGTCTCTCAGAGATTACTGTCCTTCACTGGCTGATGTCCAATGCCTTAAAAACTCTTTTTTTTTTTTTTTTTTTTTTTTTTTTTTTTTTTTTAAGACAGAGTCTCAATTTATTGCCCAGGCTGAAGTGCAGTGGTGCAATCTTGGCTCACTGCAACTTCTGCCTCCCAGGTCCAAGCAATTTTCCTGCCTCAGCCTCCTGGGTAGCTGGGATTACAGGTGTGCACCACCACACCCAGCTAATTTTTGTATTTTCATTAGACATGGGGTTTCACCATGTTGACCAGACTGGTCTCAAACTCTTTACCTCAGGTGATCCACCTGCCACAGCCTCCCAAAGTGCTGGGATTACAGGCATGAGCCACCATGCCTGGCTAATATCTTTTATTTAATATAAATATTGTTTGAGTTTTTAGTATTTTGGGTAGAAGGGTACATTCAATCTCTATTACTCCATTCAAGCCAGAAAGTCTATAATTATATAGTGTAATAACTAAAGCTAAGTATGCAGTAGATAGATGCAACATTATATTAAACCAAGAAGAAAAGAGAACAGATATGATTTTTGGGAAAGGAGGAGATGGTAACTGAGAGGGGGACCCTGGGAGTGTCTGCGCTGCTGATAATGTTCTCTCTTTTGCTTGGGGTGGTGATTCTATGAGTGTGTTCATTTTGTGAACATTAAATGTTGTAGATCCTGATTTGTGTACTTTTCTGTGCATTAAAGTATGTGACACTTTAATAATTAAGTTTATTTTAAAATACATTAAAGCTATAAAAATTAAACAAATGGCAACATTTGTTATTGAGGGCAAATCTTAAGATTTATACCAGGATCCAATATCCCACGGGCTTTGGATTCCGGTCTGCTTGAATCAAATGCTGGGTTTAAATCCTGCATCTACATTTACTACATAGATAACCTTGAGCCCTTTCATCACCTTGCTGAACCTCAGTTCCCTCTTCTCATAAATGGACATAATGGTAGTAATACCTATCCCACAGCGTGGATGTGAGGGCCAAATGAGATATTTTATGTAAAAATACGCCAGGCACTTAGTAGGTTGTGAAAAAGTGTTCCTTCCAACTTGAAATATCCGTTAATAGGGAACTGGTTAAATAAATTATAGTCTTACGACAGAATACCACTCAGTTGTTAAAATTATCATGAAGTCATGCTCTATATATGGCTAGGAGATGATGTAGATGTCAGTCAGGGCACCAGAAAGAGACATGATGTAGTCATAAGGAAATAATTGAAGAGAGTTGAAGTGGCGGGTTACTTACAAAGGTGTAGGCAGAATGAACAGAAACCAGTAACAGATTGGGCAGTATTTCAAGGCTGGCAACAGTGGGAAGCTGTTAGCACCCCTAGACCTGAAGGGACAAAGGGATGGAAGAGTTGGTAGAATGAGAACCTGTAGAATAAAGCTGCCAACAGAAGCAGGAGCCTTCTGAAGAGGTAAGCAGCCATCCATGCAACCTGGCAGGGAGAGAGAAGAAATCCATACCCCAGGCTCACTTTTCTCCTGACTTCTTGTCTATTGCGAGTCTCTTCCCTTGCCAATGGGCCTCCAATCATCAAAGCCCAATTAGATGCCACAGGGCAAGGCATTCCAGTGACAAAGTCCATACAGGTCAGCCTCCGGAAACACAGAGCAAGGTGGAGAAAAGCGGTGAGTGGATTGGGCAGAAGTTGTGCAAATAGGTATGCAAAAAGTATTCAGCACAATCTGCAAGATACATTAAGTTTTCTTAAAAGAGTCTATAAATAGGCCAGGTGCTGTGGCTCACGCCTGTAATCCCAGCACTTTGGGAGGTCAAGGTGGGTGAGTCACCTGAGGTAAGGAGTTTGAGGCAAACCTGGCCAACATGGTGAAATCCTATCTCCACTAAAAATACAAAAATTAGCCAGGCTTGGTGGCGGGCACCTATAATCCCAGCAACTTGGGAGGCTGAGGTAGGCGAATGGCTGGAACCCAGGGGGCAGAGGTTGCAGTGAGCCAAAATCACACTACTTCACTCCAGCCTGGGCAAAAGAGCAAAACTCTGTCTCAAAAAAAGAAAAAAAAAAAGATATAAATAAAGTATATCATACGTTAACATTAGAGAGAGAGAGAAAGAGAGCTCGAAGGATAGAGGATACACAAGAAATTGTACCAGTGGTTACCTGAAAGTGGGGAACAGTCGCACTGAGGAAGGATGAGAAACGGGAGGGTATGTCGGTCAGGGCCCCAGCAGGACACGAATGGCAGACTCATATTAAGATGATATGAGGAGGGATCATTTACAAAGGGGCCATTTACATAAGTATGGGTGCAGTGGAACACAGGAGACAGTGAAGTAACCCAGGGATAGAATCAATGAAGGCCATTCCTAATCTTCATGGGACAGGGAGAGGGAGTGGTTCCCAGCACCATGCAGGAGAAAGATCAGGTGAGGGCTCCTGGAGAGAAGCAGTAATCTCTAGTTGAAGGATTCAGCTGGTCTGAGGCAACCCTGCAGGAAGAATAAATGCCAGAGAAATAAATGCCCAGAACACATCCTGATCCTTTCCTCTAATCTCCTGCCAGTACCTCCTATTGACTCAGCCCACACAGAAGCCAGGGGGCATGTGAGCCTGGTTGGTGCCATAGAGGTAGAAAGTAGATCTGGGAGCAAGTGGAAAATGTCTAGCATGGAATGTAACTTACTTTAAACTAGTTGCCTTTCATACTGTGTGATTTTTTTTTTCAAACCTACATGTGTGCATTATTATAAAAATAAATGTCAGTTCTATTCCCCATTTTGCACACAGAAGCAAAGCGAAAAGTGTTATCCTCAGAGATGAAGAGGCAAGAACAAATGACTTAGTCCAGGCACAAAGCTTGGGCACAACCGTTTCTTCCCCAGAGGGCCGAGTGTTCTAGGTGACTGATATTGTATTGATCACCAAGACAAGGTTGGAATGTTTACATTGTGTGTTTCTGTCCCAAATGCATCTCTTTTCTGTGATACTTTTCTTCCTGCTCTTCTGAAAACATGACAGGCAAGAATTTAGTTCACCATTATTGGTTTATGTTTATCTCTCTCCCTTCTTTCTCCCTCCTATTTTTTCCTTCTAATTTATTTTTATAACTTACGATTTTGAACTTACAATTGGATGAACTATTGGGGTGGCAACACTTTCACTTTTACCTTGTTTCAGGCATCATTGTTGAGATAATCTGGGTGGGGTGGTGCCATTTTTCAATTTCCTGACAATATCTTCCGTGGAGTGCCTCTCTCTGTCCCCTCTCTTTTGGTTTGTCCTCTGTTGCTATCTGGATTCTGCTCAAGGACAGTCTCAGAGGCACACTACTGTTTCCAGCCTAGCTGTCGCCAGACTTGGGGCACTTGGGTAGAAACTGTCTTTCTTTCTCTGAGCTTCAGTGACACTTCTTTCTCAATAAATTATGCTCTTTCAAACAGATGTTGAGGAATATGACATTTGGAATATATAATAGTACATTGTCACATATACCTTCATCAGATAGTAGCTAAAAGGAGAAAAGGAACTCACTGATGTGGAAAATCAGTGCAAAGGATTTGCATATCCTCCTACCCCGCCCTCCCCACCCAGCTCCACCCAGCCTTTCTTTCCCTTCACTGTGTTTTTTTTTTTTTTTGAGACGAAGTCTCACTCTGCCACCCAGGCTGGAGTGCAATGGTGTGATCTCGGCTCACTGCAACCTCCTCCTCCTCCTGGTTCAAGTGATTCTCCTGCCTCAGCCTCCTGAATAGCTGGGATTACAGGTACCCACCATCATGCCCAGCTAATTTTTTGTTTTTTTGTGGAGACGGGGTTTTGCCATGTTGGCCAGGCTGGTCTTGAACTCCTGACTTCAGATGATACGCCGGCCTTGGCCTCCTAAAGTGTTGGGATTACAGGTGTGAGCCACCGCACCCAGCCTGTTTTCTGAAATTTCAAGATTTGTTTGCAAACCTCTTTCTCCTACTGAAGAATCTTGGAATTAAAACAAAACAAAACACGCTTTTCCCCCTCTTACTTTTACAATAACACTTGTTTATCATGAGAAATGTACAAAATACAAAGAGTTAACAAAAGAGAAAAATATACAAAACATCTAGAAATTGGCACTGTTAATATTTGGGTATATTTCTTTCATATGCTCTTCTTAGGTGGTTTTTAGAAATGTAGTCATGCACTGCAAATGATGTTTCATCCATAATAAACCATATATTCCACAGTGGTCTCCTAAGATTAGAGTGGAGCTGAAAAATTCCTCTCACCTAGTGATGTCGTAGTGATCAAATGTTTTAGCACAAGGCATTGCTCACATGTTTGTGGTGATGTTGGTGTAAACAATATCATTGCCAGTCATATAAAAATATAGTACATACAACTAGATACAGTATATAATACTTGATAATGGTAATAAATGACTATGTTACTGGTTTATATGTTTACTATATTATATTTTATTGTAAAAAAAAAAAAAGTTACCTGTAAAATAGCCTTAGGCAGGTCTTTCAGGAGGTATCCAGAAGAAGGCACTGTCATCATAGGAGATGACAGCTCCATGCATGTCATTGCCCCTGAAGACCTCCCAATGGGATGAGATGTGGAGGTGGGAGACAGCGATGGTGAGGAGCCTGACCCTGTGTAGGCCTAGGCTAATGTGTGTGTTGGCATCTTAGTTTTTAACAAAAAAGGTTTAAAAAGTAGGCCGGGCGCAGTGGCTCACGCCTGTAATCCCAGCACTTTGGGAGGCCAAGGTGGGTGGATCATGAGGTCAGAAATCAAAGCCGTCCTGGCTAACCCAGTGAAACCCTGTCTCTATTAAAAATAAAAAAAATTAGCCGGGCGTGGTGGCACACGCCTGTAATCTCAGCTACTCAGGAGGCTGAGGCAGGAGAATGGCTTGAACTTGGGAGACAGAGGTTGCAGTGAGCCGAGATTGTGCCATTGCACTCCAGCCTGAGCAACAGAGCGAGACTCCATCTCAAAATAAAAAAAAGTTTAAAAAGTAAAATTCAAAAAATTTTAAGCATAAAAAGCTTATAGAATAAGGATATAAAGAAAGTAAATATTTTTGTATAGTGAAATATGTTGTACAGAGGTAAAAGGTATTTGTTTTAAGCTAAATGTTATCACAAGAGTGAAAAAAATTTTAAAAAATTGATAGCTTATAAAGTTAAAAAGTAACAATAAGCTAAAACTAATTTATTATTGAAGAAAAAATAAGCACACTGTGTTTATAAAGTTTTAGTAGCACACACAAATGTCCTAGGCCTTCACGCTCACTCACCACTCGCTGACTCACCCAGAGCAACTCTAGTCCTGCAAGTTCCATACATGGTAAGTATCCTATGCAGGTGTACCGTTTTTATCTTTTATACCATATTTTCTATGTGTAGATGCACAAATACTTACCATTGTGTTCCAATTGCCTATAGTATCCTGTACAATAATATGCCATATGCAGGTTTGTAGCATAGGAGTAATGGGCTGTACTATATATTCTATATGGAGTGGCCTATGCATTTAGGCTTATGTCAGCATACTCTATGACATTCACACAATGATGAAATTACGTAAGGACACATTTCCCAGAATGCATTCCTGTCATTAAGCAATACATGACTAAATACTTATCTTTCAAAATGAAAACAAGCTTTAAATGTTTTTTGACTGTAGAAGTAAAGTATGTCTTTAAACAAATTAGATTGGCAAGATGCAGTGGCTCACGCCTGTAATCCCAGCACTTTGGGAGGCTGAGGCAAGTGGATCGTCTGAGCTCACGAGTTTGAGACCATCCTGGGCAACATGGCGAAACCCCACCATCTTTACAAACAACAACAACAAGAATTAGATATATGAAAAGTAAAAATACCATAATTCCCCTCCTGCTGAAGGCATAATAATTTAGCTTTTGTTATATATAATTCCATATTTTTTCAGATATTTCTATATCTAATGTATAGCTTAGCCTCTCTGCTTATTTTTTAAACAAAACTTGCATCACATTAAGTATATTACTTTTTTTTTTTTTTTTTTTTTTTTTTAATTTTTATTTTTATTTTTTTATTATACTTTAAGTTCTAGGGTACATGTGCATAACGTGCAGGTTTGTTACATATGTATACTTATGCCATGTTGGTGTGCTGCACCCATCAACTCGTCAGCACCCATCAATTCATCATTTATATCATGTATAACTCCCCAATGCAATCCCTCCCTCCTCCCCCCTCCCCCCTCCCCATGATAGACCCCAGTGTGTGATGTTCCCCTTCCCGAGTCCAAGTGATCTCATTGTTCAGTTCCCACCTATGAGTGAGAACATGCGGTGTTTGGTTTTCTCTTCCTGTGATAGTTTGCTAAGAATGATGGTTTCCAGCTGCATCCATGTCCCTACAAAGGACGCAAACTCATCCTTTTTTATGGCTGCATAGTATTCCATGGTGTATATGTGCCACATTTTCTTAATCCAGTCTGTCACAGATGGACATTTGGGTTGATTCCAAGTCTTTGCTATTGTGAATAGTGCCGCAATAAACATACGTGTACATGTGTCTTTGTAGTAGACTAATTTATAATCCTTTGGGTATATACCCAGTAGTGGGATGGCTGGGTCATATGGTACATCTAGTTCTAGATCCTTGAGGAATTGCCATACTGTTTTCCATAATGGTTGAACTAGTTTACAATCCCACCAACAGTGTAAAAGTGTTCCTATTTCTCCACATCCTCTCCAACACCTGTTGTTTCCTGACTTCTTAATGATTGCCATTCTAACTGGTGTGAGATGGTATCTCATTGTGGTTTTGATTTGCATTTCTCTGATGGCCAGTGATGATGAGCATTTTTTCATGTGTCTGTTGGCTGTATGAATATCTTCTTTTGAGAAATGTCTGTTCATATCCTTTCCCCACTTTTTGATGGGGTTGTTTGTTTTTTTCTCGTATATTTGTTTGAGTTCTTTGTAGATTCTGGATATTAGCCCTTTGTCAGATGAGTAGGTTGCAAAAATTTTCTCCCATTCTGTAGGTTGCCTGTTCACTCTGATGATAGTTTCTTTTGCTGTGCAAAAGCTCTTTAGTTTAATTAGATCCCATTTGTCAATTTTGGCTTTTGCTGCCGTTGCTTTTGGTGTTTTAGACATGAAGTCCTTGCCCATGCCTATGTCCTGAATGGTACTACCTAGATTTTCTTCTAGGGTTTTTATGGTATTAGGTCTAACATTTAAGTCTCTAATCCATCTTGAATTAATCTTCGTATAAGGGGTAAGGAAAGGATCCAGTTTCAGCTTTCTACTTATGGCTAGCCAATTTTCCCAGCACCATTTATTAAATAGGGAATCCTTTCCCCATTTCTTGTTTCTCTCAAGTTTGTCAAAGATCAGATGGCTGTAGATGTGCGGTATTATTTCTGAGGACTCTGTTCTGTTCCATTGGTCTATATCTCTGTTTTGGTACCAGTACCATGCTGTTTTGGTTACTGTAGCCTTGTAGTATAGTTTGAAGTCAGGTAGCGTGACGCCTCCAGCTTTGTCCTTTTGACTTAGGATTGTCTTGGCAATGCGGGCTCTTTTTTGGTTCCATATGAACTTTAAAGCAGTTTTTTCCAATTCTGTGAAGAAACTCATTGGTAGCTTGATGGGGATGGCATTGAATCTATAAATAACCTTGGGGAGTATGGCCATTTTCACGATATTGATTCTTCCTATCCATGAGCATGGTATGTTCTTCCATTTGTTTGTGTCCTCTTTGATTTCACTGAGCAGTGGTTTGTAGTTCTCCTTGAAGAGGTCCTTTACATCCCTTGTAAGCTGGATTCCTAGGTATTTTATTCTCTTTGAAGCAATTGTGAATGGAAGTTCATTCCTGATTTGGCTCTCTGCTTGTCTGTTGCTGGTGTATAAGAATGCTTGTGATTTTTGCACATTAATTTTGTATCCTGAGACTTTGCTGAAGTTGCTTATCAGCTTAAGGAGATTTTGGGCTGAGACGATGGGGTTTTCTAAATATACAATCATGTCATCTGCAAACAGGGACAATTTGACTTCTTCTTTTCCTAACTGGATACCCTTGATTTCTTTCTCTTGCCTGATTGCCCTAGCCAGAACTTCCAACACTATGTTGAATAGGAGTGGTGAGAGAGGGCATCCCTGTCTTGTGCCAGTTTTCAAAGGGAATTTTTCCAGTTTTTGCCCATTCAGTATGATATTAGCTGTGGGTTTGTCATAAATAGCTCTTATTATTTTGAGGTACGTTCCATCAATACCAAATTTATTGAGCGTTTTTAGCATGAAGGGCTGTTGAATTTTGTCAAAAGCCTTTTCTGCATCTATTGAGACAATCATGTGGTTCTTGTCTTTGGTTCTGTTTATATGCTGGATTACGTTTATTGATTTGCGAATGTTGAACCAGCCTTGCATCCCAGGGATGAAGCCCACTTAATCATGGTGGATAAGCTTTTTGATGTGCTGCTGAATCCGGTTTGCCAGTATTTTATTGAGGATTTTTGCATCAATGTTCATCAGGGATATTGGTCTAAAATTCTCTTTTTTTGTTGTGTCTCTGCCAGGCTATGGTATGAGGATGATGTTGGCCTCATAAAATGAGTTAGGGAGGATTCCCTCTTTTTCTATTGATTGGAATAGTTTCAGAAGGAATGGTACCAGCTCCTCCTTGTACCTCTGGTAGAATTCAGCTGTGAATCCATCTGGTCCTGGACTTTTTTTGGTGGGTAGGCTATTAATTGTTGCCTCAATTTCAGAGCCTGCTATTGGTCTATTCAGGGATTCAACTTCTTCCTGGTTTAGCCTTGGGAGAGTGTAAGTGTCCAGGAAATTATCCATTTCTTCTAGATTTTCTAGTTGATTTGCGTAGAGGCGTTTATAGTATTCTCTGATGGTAGTTTGTATTTCTGTGGGGTCAGTGGTGATATCCCCTTTATCATTTTTTATTGCATCTATTTGATTCCTCTCTCTTTTTTTCTTTATTAGCCTTGCTAGTGGTTTGTCAATTTTGTTGATCTTTTCAAAAAACCAACTCCTGGATTCACTGATTTTTTGGAGGGTTTTTTGTGTCTCTATCTCCTTCAGTTCTGCTCTGATCTTAGTTATTTCTTGCCTTCTGCTAGCTTTTGAATGTGATTGCTCTTGCCTCTCTAGTTCTTTTAATTGTGATGTTAGAGTGTCAATTTTAGATCTTTCCTGCTTTCTCTTGTGGGCATTTAGTGCTATAAATTTCCCTCTACACACTGCTTTAAATGTGTCCCAGAGATTCTGGTATGTTGTATCTTTGTTCTCATTGGTTTCAAAGAACATCTTTATTTCCGCTTTCAATTCGTTATGTACCCAGTAGTCATTCAGGAGCAGGTTGTTCAGTTTCCATGTAGTTGAGCGGTTTTGATTGAGTTTCTTAGTCCTGAGTTCTAGTTTGATTGCACTGTGGTCTGAGAGACAGTTTGTTATAATTTCTGTTCTTTTACATTTGCTGAGGAGTGCTTTACTTCCAATTATGTGGTCAATTTTGGAATAAGTGCAATGTGGTGCTGAGAAGAATGTATATTCTGTTGATTTGGGGTGGAGAGTTCTATAGATGTCTATTAGGTCCGCTTGGTGCAGAGATGAGTTCAATTCCTGGATATCCTTGTTAACTTTCTGTCTCGTTGATCTGTCTAATGTTGACAGCGGAGTGTTGAAGTCTCCCATTATTATTGTATGGGAGTCTAAGTCTCTTTGTAAGTCTCTAAGGACTTGCTTTATGAATCTGGGTGCTCCTGTATTGGGTGCATATATATTTAGGAGAGTTAGCTCTTCCTGTTGAATTGATCCCTTTACCATTATGTAATGGCCTTCTTTGTCTCTTTTGATCTTTGATGGTTTAAAGTCTGTTTTATCAGAGACTAGGATTGCAACCCCTGCTTTTTTTTGTTCTCCATTTGCTTGGTAGATCTTCCTCCATCCCTTTATTTTGAGCCTATGTATGTCTCTGCATGTGAGATGGGTCTCCTGAATACAGCAGACTGATGGGTCTTGACTCTTTATCCAGTTTGCCAGTCTGTGTCTTTTAATTGGAGCATTTAGTCCATTAACATTTAAGGTTAAGATTGTTATGTGTGAACTTGATCCTGCCATTATGATATTAACTGGTTATTTTGCTCGTTAGTTGATGCAGTTTCTTCCTAGCCTCGATGGTCTTTACATTTTGCCAAGTTTTTGCAATGGCTGGTACCGGTTGTTCCTTTCCATGTTTAGGGCTTCCTTCAGGGTCTCTTGTAAGGCAGGCCTGGTGGTGACAAAATCTCTAAGCATTTGCTTATCTGTAAAGGATTTTATTTCTCCTTCACTTATGAAACTTAGTTTGGCTGGATATGAAATTCTGGGTTTAAAATTCTTTTCTTTAAGAACGTTGAATATTGGCCCCCACTCTCTTCTGGCTTGTAGAGTTTCTGCCGAGAGATCTGCTGTTAGTCTGATGGGCTTCCCTTTGTGGGTAACCCGACCTTTCTCTCTGGCTGCCCTTAAGATTTTTTCCTTCATTTCAACTTTGGTGAATCTGGCAATTATGTGTCTTGGAGTTGCTCTTCTGGAGGAGTATCTTTGTGGCGTTCTCTGTATTTCCTGAATTTGAATGTTGGCCTGCCCTACTAGGTTGGGGAAGTTCTCCTGGATGATATCCTGAAGAGTGTTTTCCAACTTGGTTCCATTTTCCCCCTCACTTTCAGGCACCCCAATCAGACGTAGATTTGGTCTTTTTACGTAATCCCATACTTCTTGCAGGCTTTGCTCATTTCTTTTTCTTCTTTTTTCTTTTGGTTTCTCTTCTCGCTTCATTTCATTCATTTGATCTTCAATCGCTGATACTCTTTCTTCCAGTTGATCGAGTCGGTTACTGAAGCTTGTGCATTTGTCACGTATTTCTCGTGTCATGGTTTTCATCTCTGTCATTTCGTTTATGATCTTCTCTGCATTAATTAGTCTAGCTGTCAATTCTTCCACTCTTTTTTCAAGATTTTTAGTTTCTTTGCGCTGGGTACGTAATTCCTCCTTTAGCTCTGATAAGTTTGATGGACTGAAGCCTTCTTCTCTCCTCTCGTCCAAGTCATTCTCTGACCAGCTTTGATCCGTTGCTGGTGATGGGCTGCGCTCCTTTGCAGGGGGAGATGTGCTCTTATTGTTTGAATTTCCAGCTTTTCTGCCCTGCTTCTTCCCCATCTTTGTGGTTTTATCTGTCTCTGGTCTTTGATGGTGGTGACGAACTGATGGGGTTTTGGTATAGGTGTCCTTCCTGTTTGATAGTTTTCCTTCTGACAGTCAGAAGGACTCTCTGTTGGTCTGTTGGAGATTGCTTGAGGTCCACTCCAGACCCTGTTTGCCTGGGTATCAGCAGCAGAGGTTGCCGAAGATAGAATATTGCTGAACAGCGAGTGTACCTGTCTGATTCTTCCTTTGGAGGTGTCCTCTCAGGGGTGTACTCCACCCTGTGAGGTGTGGGGTGTCAGACTGCCCCTAGTGGGGGATTTCTCCCAGCTAGGCTACTCAGGGGTCAGGGACACACCTGAGCAGGCAGTCTGTCCGTTCTCAGATCTCAACCTCCGCGTTGGGAAATCCGCGGCTCTCCCCAAAGCTGTCAGACAGAGTCGTTCGCGTCTGCACCGGCTCCCGCTACTTCCCCTGTTGGTCTTCAGCTGTGCGCTGTCCCCAGAGGTGGAGACTACAGAGACAGGCAGGCTTCCTTGAGCTGCTGTGAGCTCCACCCAGTTCGAGCTTCCCAGCGGCTTTGTTTACCTACTTAAGCCTCAGCAATGGCGGGCGCCCCTCCCCCAGCCTCGCTGCTGCCTTGCGGATAGATGGCGGCAGACTGCTGTGTTAGCAGTGAGGGAGGCTTCGTGGGCGTGGGACCCTCCCGGCCAGGTGTGGGATATATTCTCCTGGAATGCCTGTATGCTTACAGCGCAGTATTGGGGTGGGAGTTACCCGATTTTCCAGGTGTTGTGTGTCTCAGTTCCCCTGGCTAGGAAAACGGATCCCCTTCCCCCTTGCGCTTCCAGGTGAGGCGATGCCTCGCCCTGCTTCAGCTCTCGCTGGTCAGGCTGCAGCAGCTGACCAGCACCGATTGTCCGGCACTCCCTAGTGAGATGACCCCAGTACCTCAGTTGAAAATGCAGAAATCACCGGTCTTCTGTGTCGCTCGCGCTGGGAGTTGGAGACTGGAGTTGTTCCTATTCGGCCATCTTGCTCCGCCCCCAAGTATATTACTTTTTAACCTAATGACATCTTTCCCTCAGTGAGTGCTGATTTACCCCATTGGCTTTCAAAAAAGTACACACTATGAGAAATACATTTTAAACTACGATCCAGTACAGTGTATGTACAGTGCATATATATTTATAACCAAAATAAAAGTTTCATGAACCAATTCTCACTTCCATTATGTATGATATACTCTGTTATTTTTTATTTTATTCTCTTTCATTAAAAAAAAAATGCTGGTTATGACCCAGTAAATTGATTTCAAGACCCATTAATGGATTGTGACTTGCATTTTGGAAAACATTCTCCTATGTCACAATTTTAACGACTTTATTATATTTTGAACTCCAGAGTTTTGAAGTTGTATGGAGTCATAGAGGAGGTCTTGTCCAGGCGTCTTCATTTTATATGCAGAGAAGTGAAAATTTAACTTTAGCAATAGCTGGTATGGGAATCCCCCGCAGGGAGGGAACTTTTTTTGTTTGGGGAAATACCTTCATAAATGCTTATTAAAAGGGGTGCTGCTGAGGAGGGAGTAATTGAACCACGCTACACAAGGAATAAATAAGAATTTGGAATAGACAACATTGAGCCAAGTAGCACAGGAGGAGGGCAGAACCTGAGTTAACAAGACAAAGGGCTTTAGAAACAAGAATATGTAATATTGAATTTATATTATTTGCTGTGCTGAAAATGTATCTGTCCACTGAATTTTCAGTAGTTTTCAGTAAGGTTTAACATTTACTGAGGTCTCTTTCAGGAGCAAGTGATAGAAAAACAACCCAAATTGGATTAAGAACAAATAAATTAGGAATGTTTGTTTGTTTGTGAAATTGAATACACCAGGGATGGCTGGATCCAGGGCCTTAATTAATGGCATAGAAACTTAGTGTCCCTCATCACAGTACTATTCACAATATCAAAGACATGGAATTAACCCAGGTGCCCATCAATGGTGTATTGGATAAAGAAAATGTGGTACATATACACCACGGGATACTATGCAGCCATAAAAAAGAACAAAATCATGTCCTTTGCAGCAACATGGATGCAGCTGGAGGCCATTATCCAAAGCAAATTAACACAGGAACAGAAAACCAAATGTCTCATGTTCTCACATATAAGTGGGAGCCAAATGTTGGGTACACATGGACATAAAGATGGCAACAATAAAGGATTTAACAATAAAGGATTTAAAAACTAACTATTGGGTACTATGCTCAGTACCTGGGGATGGGATCAATGGTACCCCAAACCTCAGCATCATGCAATATACCCACGTGACACACCTGCACACATGTCCCTGAATCTCAATAAAAGTTAAAATTATTTAAAAATAAATAAACAAAACACACACACACAAAAGAAACTTTATTTCTCCTTCTCCTTCTTCTCAGTCTAACTTTCTTCTTCACAGTCTAACTCGGTTGCCCAGGCTGGAGTGCAGTGGCACGATCTCGGCTCACTGCAACCTCTGCCTCCTGGGTTCAAGCGAGTCTTGTGCCTCAGCCTCCTGTGTAACTGGGATTACAGGCGTGCGCTACCACGTCCAGATAATTTTTGTATTTTTAGTAGAGACGGGGTTTCGCCATGTTGGCCAGGCTGGTCTCCAACGCCTGACCTCAGGTGATCCACACGGCTCGGCCTCTCAAAGTGCTGGGATTATAGGGGTGAGCCACCATGTCCGGCCACTTTATATATCTTCTATTTTGACTTCGCTTTGTATTGATTCTCAATACATAGTTTCTTTCCAGGAGGACCAGTAATGTCATTTGATTGCCTAGGATCACATGACCATCTTTGAGCCAATCATTGGGGCCAGGGGGATGGAATGCTCTGATTGGCCAGGAGGGTATCATGTGCTCACCTTTGGAATTAGCCATGGGGTCGCCTCCACCTCCACTGGGATTGAGGTGGGCAAGGGAGGAGTGGTTGCTGGAAAAGTAGGTTCACATAAGGAGACTCAATGGTGGGCAGCACACACAGTATGTGACCACAACATGCTCATTCACACAGATACCTCATGCGAGTGCTTAGCTTGGTGGAGATTAAGAAAGAAACTGGATTCCTCCTCTGCCTTCCCCAATGCAGAATCGGACCCTACAGGTGAGACGAAAAGATGATCCCTAAATAGAAGTAAGACCAAAAGAAAAGCTGTGAAGCTGGGAGTGCACAGAATTCTTGCCGAAGGTGCCAGATTTTCTGTGATTTATAGGAAGCGTATTTATCCATTTTATCTAGATCTTAAGGGAAAGAGGATCCCTGTGGCTATCTGGGCTGCATAAATGGGTGAACCGAGGCCTAAAGAGGTTCTGAGCTGTGCCTACAGCAGCTAATTATTATTAGAGCCAGGACTGAACACCTTGTGTTGCCCAGGTCTCAGCAGTTTTCCCTGCCTGGCTCAGGTAGCATTCCCTTTCTTCTGCCGCTGCTGTGAAACCTGGAAGCATCCAAAGTCTTCTTTCCCTGAACTTGCCCTTGCAAGCCCTTCGCCCTATCCATGGGGCTGCCTGGGAGCTCTGCGTGGAGCCAGAAGGAGGAGCTTACAGGGGCATGGAGGGGTCGGACTCCAGCCTCTTTAGGAGACTAGAATCTCAGGTGTCTGGAAGAGAAGCCCAGGATGCAGCAAGAGAAGAAAACCCAAGGGCGAGAACAGCAGAACAAGAAGTAACAACTGAGAGAGAATAAACAGCTAAGAAAAGGGATGGGTATTTATTACTGAGTTCCTACTTACCAGGCTTTTGCATATTTTATTTAATCTTTACAAAAATTTTAGTTTCAGGGAACACAAAGTAGCTGAGTGAGGGGAAAGAAAGGGAGTTGGAGGTGAAAGTGGGGATTGGCAGAGGCGGTGCTGTGAAGAGCCTTCAATATGGCTGAATGAGTGAGTGAATGAACAAATGAACGGAGCTAACACCTTGTGAAAGTTGTCAGAATCAACAGGGAGTCACCCGTGTTAAGAAAATCCTGACAAATAGAGCCCAGGAAGGCCATGAAGAGAGAGTTCTCAAGCGTGTATGCTTGATAACAAAAACCATCACAAAAGACTGTAAAAACCACAACCTCACACAAAAGCCATTGCAACCTTACACAAAAAAATGTTTTGAAAGGACATCTGCTCAGCCATTACCTGTCCAACCTTGGACTTTGTGGCCAAAGATAATTTCTTTCTTTCTTTGTTCTTTTCTTTCCTTCTTTCCTTCCCTCCCTCCCTCCCTCCCTCTCTCTTTGTCTCTCTCTCTTTCTTTCGACAGGGTCTTGCTCTGTCACCCAGGTTGGAGTGCAGCGACACAATCACAGCTCCCTTTAGCCTCAACCTCCCCAGCTTAACTGATCCTTCCACCTCAGCTTCCCTAGTAGCTGGGACTACAGGCACACACCATCATGTCTAGCTAATTTTTATATTTTTTTGTAGAAATGGGGTTTTGCCATGTTGCCCAGGCTGATCTCGAACTCCCGGGTTGAAATGATCCTCCCACCTAGGCCTCCCAGAATGCTGGGATCATAAACCACCACACTGGCCACGGATAATTATTTCTAAACAGTTATGTAATCCTCTTCATTTTTTTTTTCCTTTAGAAAGCCTTTCTCGGCCGGGCGCGGTGGCTCAAGCCTGTAGTCCCAGCACTTTGGGAGGCTGAGACGGGCGGATCACGAGGTCAGGAGATCGAGACCATCCTGGCTAACACGGTGAAACCCCGTCTCTACTAAAAATACAAAAAAAACTAGCCGGGCGAGGTGGCGGGCGCCTGTAGTCCCAGCTACTCCGGAGGCTGAGGCAGGAGAATGGCGTAAACCTGGGAGGCGGAGCTTGCAGTGAGCTGAGATCTGGCCACTGCACTCCAGTCCGGGCACAGAGCGAGACTCTGCCTCAAAAAAAAAAAAAAAAAAAAAAAAAAAAAAAAGCCTTTCTCTTCTTTTACCTCCCTGAATATGCGCATGTTTACTATGCCATGTGTATTCCCATTGCTGTGCTATATTCCCAAGTAAACATCTTTTCTTTTAGAGAGCCTCTCTCTGTTATTTAGTTTGACAACTTGTATTCAGTTGTTCAGGCTGCTGCAACAAGGTACCACTAACCAGGTAACTTAAACAACAGAAATGTATTGTCTTACAGTTCTAGAGGCCAGAAATTGAAGAGTAAGGTGTTGGCAGAGTTGGTTTCTTTTGAGGGCTGTGAGGGAAGGATTTGTTCCAAGCCTTTCCCCTTGCATGTGGGGATTTGCTGGCAATCTCTGGTGTACCTTGGCTTGTAAAAGCATAAACCTGATCTCTGCCTTCTCTTCTTATGGTGTCTTTCCGGGGGGCATGTCTGTTTAAATTTCCCCTTTTTAGAAGGACACTGGCATATTCTTTGAGGTGCCCACTCCACTCTAGGGTGACCTCATCTTAACTATTTAATCTGTGACCACCCTGTTTCCAAAATAGCTCACATTCTGAGTTCCTGTGGGTTAAGACATATGGATTTTGAGAGAGGACACAACTCAACCCATAACAACACCTAAGTGAAATCTTGAGGAAAGC
The DNA here is from genome assembly GCF_007565055.1 of Rhinopithecus roxellana. NCBI lineage: Eukaryota > Metazoa > Chordata > Mammalia > Primates > Cercopithecidae > Rhinopithecus > Rhinopithecus roxellana. The sequence continues at coordinate 86,400,986 of NC_044558.1, forward strand.
TGAGTTAAGCAAAATTCAACAGATTTCTTTACTTCAGGGCCTCCGTGGCAGTTTTACCATGTGGCTACAAATCTGTTACACTCTTCCGATTGAGAGATGGGGTCTCTGTCCCCTCCCTTGAATCTGGGACTGATAGAATATGGCGGATATGAGGCTATGTGACTTTTAAGCCTGGGTCCTAAAAGGCCATTCCACTTCTGCCTTGTTTGCTGGAACATTGAGCTGTCATACAAGATATTTGAATACCAAGAGGCCATCCCCCTGAGAGGCATATGTAAAGTCTCTAGCCTGCAGTCCCAGCTAAGCCCAGTCCTTCAGCTATCCTGCCAAAGTGCCAGACAGGTGAGTTAAAAAACTACCTAGCTGAGCCAGGTGCGGTGGCTCATGCCTGTAATTCCAACACTTTGGGAAGCCAAGGTGGGACGATCACTTGAGGTCAGCAGTTTGAGACCAGCCTGGCCAACATGGTAAAACCTTGTCTCTACTAAAAATACAAAAATTAGATGGGTATGGTGGTGGTGCCTGTAATCCCAGCTACTCAGGAGGCTGAGGCAGGAGAATCGCTTGAACCCAGGAGGCAGAGGTTGCGGTGAGCAGAGATGGTATCATGCACTCCAGCTTGGGGGAAAAGAAAAAAAATAAAAGCTACCTAGCCAGGCATGATAGCTCACACCTGTAATCATAGCACTTTGGGAGGCTGAGGTGGGAGGATCACTTGCAGCCTGAACATGGTGAAACTCTGTCTCTACAAAAAATACAAAAATTAGCCAGGCATTGTGGTATGTGTCTGTAATCCCAGCTACTCTGGAGGCTGAGGTGGGAGGATCACTGGAGCCCAGGGAGGTTGAGGCTGCTGTGAGCTGTGATCACTCCACTGCACTCCAGCCTGGGCAACAGAGTGAGACCCTGTCTCAAAAATAATAAATAAATAAATAAATAAATAAATAAATAAATAAATAAATAAAATTTACAAGTTATAATACCAGGGATTGAACCCTTCAGCCCAGCCTTTCTAGTCCAAGCCGTTTGAGGCTTCCCAGTTGAAATTCCAGATATCCTAGAGCAAAGGCAAGAGGTCCCCACAGTGCCTTCCTTGAGTCCTGAGCCATAGAAGTAATGAACATCATAAAATGATGTTGTTTTAAGCCACTAAGTTAAGGCTGTCAATTTATCAGGGTTTGCCAGAGAAGCAGACCAATAGAATATCATCTGTATCTGTATCTATACCTATATAGATTATAGATCTCTCTATATAGATTTATACATAATTTGATACAGATCTATAGATCTGTATCTACAGATACAGATATCTATTGAGATCTGTAGATATCAATCTATATATAATTTGATATAGAGCTATATCAAATCCTGTCTATATATAGAATTTCTACAGGATATACATATTCAATAGAATATATGTATCTCCTATTGGTCTCTTTCCTTGGAGGATCCCTTCCATCCCACCATATAGAAAGATTTATCTTAAGGAACTGGCTCATGCAATTCTGGAGGCTGGCAGTAGCTCGAGTCTGAAAGCAGACTGCAGGCAGAATTCCCTCTTCTTCTGGAGTGGTCAGTCTTTTTCCTCTGTAGGCCTTCAACGGATTGGATAAGGCTCACCCACATTATAAGGAACAATCTACTTTACTCAAAGTCTATGGATTTTTAACCTCATCTAAAAAAATACCTGAGAGCAACATCTAGACTAGTGTTTGACCAAATATCTGGGTACCATGGTCTAGCCAATTTGACATAAAATTAACTCTTGCAGGCTGGTTGGTTATACACTAGCAGGTAACCAAGACAGCTTCTCACAGCTGCTGCGTGTGTCGTGACTTTCCAAGTGGCTAGTAATATGCCTCATTTTCCAATTCTATTTGGAATTGAAATGAGGAGAAAGGGAGGTGGGAGATCCTCATCTCCTTTTCTCCCCATCCCCTCCTTTTTTAATACAGAGACCTTTTGGGTGTGCTGTTCTGCATAACAGCTCTTAAGAAGCTCGGGCCCAGGGTTGGAGTTACACACAACCAAGTCTAACTCTTGAGTGTACTAACTCCTAGCTATGTGACCTGGGGCTATTTATTTCAACTCTCTGAGCCTCAATATCTGCATGCATACAGTGAAGTAGTCATACTGGGCTCAGTGATGTCGCAAGGTACACATTAATTGAGCCATGGAGAGGACTCAGTTCAGTACCTGGGCAAATGGTTTTTATTCTTATTTTATTGATTGATTGATTGAATTTTAATTATTTACCAGTAGACCTAAATTTTACCCATCTGTGGTGCTGCTCTCTCTCTATCTTTTTTTTTTTTTTTTTTTGAAACAAGGTCTGGCTGTGTTGCCCAGGCTGGAGTGCAGTGGCTCACTGCAACTTCTGCCTCCTGGGCTCAAGCCATCCTTCCACCTCAGCCTCCGTAGTAGCTGGGACTATAGGCGTGCACCACTACACTTGATTAATTTACGTATTATTTGGAAAGATGGAGTTTCGCCACATTGCCCAAGCTGGTCTCAAAATCCTGAGCTCAAGCGATTCTCCTGCCTTCACCTCCCAAAATGCTGGGATTATAGGCGTGAACCACAGCGTCCAGCCTGCTATCTCTTTTAAGACCTTAATTGTGATGTTCTGGCTCCCATCCCACTCGATTTCCAGAAGATTTTCTCCATTTTCCTTTCTTTTTCTTCCTTTCCTTTTGCTTTTTTTGTTTTGTTCTGGTTTTTGTTTCTCCTCTTCTTTTCACTTTCCTTTGTACGACCAGGTTTCCCTTGCTGGGGAGCACGGGCATGCTCCGCAGATCCATCTTGCCTGTCACTGTAGCCAGCTGCGCTCTCTGGACCACTGCCTCACATTTCCCAGGAGGCGTGGCTCTTTTCCTGCTTCAGCTCCCCTCCTTCTGCTTCCAGCTACTGCTGCTCCGCCAGGTGCACCTTCCCCTCCCCTCGGACCCAGAACAGGCCCTCTCCTCATTGTCTACAGCACCAGCAAAGAACAGGCTGCAGCTTTTATGCTGAGTCTACTGAAAGTTCCAAGATGATAGAAGGGAAGGAGGCATGAAGTGTTGCTCCCAGCTACTCCCGGAGGCAACGTGCTCAGAGCCCAGAGCCCTCACTGGGCACACACATTCACAGACTACGCCCCTGGGTGGTCAGGGCAACGAATTTCTTGGAGCCCATGCTCACTACGGCCCAGTCTAAGGCCTGCCCAGTAGAAGATCCGCCTCTCAGCAGCCTCATTGTCTGACCTCATTCCAGGATGCTGGCAGTGGAAATTTCCACTCCCTTCAGGAAAAATCTGGCTCTATTGTCAGGGGGTATGCTGCCCTGGGGCCCTTTGTATTAGTCAGGGTTTTTCAGAGAAACAGAAGATATGCAGTCTCTCTCTCTATATATATATATATGTGTGTGTGTGTGTGTGTGTGTATCTCCATATATAGATTTATAATAAGGAATTGGCTTACATGATCATGAAGCTGAGAGGTCCAGACTCGGAAAAGCTGATGGTATAATCTCATAGTTCCAGTCTGAGTCCAAAGGCCTGAGTACCAGGAGAGCTAATGGTGTAAGTTCCAGTCTACATCCCAGTTTGAAGGCAGAAGAAAACTGATGTTCCAGCTTAGAGACAATCGGGGGGGAGAGGGAGAGAGAGAGAGAGAGAGAGAGAGAGAGAGAGAGAGAGAGAGAGAGAGAGAGAGAATTCTTTCTTTCTCAGCCTTTTCTTTTTTAAAAAACTTTATTTATTTATTTTTTTGAGATGGGGTCTCACTTTGTTGCCCAGACTGGAGTGTAGTGACACAATCATGGCTCACTGCAGCCTCTACCTTCCTGGCTCAAGTGATCCTCCTGCCTCAGCTTACCAAGTAGCTGGGACTACAGGCACACATCACCATGCTTGGCTGATTTTTAAAAATTTTGGTAAAGACAAGGTCTCTTTATGATGCCCAGACTGATCTCAAATTTCTGAGCTCAAGTTATCCTCCCACCTCGGCCTTCCAAAGCTTTGGGATAACAGGTGTGAGCCACCACACTGGGCCTCAGCCTTTTATTCTATTCAGGCCTTGAATGGATTAGAGAAAGCCCACCCACACGGGGGAGGGCCATATGCCTTGCTCAGTCTGCTGATTCAAATGTTAAGCTCATTCAGAAGCACTGTCACAGACACACCCAGCAATAATGTTCAACCAAATATCTGGGCACCTTGTGGCCTGGTTAAGCTGACACAGGAAATTAACATCACAGCCTCATTTGTAATCTGGGTCCAGCTTTCCATCACTGGCACATGGCTCACTCCTTCCCTTTTTTTTTTTTTAGAGTCACCCCCACTTTCTTTTCCTCCAAGAGTCATTTTCTGACTCCCTCACCCTTGCTAAAAAATGTCATCTCCAAAGTGCTCATTCCCGTGTAACTGCCACCACCCGACCCTGCTGTTTTCTTTTTTGTTTGTTTGAGATGGAGAATCTCACTGTGTCACCCAGGCTGGAGTGCAGTGGCGCCATCTCGGCCCACTGCAACCTCCACCTCCTGGGTTCAAGCAATTCTCCTGCCTCAGCCTCCTGAGTAGCTGGGATTACTAGGACTTTGCCACCTGGCTGATGTTTTTGTATTTTTAGTAGAGATGGGTTTTCACCATCTTGGCCAGGCTGGTCTTGAACTCCTCATCTCAAGTGATCCACCCCCTTGGCCTCCCAAAGTGCTAGGATTATAGGTGTGAGCCACCGTGCCTAGCCTCCAACCATGCTGTTTTCTTCATGACACTTAGTACAAGCTGGAACTCTCTTGCTTATATTTCCTGTTTATCGTCTGTGTTCCCAACTAAAATATAAGTTCTGTGAGGATGGGGGTCTTGTCTATTTTGTTCTTCACTGTGTCTTCTCGTGCCTCAGTGATGGCACAAAGTGGGTTTCAATAAACATATATATATTATTTTGCCAGCAAAAAACCCCATCTCTACAAAAAGTACAAAAAATTAGTTGGGCATGGTGGCACGCTCCTGTAGTCCCAGCTACTCAAGACTATCACCTGAGCCTGGGAGTTTGAGGCTGCAGTGAGCAGTGATCGCACCACTACACTCCAGACTGGGTAACAGAGCAAGACCGTGTATCAGATAAATAAATAAATAGATAAATAAATAAATAGATAAATAAAATTTTTTATGAATGAATGAATGAACATGGATTCTTATCGTTCAATTTCGAAGCTTCATGCGAACTTACCATTTAACCTCCTCCTCTCCCTAATCCAAGAGACTTCAGCAAAGTGCACAGACATGTCTTGGATGAATGGGTTCTTTTTCTGGGTGGCCATTACAGGATAGGGCTGAATATCATATCCAAATCAATGGTGATTAACAGAGAAAACCCACATGGAAACAGCAGCCTGAAATCAGGAGGGACCATGGTGGTATAACCCTCCAGGGATTTACAGGAATCCCGGGAGAGTTTTGGAATCTCCTAGAGTATGGAGTGAGGCTTGAGCCAGGCTCTCGGGGAACCTGAACACTTCGCCTCACTTCTTCCTCAAAGGATGCTGTATTACTTTGGGCTGCTTGGGTAACAAAATACCACAACTGGATACCTTACACAACAGAAACTCACTGTCTCACAGTTCTGGAGGCTTGAAGTCCAAGACCAAGGTGTTGGTAGTGTTGGTTCCTTCTGAGAGCTATGAGGGAATAACCTGTTTCTGGCCTCTCTACTTGGCTTGTAGAAGGCCATCGTCGTGTTCACATGACATTTTCCCTGTATGCATACCCGTGTTCAAAAACCCCCTTCTTAAACAGACACCAGTTATATTGGATTAAGACCTATTCTAATGACTTTATTTTAACTTGATTATTATTATTATTATTATTATTTTTTGAAACAGAATCTCATTCTATTGCCCAGACTGGAGTGCAGGGGCACAATCTTGGATCACTGGTTCAAGTGATCCTCCAGCCTCAGCCTTCCAAATACCTGGGATTACAGGCACGCACCACCACGCCCAGCTAATTTTTGTGTTTTGAGTAGAGATGGAGTTTTGCCACCTTGGCCAGGCTGGTCTCGAACTCCTGAGCTCAAGCAGTCTGCATGCCTCAGCCTCCCGAAGTGCTGAGATAATAGGTGTGAGCTACCGCGCCTGGCCTTAACTTGATTCTCTCTTTAAAGACCTAAGGGTCACTGTATTTGTCAGAGTTCTTCAGAGAGACAGAACCAATAGGATAGATAGATAGATAGATAGCTAGATAGATAGACAGATAGACAGATAGATGAGAGGGAATTTATTAGGGGAATTGGCTCACACAATTTTGGAGACTGAGAGGTCTCACGACAAGCTGTCTGCAAGCTGGAGACCCTGGGATTCTGGTAGCATGGCTCAGTCCAAGTCTGAAGGCCTCAGAACCAGGGAAGTCGATTGTGTGACTCACAGTTTGAGGTCAAAGGCTTGAGAACCTGGGGTCAGAGGGAAGGGGTGCTGGTTTAAGTCCCGGAGTCCAAAGGCTGGGGAACTTAGAGTTGCCCCAAAACAGGAGAAAAGGAGTGGATCCAAGTCCAGCAGACAGACATATTTGCCTTTCTCTGATTTTGCTCTCTCTGGGCCGCCAACAGTTTGGATGGTGCCTGCCCACACTGAGGATGGCTCTTCCCCATCTAGTTCACACTGACTCACATGCTAATTTCCTCTGGAAAAATCTCCACAGACATACCCCAAAATAATGCTTCACCAGGTTTCTAGTTATTCCTTAATGAAGCCAAGTTGACCCTTGTGGTGTTATGATATGTACTGGGTTTTGTCCACGGTTCCTGGCTTATAACTCCCACAGCCCTTGTTATGGCTTTTTTAAGAATGGTGGGTGTGTTTGGCCTCGTGAGTGGCCTCTGACTTTCTCCTGCCCTCTTTTCACGCTAACGTTCCCCCACCTTTCTGACCGTGGATCTTAAGACCCTCCCACGAGAGGGTCCCACCCTATATCCTAGGGGAAGGAATGGTGATATCATGAAGCTTCCGGAAAAACCCAAGAGGGACAGGGTTTGGGGAGCTTCCACATAGTTGAACATGTGAAAAGAAAATATCTTGGGCCGCCAAAATCACTAAGCTAAAGGAAAAAGTCAAGCTGGGGACTGCTTACAGCACACCTGTCTCCCGTTCTATTCAGTCACCCCACTGCTCACTGAAATAAATATATATCTGATGACCTCCTTTGGAGAGCCTCATCAGAAACTTAAAAGAATGCGACCATTTGTCTCTTATCTACCTATGATCTGGAAGCACCCTCCCCACTTCGAGTTGTGCCACCTCTCCAGAAAGAATCAATGTTCATCTTACGACATATGTTGATTGATGTCTCATGTCTCCCTAAAATGTATTAACCAAACTGTGCCCTGACCACCTTAGGCACGTGTCGTCAGGACCTCCTGAGGCTGTGTCATGGGCGTGAGTCCTCAACCTTGGCAAAATAAACTTTCTAAATTAACTGGCACCTGTCTCAAATTTTCAGGTTTCACAAACACATGGAGGCTCCCAGACGGTGGTGCCCAGGGAGGGCATGGAAGCTCTGCACTCCTACCCTTACCTTGCCCTATACAGCTCTTCATCTGAATCCTTTGCAATATCCCTTATAATACATTGGCAAATGTAAGTAAGTGTTTCCCTGAGTTCTGTGAGCCACTCCAGCAAATTAATCAAATCCAAAGTGGGGGTTGGGGGAACCCCAACTTGAAATCGATCTGCCAGAAATTCCAAACTTGCAACTGGTTTGTGTGTGTAGAGAGGCAGTCTTGGGGACTGAGCCCTCAACCTGTGGGATACGATACTATCTCCAGGTAGATGGTGTCAGAACTGAATTAGAGGACACCCAGCCGGTGTCTGCCGCTTGGTATGCGGGGAAACCGCTGCCCCACATTTGGTCACAGAAGTCTTCTGTGTTGATGGTTGCTGTGGTGTGAGAGTAGATGAAAAACGCAGTTTGAGGAGAGTTTTCCCCTACACATCACCTAAAATTAACCGTCACAGTCACACTCTGAAGTACTGTGGGTTACGATGTCAAGCTATACATTTAGGGGGAGAAAACAATGTAACCCCTAACAGATGCTAAAGTGGCCACTTCCAAGCTGCTCCAGGAAGAGTGTGGGGTGTCCTGTAACCCCTAACCCAGAGGAATACTATGATGGATAGATAAAAGCGAAGCATTTCATTGCTTTTATCTGCTCAGCATCTGTCTCCCTTTTCCTGGGTACACACCCTGACTTTTCTTTGAGGACTCACCCCATGATGCCTTAGCCCATATGGTTCAGATAGAATTGGTCCCACCCCAGATACAAGATAGGGTATACTTGCTGAGCACAGTGGCTCACGCCTGTAATCCCAGCACTTTGGGAGGCCTAGCGGGCGGATTACTTGAGGTCAGGAGATCCAGACCAATCTGGCAAACTTGGTGAGACTCTGTCTTTACTAAAAATACAGAAACATTAGCCGGGGTGATGGTGCAGGCACCTGTAATCGCAGCTACTTGGGAGGCTGAGTTGGGAAGATCACTTGAGCCCTGGAGGCGGAGGTTGCAGTGAGCCATGATCCTGCCACTGCACTCCTGCCTAGGCGACAGAGCTGGACTCCATCTCAAAAAAACAAAAAAAACAAAACAAAACAAAAAAAAGAAAAATTTGGGCATATGACCCAGGTCTAGCCAATCAGCATATTTCCTCCTCCAGCCACAGTGATTGGTTCCCTATGCGCACATGACCAAAGCTGAGCGAATGAGACTTAATTCTAGGAGCTGGTAGATTGGAAGCTTAGGAGGGCTGGGGACCATTTTTCCAATGAGAAAGAAGCCAACGACCTAGAGGCAAACAAGTGAGAGATGTAGAGAGAGACTGAGCCCACTGGCATGGTTATAGCCCCAGAATTGAGCTGTGCCTGAAGGTAACTTTAATGGTGGACTTTTCAGTTACAATACAGTCTCTTTTTGGTTTAATGCCAGTTCGATGTGGGATTAAGTGATTTGTAACCCAAAGTGTTCTAATCAATGTAATCATGCCTCCTTCTCCCTCCTGTTTGCGTACCTCGGTCATTCCAGGAAGCCGCCAGTAGGAAAACTTCACCAAGGAAAAGAGAATTTCTTTCAGCCTTCCTGCATTGTCTTAAAAGAGCCTGTTTTAAAGTCCCAGTGGAGATGCCTGTAATTGGCCAATGAGAGCCAGCAGCCGGGTTGGGGATGCGTGCCAATAAATAACTCAAGCAGGCAAAACTCTCGGGGTTTTATAATTATGTGAAAAGACCTAAGATTTCTGTAAGCCAGGGGTCAGCAAATTAAAATTCTCCCAGGAGCTAAGGGCTTCTGAATGCCTGTTTCTGATAATCTTGTTTATGTCCTGGGGTAAATAAATCTGTCTTTTGTTCTGTGTTGTTCAGCTCTCAGCACTGTTTGTAATTAAAGGGGTGGAGGGTGGAGAAATGAGTGAGTTCTTTAATGGGCTCTGTTCTGGGTCACATGGAGTAAGAAAGAAAAGGCCCTCGTGAGTAGGGGTTGGGGTGGCCTGCTCTGCCCTGGGAAATGGTGATAAAACACTGGGCAGCTGTTGATTAAGTGCCAAAGGGGAGGAAATCCATCATCATGAGTGTAATCAATGAGCACAGGCCGAGTACCCACTACCTTGTGCTAGGGTTCCCCTGAGATATAGAAAGAAGCAGACGGAATGTCTAGTTTCAGACGTCACCTCATGTCAAGAATCTCCAGGCAGAAGGGTCACTCATCCTCTCCTTTCCCTCACCTGCAACTCTGGGGGTTGAGGAGAGGACAAAATAGAGCAAACAGAATCCTTCCAGATAGTCAGATAGTCCTGGTTTATAACAGGGTATGATAGAATTAGGTTAATGAACACAAATAATAACAATAACAGATACCACAGCTAACACATGTTGAGACAGGCACTGTGTTAAGTACAATATATACATGATTTCTTTCTTTTTCTTTTTTCTTTTTTCTTTCTTCTTTCTTTCTTTCTTTTTTTTTTTTTGAGACAGGGTCTCGCTCTGTCTCCCAGGCTGGAGTACAGTGGCAAGATCTTGGCTCACTGCAACCTCCGCCTCCCAGGTTCAAGCTATTCTCCTGCCTCAGCCTTCTGAGTAGCTGGGACTACAGGCACCTGCTACCATGCCCAGCTAATTTTTGTATTTTTAGTAGAGACAAGTTTTCACCATGTTGGCCAGGTTGGTCTCGAACTCATGGCCTCAAGTGATCCGCCCACCTTGGCCTCCCAAAGTGCTGGGATTACGGGTGTGAGCCACCACACCTGACCTATACCTGATTTCTTTTAATACCCTCAAGAATTGCTTGTTACAGGCACAGTAACCTGAATTTTATGGATGAAGAAATGGAGACCCATTTCCTTATGGATGAAGAAATGAAGAGAAGTTAAGCAACTTTCCAGAGACCCCCCGGCGGGTAAGTGATGAAGCCGGCCCTCATATCTGAGTTCCTGACTACAAAACTGCACTTCTCTCAACTGCATCGTGCCACCTGCCTGCTTTCCTGCAGCTTTCCTCTGCCCTTTGTAGCTTTCCTACTCTTTCACCTAGTCTTGTCTCTCTGAGTCTCAGGGTTTTTTGTTGTTGTTGTTTTTAATCTGTAAAATGGGGATAACAGCACTTTTTCTGTAGCAGGGTGCTTGGATGCCAACAACAGAAATAGACTTTGGTTAATGTAAGCAAACATAGAATGTAGAAATGAGCCATCAAGCCATGAAAAGATGTGGAGGAAATTTAATGAAATGCACATTGCTAAGAGGAAGAAGTCAACTGAAAAGGCCACACATGGTATGATTTCAGGGACGTGATATTTTGCAAAAGGCAAAACGATGGGGACAATAAAAGGATTAGGGGTTGTCAGGTGTTAGGATGGAGGAAGGGATGAGTAGGTGGGATTTTCAGGGCAGCAAAACGACTCTGTATGAGACTGTACTGGTGGGCACATGTTATTATGGACTTTGGGTGATGATGTGTCAATGTAGGTTCATCGGTTGTAACAATTGGACCACGCTGGTGGCGGATGTTGACAGTAGGGGAGGATGTTGCGGGAGGGAGATATATGGGAAATCTGTATCTTCCTCTCAATTTTGTTGTGAATTTAAAACCGCTCTGAACAATACAGTCTATTTTTTAGAAACAAAATATATTGAAAGGATCGTGGGGAGCTCATGGATTTCTGGCCTCTTTTGAGCCTATGGAGGGAGACAGGTCCAGCTCCTACCAAGAACTGCCCAGTGGGGGATTCTCCTCCTACAGAGGAAGGGTGCTCAGATGCTGAGTACAAAAAATATCCCCCCAACCCCATCCCAGTAAGGTTTTGTGGTGATGGATGTTTTCAGCACCAGACCTGACACACAGGAAAAGCCCAGTAAATGGTAATTATTCTTGTTCTTATTAATAATAATATCCAGGAAGAGGCTGCTCAGCCTGTCTCCATGCCTGTGGTATAAATTCTAGGCCACTTTTCCTGTGGGATGATTTAGACTTCCTTTATGAACAGAGACACAAACCAAGCCAGCACACCCTCAAGACAGAAGGATGCTGGCATGTGTGCAGATTGGTCACTAAAGCGTGTCCTAAATTATGAAGAAATCAAAACAGATTGCATCTAATTTCTCACTGTTCCAAGCAAGAAATTACCTTTTTAAGTGGAACACCATGACTTTCAAGCTGTTTGCAAACACAGGTTTTTTTTGGAGTGTTTCGTCTTGGGCTTGGGTTGGCTTTCTTAAGTGGCTTGTTTGTTTCTGTGGGGTTAACTGGGTTTTCAGAGAGAAGAGGCACAAGAATCCACTTCTCTCACTTCTTCTTCATGCTGTTAGGAGCCTGGTGGGTCCCATTTCTCTTACAGGTTGTTGAGTGGGTTATGATCGGCAAAACAGAGGCTTTGGAGATATACAAATCTGGGTTCGAATCCTGACTCTACTTTTTCCTGCTGTACAGTAATTCCCCCTTATCTGCGGTTTCACTTTTCCCAGTTTCAGTGACCTGTGGTCCACTGCTGTCTGAACAGAGATGAATACATTACAGTGAGATATTTAGAAGAGGGATAGACCATATTCACATAACTTATTGCAGTACATTGTTGTAATTATTCTATTTTATTATTAGTTACTGTGGTTAATCTCTTACTGTGCCAAATTTATAAACTAAACTTTATTATAGATTTGTTTCTTAGGAAAAAAAAAAATATATATATATATATATAGGGTTCAGTAGTATCCATGGTTTCAGGCATCTGCTGGGCATTGGGAATAAGGAGAGACTCCTGTACAGCCTTGGGTGATTCACTTGGCCTCTGTAAGCTCTGTTTTCTCATCTTAAAAATGGGATAATCATTATTTACTTCCTAGGGACTGTAGTGTCTTGCAGTAGCTGTTGCTTTTTCCTTGGGCTAATGCCAGCCTGCATGACACCATGTTATGAATTACAACAATTCTAGCAGATGTACCTGGGGCCAGAGTTTATGGCTTGCTCCATAAACAGGGCACAGGCAGGATTTTATTCCTTCCTTATCCACTCAGCTGGTGCCCTTGTGCAGCATGCAACCTGCGCAACTCTTCATAGTGGTCCTGATTTTTAAATGACTGTTAAGCTTCTCAAACCTTTCTTTTATTGGTAGACACAGACCCCTTGGCCAGAAGGATGGGAATATAGCTGAATTCTGACCAAATTACCTGACAACAGTGATTGGCCCAAAGAATGGCCATACGACCAAACAGTCCAATCAGAGTTTTCCCCTGGGACTGATAAACACATGTTGGGAAAAGTTAGCACTCTGTGCCTGGGAAAACAGCAACCATATTCCTCTTCGTATGGGAGAGGCCTGTTTGTAGTATGAGTGTCTTAATCTGTTTTGTGTTGCTATAACAATACCACAGACCAGGTAATTTATAAAGAAAAGAAACGTATTTCTTACAGTTCTGGAGGCTGAGAAGTCCAAGGTAGTGGGGCCTACATCTGGAGAGAGCCTTTGTACTGTGTCATCCCATGAAAGAAGGGTAATTAAGTGCAAGAGCAAGAGGGACTGGAACTTGCTATAATAAAGCCACTCTCGGCCGGGTGCAGTGGCTCACGCCTGTAATTCCAGTACTTTGGGAGGCCAAGGCAGGTAGATCACGAGATCAGGAGATCGAGACCAGCCTGGCCAACATGGTGAAACCCCGTCTCTACTAAAAATACAAAAATTAGCCGGGCGTGGTGGCACTCACCTGTAGTCCCAGCTACTCGGGAGGCTGAGGTGGGAGAATTGCTTGAACCCGGGAGGCGGAGGTTGCAACGAGCTGAGGTTGCGCCACTGCACTCCAGCCTGGCGACAGAGCGAGACTCCATCACAAGAAACAAAAACAATAAAAACCAAACAAACCAAAAAAACAAAGCCACTCTTGAAATAACAACCTTAATCCATTCATGAGGCCAGAGCCCTCATGACCCAATTACCTCTTGTTAGGGCCCACCTCCCAACATGGTTGCATTTGAGATGAAGTTTCCAACACGTGAACTTTGGGGGTCACCTTCAAACCACAGCAAAGGGGAAATGAGAGAGCAGCATGCAAATACACACAGAGATAAGAAAAAGGGAAGTCTTCTGGAACCCGCCACTGATGTCAGTCCTAAAGCTCTTCCTGTGATTTTTAAGCTCTAACTCAGTTCTCCTCTCAGTTATATGAGCCAAAACACACCCTTTTTGCTTGAGCTAGTGTGAGTTGGCTGTCTGACGCTTGTAACCAAAACTGTCCTGATAACTGGGAAGTTGCTGTAAGATTTGTTAGGTATGGAAAATCCTTTGCTCAAAGTGGCACTCTAATACAAAAAAAAAAAAAAAAATAACTGGGCCTGGTGGCAGGTGCCTGTAATCCAAGCTACTTGGGAGGCTGAGGCAGGAGAATCATTTGAACCCAGGAGGCAGAGGTTGCAGTGAGCTGAGATTGCATCACTGCACTCCAGCCTGGGATGACCCAGCAGGACTCCGTCTCAAATAAAATAAAATAAAATAAAATAAAACAACAAAGTGGCACTCCACAAATAATAACTGTGTGATTGCCGCACTGTGCCACATGGGAGTCCCACCAGTTTGCTTCTTTGGAGAAAGGAGGATGTGTTTCATTAGATTTGGGATATCAGATATGCCAGTAGCCCTTGATTTCATGCCATGGCGGACATCAGTAATCCATTAGCAGAAAACATTAATTCATAAAGGCTATGGTGTATGTTTGTTTGTTTGTTTGTTTTTGAGATGGAGTCTCGCTCTGTCTCCCAGGCTGGAGTGCAGTGGCGCAATCTTGGCTCACTGCAACCTTTGCCTCCCGATTCAAGCGTTTCTTCTGCCTCAGCCTCCCAAGTAGCTGGGATTACAGGTACCAGCCACCATGCCTGGCTAATTTTTGTATTTTTAATAAAGATGGGATTTCACCATGTTGGCCAGGCTGGTCTCGAACTCCTGACCTTAAGTGATCTGCCTGCCTCGTCCTCCCAAAGTGCTGGGATTACAGGTGAGCCACCGTGCCTGGCCGGTGTTTTTAACTTCTTTCGGTTTGATTGTTTTTGCTCTACCTGGGAATGGTCTCAGGGTCTTTCCTACTAAGTGCTACAGGCAGTTGCTACTAATGATTTGGAAATGAGATAGGAGATGAAACCAGACATTTTGATTTTCGGCAATTTTTGACAAAATCCATTGCAGTCCATTTTTTAAGCCTCTAACTCATGAGAGCATGCCTACAGAGGTGAGACAATGTTGTTTTAAATTAATGCCAGAAGATAAGGTACTCAGAATAGCACCACAGCCGCCTAAATGGCTAATGAAGTTCGGCAGAAGGTTTTTATGAGCATGTGTAGAGCATCTGGGTCAAATGGCAAGCAAATTCCCAAAGACATAGGAATTTGGTTGCTGGGAAAACAGCAACCATATTCCTCTTCGTATGGGAGAGGCCTGTTTGTAGTATGAGTGTCTTAATCTGTTTTGTGTTGCTATAACAATACCACAGACCAGGTAATTTATAAAGAAAAGAAACGTATTTCTTACAGTTCTGGAGGCTGAGAAGTCCAAGGTAGTGGGGCCTACATCTGGAGAGAGCCTTTGTACTGTGTCATCCCATGAAAGAAGGGTAATTAAGTGCAAGAGCAAGAGGGACTGGATTAAAAGATTAGCTGGACTCCACCATCGTATCTGGAATGACGCTCACTTCCTCGTAATCTTTTGGAGTTGGGGAGAGGGTATTGGTGAATATTCCATCCAGAGGAAGACTTTTTGGTGGAATAGAAAAAGAAGAAAATAAATTTGAACTAAAAAGAAAGTGTAAAAAATTTCAAAAGTAACACAAAAATGAAGAATGAACACAAAACTTTAAAAAAGCCCTCCTAATTAATTAGTTTTTCCCACTTTCATTTCCCAGAGGTAATCTATAGTGAGATGTGTGTCTTTCAAGATCTCAGTGCCACATATAATACATGCTCAACATAGAAAAATCAGAAAATTCAGATAAGCAAACAGAAAGATAAAGTTTCCACAGCTTGGAGATAACCAGGGAGAACATGCTGATGTATTTCCTTTCTGCTGTGTGTGTGTTTGTATGTATGCATGTGTGTGTGTATGTTTTCAGAAGAAATATTTATTGAATACCTATCGTCATGTGACCAGCCTTCTGGGAAAAAAAGGATGAGCAAAATTCTATCTTGGCCGCTAGGTCTCAGTGACTGGTCGTTGCAGATAGCTGTGGCCTTTTCTTCACCATTCCAGGGTCTGCTCGGCTTTGTTTTGCCAATGGAACAGTGAGGATGGCGTAGGAGACTCCTAAGAGGGATGGATCATCTCCAGTGTGCACATCTCCTATGCACAAAGTCCTGTGTAAAGTGCCCCCAAGAACTCTAGGATATAGTTCCTATTGCACAGATGAGGAGACTGAGGCTGCAGGAGATGAAGTCACTTGCCCAAGGTCACCTAGCTCATAAGGGGCAGAGCTACCATGCTGCTTTTCCTGCAATAGCCCTCTAAGGAGTAGGCCAACCCCTGTCCACAGAGAAGTGGGGTGAGCTCACAGTTGCAAGATGGTGGGAGGGATGGCGTAGCGCAAGGGTTCAGAAAAAGCCTTCGGAGGCCGGGCGCGGTGGCTCAAGCCTGTAATCCCAGCACTTTGGGAGGCCGAGACGGGCGGATCACGAGGTCAGGAGATCAAGACCATCCTGGCTAACACGGTGAAACCCCGTCTCTACTAAAAAATACAAAAAAACTAGCCGGGCGAGGTGGCGGGCGTCTGTAGTCCCAGCTACTCGGGAGGGTGAGGCAGGAGAATGGCGTAAACCCGGAAGGCGGAGCTTGCAGTGAGCTGAGATCCAGCCACTGCACTCTGGCCTAGGGGACAGAGCGAGACTCCGTCTCAAAAAAAAAAAAAAAAAAAAAAGTCTTCGGAGTTTGATAAATCTGGCTTTGAATCTTGGCTATGCCACTTCCAAGTCCCAAACCTCATCTAGCTCATCTGTGAAATGGGGGATCATTAACCTATTTACCTCACAGAGTGAGGGTTAAATGGGCTCATGTATGTGAAATCCCTATAAGAGCTCTAGACAAGGTAAATTGCTTGGTAAGTGTTACTGGCTGTTTCTGGAAAACCATGATTTAGGGAGACATATCTTCCTGGTGGGATTAGGTGACACCTGTTCCTTCCAGGGACTGTGGCTCTGTTTCTGATTGACTTGGGCATGGGTTGCTGGCACCATTGTTCCTGGGACTTTGGAAAAAAACAAAACTTGCTCCGTAACCCCACAGGCTTCTCTTGTTGCAGTGACACTGGAACTGGGGAACTGGGGAGGAGGTGGGACTATGGGGATGATTTCCCTGAGGAACCTCCTAGGTGGGCCTGACCCACTTGCTTCCCTGGCATTCTAAGCACACTCTGAATTCCAGAACTCTCCTGCGTTCTGGCTTTGTGCTGTCTTCACCCCTTGACCCTTTGTCTGAAATTCTTTTCCTCTCTTCTCTCTGCTTACCTGATTGGAACCCTTCTAGTGCCTAGCACAGAGTCTAACACTCAGTCGATGATGGTTGAAGATTGAATGAATGATGGAAACATTAAAGGCCTGGCAGATAGAGCGAGCTGGGGAATGTCGAGGAAGGCACTTCTCTGGGTCTCAGTTACCATCTCGGTATGAAAAGCATAATGATACTACCAACCTCTTGGGTTATTGGGAGGATTAAATATAGACTCTATATAAGGCGCCTAGCACAGTACTCAGTAAGTGATATCTGCAATGGTTGTTCCTGCTCACCTCTCTTTTTTCCTTTTTTGGGGAGTTTCCACACAAGAAATCCAGTTTTCCATGTGTGGTGACTTGATGGAGTCAGAAAAGAGAAAGATACTCTTTTCTGTTCTGATTCCTGCCCTAGTCCTGATGCCTAAGGCTTGATATTTAGACACCTCTACTTGCAGTTTCTTCACCCTCACCGTCCTGTCTTGCTTCCTTTCAGCCTTGTCTCTAACCACGGCCACTCACAAGCCCTGCGACGGGTCCCTCCATTCCCCCAAAACACTCTCCTCTCTCTTGTGTCTTCTGTAACTTACAGAGTTCCAAAAGGGTTAAACAGGAAAAGCACAGCAGGACTTCATAGCTACCCTGGGGGTGGCATTTGATCAGAATTCATGAAAAGTGTCACAGAGTCGCTTCCTTCTGCTCAGCAGAGCAAATCTGATCAAGCTCAGCCTGGACATAATGTTGACCAGCAGCTGGGAAGGACAGACCCACTGATTTCCTTCACTGGGACAGTGGAGATTGATGAAAGCGGCCACGTAAGTAAGCCGAGTTCTCTGGCCACTCATCCATCTTCAGAGCATTCCTATGTGTGAAGACAGTGTTTTTAGATCACTTTACGGATCCATTTTACAGACTAAGCAACTGAATCTCAGATAAATTAATGAGTAGAAAACCGATTTGGAGGAAACTGGCATGAAACAAAAGGGGCAGCTATTCTCTTTGACGTTTTGGAAATGTGTGAAAATGCTACACTTGCCCTATTGGGAACTGGGATGCCAAATTTGATTTTAGATATAAAGCTCACATGTCACACAAGATTACTTTTCTCAGGACCCACTGGGGGCAGAGCTAGAGCATGAGGAGACAGCAGAAAGGACAAGAAAGGAATCTTCTTATCCGATAATGAAAAAGTATTTTTAGCTCTGACTATGTTTACAGACTGTGTAACTAAGGATTTGTGCCAAAACTGAGAGATGTCTTCAGCGTATAAATGATCTGGCAATGTTTGCAGTAAATTCTGTAAGAGAACCAGAGCCATCTGAACATAACTGAGGAACTGAGAGGATGTTAAAGGAAAATAATGGTGATGATGATGATGGTGATAATTACTATTTTTCTGGGGGCCAGTTACCATAATCAACATATTATATTTAAATTTAGTTCTGCTTCTCCAAAACTTGAAGGTAGATATTTTTATTTCTGTGTTTCAGATGAGGAAATTGAACTTCAGAGAGGTGAGGTGACCTGCCTGAGGTCACACAGCTAGTAAGTGACAGAGTTGCAATTCAAACCCTAATTTGTATGAGTTTAAAGCCCACTCACCTTCTGTTATATTACCCAGGCCTTGGGTTAGGTCCTAGGGAGTCAAAGGTGAGTTGAGACACAGTCCCTGCCCTCAAGGAGCTCTGTGTTTTACAGGAAAAGGAGCTAGCTCAGCTAAAGAGTTCCCTATTGAAGTGTGTATCAGGTATACATAAAACAGCTCATCTCCATTGCCCTTGGGTAAAGAAAGAAACCAGTGAATGCATAGGTTGTGTGTGGATATCCCTTCGTTTTAGTTCTGACTTTATTTTTTTGGTATCTGCATGAGGCGTCCCAGGGCACTTTCCCTAAACCCCGGAGGAACAGAAGTTCTACCTGTGTCTGTACTGTGCCTGGGACCTGAGCTCTGGGTGAGCAGTCCTCTTTGCATTATGATGCTGGTGCAGGCGGCAGACAGTCTTGACTCTCACCCCAACTTCCCTCCCCAACCCACCCTGATGTTTAGCTTCAGAAAGACAAATTAGCAAATCTCTCCCTGGAATTGCTGTCCAACAGGGACAAGAAAGATGCTCTTCCAGGAGCCAGCATCATGATCACAACATATGCAGTTTTCCTGTGGCTGACGACCCAGCAGTGGCGGTGTGGAGGGCCCCTCATGCTCCATTCTGGTTTGTAGACCTTGCTCCCAGCCACTCATTTCCTCCTCCTGGCCTGTCCAGCCCAGGGCTGATAACCAAGAACAACCCTCTTGGCATTTAGCTCTGAAAGTCTGGTTTAACCTTCACCTGCACAAGCAGCTCATAATAACAAGAGCAACCACTTAGTGAGTGCCTTTTGGAGGCTTTCCATATACAATGCCTATTGGACGCTTTCTCTAAATAGCCTGTATATTGAAAGAGCAGGGCTGTAGGATACAATCATAAAGCTACTTTTGTTGCCCCCTCCCCTATTGTGTAATCTCAGGACCAGTCCCCTCTGCCTCTGAATGAATGTCAGCCAGGCCCCTTTGCTACAAATTTGTTATTTGTAGGTAATAAAAATGTCATTGGCATCTGCGGTCCCCCACACCACTTTAGTTCAGTGATTAATGTGTCCAGTCCAGTGCAGGGTCACGCCTCTGACTTCATTGGCTCAGACTTGCTGCAGGCAGAAGCTGCAGTGGGAAATGGGCACCGTCAGCTTCGTGAGTTTTCTCTAAGAGAGTGGTAATTTTGCCCTCCCATCTCTTCCCCAGCCAGGCTGCCCTTGCCCCTTTAAGGTTGGTGAGGGCACAGTGGGAAGAGACAAGGGGTAGAAAAGGGTCTGGCTTAACTGGGACTGCTGCTGTGAGCTGTGTCCTACAGGATGCCACTCTCTCATGGTGAGTTCGTGTGAACTTTGGAACTCTGTCTCCGTTGGCTTCGAAACACAAGATCTTTGTAGGGATTAGAAAAAAAGGGATCAGACACAGCCTCATGTATGCTCAGCTTGGCAAATGGATGCTGTCTTGTGCAAGTTAGAAACAGTCTTTCCCTTTCTCTAGGTTTCTGTAAGCCCGCATGGACGTGTACATCCTAAGAGCGGAACATGGCTGGATTTCTGCAACGCTCTTGAGCGAGAACGTTTGTTCAGTGCACTGAGGACACGTCCATCTTCAGGGATCCTGGATGCACGTCTCTTACCTGTAGTTCTCCGCACTGGAGCTGCACGAGCTTCACATTCTAATTGTCTAGTCATGCATGACATCCCCTTCACAGAGGCTCATCATGCCTGAGAAGATCAGGCAAAACATCTTTCAAATATCCCTAGGTCAGCTTGCTTGTACACACTCTCTCTCTATCCCCTGCCCCCCACAGAAAACACTGGCCTTTGGTGGAAGTGCAGCTGCTTCCTAGATTGAAGCCCTCTTCAGCTATCCCTGGGCCCCTTGGATTTCTCAGGTGCAAGTCAGACTCCAGTCCACAGGGTTCCCCAATCATTAGGGGACAGAAATCAAGCTCTCCAAGGCCTCTCTGCAAAGTCGCTTTCATCAGGCTTCAGGTGGGAGGAGTGCGCCCTTGCTGTCCCCCGAGAGATGACAGTTGGCCCTTCTGCACTGATATGGCGAATCCTGATGGGGCACTGACCACTTCTGCTGGTGTTCAAATGGGACACATTGTCTCAGTTTGGACTGAGTCCTGTAAGACAGCCATCCCCAAACATTTTGGCACCAGGGACTGGCTTTGTGGGAGACAATTTTTCTACAGACCGGGTCGGGGGATGGTTTTGGGATGATTCAAGCATATGACATTTATTGTGCACTTTATTTCTATCATTACCTTTTAATATATAATGAAACAATTATATGACTCACCATAATGTAGAGCCCGTGGGAGCCCTGAGTTTGTTTTCCTACAACTAGATGGTCTGATCTGGGGGTGATGGCAGACAGTGACAGATCATCCGGCACTGGATTCTCATAAGGAGCGCTCAACCTAGGTCCCTCGCATGCGCAGTTCACAATAGGGGTTGTGCGCCTATGAGAATCGAATGCTGCGCTGAGCTGACAGGAGGCAGCACTCAGGCAGTAATGAGAGGGATGTGGAGCAGCTGTAAATATAGATGAAGCTTTGCTCGCTCTCCGCCTGCCCACCTCCTGCTGTGTGTCCCTGTTCCTAACAGGCTGTGGCCTAGGGCTTGGGGATCCCTGCTCTAAGAAAGCCAAGAACAAAACAGTAAATGCCAACTCATCCAATGCTCCAAAGTGAGGTCCAAGACTCTCAATATGACCAGCAAAGGAGGTGGCCAGAACTTGTTGCATGTCCCTTTAGCCTTTCCTCGAATTTGAGGGCATAAGAGAGTCCATGTTGAAGCGTGGAGAGGGGAGAAAATTGGAAGGGAGATTTTTAAGATAGAATTGATGGAGTTCTGTGCCATGTTCTCTCCCAAAACTGGCAGTAGAAGTGGTCAGTGCCCCATCAGAATTGATCATAGCAACCCTGAAAGGCCAACTGTCATCTGTCAGTATCGCCATCTCTGTGCTTGGGGGCTTTCTCTGAAGATGAGGAAGACCAGTCTGCCCATTCCCAGGGAGACCAGAAGTGCCAGGGAATTAACATCCTCCGGGTAAAGCCATCAGCCAATGACTGATGGGAGTTAGTATATAAAGCTCCCAGATCCCTCACTGCTGAGTTGGAAGAACATTGAGGCATGTATTCTGCATCCTTTTCAGAGTTCCTAGGAAGTTATTTTTGATGCCCATCAAAATGGTATTTGACTTGATTTTAAAAATCTTTTATTGCTTTTTTTCTCTTCTCTGACTTTTTTCCCCCATGGTATGGTTTGGCTCTGTGTCCCGACCCAGATCTCATCTTGAATTGTACTCTCAAAATTCCCATGTGTTGTGGAACAGACCCGGTGGGAGATAATTGAATCACGGGGACAGTTTCCTCCATAATGTTCTCATGGTAGGGGATAAGTCTCATGAGATCTGATGGTTTTATAAGGGGTTTCTGCTTTCAGTTCTGCCTCATTTTCTCTTGCTGCCACCATATAAGAAGTGCCTTTGGCCTTCCGCCATGATTGTGAGGCCTCACCAGCCACGTGGAACTATGATTCCATTAAACCTATTTTTCTTCCCAGTCTCGGATATGTCTTTATCAGAGCGTGAAAACAGACTAATACATCCAACTCCCCTCCCATCACTTCCCAAATAAAGTACTTGTACTCACATCCTGATCTCAGGGTCCCTGATATGTTCTGGCTGTGTCCCCACCCAAATCTCATCTTGAATTATAGTTCCCATATAGGAGGGAACTGGTGGGAGGTAATTGCATCATGGAGGTGGTTACCCTCATACTGTTCTCATAATAGTGGGTGAGTTCTCACAAGATCTGATAGTTTTGTAAGGGGCTTCCCCCTTTGCTCAGCACTCACTTCTCTTACCTGCTGCCATGTAAGACATGCCTGTTTCATCTTCTGCCATGATTGTAATTTCCCTGAGGCCTTTCCAGTCATGAGGAACTGTGAGTCAATTAAACCTCTTTCCTTTATAAATTACCCAGTCTTGGGTATTTCTTCATAGCAGTGTAAGAATGGATGAATACAATCCCGTTCTGGTGGAACTCATACTAAGACAAAGCCTTGTTATTCAGATAATACCTTTATTCCTAGCACATCTCTAATCCTTTCCTAACTTTGCAAGATGGATTTCTTTCTTTCTCCACTGAGGAAGCAGAAGATCCATATGACTCCAAATATATACTCTTTTCCTCACACCACTCTGCTCCCCGGCAGTTGTAAGCCATTCCAGCCAGCAGAATACAATTCTTTAACTGGCCATCCATAGCCTCTGTTTAATCTAGCACTTTCTTGATGTTCAGCACCTTGGTTCTGAATCATGTGCTCAATGCTATTCCTCCACTGCATCCTGCTTTTAACACCCCCAACATCTAGTTTCTGTTAGCCCTCTGGATGCAACGCTGGATGCTGTCTCCCTGGCCCTTGACTTTGACTCACCACCCAGCTCCACTGCCCTAGACTTGTCTTGACAAATGCTCTTCCTAGTTGGACTGAGTTCCAGGACTCCTGGTCTTGATGCTATCCACTATGGATGATGTTCCGGTTGGTTCGTATCATGGCTGTCCCTCTGTGCCCTAACAATTCCTATCCTCAGCTGGAGCAAGATGAATTTTTATCCATTGCTTAAAATTTGAAAGCACATCCAGGAAGTTGTGCATACTAGCTGAGCAAGCCGAGTGCATATCAGGAGAACTTGGACACCACTGCTGGGAATTGGCTAAGTGGGAAGATTTTAATTGTTCCCAGGCTTGTCGCATCTACCTAATTTTCTCTAATGAGCACACACAAAGCAACAAGGAGAGGTGCGGGGTTGGATGGCAATTCAGTGCCTCATAATGCCAGATGAATTGTGGTGGCTACTCCACAGTATTGCATTTGCCGATGTCTGGGAGACAGTCTCCATGGATGCTAATTCAATTATGCTGAAACATAGAAGGAAATTGTCAGCCAAATTGCTGCCACGCTGCCGAACTGTACCTCACTTATATCCCCCGTGCTGTTTTCTGCTGATTCAGCAGCACACAGAGGCTGGTCTAGTCTGAGAATGACCAGGGGCTGTGTTCCACTTGGTATGGTTCTTCAGGCAGACTTCCCATCTTAGACCTCCAAATAGAGAATCTATTCCTTATTAAACTTTTCCTTTCCTCCTTTCACTCCGGCAACACCTCTTGTTGTTTATTCATCATCAACAAGAAAAATATATGATAAGCTTAAGAGAACTATATTGTTCGACTAGTAAATCTTGGCTGAGCATCAGTTAAAGACTGAGAACACAGCAGGGAACAAAAATGGGCATAAATCCATGCCTTTAGGAGTTTACGGTCCTGTCTCACTTTCCAAGGAGGGAAGATTATTGAGTCAGTTTCAAGGCTTTCTTTGCTTTCTAGAATCTGGGTAATGGATAAATGTGAAAACTCAAAAGAGATAGAAAAGCTCAGTCGATTCATAGGAGAAACTGCTGCATGGGAAGAGAACACTAGGGAACACAAGCCAGGGGGCACGGCTAGATTTGGAGATTTTAGGGAGTTTATAAAAGAGAAGAGAAGAATGTAGTGGAGCGTTTTGTGGGGAACACAATGAGAAGGAAGTGCATTTCAAGCTTTGCTCTATTGTATGAATGGAATGCCTCTGTGCTCTGTGATATTTTTTAAGAGACTTCAGCAATTGCAGTTTTTTTTTTTTTTTTTTTTTTGATGGAATCTTGTTCCGTCGCCCAGGCTGGAGTGCAGTGGTGCAATCTCGGCTCACTGCATCTTCCGCCTCCCGGGTTCAAGCGATTCTCCTACCTTAGCCTCCTGAGTAGCTGGGATTACAGGCACGCACCACCATGGCCAGCTAATTTTTGTATTTTTAGTAGAGACAAGGTTTCACTGTGTTGGTCAGGCTGGTCTTGAACTCCTGGTGTCATGATCCACCCACCTCAGCCTCCCAAAGTGCTGGGATTATAGGCGTGAGCCACCACACCTGGCTGTAATTGCAGTTTTAAACTAGTTTTTAAAAAAAAAATAAATTGGTCAACAAATATTTATTGAATGCCTACTATGTTCCAGATACAAGACAGAGGCAATCTTTTCCTTGTCTGGCATGTCATTCCAGGGGAAAGAGGACTGAATACATGATAAGTACACATATGAGAAGGATGAAACTTCATCCAGGAAGGCAGAGAAGCCTTGGCTAAGCAAATGAGATTTCTGTTGAGCTCTGAAGGATTAGGAGTTTGTCAGGCAAAGAGACATGGGTGGGGAGTACGGACAGTTTCAGACACAGGTAATGGCTTTTGAGAGGGATTCATGGAATGAAAGAATCCAGTTTATTGGCCAAAGCTGTCCCATCAAAAGTAACAATGCTGTGAACTTCTCCACCAGACTCTTCTCAATATCTAGTTGTTGTGGGAGGTTTACTGCACTGATGGACCTCATCAATGGTGTCTCTGGATCCACACTCTTTGCCATGACTTGTTAGCCCCTCTCATCAAGGGTTGAAGTCTATTTCCCAGTCCTTGGATTTGGGCTAGTCTTGTGATTGCTTTGACCAACAGAATGTGACAGAAAGAACATTATACCTTTTCTGAGCCTGGGAACAGGAGACCCTGCATGATTTGGGCCTGTCTTGGAGTTCTCCTGCTGTCCTGTGAATAAACCCGTGGGTAGAATGACAGACCACGTGAATAAGAGCAGAATCAGCTCAGTTGTCCCAGATATGTGAGACAGCCCCACCAAGATTGGCAGAGGCACTTAGCCTGACCACAGAGACATGTGCAAACCCCACCAAGCTCAGCTCAGATGATCAGAGCTGCCCAACTGATCCACTGACTTGTGAGTGAAAATAGTCAATTGTTACCGTGTACTACTGGGGCTTTGTGGTTGGTTGTTATGCAGCATTATGGTAACCGATACATTGTACTGGGTAGCTAAGGAGGGAGTGTTTTTTGAGCAGAGGACCCTCTCAAATATCAGGTGACAAAGCTGACTGCTGGCTTGGCCTTGTCATCCATGCACATGCCTTCCGGAGGAAGACTGTTTTTCTTTCCCTTAGGCACCCTCAGCTTCAGCCTGATAGATTCCTCCTGGGCTTGTCAAAACTTTCCAGAATGCAGTACGGCAAACAGGGATTCCTCTGGCAGCTTGTTAGGATAATTGAAATGTGGGTGGAAGCTCATTAAGCTCCCCTTTGTCAACATTCTTCCTTCCAGGCCTGGAGAAGCTGTGAGTTCTGTCACATCCCATTAGCTCTATGTCTGGGTGGTTTCCGCACCTTTCCAGGCAAATCAAACACACGGGGTCCACGTTCAAGGGAGAAATAAATTTATTCCCATGGAGAAGAGTGTGTTTACGGAAATGGAGAGACAGGTGCACATCGGGCTGGGGTGGATGATGAGAAAGAGAATGAGAAGATCTAAGAATGCTTTGGAAGTATAATATATACAGCAGATTGCTGCTCTATGTATTAAAAATCTAGCATTTGAAGTCTGTTCTGAACATCCTCAAGTTCCCTTCTATTCCTACCTCAGAGGCCCCCCTACAAAACGCTATCTTTATGGAAAAGATTTTGGAGTCAAAAAGACTTTTGTTCAAATCCCAACTGGGCCATAGAAATAATACTACTAATAATGTGAACTTGTATGGAGCATGTTTTGTTTGCCAGGCTCTGTGCTGTGAGTTTTATATAGAAATAATCTCATTTAATCTTAGACAGGAATCTCCCTAAGATCAGGGGTGATGCTTGTTTTATTTTTTATTTTAGATTCTTGAGACAAGGTTTTGTTCTGTTGCCCAGCCTGGATTGTAGTGGTGTGATCATGGCTCACTGCAGCCTTGACCTCCCAGGCTCAAGTGATCCTCCTGCATCAGCCTCTCGAGTAGCTGAGACTAGAGGTGTGTGCTACCACACCTGGCTACTTTTTAAAAAAATATTTATTTATTTATTTATTTATTTATTTATTTATTTATTTATGAGATGGAGTTTCACTCTTGTGGCCCTAGCTGGAGTGCAATGCTGTGATCTCAGCTCACCACAACCTCTGCCTCCCCGGTGTGAGCGATTCTCCTGCCTCAGGCTCCCACGTAGCTGGGATTACAGGCGTGTGCCACCATGTTCAGCTAATTTTGTATTTTTAGTACAGATGGGGTTTCTCCATGTTGGTCAGGCTGGTCTCAAACTGCCGACCTCATGTGATCCACCCGCCTCGGCCTCCCAGATTGCTGGAATTACAGGCATGAGCCACCACGTCCGGACACCTGGCTAATTTCTTACATTTTAGGGAGATAGGGCTTCACTATGTTGCCCAGACTGGTCTCAAACTCCTGGGCTCAAGTGATCCTCCCACTTTGGCCTCCCAAAGCACTGGGATTACAGGGATGAGCCACCATGTCCAGCTGTGATGCCCATTTTGGTTTCCGGTATAGATTCAGTACACAGCACAATTTTTTGCATTAGATGTTCAATAAGTGTTTAGTGAACAAATGAATGAATGACAATCCTGTGAGGTGGAGCTAACTACTCTTTAAGATAAAGAAACAGAGGTTCTGTAACTGACCTACATTTCCCCAGCTAGTGAGTGGCAGGAAGGGCTTTAAGCCAAAAATGCTGCTTTCAGGTGCCATTATTTCATTTAGTCCTCGGAGTGTCTCTAAGATTCCTGGAGAATGGGAATACTAACAATGCGTATCTCACAAGGCTGTTGTGACAGTCACGTAAGTCAGGGAAGTAAACATATAAGAGATTACCTGGCACACAATAACAGCACACACGCTGGCTTTGTTTATCTTAATGTTTGTTTGTGTCTTTGTTTCCTAATAAAGTGTCGATGGGGTGGGTGGAGGGGGAGAGTAGTGAAAAAGGGACCAGGGGAGGCCTCATGGTGCATGGAACCGAAACAATACAAGTCCACATCTTGACTCTGCCACGTAATTGTTGCACCATCTGTTTAAAGCCACGTACAATTAACGTTGTCATATCTACCACATAGTATTCTTCTATCACTGGGCTGTGACTTCCAGATCGTGTGGGCATGGGAACGAAACCACCTTATCATTAAATGTTTTGCTATCAACAAACACCATATGCTTGTGCAAATCAATCAACAACAATTGGTTTAAAAATTTTAATAACACAAAACCTACCTCATAGGATTGTTTTCAAGACACAATTAATGCTCAGTGAAGCCTAGCACTTGGTAAGTGCTTAATAATAATAGCTAATAATTAGAGCTTACTGAGCAGATGCCGTGGGCCAGTGCTTTCCACATAATATCTCATCTGGTGTTCTTGTCAATCCTATGAGGCAGGTACTGTTAATTGCTCCATTTTACAGTTGAGGAAACTGAGGCACAGAGGTTAAGCAACTTGTCTGAGGTCAAACATCTAGCAGAAAAGGTTAATTTCACATGAGACTGAGCACATTCTCTAGAGGAGAAGAGGAAGGGCAGAACATAAGGACACTTGGATTGAGCTGAAACAAAACCCCTGTCCCTTGTAAACCCAATTTTGGGTGATTTCCAACTTGAGGGGTATGTGGCATTTCCTGATATGTATAAGAAGCTACTTCTGCAGCCCCTGGGTTCCAAGGTCACTTTTAAATGGGTTGTTTTGATGACCTTCAGGGCAGAGGAAATGGTACTTCTATAACATTGTCTTTAAAGGGGCATTGTGTTTTAGAAACTACAGGAAGACAATTACCTGAGGATAATTATTGAAAATAATTGTGCTCTGGTGGACTAAATCTGGGATTGGCTAGTCACCACATTAGTCAACCCTGTTCTGTTGGTTTTAACTGGCTGGAATTCCTTTAGAAGGATTTCAGCAAAGATCGACGTGTTTGATTAGCAATGTCTGCTGTGGGTGAGGGAAGGATGACAGAGGCATGTGTGACACGAATTATTGACCCTGCCTTATTTATATGTTTTGAAGAGTTACTCTAGGAGGGCAGTTACACTTCCCTTTGTCAAAGTTTTTGGGACACACCTCATGGGTGTCTCCATAAATCATGCACAATTACACATTTGAACAAAGAAGTGTTGCTGTGTCATTTGTCATTGAACCTCTACTGTGTGACCAGGCCTTTCTCCAGATTCTCCAGTAATTATCCAGGAGAAGAAACACAGGCTCAGAGAGGTGAACTAATTTGCTGAAAGCTGCACAGTACCTAGTGCAACGTCTGACATCTAGTAGGCAACTAATAAGTTATGTGTTAATTGATCAGACAGTAAGTGACCTACCGTGATTTAGGCCTAGGTTTTATGCTTTGAGATGAATGCCTATTCTATGGCTCAGTTGCTGCCCCTGCAGAGGGCTTCATTCTGTACCAGGTGTTCTGCTGCATACAGAAATAAGTAGTGATCTGAATGCTCAAGGAATCTACCATCTTATTTCCTCCCTCTTCTCTTTATCAACCCTCAAAGAAGATTCCAAATCTTCTGGAAAGAGAAAGAAAGGGTCACTGCATTTTATTTGGTTACAAAGCACTAAATGGTAAATTGCCTTTATGTTTTGAATTGCTGGCACCATCAGATTCATTATGAATACAACTGCATCTTTTTGGGGTAATAGCCATTTTTATCTTGCTGGTATAGAAAAAGGGAATACAACCCAGACAGCAGCCTGACACAGGGCTTGGTAGCAGTCCTGAGGCTCATGGCGCCTAGAGAAGGCCACCATGTCTCTCTGGACCCATTTCCTCCTTAAGAAATTATGGTCTATCTGTGTCTTGGTAACCACAGCAGGGGATAGTTAAGGAAACCTAATAAAAAGTCGCAAGGCAAACCTAAAGTTCTGTGCAAAAGCAAAATAATGAGAATACTGCATGAGAAATTCACTTTGTGTTAGCAATAAATCCCTCTTCTGTTTGTTCAGCTCTTAAAGCCTTCTCAAATCTAGCGTCTCACGTGATCATCACAATAAACCTGGAGGCTGGTGAGCCGGTAGTGACAGGGTCTCGGAAAGTGAAGTGACTTGCCAAAAATCACACAGGCTAAAGAAGAGTAGAACCAGACCCCCCAGTACAAATCTAGCCGGGTCCCAATCATATCATTGCATGACTGTGCTGAGGAGAAAGAAGGTTAGAAGCCCCTCCTAACAAAGAAAATGTTTGTTGAATGAATGCAAGTGACTGGGTAAGATGGTGAGTGAATAAACTCCCTTAATCCTTTCCAGGGGTGATTTTACCGAGTGTCAAGAGCTTTAAAAATGTACATTTCTTCTGATCCCATTCTTTCCGCTTCTTAAGAATTTATCCCAAGGAAATAATCAGATAAGATGTAAAGATGTGGTATCTAGGCATTCATATTATTATTTATAAAAGCCAAAAAAAGTATATAATCTAAATATCCAGCAGTAGGACATTGCTTTAAATAAATGAATAGATAAATAAATAAATTATGACATTCCCGCATTCTGGGTATTAAAACAATACCTTTGATGAATACAAAGAAAAATGTGTTTAGCTATAGGGGTGTTTATTGAAGCTTTCTTTATAAGAGCAAAAAGAATATAAACCTAAATATCCAACAACAAAGTTTTGGATTTGTAAATACACCAGAATACTATAGAGTTTCTTTTTATTTTTTTTGTGGAGGGGATGGATTTTTGCTCTTGTCGCCCAGGCTGGAGTACAATGGCACGATCTTGGCTCACTGTAACCTCTACCTCGCGGGTTCAAGAGATTCTCCTGCCTCAGCCTCCCAAGTAGCTGGGATTACAGGCATGCGCCACCACGCCTGGCTAATTTATTTTGTATTTAGTAGAGACGGGGTTTCACCATGTTGGCCAGGCTGGTCTTGAACTCCTGACTTCAAATGATCTGCCCACCTCGGCCTCCCAAAGTGCTGGGATTACAGGTGTGAGCCACCTCGCCAGGCCAGGTTTTCTTAAAGCAACGATGTAGCTGCATATTTATAGACAGGAAAAGATTCATAATGCAAATTAAGTGGATGAAGTAAGGAAGAGAATATGTGTAACATATCTCTCACTCTGTATGTCTGCAAGGATATATTGGAAAATGTTAACAGGAATTATCTTTGGATGATGGGGTATATTTTTAAACAATGATAATTAGAATAATTCTTATTATAGGTGTTACTATTCATTGTGCTCTATGAGCTATGTATATGTCTGTGCTAGTTTCACAGACCTGCACGCATTCCGAACACAGTGCAGCTCCATGAGGCAGGTATTACTGCATGATTAGGACTTCAATCTTGGGGTTGGCCTGGGAAGAATGATGGAGAAGAAACAGGAAGGTGCATACCTTTGATAAATACCCACTCTGTGCCAGATACTTAATGGACATCATCACACTGAATCTTGCACTAATTATTCAGAAAAAAAATTACCTCCCATTCATACGTGTGAAAATTGGAGCTCAGAGAGGTTGAACAACTTGCTCCAGGCCACCCAGTTTGCAAGTGGGACCTGTCTGATTCCAAAATGCACATACTCTCCACCTTGCTCTATTGCCAGGAGTGTCTACTTCTCGTAAGCAATGAGGCCATGGCCAAATCCACCGACAAGCAAAGATTGCAGGAGTTTTGAGGGGCTTTTTATCATCTAGTCCAGCCTAACCTTACAGTGAAGTTGGAGGCAGAGTCCGGGACCTTCTTATCCTTGTTCCAAGCTCTGCTTCTGTCCTGTGGGATAGTAGTGATCCCCATCCCTGCCTAGCTTTGGAAATAGATACATGGAAGTCGTACCAACTTTACATAGCTGTGAAACTGACTCTAGACTTCCATTTTGCAAGTTGCTTCCCCTCTTGATGTCTCAGTTTCCTTACTCATAAAGTGGAGTTAATAGTAACACCCGCCTTTATGGGATTTTCAAAGGTTAGAAATAATATTTGCAAAACACTTGGCACAGAGTAGGCACTCATCATCTAAAGAGAGTTTCTTCTGTTTTGTTTGCTCATCCTGAAAATACAGGAAGGGAATATATACTCTTAGTGAAGCAAGTGACACAGGCTAGGCCAGTATGCACGCATTTTGGAGCCCCAAGGAAAAGCGCTTCAGGTTTTCTCTGTCAAATTAAAATCAGTTCCACCTTAAAATTCCCCTCTGCAAACATTTGGAAAGATGGTATTTAATTGATCATAACATCCTCAGACTCTCAGGCAGGCTCTTTGCTCCTCTTGCTCATCACCGCTGATTACTCAAGGTATTTTTATGTAAACAGAAAATGGCTCCTGCATAATTAGACCCATCCACCTCCACACTCCCTGCTCTTTCTTTGCTTCTAGCCTCTTGGAGCCGCCCAGCCACCTCTGAGCCTAATCAGCGGAAGATCTATGCGTCTGCCGAGCTCTGAATGTTCCAAGAGGGCTGTAGAGGGGTCACAGACACTGACTGCAGAGGCTGTCATCTGGGGCTGTAAAGGCTGCTGAGAAAAACACATAGCCCTGCAACTTCGATTTTTCCCTCTTGGCTCCCTCCAGTACATCCTCCTATTCCCAGTGCCCTGTGCTACCTGTTGCACACATCAGGGAGACATTCTTTTTCCAAACTTAGCAGCCCTGTCTCCCATCCCTGACTTTCTGTTAGCCAACTCCAGACAGGAAAGAGTTAATCTTAAAATAACCAAATCTGTATATATGGATGACATCTACTTAATGTGTGCCTTCCATGGTAGCTTCCTGGGTACATGCAGGGCTGGAATTCTTCATTTCCATCCTGTTCTTCCTGCATGCCCTCCACCCCCAAACCCTGATAGACCACATCATAGCTCTCAATGACATCACTGAAGGCAGGGAGTGTATCGTACCACATTGTCTTCTCCATCTCCCATGTTTGGCATACTTCTGAGAGTTAGTAGTGCTCTGTTTAGGAACTTCAGGTTCAGCCGAGAAGGCGTGGGAATGCTGAGAAGTAAGTCCACAGAGGTAAGTAAAGTTAGAGCGTTGAAGGGTTTGGATTTTATCTTATAGGCACTGAGGAGTTTTAAGGGTGAAATAATCAGATTTGTGTTTCAGGAAGCTCACTTTGGCTGCCAAGTGGAGAGCGGACGAAGGGGAATAGGAAGACTATTCGAAGGCTGTTCAAATAATTCCAGAGACCTGCAGCCTGAACTAGGGGGTGGGAGCTTTCCTTCATCCCCCCACAAGGTTTTTGCAGCCACATGTGCCTACTCCAGGCAGATGCTGTTGGGAGGTGCAGTTGGTACCCAACCCGCACTCCCTAGGCCTTAATTGTCTGTGGCAGTTCTTGGATGCTCTGATGACTTCCAGTACGCTGTGATGTTTTCCAATGTCTCTCAGCCTAAGGGTGTCCTTGCACCATGGTAATGTGCTTGGTACC
Source organism: Rhinopithecus roxellana (assembly GCF_007565055.1). Classification (NCBI taxonomy): domain Eukaryota; kingdom Metazoa; phylum Chordata; class Mammalia; order Primates; family Cercopithecidae; genus Rhinopithecus; species Rhinopithecus roxellana. Next base: position 86,433,810 of record NC_044558.1, read on the forward strand.
TCTCAGAGCAGGTAGGAGGCACCAGAGGAGTGACACCTCATGAGTGTTCCTCAATCCATGAGGACAAGTACCCCAGCTTCCTTGACCCTTGGAGGCACAATTCTGAAGCATATTCTACATTGTCTACTAGAAGTATCCTGAAGGATTAAACCCCAGCAGTCCACAGGGAGTGACCAGCTCATTAAGATGTCCTCGATTGCCATCTTCCATTCTCTGTCTGACTTCCCCACTCCTTCACAGTGCTTCTTGGGATCACTCCCCAAAAAAACTCTTTGCACCCAAATCCTTGTCTCAGAGTCTGTTTTAAAAAGGAACCCAAATTAAGACAGTAGCATTTTACCATAATTTCGTATTACATGAATGGATAAATATGTACACATTTTCATTCATTCATTCATTCGTTCATTCATTCATTCATACTATCCCTTGTGACTTGACTTTTTAGCATCAACAATTCCTTTAAGAATGGTACATTTGCTTTCTGGGGCATTAAGTCATGCTCAAACTTGTTCAGGCACAGCATTTAGTCAGTGACACTATTGCCATGCCTGGACACCAAATATCAAAATGAGGCATGGAAATGCACCTGGTTTTAAATGTCTAAAGTCAAGGTGCAAGGGGTTATGAGAAAATAGAATGCTCACTTCAGCAGGTGCCACCTTCTGGCTCTGCTCAGTAATATTAAGAGAGGATCCAGCAGTGGGCAAATGTAAGGGACCCATTGGAGGTGCTGTCACTTAAGCTTCCTTTGCCTGGGAGAGTGTACATGAATTGTCCAAAAAGAGTAAACTTTATGGCTGGTGGAGAGTTCATATTGTTTTTTTTTTTTTTCTTAGAAAATATTCTGGTCTTAGAAAAAAGAAAGTGACCTCAAATGACCTCAACTGTAGTGGCAAAGGACTGCTCCGTATTTAAAGTTTATTGTGAAAATTTGGAGGGCTGGGATAGGAACCTGCCGGCCATGAGTAAGCCCATGGTTTTCGACCAGGGGTGACTTTGCTTCCAGGGCACATTTGACAATGTCTAGAGAAATTTCTGGTTGTTACAACTTGTGTGTGTGGCGGGGGGTGTTACTGGCATCTCAGGAGTAGAGGCCAGGGATGCTGCTCAGCATCCACAGAGCTGCTAGATTATCTCATCCCAAAGGTCAATAGTGCTGACATTGAGAAACCCTGCTTTAGAGGAATTACTTATCCTAGCTTCTATTTTCCCCTCTAGGCTTGGGGAGGGAACGACCTGAATCATGGGGCATATCTGGGGATTCCAGCGTGGGGCAGTAGAGGACGGTATAAATCCCTGTGCCTGCCTTTGCTTGGGGGTGGTAGTGGTGAAACGGGAAAAGTTCCCTTATCTCCCTCTCAGGGTGTGCGATGGGGGTGTGGCTCACTTCTTCAGTGCCCCACAGCTTAAGTCCCTAGAGGGAGCACGCAGACGGGCAGGTTGTGGGGAGCGCGGGCTCCGACCTCACAGCAGCATCTAGGGTTGAGTATTTATAGCTTCCGAAGCCCCAGTGGGCGTGTGGTACAGTGTGCTCCTTCCGCGAAGCCGTCCACAGGCGGCTTGTGTTAATCAGCTCAATTAGACCCTCTGCCGTATCACAAGGACAGAGGGCTTTCTGTATCCTGGGTTCTTGCCCCAGTGTCCTGGACAAATCAGATCACACGTGGGCTTGGATGATGGGTACAAGGTTCTGCTGGGTGAAGATAGCTCTCAGCAGGTGGATGGGGAGCCAGCAGGGGATGGAGTGGAAAGGTGATCTTTCCGGGATGCTCAGCAGCCGGACTCTCCTCCGACCTCTCTCAACTGAATTCTGCACCCACCGTAGATGGCCTGCTGGCGTCTACTGGTGTCTGCTGGTGTGTGCTTCTGCCAGAGTGTTCCTCTCGACATCCAGCTGTTTGTGTCTGTGTCTGCTAGGGTCTCCAGGTTTTTATAGGCACAGGAGGAGGGTGTAGCAGGTCAGAGTGGTCTTGGAAAATGCACCTTTTGGGCGTGAAAACAGGAGTGCCTGTCCTCACCTAGGTCCGTGGGCACAGGCCCAAGGGTGAAGCCTTTGCCAGGGACCCTGCCCTTCTTTGCCCAGCGCTTCCCAGCCCCAACTCCCATATCAGTGTTGGGAACACAGGGTCATTGGCATTGCTAAGGGCCTTACTTCAAATTGGTCTCAACAATGGGATGGTTTAAAAGCAACCAAAGCTTATTTAAAAAGGAAACTTGATTTCATTACCATAAATAAAAAATAAAACAGAGTCACTTGCCTTAATTAGAAGGTAATCACAAAATAAATCCAATGAAAGTAATAAAATATTATTGAATACAGGGGAGTTGAGCAGGCTGGAAATCAGGAAGCCTTAGGAGAGTCCCATGACCTCTCCGGGCTTCGATTTGCTCAGCTATCAAATGAAATTTGTTTAAAATAGTGTTTCTCAAAGAGTGGCAAGGGCAGTACATTTTGTGCAAAGGAGATAATTTGTGGTTGTGCGCAGAGGCAGCATTAAATAACAATGAAATACTTGGTGAGAAATTGATCCCTTTTTTCAATTTTCTTTTAATCCCTCCAAACGTAACAAGGAGAAAGTCTCAGTTGGGGTGCTAACATGTCTTTAACACCTTTTGGACACTTGCTAATTTCCCTTTTGGCAAAAGACAGAGCAGTCCGCAGGGTCAGGGCGTTTGTCAGGTCACCTTTCTCAGTATTTAGTAACATTCTATAATTTCATTGTACGTATTTTATGATTGCCTTCTATTCATGTAAAGTGGTACTCGTTTTCCATTTTAGTGGTATTATAGAAATTTTGTCTTGAAATACATCTATGTAAGTTCTGTAAGTGAATCAATTTAATAATATTAAATAAAAATGAACAGGTAGTATGTAAAACTGGTAAAGATTATGACATTAGCAGATATTATAATGCAAGGAAGTCAGGTTGTCCTTCTTCCAGGGATAACCTTAAAATCACTGTTTTTTTTTTTACTTGCAAAATTAATAATTTGCAAATAAATTGCAAATATCTATGCTTCAAATATTACCTTAAAATTACATAGGACTCTCTTAAAGTGAGCCAGTTGATATGTCTAAATGCTTCCAACTCTATTAACCACTCATCCCTCCTCTGACCCATTTTACAGTATCTTTTGTGAGAAGCACTATGTCTACACCTAACACAGTACTTGATACAAAGTGGGCACCTAATAGGTGCTTGCTCATGAAATATATGCAGCCAAGTAATAAAAAAGGAAGTTTTCAGTTGCTATTAACAGAAAATCCAACTCAAACTGGCTTAACAACAAGAAGAAGACAGAGAAATGTTCAGAGGTAAGGGGTTGTAGCATTGGTCCAGAGGTGTATGATGTGATCTTAGCTGTGACTTCATTTCTGTAGTCTTCTCAGATTGGCCATTCTTTGTGTCCTTGTCCTCTGGGGGAGATCTGCATCATGGTAGAAAAAATAGCTGCTGAGATCTCATTCCCAAACACCACAAATCCAGGGGAAGAGAGTGTCTTGTCTCCAATATTCCAAGGAATTGTTTTGAGATTCACTCCAATTGGACCATTTTGGGTCACATGTTAGCCCCAGAACCAATCACTGAGGCCAGAGGGATGAAACCCCTTGATTGATTTCTCCTGGGTCACACGTCCCATGCCTGCATCCAGGGATGGTATCAACTTCCCCAGAGTAACATGAGTTCTCAGATGGGAATTGAGAGCTGTTAGGAAGGTTAAGTTGGGAGGGGAGGGAATAGATGCTAGAAAGCATGAACACGTGGTGAATGCCCACTCCATCCATGAATGACAGCTGACATTGATAGAGGCCATGCTGGTTCATGAACCATTTGTTATTTTCCAGGATGAGATGAGAAGTGTAATTGAGGGTAAGCATTTAGAAACTTTGAGAGAAGTTCAATATTTGTACAACATCCAAGTTTGTGATGAGTGGACTCATCTTGTTGAACAGGGTTTAGACCACAAGCATTGGCTTATGAAGGATGGGAAAAAAATCAGTCTGTCATAATAGATAATTTGAGAAGTGCAGGTGTAGAAGCTGCATCTTGCAGATTGTCCACTGTTAGAAGATTGGTTTCCATGTTCAGCTGGAATAGGGATAAGGTGTGTCTGGTTGAAAGGAGAGCTAAAAATAGTAATAGTAGCTACGTTGGTGAGAAATTGATCATTTCAATTACAAATGGAAATCATCATAACCCGCCCATCCAGTCTCTCTGCACAATGATTAAAACTGAAGGCTTTGGAATAAGAGAGACAGGTTCAAATCTTACTTCCAACATTTTCTAGCTGTGCCATAAAGTACTAGGATAAAATACTAGGAGTGTTGGAGCCTCAGTTTTCTCCTCTGTAAAATGGAACTAACACTCAGGTTGCTGTACAGACTAGTGCCTGATTAGTGGTCACTCTTTCATAGGAACTTTCTTGAACTGTAGATAGAGGTAAGGGAGATGATATCACTCCTGTTTTATGATTAAGGAATCGAAGTACTGAGAGGCTGTTTGTTTCTAATAATCTATTTTCCTTCACATTTTTTTTTTTTTTTTTAAGACAGGGTCTCACTTTGTCATCCAAGGTTGGAGTGCAGTGGTGTGATCAGGGCTTACTGCAGCCTTGGTCTCCCAGGCTCAGGTGATCCTCCCACTGCAGCCTCCCAAATAGCTGGGATCACAGATGCCTGCTACCATGCCTGGCTAATTTTTTAATTTTTTATAGAGATGGGGTTTCACCATGTTGCCCAGGCTGCTCTCAAACCCCTGAGCTCAAGCAATCCACCCACCTCGGCCTCCCAAAGTGTTGGAATTACAGGCATGAACCACTGTGCCCTGCCTCCATTCAGTTTTATCTTAGACTTTTGTGATTGGGATGTAGATAGAAAGTCTGAACTAAAATTCTGGGTCTGAACTACTACTGGGTTCATTGAGAAATTTGAGTGTGAATTGGCCTGATGTCAAGATATTATGAGCATCCTGATTTATGTGGAGATGCTTCCAAACAGGTGATTATGATAGATTGCAAGACACCAAGTAACTATAAGAAGAAGAAAACATCTAAGGATTAAGAATGACTAGGAGTGAAGTGTACATTTGCAGGCCTCTTGTCTTTTCTGATAATGCCTTTACTACTTATTATGGAACGTGGGTTGCTATCATGACAAAAGAGGTAATGGGGATTGTGCAAAGTGGCCTTGTAGATGAAGCTTCACAAAACTTGGTTTAAGTTTCCTCCTGGGAGTTTAGCTTGAAACATCTCATTACCAGTTGCCCTGATACCAGAGATTTTCCTGAGGGCTATAGAGGTTTTAAAAGTTTTTGCTACCGGGATCATCCTTTCTCCTTAATATCCACACTTGGTGAGAATAAGTCCTGATTCTTCTGAAACTGATTATTATTTCCTTGGGACTAATATTTCAAAGAACATCCATGGGTCAGGCCTGAATCACTGCAGGGAGCATTATAGAGGAAGACTAAGAGACTAAGAGCTACTCCTGGAACCAGGGGTGATATGGTTTGGCTGTGTCCACCCCCAATCTCATCTTGAATTCCCAGGTGTTGTGGGAGGGACCCAGTGGGAGATAATTGAATCACAGGGGCACATCTTTCTCATGCTGTTCTTGTGACAGTGAATAAGTCTCATGAGATCTGGTGGTTTTATAAAGGGGAGTTTCCCGCACAAGCTCTCTTTTTTTGTCTCCTGCCATCCATGTAAGATGTTACTTGCTTCTCCTTGCTTTCCACCATGATTGCAAGGCCTCGCCAACCATGTGGAACTGTGAGTCCATTAAACCTCTTTCTTTTGTAAATTGCCCAGTCTTGGGTTTGTCTTTATCAGCAGCATGAAAGTGGACTAATACAAGGGGTAACTGAAGAATAAAAGTCACCACAGTCTTGCATTCCAACCAGAGATACTCCTCTCATGTGCAAAGGCAAGATGTCAAAAAGGGCTTTCTTTTTCTTTCTTTCTTTTTTTTTTTGATACAGGGTCTCACTCTGTTGCTCAGGCGGGAGTGCAGTGGCATGATCATGGCTCACCACAGCCTTGACCTCCTGGTCTCAGGTGATCCTCCCACTTTTGCCTCCCGAAGTGCTGGGATTACAGGCATGAGCACCATGGCTGGCCAACATGGACTTCCTTTTTGTTGGAATGATCTGCTGTCAGAGATTTGCTTTAAAGTATTCTCTAGAGTGGGATATTGACAAAGCAAGCTTGGCCAAATGTGATGGGTACATGAGACTATACTCTTTTGTGTTTGAGATTTTCATGAATACAAAGTTAGAAAAAAGGCTGCAGAGTTTCAATTTTCCACTGTATAAACAATACGGCATTAAATATCAGTCATTCAGTAAATAATTGTGGAGAATCAACTATATACTCTTTGGTGCTAACCTTTGGGTGACCCACCAAAGAAGATGTGACAGATTCCTATCTAGTCACCCTTAATTAAGAGATCCATTGGTTGAAGTATCCTGCTTGTAGGTAAAAAAATTCTAATTAGCTTTCTAGTTTTTAAATCTATTCATATGTCTGGACATTTTAGGACTGGACAAGACTTAAGTAAAATTGTAACATGAAAATACAGATACCAAAGTTAACAAACAGAAATGAGAAACTTGGAGAAAGCAGAGATGACATAGAAACAGAAAATAAAGTAAAATAGAAACAAAAGAAATACTTAATATCCTTGTAGAGCTAAGAGAATATATTACATCCGTGAAATAAGAAAAGAATATCACCAAAAGGGGCAATGAGAGTTAAGAATGAGTTATTGAAATAATTTAAAAGAACATGACTATTTGTTTTACTATAAATAATTCAGGTTACATATTTGTTCTGTGCACTTTTCTATATGTATGTTTACAACCTACAATGATTAAAAGTAGAATAAAATGAATTATACTGCTAAAAAAATCAATAGAAAGGTTGTAAAGTTGAAGAAATCTCCCATAAAGTAGAACAAAAAATGAAGAGCTGGAAAATAAAACGGAAGAAGTAAGAAAATTAGAGACTTAGTCTGAGACTCAAAACAGGAGTAAGTGAGTCATAGAGTTAGAAAACAGAAAAAAAAGTGGAGTGAATGAGATAATCAAAGTATAAGAGAATATCCAAGAACTACAGCATATGATACTACAGATTAGGAGCGTCTATTGAGTAATCTGCATCCTAAAGGGGAAAAAATATCCACGCAAAGGCACATCATTATGATATTTTTAAAACAGAGGGGATAAAAGGAAAATCTTAAAAGTGACTAGAGACCAGGCATGGTGGCACATGCCAATAATCTCAGCACTTTGGGCAGCTGAAGCAGGATGATTGCATGAGGCCAGGAGCATGGGACCAGCCTGGGCAGCATAGTGAGACCCCCATCTCTATAAAAAGTTTAAAATTAGCCAGGTGTGGTGGCATGCACCTGTAGTCCCAGTTACTCAGGAGGCTGAGGCAGAGGATTGCTTGATCCCAGGAAGCTGAGGCTGTAGTGAGCCATTATCATGTCACTGTACTTCAGCCTGGGTGACAGAGTGAGACCCTATCCCAAAAAGAAAAAAAAGGTGACCAGAAATGAAATTTTAAAATAGCATAGGTCACGTACAGTGTGTGTTAGTCTATTCTCACACTGCTATAAAGAACTACCTGAGACTGGGTAATTTGTGAAGAAAAGAAGTTTAATTGACTCACAGTTCCACAGGCTGTACAGTAAACATGATTGGAGAGGCCTCAGGAACTTACAATCATGGCAAAAGGGCAAAGGGGAAGCAAGCACATATTCACATGGCCAGGAGGAGAGAGAGAAAGTAAAGGGGAAGTGCTACACACTTTCAAAACAACCAGATCTCATGAGAACGCATTCACTATTGTGAGAACAGCAAAGGGGAAATCTGCCCATATGATCCAATCACCTCCCACCAGGTCCTTCCCCCAGCATTGGGAATTACAATTCAACATGAGATTTGGGTGGGAACACAGAGCCAAATCATATCATTCCACCCTTGGACTCTCCCAAATCAATCTCCTGCCCTTCTCATATTTTAAAACACAATCATGCTTTCCCAACAGTCCCCCAAAGTCTTAACTCATTTCATCATTAGGTCAAATGTCCAAGTCCAAAGTCTCATCTGAGACAAGGCAAGTCCCTTCCACCTATGAGCCTATAAAATCAAAAACAAGTTAGTTACTTCCAAGATACAATAGGGGTGCAGGGATTGAGTGAATACTCCAGTTCCAAAGGGAGTAGTTGGCCAAAACCAAGCAGCTACAGGCCCCATGCAAGTCCAAAATATAGCAGGGCTGTCATCAAGCCTCAAAGCTCTGAAATCATCTCCTTTGACTTTGTATCTCACATCCAGGGCATGCTGATGCAAGGGGTAGACTCCCAAGGCTCTGGGCAGCTCTGCCCTGTGGCTCTGCAGGGTGCAACCCCCACGGCTGCTTTCAGGGTCTGGCATTGAGTACCTGTGGTTTTAACAGGTGCACAGTGCAAGCTGTTGGTGAATCTACCATTCCAGGGTCTGAAGGATGGTGACCCTCTTTCCACAGCTCCACTAGACAGTGCCCCAGTAAGGACACTGTATGGGTGCTCCAACCCCACATTTCCCCACTACACTGCCCTAGTAGATGTTCTCCATGAAGGCTCTGCCCCTGCAGCAGACTTCTGCCTGAACATCCAGGCATTTCTATATATCCTCTGAAATCTAGGCAGAGTCTCCCAAGCCTCAACTCTTGCCTTCTGTGCACCTGCAGGCCCAACACCACATGGAAGTTGCCAAGGCTTGGGGCTTGCACCCTCTGAAGCAACAGCCTGAGCTGTACCTTTGCTCCTTTTAACCACAGCTGGAGCTGGAGCAGCTGGGATGCAGGGCAATCTGCCCGGAGGCTGCACAGAGCAGAGCCCCTGAGCCCAACCCACAAAACTATTTTTTGCCTCCTAGGCCTCCAGGCCTGTGATGGGAGGGGCTGCCACAAAGGTCTCTGAAAGGCCTTGTTGGCATTTTCCCCATTGTCTTGGCTATTAACATTCGGCTTCTCTTTACTTACGCAAATGTATGCAGGCTTGAACTCCTCCCCAGAAAAAAATTTTTTTTTCTACCACATGGTCAGCCTGCAAATTTGTCAAACTTTTATGTTATTCTTCCCATTTAAATGTAAGTTTCAATTTCAGACCATCTCTTTGTGAACACGTATGAGCATATGCTGTTAGAAGTAGCAAGCACATGTCCAGCAGAAGAGAGAGGAAGTGAAGGGGGGAAGAGCTACACACTTTCAAAACAACCAGATCTCATGAGAACTCACTATCATGAGAACAGCAAGGGAGAAATCTGCCCCCATGATCACTTCCCATCAGGTCCTGCCCCCAACATTCAGGATTATAATTCAACATGAGACCTGGGTGGGGACACAGAGCCAAACCATATTACCTTGGTGTGTGAGAATAAAAATTTTACTGGCATCAGTCCGCCAACAGTAACATTCAAAGATTGAAGTGAATGCATCAATGCTTTCAGAATTCATAGTAAATGTTATTTTCAATGTTCAAGTATATATCTAGGGAAACTGTGTGTTGAGTTCAAGGATGGAAGATGGATATTTTCAGATCTGCAAAGTATCCAATATTTCCTAAGTACCTTTCTCAAAACGTTGCTAAAGGAAGTGTTCCAGGAAAACAAGTGGGACATCCAAAAAAGTGACAGGATATTTGGATAGGAGATCCAGGAGAGAAGTGAAAGTCTCAGGACAATTACAAAGGAAAATCCCAAGACAACAGTCATGCTTCAGGCCTTAAATAAAACCAGTTCATTTTGAAGCAGGAGAATGGAGAGTCGAGGAAAAGAGGAGAGCAAGAGGAACAGGGGACATCGAGGAGAAGGAGAAAAAGGAGGAAAAAAGAAAAGGAAAGAAGAAGAATGAGGAAAGAAAGACAAAGAGGTAGGGAGGATGTGAGAAAGGGAGGAAGAGAGAAGGGGATGGCGCAGGGTGAAGAGAAAGGAAGGAAGGACGGCAAGAAGGGAGGGAGGAAAGTAGGAGCTGGTAGACTTTATGATGCTTTTGAGCAGGTAGAAAAATAGTACTAAGATTTTTGCATTGTAGATTTTAGGAGTAACTAATAATAAGTACATAATAAATAAAAGCAAGAGGAAATTATTATCACTATTTTAGATTCAGGGGGTACATGTTCTGGTATGTTACATGGGTATATCGTGCAATGCTAAAGTTTGGGCTTCTAATGATCCCAGCATCCAGGTAGTGAACATAGTGCCCAATAGGTAGTTTTTTTGACCCTTGCCTCCCTCTCTGCCTCCCCACTTTTGGCATCCCCAGGGCTTATTGTTCTTATCTTTGTGTCTACGTGTACCCAATGTGTAGCTCCCATTTTTAAGTGAGAACATTTGGCATTTGGTTTTCTGTTCTTCTGTGAATTTGCTTAGGAAAATAGCCTCCAGTTATACCCACGTTGCTGCAAAGGACATGATTTCATTCTTTTTTTATGGCTGCATAGTATTCCATGGTGTATATGTGCCACATTTTCTTTATTCAATCTATCATTGATGGGCACCTGGATTGATTCCATGTCTTTACTATTGTGAATGGTGCTGTGATAAACATATGGGTATAGGTGACTTTTTGGTAGAATAGTTTATTTTCCTTTGTGTATATACTCAGTAATGGGATTGCTGGATTGAATGGTAATTCTATTTTTAGTTCTTTGAGAACTCTCCAACTGCTTTCCACAGTGGTTGAGCTAATTTGCATTCTCACCAACAGAGTATAAGCCTTCTCTTTTCTCTGCAACCTCATCAACATCTGTTATTTTTTTAGTTTTTAATGCTAGCCATTCTGACTGGTGTGAGATGGTATCTCATTGTGGTTTTGAGGCAATTATTATCTCTAGAAAAAAAAAATAGAAGACAAGAAAAGACATGTAATAACAGTACAATACTTACTTAAGGAATTAACATTATTTACATGATTCTAATAACAGCATTATATACTAGTTTAAACAAAAATTGAGATATTATGAGGAAGAATTGGGGGTGGGGGAGAGAAAGGGAGAGAGAGTTAGATTATGTGAGTGAAGGGTCATGATGTAAAAGAATTAAAATGTTTCTTCCATAGAGAAATAGAAAATATAATAGATAATGCTTAGTTGATAACTCAATAAATAGTAGTATCAGTGTGTTACTTAAAATGTGGAAATGAATACCAGAAAAGGCAGCCTAAAATACTGAATGTGGTTGCCTCTGTGGAGCAAGATTAGGGGCTGACGTTGCTTGGGGACATACATGAGACTGCTGAAATTTTGTTATACTTTTTCTTTGAGACGGTGTCATGCTCGGTCACCAGGCTGGAGTTCAGTGGCACACTCTCAGCTCACTGCAGCCTCTGCCTCTGAGGTTCAAGCGATTCTCCTGTCTCAACCTCCTGAATAGCTAGGACTACAGGCGTGCACCACCACATCCAGCTAATTTTTGTATTTTCGGTAGAAACGGGGTTTCACCATGTTGGCCAGGATGGTCTCAATCTCTTGACCTCATGATCTGCCCACCTCAGCCTCCCAAAGTGCTGGGATTACAGGTGTGAGCCACTGCACCCAGCCTGTTATTAGTTTTATAATAAAATTGCAATTAGTCTAGACAAAAGCTTGTCTCATTACCCCTTCTTCCTCTCTCTTACCTTTTCTCCCCACTTCCCAAAGGAACTTGATTAATTCATTAGGTTTCACCTCTCTTTAACTTCCTGATTAGTTCTACACTTACAAACTCCATTTGTTTTTGCTTTCTCGTCAAACCAAACCAACACTCCCAGAAAAAAAAAAAAAATACATGTACATAGCTTCTCACTATGTATATGTATTAGTCTTGTTAAAATAAAATTATTTAAAAGTTTAAATATCCTACATCACGGACTACAGGGAGAAAATGAAAGTGAGAAAATAGCTTGAGTATTTCACTTTGCCGATAAAAACATATAATCCCTGAGCTTCAGCTTTTATTTTTTTGTTGTACTTTGTAGCTTTGTTACTCAACTAGGAAACGGAAATTACAGAATTTATTAATCTGCTTCGTTAACGGGCTTGGTATTTTGCCACTTTGGCCAAATTTGGGATCCTGCCATCACTGAATTTTTTCTTTTTCTCTCTGTTAAAGCTTCTCTTCCATTCGCAAAGATACCTGCAATGTGAAAAGGGGAGTTGAAATTCTAGTCATGTTTCTCCTCGGTTCGGTCTGATTTTCAGAAATTGCAGTAAATCAGTGTCACTGAAAATTGGCCTATTTTTTTTTTTTCTGGGGGTGTTGGTTTGGCTTGATGAGAAAGCAAAAACAAATGGAGTTTATAAATGTAACTAATCAGGAAGTTAAATAGAGGTTAAACCTAATGGATTAATCAAGTTCCTCTGGGAAGTGGGGAGAAAAGGTGGGAGGGAGGGAGGAAAGGAGGAATGGGGCAGGCTTTTGTCTAGACTGATTGAATAAGCCCTTCCGTGGAGTCAGCTTTGAGTGTCTGGGTTTTTTTTGTTCCCTCTCTCTTCCTGTCTATCCTTTCTTGTGAGGGCATGGAGAGCCACCCAAAAGCAGCAGCCCGCTGTGCTAAGTGGAGAGAAGGTTCCAGCTGCTAGAAGACGTTGGCTTTGATTTCTACTCTGTCTCTTATTATAGTTGTGTAACCTTAGAGAAGTTCCTTTACTCTTTGAGCTGATGTCATGCCCATCTATAAAACTGGGGCGAAGATTCCAATTTTCCAACATTCTAAAGCTTTTAAAGACCAACAGAGATCATATTGAAGAATGCAGAGCTGGAAGTGGAGATGGAGAGGGGAGATTGGCCAGCACCTGCAAAGGCCTTGAGGTGAGATGTGCAAAGGTGATAGTGAGTTTAGATGAAACGGGTAATCTGGGGTCAAAATAATGAAAATCAGTGTAGTTCACATTCGGGATTTTCATTTTTATCTTGAGAGCTGTAAGAAGACCTTTAACTATTTTAAAAATGACAAAGAGGCTTGAGATCATCAGGTTTGTGTTTTGAGATCATTCTTGTGAAGAAAAGTTCCAGGGTTCCATGTGTCCTTTGTATCTTGGTGGCTCTCACATCTTTAGCTCTGGCTCACACCTTTATTCCAAGTTTCATACATGTATATTCAACTCTCTATAGCACAACTCTCACGATTGTTTCCCAAGTACTCAAACCCAGCATGTACAAACTGAACTCTAGTTCTTCCTCCCCAAAGCTGACTCTCCTCCACTGTCCCCTCCACACTGTATTTCTTTTAAATGGAAACTGTAGCAGAAACTGCTAGTTGCCTCTTCCTTCTCCCTTAGAAATGGAATCTTGGGTAATATGCCTAGCAAAACATTAGGTTTCTCCATTTCCCAGACTGTCCCACAGCTGGAAGTGACTGAGTTCTAGCTGATGAAATGTAAGTGGAAGCTTTGCTTCCAGGAAAGCTCTTTAAAGGGGCTCCATTTTGCACTTTCACTTATTCTCTTTCTTATACCCTGAAACATAGGTGTGATGGCTGGAATTCCTGCAGCTACCTTGGACCCTGAGGAGAGAACAAATGTGGCAGAGTGGTTGAATAGATAGAACCAAGTATTGAAGAGCTTCTAAACAGACTTGGACTATCTACCATCAGATGACTTTCATCTGAGGAAAAACAAATTCTTCTTGCTGTTTAAGTCATTATAATTGGATTTCTTCTTCCTCACAGCTGAAACTAACCCTAAGTGATAGGATTCTGGGAATGCTTCCCCAAATCTACTCTTATACAAAGTTCTGCATTCTGGCTATCTCTTCAGTACATCTCCTTCTTTTATCCTTGTCTGAGCCACATCATCTTTTGCTGGGGTGATTGTAACAATCTCCTCACTGCCCCTGTTTTCAAGCCCCTCCCTACCAATGCCCATGCTCAAAGAATTTCCACCTTTTAGTTAAAAAAACATTCTAGAACTCAATTATGACTCTGCTACTTCTAGGGGAATCATGGAATTATGGGCACTGAAAAGGTAGAGTTTAAAGGGCCCTTAAAGGTCATTTAATTTTGAATTTCTTACTTGTTGGTTTGGCTTGATTAAAAAAAAAAAGCAAATGGAGTTTTCCATGGGCCTCTTGTGATTGTATATAAATTATTCGATATATAAAATATAGAAGGCTGTGCACAGTGGCTCACACATGTAAGCCTAGCACTTCCAGAGGCTGAGGTGGGCGGATTGCTTAAAGTCAGGAGTTTGAGACCAGCCTGGTCAACGTGGCAAAATCCCGTCTCTACTAAAAATACAAAAATTAGCCGGGAGTGGTGGTGGGTGCCTGTAATCCTAGGTCCTCAGGAGGCTGAGGCAGGGGACTCGCTTGAACCCGGCAGGTGGAGATTGCAGTGAGCTGAGATTGTGGCATTGCACTCCAGCCTGGGCCACAGAGTGAGACTCCGTCCCCAAAATATATATCTATAACTATAGATATATATATAGAAGTGGATCTCTCTGGAGAAGATGCAGAGTTTTCAGCAGATTCTCATAAGCGTTCAACAAAAATTAAGAATCTGGCAAGTCTATCTTCCTCATTTTATAGATGGGGAAACTGAGGCACACAGCGGTTAAGTGACATATCTAAATGTCCAAGGTCACAAAGAGACTCAGTGGCAGAGCTGGAACACAGACTAGTGCTCTCTTCTCTACAAATGTACGGCCAACTGACAGTCAAGGCAAATACCGAGACCTCATATTTCTCTCCTTGAGGACTGGGTGTCTGTTTTCACTCAGACTACTCTGATTGGACTCTTGCTGATGAGGGCTGGAATGTAATTAGTACCAGTGAATACCAAAAGCCTTAAGAGAGTCATTAATTATATACATTTCTGTTTACAGGAGAATAATACTGTTAGCTTCATTAAGCATCATTATCAATGCATGATCTAATAGTTTCAACATAATGAAACTGATACATTTCAGAGGAATGGAAGGAAATATTACACATCTGCAAACTGGATTATTCTGAGCTAGGAAGTCTTTGAGGTGGTGATAATAACTGTTCCGATAATCCTCACATCTAATTGGTACTGTGCTTTACAGTTTACATATCTGTGAAGGTCGAATCAGCTCCATCTTGGATGCTAATCTGCCAGGTTTGCTTCTGATTAACCCATTCTGGGAAGGCCTCTGAGATTTCCAGTTTATCTGTTGTTCATTGTGTAAGAGGACTGTACTTCCTGCAAATCTTGCCATCAGGGAAATTTCCTACCTATTCTCTGTGAAACATGTGTGCCTCTCCCCTAGAGTACATAATCTCTCTGGGTCTGGAGGCTATTGGTGCTGCAGGGATCCACCATCTTGTCTTGCCACCACCCAAGACGCAGGCATGGCTTGTGTTCCCAAGCCCCTATTACATATTTCTTCCTAAGAAACTGGATTTGTCAGCCTCTTTCTTCAGCTTCTCAGCTTCCTCAGACTTTGGGGTAGGTTTGCATAGGCCTGCCCAAGGCAAAACAGTATTATTTTCACATACCTTATTATCTTTTTTTCTTCTTCCAGAAGTATGGAGAGGGCAGAGAAAACAGTGTACTAGTTAGGAATATTTTGGTTGCAAGCAACAGAAAACTCCAACCTAAACTAGTAAGGAAAAAAGAAACGGGGAGAGGGGTCAATGAGAAGACTGTTGGCTCACATAACTGAATTGCCCTGTAATATTCTGATTCAGGAATGGTTTGATCCAGGGGTTCATGCTACCATTAAGGTTCTGGCTTAGTTCCTGGATGATTCTTTCAGCTGCCTTGTTGGCTTCCTCTTCAGGTTGACTCTTCCGTAGTACGGTATTTCTGGCCTTCTATTCTCAGCCTCACATCACACCACACAAAAAGCAGACAGATGTTTCTCGTAGGCCTTTTGGAAGATGGAGCACTTGTCTGTCCCAGAAACCTCAGAAAACCTTTTCACATGTCACATTAGTATGAACTAGGTCAGATGCCCATCCTTCAACCAAACTACAGTGAACAAGGGATAGTAGCCACTTATTGGCTTAAGCCAATCCAGACCTGCTCTAGAGCCGGGGGTGAGATCAATCCCAGTGAAAACAACAGAGCTGAAGATGGTGAGTGGTTACCTACGGAACCTACACCAAATCCTTAATTAATGTAGTTACCTACGGAAAACCTAAGTGCATGGCAGGAAGGAGGGAAATGATCTGGGGGAACAACTCAATATTCCATCACATGGTGGTTCAGAAAGGTTAAGAGACACATGAAAGTCACGCGAATTATGACTGGTGGGAAGAAAATATAAATTTTTTGTCTCAAATTTTCTACCATAAACGTGAACCTTCCTTAGAAAACTGAAGGATTTTCCCACCATCCTCCTACTTATCTACCATCTCTGTTCTTAGAGAAGCACTGGAAAACCCCTGATATCATTCTGAGCCAGGAACTTCCTGTCCATGCCTACTGAAGACACAGAGCTCAAACTCCAGATAACAGAGGAAGTGATACTCGTTGGCATTGTCCTTCACGCATAGAAATTCCCTCCAACGCCGGGCATCATGGCTCACACCTGTAATCCCAGCATTTTGGGAGGCCAAGGTGGGCGGATTGCTTGAGCTCAAGAGTTCAGGACCAGCCTGGCCAACATGACAAAATCCTGTCTCTACAAAAATTAGCCAGGTGCAGTGGTGTGTGCCTGTAGTCCCAGGCTGATGTGGGAGAATCCCGTGAGTTTGGGAGGCAGGGTTGCAGTGAGCTGAGATTGTGCCCATTCCAGCATGCCTGGGCTGTGGGAGTGAAAACCTGTCTCAAAAAAAAAAAAAAAAAAAAAAGAAAGAAAGAAATTCCCTCTAATGTCACAGGAAGTAGCTTGACAGAGGCAAGTCTCAGTTATTTTTCACAGCCCCACGCCCTTCCAAGTCAAGTTGAGATTTAAAGCAGGCAAGTCCATTCCTCACATCGCAAATCCAATCACCATGACGATCACCTCCCCGATCATGCTGCTTTCCCCAAGATTCCAATTCACTTTAATAAGAATCATCTCCTACTATGATGCCTGGAACTGGCCAACAGTACCTCTAGCTAACACATCCTGAGTTTCTCTGTGCTATGGGCCATGTACCAAAGATCTTCCAACAATTTAAGTCAGGAATTGCCCTCACTGTTTCCCAGGTGATGACAGCCTCTGAGAGGTGAGATTCCACATCCCAAGTTGCACAGCTGGGGAGAGACAGTGTTAGGACAGTATTGCCTGTGCTGAGGTCTAGACTGAATCTTTGTGAGCATTTTATTCATTTCCAGTCTGGATCTCCCGGTGCAACCAGATTGTGCCCTTGATGTGAGATTGTTGTCAAAACAAGAGCGATCATTTATTGAGAACTTACCGGGTGTGAAGCCTTGTGCTAAAAGGATTTTATGTGCTTCGAGTGATTTAATTATTTTTCCCAACCACCCCATGAGGTAGGTAATATGAGTATCTCTATTTTATGAATGAGGATACTGACTCAGAGAACTACAGTCGCTCCTCCAAAAATCACTCAACTAGCAAATGTTGCAGGTGGGATTTCAGTCCATGTCTGTGATTCTCACCTGCCATGCTGCTAAGCTAACCAACCAGGTGCCCAATGCAAGAAGAACACACCTCGGTCGCATGTGGAAGCATGAGGAAGACAGTAGATTGCACCATTCTCTGCTGCCTGGATTTGACAGCAGAACTCCCTTTCCTGTCGCCCGTCACTCATATCCAGGAATGAAAGCCTTGATTGAAAGACTTGTCCAACAATACAGCTTTAACAGGGCCACCTGATCAGGACACAGTAAGTAGCGACAGGAAACATCTGCTTTGGAAATGCCGGTGCTTCTGTTGATTGAAATGTACACACAGGAAAGCCGTCTTTCAGTTCTGGGGGAAATTCTGAGCTGAAGAGATTGTGATATTATCGGCCACACCCAGAAGAGCTGGAAATGGGTGAACTCCTGGGTGGGGGAGGAGCAGACCCCAGGCCTGTGGGAATCCACTTGGTAATAATAACAATCACTGATAAATATTATTTCATGAAGAAGCTTGGAGGGACCCCTGGGGTGTTGGTTGTTTCAAATGGGTAATTGAATTCCCTGCTGGGAGGGAACAAGAATGGCTTGGTTCACCCCACTTTGGGGAGTGGTCTCTATGTAAATTTAATGTGGAAATGCCAAACCCACAAGGCATTTTTGTTTTCATTTGTTCTTTTTTTTTTTTTTTTTTTTTTTTTTTTTTGCCACAGAGTCTTGCTCTGTTGCCCAGGCTGGAGTGCAGTGGTGCAATCTTGGCTCACTGTAACCTCTGCTTCCTGGGCTCAAGTGATTCTCCTGTCACAGCCTCCTGAGTAGCTGGGATTACAGGCATGTGCCACCACACCTGGCTAATTTTTGTATTTTTAGTAGAGACGAGGTTTCACCATGTTGACCAGGCTAGTCTTGAACTCCTGACCTTTACCTACCTTGGCCTCCCAAAGTGCTGAGATTACAGGCATGAGCCATGGCGCCCGGCCCCACAGGGCATTTTCATTTGTGTGTGCATGCAGATGTGCAGATGTATATGTTCATGTCAGAAAGACTGCTCATTTTTAAAGAATTTATCACATGATAAATCTGAAGCCCTGATTTCTACCCCAGGTAGTTCAAATAGAATTTGGGTTACAAAATCCATTTTGGTTGATTTATCTATAAGCTTTCCATAATATACATACTGGGTGAACTTAGGCCTTCTTCCCTCCCCTTCTCCCTCCTTTTCTTTCTTTTCCTGTATCTTTTCTTCCTTCCTTTCTTCCATTCTGTTGTTAAATAAACTTTAGTTGAGCTACAGTGCTGGGTACCAGGTACATAAAGATAGATAAGAAACAGTCTGTAGGAAGCTGGCATCTACAGCAGTGGTTTTCAAATAGGAGTGATTTCCTTTTACCCCTAAGAGGACACTGGGATATGTCTGGAGACATGCTTGGTTGTCACAAGAGGAGTAGGTACTGCTGGCATTTAGTGGGTGGAGGTCAGTGTATTAGTCTATTCTCACACTGCTAATAAAGACATACCTGGGACTGGGTAATTTATAAAGGGAAGAGGTTTAATTAACTCACAGTTCCACGTGACTGAGGAGGCCTCACAATCATGGTAGAAGGTGAAGGGGAAGCAAGACACGTCTTACATGGTGGCAGGCAAGAGAGCATGTGCAGGGGAACTGCCCTTTATAAAACCATCAGATCTTGTGAGACTTACTCACTATCACAAGAACAGCACGGGAAAGACAGGCTGTCCCTGTGATTAAATTACCTCCCACTGGGTCCCTCTCACAACACGTGAGAACTATAGGAGCCACAATTCAACATGAGATTTGGGTGGGAACACAGCTAAATCATATCAGTCAGGGATGCTTCTCAGCATCCTGCAGTTTCCGGGACAGCCCCACCACTTGCTACAAAGAGTTATCTGGCCTACAATGCCAGTAAATGTTGAGGATGAGAAATCTGATCTCCAATATGGTAGAAAGAATTGAACTTAACTGGATTCAGTCCTGGCTCTCTCTGTCTCAGGCATAAGACCTCGAGTAAGTCCCTCAATCTTTCTGAGTCTCAGTTTTTCATCCGTGAGAAGAGACAAAGAGTGATTACTGTTTTGTAATGATGGAAAGAAGTTTGGGCATAAATCATGCCATTTAGTACCTGGTGGATACTCAAGAAACAATAGTCATTGGGCTTACCTAAGCGTAGGCTTCTAGGGTCTAAAAGCTACCATTGGGTTCTCCTGAAGATAAATTCCAAATAAATTCCTCTTATTCTAAAAGGAAGCCCAAAAATAATCTCATACCCTTTTCCCTTCCTGGCATCATAACAACCTGTAACTATAGATTTATTTGTGCATTTCATGAATGCCTCTTTCCCTGACCTACCGTAGACCATAAAGTCTTTGAGGGCAGGGGGCTGTGTCTTCCGTTGTCCTTTCCTCTATTCCCAGCACCCAGCACAGTGCCTGGCCGTAGTATCAGCTCGACATAATTGAAGCCAGACTGCCTGAGTTGAAATCTTAGCTTCTTTCACTCATTAGCTGTGTGACCTCAGGCAAGTTACTCCAATTTTCTGTGTCTCATTTTCTTCATCAACAAAGTGGGGAATCTTATGTACTGCAAAATGTTGTGGTGAGAGCCAAATAAGCTACTATATGTCTGGAGTCTGGCACGTAGTATGTGCTTATAAGGGTCAGCTATTATTATTGGCATTATTCCTTTATTATTTTTATTTAATTAGTGAATGCCGCTCTGCTGCAGGATGCCAGCACAAGAGGATCGGCCTGTCTTTGCCTTTGGGGAGAATCGTTTCTGCGAATTATTTGGAGAAAGATCCGAGTTTGCAGAGAAGCTGGCAGCTCATCTGAGCAGAAAAGTAGAAGTCAAAGTGATTTCTTGGAGGAGACTCATGGGGGGCCTCCTGGGTCACCAAACAGCCATCTCTCTCACCTGGAAGAAATAGGAATTGATTTGAAGCTTGTCCCATCTGAAAAGGTCTGTCGGGAGCCAGACCCAGCGCGTGTTGTCAAGGATGCTTTTGGTCTTTGGTCCGGAGAAGAAGTGATTCATGATGATTTGCTTTTCCAGGGAGTCAGGGAGGCCCAGTGGAGATGCAGGCTTGGGTCCCAGGGGCCTGCTGGGTTAGATTGTTTCCCTGAGCGGGAGGAAGGGAGGAAAATCAAGGAGCCAGTAGGAGCTGATGAATGAGGATAGGAGACCCAGGGAGAGCCAAAGGTGGGAGTCAGCGGGGTTGGGAATAAAGCGCAAGGAATGACAGAGGATCAGAGAGAGGTTTATTTCTTTATTTTATATTTTTATTATTTTTGAGAGAGACCTTCGCTCTGTCACCCAGGCTGGAGTGCAGTGGTACGATCTCAGTTCACTGCAACCTCTGCCTCCCAGGCTCAAGTGATTCTCCTGCCTCAGCCTCCCAAGTAGCTGGGATTACAGGTGTGCGCCACCATGCCCAGCTAATTTTTGTAATTTTGGTAGAGCTGGGGTTTCATCATGTTGGCCAGGCTGGTCTCGAATTCCTGGCCTCAAGTGATTCACTTGCCTTGTGCTGGGGTTACAGGCATGAACCTCTGTGCTCTGCCTCTGACACAGAGAGGTTTAGAGCTAAGAAGATCAAAAGCAACAACAGCAGCAGCAACAGTAATGACAGCTACCACCAATAGAGCTCTGCTGTGGGAGACGTATTTGTGTCCTCCCCAAATCCATAGATTGAAATACTAAACCCCAAGGTGATGGTATTAGCAGGCAGAACTTTTGAGAGGTGATTAGGTTGTGAGAGCAGAACCTTCATGAAAGGGATTAGTGCCCTTATAAAAGAGGCCCAAGAGAGGTCCCTTGCCCCCTTCTGCCATGTGAGGACCAGCAAGAAGACGGCTGTCCATCTATGAACCAGAAGCGGGCCCTCCCCTGACACCGAATCTACCAATGCCTTGATTTGGACTTTCCAGCCTCCAAAACTGTGAGCCTGAACAGACTAAGAAAAGTGTCTACTATGTGCCAGATACTTCACACACCAAAGCCCGTTTAGTGCTCATCGTGACCCTCTGAGGCAGCATGACCCATACGTGTCAGGCCTCATCTACCTGTGGATGTTTTAAAAGAAAAGGGCGTGGGAGGCTTCGGTGGCTTACGCCTCTAATCCCAGCACCTTGGGAGGCTGAGGTGGGTCAATCATGTGGGCCCAGGAGTTTAAGACCAGCCTGGTCAACGTGGTGAAACCTCATCTCTACACAAAAATACAAAAAATAGCTAGGTGTGGTGGTGCATGCCTGTGGTCCCAGCTACTTGGGAGGATAAAGTGGGAGTATCGCTTGAGGCTGAGAGGTCAAGGCCCTGATTGCAGCACTGCACTCCAGCCTGGACAACAAAGTGAGACCTTGTCTCAATTAAAAAAAAAAAAGAGTAAAAAATAAAAAAATAAAAAAGGGTCTGGCCAGGTGCGGTGGCTCATGCCTATAATCCCAGCACTTTGGGAGGCCGAGGCAGGTGGATCACGAGGTCAAGAGATCAAGGCCATTCTGGCCAACATGGTGGAACCCTATCTCTACTAAAAAAAATACAAAAATTAGCTGGGCATGGTGGCACATGTCTGTAGTCCCAGCTACTCGGGAGGCTAAGGCAGGAGAATCACTTGAACCTGGGAGGCAGAGGTTGCAGTGAGTCGAAATCGTGCCACTGCACTCCAGCCTGGGCAACAAGAGTGAAACTCTGTCTAAATAAATAAATAAAGTTCACACTGCCTATATTCATTAATTCAGTCATTCAACAAATATCTTTTGAATGGAACATCTGATATACGGCAGGCACTATTCTAAGCTCTAGGCATGTAGCAGAAAAGGAGACAGACCACGAGTCCCTATTCCCTGCCTTCATGGAACTGACATGCTAGTGGGCTGTGGGGAGGACAACAACAAGTTAACACTGTGTCTGGGATGTCACATGGGGAGGAGTGCTGTGTGGAAACCAAAGCATGGAATGGGGATGGTGAGCGCAGGATAGAGTGAGGTTGCAACTTTGAGAAGTATGGTCAAGAAAAGTCTCCCTGGGCCGTGTGTGGTGGCTCACACCTGTAATCCCAGCTCTTCGGGAAGCAGAAGCTAGAGGATAGCTTGAGCCCAGGAGTTCGAGACCCACCTGGGCAATATGGCAAGACCCTGTTCTCCACAAAAGAGGGGAAAAAAGAAAAAAAGAAAAGTCTCCCTGAAGAGGTAACATTTGAGCAAAGATCTGAAAAAGGCAGAAAGTGAGCCATCTGCATGTTTTGGAGAGAAGTACAATTGCAAGAGAGAGCAGCTGGTGCCAAGGCCCTGGGGCAGGAGCATGTCTGCTATGTTTGGGGAAATGAGGAGGCCGATGTGCAGCAGCAGAGGGAACGAGGCAGGAGAGTAATTGGAGGTGGGATGGAGAAGGTCCAGGGTGTTGGGTCCTGTGGGCCTATGGCCATTGTAAGGAGTTGGCTTTGATTCTGAATGTGGAGCCCCTGTAGAATCTTGAGCAGGGAAGTGATGTGATCTGACTTCGGTTTTAATAATCTCCCTGACTGCTGCGTTGAAAACAGTCTGTGAGGGGCAAGGAAGACGTTAGGAATTCCTGCAAGGATCCAGGTGAGAGACAATGGCAGCTCAGACCAGGTAGTAAGAGTGGGGCTGGTGAGAAGTGGGGGATTCTGTATCCAGGGTGGGTTGGCCTGAGTCCCAACCTGGTTATGCAGAACGGAAAGCTCTCATCCTGCCCCATCCATGTTCCCTCCAGCTCACACCCGTACCCAGAAGCCTGAAAGGCAGATGCGTTCACTCACAGCATCTGGCTGTGCTGTTCTCCTCTTCTGGATCCACATGTTTTCAACCAGTGAAGCCACTTGGAGTGATGACACTGTCACCACTGAACTCATTGTGATAACGCCGATGTCCATACCAGGAAGCTACCTCCTAGTGCTTCAAAGCTTCTGGTCTTGGGGCTGCCAGGATGGCGCCGTGCCCATGCATGGTGAGAAGGAAGGCTACTCCTTCTCAGGACCATACTTTGCTACCTGGGCCCCAAGGCTATCCCGCTTGTGCCCCACACAGCACAAAGACTGTCATGAGTATTTCCATCAGCTTCTGATCCTCACTCCCTCTTGCCATAGGAGCTCACTCCAACCTCAGTTTCCTTGGGGGACCAGACCCCTGGCCATCTTCTCCTTCCTCCTCCACGTTAAACCTCATCCTGCTTCCCAGGCTGCAAAACGAAAAATGTCCAGAGACAGGCCTGAGTGTGTGCGTGTGTGAGAGTGTGTGTGCATGAGCGTGTGTGAGTGTGTGTGACGCTGAAGGAAGCAGGTATGAGGGTGTGGAGGGAACCAGCTTAGGTTGATGTTATCACCCCAGTTTTCCTGGTGAATCAATGGAAACTCTGAAAGGTTAAGTGATTTGTCCAAGGCCTTCTCTTTTGCATTAAAATGCCCTAGTAGTCTCTTTCCTTCTACAATGTGAAGACCCCAGGCCCTTTCTCCCTTTTTTATAAATACAAAATTATTTGATAGTTAAACAAAAATTTCAAAATTGGAATATTCGTATTTAAAATCTTGGACCTACAGTAGCTGTATCCGTAGTAGCCAATCAAGCAGTCATTCAACAAGCATTTATTGAGTGCCTAACAGATATCAGGCCAAGAGGCTCAAGTAAGCGTAAGCGGGTAAGCCCTATTTCCCTTTGGCTGTTTGGAGAGAATTCTAAACTACTCCTTAAGAGGAAGGAACAGAACCGGAAATGGGACTTAATCCTCGCCTCATTGGTGTGAATGGTAGAATGACAGCAGGAAGGCACTGTTGCAAAGTCAGGGAAAGGGGGTTCAAATCTCATGCTCACCAGTGACAGCCTGGGTGACCCCTAGAACCTCAGGTCCCTTTAGCACTGGACGGATGCGGCCAGGGTTTGACACAGGGTAAGCACTTGACAGATGATCGCTACCATTGCTGGGCAGGCAACGGAGCTTGAATACAGACAGAAACAAACTGGAAAATTCTGCCCTGAGCCCTTTTTGCCCGCAGTGTCAGTTTTGGGCGAGAAAAGAAACTTGTAAGTATCTGGATATGAAATGGCCATTGGTCCCCAAAGAGTTAAAAGAGCTCCTCAACTCACCGGCTTCCTTCAGCTTGCCAACGTTTCTCCAATTGTAGGAAGGTGAAACCTTTCATGTCTGCCAAAGACTTGCAATTTTTTTTTTCCTTGGTTTCCAACAAGGGCAAAACCTGCTCTTCACCCTCAATACCTATGGATGATGAAGTCTAACACTGTAGATACTTTTCTGGGTGATTAGATAGATCCTGTTTCCCAAAATAAGGTATTAAGATCCATGATGGGGGAAGGGAGAGCGAGGTGTTCGTGGGTATGTCGGATGAGAGGGTAAAATAGTGTTTGAAATCCTGGGAAACTGGGGAGGAATATTTGGTCACCAGCCGTTTGTCCACTTATTAGATTGGAGCTGCCTGGAAATTTGGAGATCTTGGCCAATTATCTCAATAGACTACAAGTTCTATTGAAGGTGAGGATCATGCCTCGGAAAACTCTTCCCCATGGGACCTTGGAAACAGTAAGACGTTTTATACAGGGGACAGATTGCTGTGAATACTAACAGCTAATGTTTATTGAGTACTTGCCCTAGCCTGGGAGCCATGATAAGTGTTTCATAATTACCTTAGTAAATTCTCAAAAGAAAAAACAACTGTTAATAGACAACCGTGCTATTATTATCTATCTATTATTTTAAGATTATTATTACCATTTTACAGAAGATAAAATTGAGGCTCAAAGACATTGAATAATAAGCCCAAAATCACAGAGCTCATTTTTTCTTTTTAAAGACAGGATCTTGCTGCGTTGCCCAGGCTGGAGTGCAGTGACGTGATCTTGGCTAACAGAGCTTCGATCTCCTGGGCTCATGTAATCTTCCCTCCTTGGCCTCCCAAGTAGCTGGGACTACAGGCATGCACCACACTATGCCTGGCTAATTTTTAAAAAGTTTTTTGTAGCGACAGGATCTTCCTACGTTTCTCAGGCTGGTCTTGAACTCCTGGGCTTGAGCGTTGCTTTGGCCTCAGCCTCCCAAAGTGTTAGAATTACAGGTGTGAGCCACTGCATCCAGCCTCACAGAGCTCCTAAATGATGAGAGTGGAGATTCGAATCCAGGTATGTAAGATTTCATTCTGCTACGCTGACCTCAGAATCAGTTAGGTTTGGGTCAAAACTTCAACCTTTTCTAACCAGCTGTGTGACCTTGAGCAAGTCACTTACACTTTCTGAGCCCTAGTCCCCTCATCTTTGAAACAAGAATAAGAAGAAAATTCTCATAGAGTTGTTGTGAGATTGAAAAAGAATTACAAAAAGTGCCTGGCATTGTGTGGGCAACTCCAAAATATGAGATCCCTTCTAACTCTTAATAAAGTTTACTGAAAGAGTGAAAATTTCCCTCCCTGTCAGCCTGCAGAGGGTTAACTTCGAACCTCAGGGTGTCAGCATTTCTCTGATCTTGGCACTAATTATGTACAGAAATCATTTTGCCTCTGACACATATAATGAAAACGATTGTGCAGAAATGCAATTTACCATGCTACACGTTACGAGAGGCTTTTTTTAAGACCACCTCAATTTCCCCCACTTTTCTTTTCTTTCCCCCTGCTTCTTGCCAGATAATCAAATACAAAAGTTACATTAACCTCTAAACCACTTCAATTAAAATGCTCATCCAAAATTTGAAAACAATTAAAAAACCCATTATCTCAGATTTAACGTTCTCTGATTCTGTGTCTATTTTCTGCCGCAGCATAAATGGCAGGTAACATTATCACAGTAGGTGCCTTCTAGAAAGCAATGTCTCATTCTCTGCCTGTCGGTCCTGCGGCTGCTCTCTCGGCACCGGCCTTATTAAAAACCCACACACCCTGGTGTACTTTTGTCATGTCCAAATGCACCGAAATAATTGATTGTTTTAATGAGCGCTCCATCTCTCTCATTTTCTTCTGTCTTTCTCTACTCAGTAACTGGTTTTAGTGAGAGAAAAGAACAGGAGGTCACAGACTGAAAGAGGGGAGGATTTCTGGCTTGGATCTGCTGCCCAGGGATTCTGCATTCCCTGGGGAAATTAGAAATGATTTTCCCAGGCTGGGCACGGTGGCTCATGCCTGTAATCCCAGCACTTTGGGAGGCCGAGGCAGATGGATCATTTGAGGTCAGGAGTTCGAGACCAGCCTGACCAACATGGCACAAATCCGTCTCTACTGAAAATACAAAAATTAGCCATGAGTGGTGGCACGCCCCTGTAGTACCAGCTACTCAAGAGGCTGAGGCAGGAGAATCGCTTGA
Source organism: Rhinopithecus roxellana (assembly GCF_007565055.1). NCBI lineage: Eukaryota > Metazoa > Chordata > Mammalia > Primates > Cercopithecidae > Rhinopithecus > Rhinopithecus roxellana. Next base: position 86,460,651 of record NC_044558.1, read on the forward strand.
ACCCAGGAGGCGGAGGTTGCAGTGAGCTAAGATCATGCCACTGCACTCCAGCCTGGGCAACAGAGTGAGACTCCATCTCAAAAAAAAAGAAATGATTTCAGAAAGAAGAGCATGTGGGGGTGGGGGGGAAGAAAAGAAAAAGAAAGAAATGATTTTTCCAAAGAAGAGCATGCAGGGAAAAGTGTTAGGTGCTGTGGTGGCTGCAAGGAGCACAGGCCCCTCAACAGCTCAAGAGAAAGAATACTCTCTAGTCACTCCTTGAGATAGAAGGAGGACACCGGACACCTAACCACTTCAGTTTGGGTCAACAAACAGGTAGTGAGTGCCTACTGTATACCAGACATTTAGCAGACAGTAGAAATGTGGTCTCCAAGGTCTGGCAGAATCAATAAAAAAACTCCTTGGGTCAGATACATTCACACGCTACTGGTAGGAATATAAATTTTTACAGCCTTCCTGGAGCATAATTGAACAATATGTATAAGAGATTTAAGAGATGTGTATGCCCATTGACCCAAAAATTGGCCTTCTAATAATTTATGATAAGGGGTTAATCACTTATGTGTGCAGAGATTTAGCTGCAGCTGTGTTCATTGCAACATTATTTACAAAAGCAAATAAAAACATCATTGAAAAACCTAATTGTTCAATGACAAGGAATTATGTAAATTCATGATGACATATCCTTAGGATGAAATACTAGAAAATAAAAGAATATTAGAAGAGAATATTTATTGACAAGGGGAACAGTTAATTATACATTTTTTTTCTTGAGGTGGAGTCTTGCCCTGTTGCCCAGGCTGGAGCACAGTGGCACGATCTTGGCTCACTGCAACTTCCATCTTCTGGGTTCAAGCGATTCTCCTGCCTCAGCCTCAGCGAGTAGCTGGGACTACAAGCGTCTGCCATCATGCCCAGCTAATTTTTGTGTTTTCAGTGGATGTGGGCTTCAGTATGTTGGTCAGGCTGGTCTTGAACTCCTGACTTTAAGTGATCCTACCACCTTGGCCTCCTAAAGTGGTGGGAAATGATACATTGTTAAGTTACAGTAAACAAATAAAATACCTAATAAACAGCATGATCTAAATTTTCTGAAAAAAAAATTATGCCTGTGATTGCATGGAAGAAAGATGGGAAGGAAATGCACTATTCTGGGAAGATGAGAATTTGTGTTACATTTAGATTCTTTGGAGTTCTTCTGATTTTTTTTTTTTCCAGTGATAATGTGTTACTTGTTATTTTCAAAACAGAAAAAGCTGTTTTGAAAAGAGATAACTGTGAACAGCAGCCAGAAATGAAATGGAAACTGTTGAGAATTAAGCAGGCTTAGGGAGTAGCTGGGCTCTACCCTGGCGTTTTTCCTCTGTGGGTCCATTCTACTCTCTCTACTTACTCGGTGTGTTAGGTCATTCTTGTGTTGCTGTAAAGGAATACCTGAATCTGAGTAACTTATAAAGAAAAGAGGTTTAATTGACTCACAGTTCTGCAGGTTGTACAGGAAGCATGGCTGGCATCTGCTCAGCTTTTGGGTGACCTCAGGAAGCTTACAATCATAGCAGAAGGTGAAGGGGGAGCTGATGTATCACGTGGTTAGAGCAGGAGCAAGAGAACAAGGGGAGGCGCCACACACTTTTAAACAACCAGATCTCACAGGAACTCACTCACTATTGCAAAGAAAGCACCAAGGGGATGGTGTTGAACCATTCATGAGAAGTCCACCCCCATGATCCACTCACCTCCCACCAGCCACACCTCCAACATTGAGGATTACATTTCAATCTGAGATTTGGGGGTACAAACATCCAAACCTTTTCATTGCTTACCCGTGGTTCTGCTGCCTCCAGACCTCTGCCTGCTCCTGGTCTATCAGAGCCCCTCCAGCCAGAAGTCAACCTCATGACTTTGCTACTTGAGTGCCAAAGTGTGACTATTTTGCTCTCTGGGTATATTTAGTCCTCTGGATATACTATACATAGTCCAAATTTCCAGAAGAGAGAGACTCCCCTCTTCTTTACCAGGCCAAGGCCTATGCCACTGACTGGATGAGACCTGATCTGGTGGTTCATATCTCATCAGGTGTGGTCCAGTCAGCAGTGGGCCAGAGTCAAGGGTTACTGGGCTCATATCTTAACCAGGACATGGAGGTGGGGCATTTTCCTTTAGGATGCTCTGTGGTTGGGCAGTCTCAGTGATAGACATCTTCAGCACAACAGTCCAATCAAATAATTTAAATAATTCAGGGCCCAGATATCTGCATGGAAACCAGATCCCAAGTCTTTGTTCTCAGCTTTGATCAACTAAATTAAGCCACTGTTGATTCTTACTGATTTTGGGGCTGACATCCCAGCTCACACAATTTTGGGGGGCAGGGTATTAGGCCTATCCAACTCAGATGTATAACAAACCTTGGCTTTATTCAGGTTATAGATGCAGACAAAGCAAAATCAAAGTTAGATCACTGTCAAAAGAGTTGGATCAGTATAGCATAGCATGTTAATGATAATAACAGCTATCATTTTTCATATAATAGTATGTAATTTACTACCTGCCAGGCACTGAGCTTCACAGGTATCATTCTAGTGACTCCTCAAACAATCTCACTATCAGTTAGGTATGGTTATAATTAATTCCCATCTCATAGATAAGGAAACTGAAGATCAGGGAATTTAAGTAACTTTTTCCCAGGTCACACAGGACTAGAAGGTCACTGGGTTAGCATTCAAAACCAAGCCTTTTGTAATTCCAGATTCTTTGGGCTTTACCACCTCTTAATACCACCCAAATACTTTCTGTCCAAATCCCTTATTTTGGAATAATTAAAAAGAATTACCATCACTTCTAGCCATTCTCTGGCATTTTATCTAGAGCAGGATAAGACTCTGGCTCAATCTGTCCCAGGTCAGACAGGTTATGTAACTATAATAATTTGAATGTTTTTGCTAGCAACAATGGGAATCCCAACACAAACTTGGAATATACTAGTTCAACAATTGAACAAACTTCTGCTTCTCATGAGAAGGGAGTAGCAGGGATGAGATTTTTTTTTCCTCCTGCTTAAAACAACCAAAAAGTAGATACAATGTATGATGCAATGGTTTTCAAGCTTTGGACCTCAGGAAACAGAGGGCAGTTAACCTTGAGAGACAGGAAACAAAGTGAGCCCTGGGTTTGCTCCAGCATACTGCTTTGAGAGACTTTCCACGCTGCAGCCTAAAGAGAAGGATTCAAGGAGACTACCTAAATTAAGGAGACAATGCTGAAAGTTTGGGGAGGCCAAGGGGTCTGGAGGGCCCAGACTTGGAGTAGCAGAGAGAAGAGAGTTGCATAGAGGGAGAAAGCCAAAGACTGGCCAAAGAGTATCCTTGGATTTTCAAGATAGGAGGGATCAGCCTGCACATTTGAGGAAATGACCCAAGTTTGGGGAAAGAATTATCAGGAAGGATTAGAAATAACAGTGTTGGCATTTACATAGGACCAAGAACAGTGTCTGTTCCCATTTGCCAGACTGGAAAACCTCACGGATCTCAGGGCTTTGAATAGACTACAGACGGGTCTTACTCATTGGTGGGGAACAATTATCCCTAGACTGAACACTAAACAAACCTTAAAAGGGATTCCCACAGTTAACAATATACTTAATGGTAAAAACTAGATACTATTTCTTAAGATCAGAATAAGACAAGGATATACTACCACTTCTTCTATTTAACAATATGCTGGAGGTCCTCGCTGGTGAAATATAAAGCAAGACAAAGAAATAAAACGCATCCAGATTGGAAAGGAAGAAGTAAAACTATCTTTATTTGCAGACAGCATGATTATCTATGCAGAAAATGCTATGTAATCTACATAAAACATATCTAATTAATGAGATTAGCAAAGTTGCAGGACACAAGATCAATATACAAAAATCAATTTTATTTCTATACACTAGCAACAAACAATTGGAAATTGAAATTTAAAATACCCTTTACAACAAATTCAATACTTAGGGATAAATTTGACCAAAAAAGGTGAAAGAACTGTACATTGAAAGCTATGAAACATTTAAAGGAGAAATTAAAGAAGACTTAAATAGAGAAATACATCACGTTCATAGGTGAGAAGCCTCAATTTTGATAAGTTGTCGGTTGTCCTCAAATTGATCTATGTAATCCCAATCAAAATCCCAGTTGGCTTTATTTTTGGTAGAAATTGTCAAACTGATTCTAAAATTCATATGAAATGCAAAGTATCTACAATGGCCAAAACAACTTTGATAAAGAAGAATCAAGTTTAAGACTCTTACAGTTAGAGTAACCAAATAGTATGACATTGGCAAAAAAAAAAAAAAAAAAAAAGTAGACCAACGTATTCATAATTGGTGGGGCAGAATAGAGTCCAGAAATACACAAATGCACATATAAACAATTGAGTCTCGACAAAGGCGTAATGATAATTCAGTGGTAAAAGGAAGTCCTCTCATCAGATGGTGCTGGAAGAATTAGATATCTAGATGCCAAAAAAAAAAAAAAAAAAAAACAAACAAAAAAAAAACACCACTCCAAAAAACAAAATAGCACTTGGATCCATACCTGTATGAAATGCAAAAATTAACTCAAAATGGATCATGGCTCTACATGCAAAACTTAAAACTATAAAATTCCTAGAATAGTAATTCTTAATAGGGGCAATTTAACACCCCCCACCCCACAGCCCAGGAAATATGTGGCAACATCTAGAGATATTTTTGGTTGTCATAAGTGGAGTGGGCATGCTAGAGGCATCCAGTGGGTAGAGGCCAGAGGCACTGCTAAACATTTTATCATGTATATAACGACCCCAACAGCAAAGAATTATCTAAAGTAATGTGTCAAGAGTACCAAGGTTGAGAAACTCTGTTCTAGAAAAAAAATATAGAAGAAAACTTTTGTGATCTTGGTATAGGCAAACATTTCTTAGATCTGACACCAAAAGTACAATCTATAAAAGAACAAATTGACAAATTAAACTTCGTTAAAATTAAAACGTTTTGCTCTTCAAAGACACTGTGAAGACAAGCCAAGGGCTGGAAGACAATATTTGCAAATTATACATCTGACAAAGGATCTGTATCCAGAATATGTCAAGAACTCTCAAAACTCAATAAGTAAATGAATAACCCAGTTAAAAACTGGGCAAAATATTTGAACAGATAATTCACCAAAGAAGCTATAAAGATGGCAAATAGGTACATCAAAATGTGCTCAATCTCCTTAGTCATTAGGAAAATGCAAACTAAAACAACAATGAGATACCACTACACACCTATTTTAGAATGGCTAAAATTAAAAAGACTTATCATATTGAGTGTTGGCAAGGATGTGGAAGAACTGAAACTCTTTTTTTTTCTTTATTAAGACGGTCTCACTCTGTTACCCAAGCTGGAGTGCAGTGGCATGATCACAGCTCACTGGAGCCTCAACCTCCCAGGCTCAAGCCATCCTCCCACCTCAGCCTCCTGAGTAGCTGGAACTAGAGGCACGCACCACTGCACCTGGCTAATTTCTTTTTTTTTTTTTTTTTAATTTTTAGTAGAGATAAGGTTTCACCATGTTTCCCAGGCTACTCTTGAACTCCTGGGCTCATGCAATCTGCCCGCCTTGGCCTCCCAAAGTGCCGGGATTACAGGGATGAGCCACTGTGCCCGGCTGGGAGAAATGACACTCTTACATGTTGCTGGTAGAAATGCAGTATTGTAGAACTATTTTGGAAACCACTTTGACATTTCTTTAAAAAGGTAAACTAGGCCAGGTGCAGTGATTCATGCCTGTAATCCCAGCACTTTGGGAGGCCAAGGCCAGCAGATCACCTGAGGTCAGGAATTTGAGACCAGCCTGGTCAACATGGTGAAACACTGCTTCTACTAAAAATACATAAATTAGCTGGGTATGGTGGTACGCACCTGTAATCCCAGCTACTCGGGGGGCTGAGGCAGGGGAATAGTTTGAACCTTGGAGGCAGAGGTTGCAGTGAGCCGAGATTGTGTACCATGGCACTCCAGCCTTGGCAATACAGCAAGACTCCGTCTCAAAAAAAAAAAAAGTAAACTATACTTGCCATCAGATTCATCTTGTCCACTCCTAGGTATGTACCAAGGAGAAATAAAAGCATGTGTTCCTGTAAAGACTTACACACAATGCTTATAGCAGCCTTGTTTGTAATAGCCCCAAACTGGAAACAACCCAAATGTCCATCAACAGGTGAATGGATAAACAAACTGATGTATCCATCCAATGGAATATACATAACAGTAGAAATGAATGAACTGTTGATACACATAACATGGATGAATCTCAAAATAATTAAGCTGAGTGAGAGAAGTCAGACAAAAAAAAGGTATATGCTGTATGATTCCATCGATATGAAATTCTAGAAATGAAAACATCCACAGTGACAGAAATCAGATTGCCCGAGGCAGGGGTTGAGAGAGAAGGATTAAAAGAGGCAGGAGGAAACTCAGGTGATGGATATGTTCTTTATCTTGATCGTAGAGATGATTTTACTGGTGTATACATATGTCAAAATATCAAGTTGCACACTTTAAGTCTATGCTGTTTGTTGCATATTATACCTCAATAAAGCTCTTAAATATTTTTAAAATGAAAAAGTTGAAATACACAGATTTTTCGAAGTTGAAGAGTCATGAGAGTAATCCTGGTTTCAAGCATGTCTGAGAAAAAAGAGTTCAAATGATATGTTGGTGTGCAACTTCTCTTTTTCCAGTTGTGAAGCTCTCTTCCTGTGATTAATGGCGCTGCCTCGACTCCTGAATTTATTTTTCTTTTCTTTTTTTTTTTTTTGAGACGGAGTCTCACTGTGTCGCCCAGGCTGGAGTGCAGTGGCGCGATCTCGGCTCACTGCAAGCTCCACCTCCCGGGTTCCCGCCATTCTCCTGCCTCAGCCTCCGAGTAGCTGGGACTACAGGCGCCCGCCACCTCGCCCGGCTAGTTTTTTGTATTTTTAGTAGAGACGGGGTTTCACCCTGTTAGCCAGGAGGGTCTCGATCTCCTGACCTCGTGATCCACCCGCCTCGGCCTCCCAAAGTGCTGGGATTACAGGCTTGAGCCACCGCGCCCGGCCTATTTTTCTTTTCTTGTTGTTTCTTTCCTTCTTTCTTTCTCTCCTTCTTTCCTTCCTTCCTTCCTTCCTTCCTTCCTTCCTTCCTTCCTTCCTTCCTTCCTTCCTTCCTTCCTTCCTTCCTTCCTTCCTTCCTTCCTTCCCTCCCTCCCTCCCTCCCTCCCTCCCTCCCTCCCTCCCTCCCTCCCTCCCTCCCTCCCTCCTTCCTTCCTTCCTTCCTTCCTTCCTTCCTTCCTTCCTTCCTTCCTTCCTTCCTTCATTCCTTCCTTCCTTTTTTGAGACGGAGTCTCCCTCTGGAGTGCAGTGGCATGATCTCGACTCACTGCAACCTCCGCCTCCCGGGTTCAAGCAATTCTCCTGCCTCAGCCTTTGGAGTAGCTGGGACTACAGGCTCCCGCCACCACGCCCAGCTAATTTTTATATTTTTAGTAGAGGGGGGTTCACCACGTTAGCCAGGCTGGTTTTGAACTCCTGACCTCAAGTGATCCGCCTGCCTCGGCCTCCCAAAGTGCTGGAATTACAGGCGTGAGCCGCCCTGCCCGGGGACTCCTGATCTTCATCCCTCCAGGTTCAAATCCAGAGGAAAGATAGAACACCTTTTCCCCAGTGCGCCTCTTAAAACTCTGAATTCTCTCTGATTGGATCAGCTTAGGTTGCGTGTCTGTGAATGCACCAATGGCTGCACCTGGGGCACTGTGATGCTCTGGTTGGCTCAAGCCTGGGTATGATGCCTGAGAGCAGGAAAGGAGCAGATTCCTAAACAAAAATCAAGAAGGGTATTGGATACTGTGGCAACTGTGAGCATGCACCTCTCAGATCTCTGCTGCAGGGAGCATGATGGATCTAGGGCTTCAGCTGCTGTGCTCTGAAATCCATCACTGTGTTTATGCAACGGCCACACGTCCCCAGGGCCTGCTTCCAGTCGGTGGCTGAGTGTGACAGGAATACTAAGGCAGTCCAATTCTGGAGAGACACGACTCCCCTGACAGGTGACTTTGGCTCTAGGACTCCCTACTGGCCTTGGGGAACAACCTTGCATTGCAGTCCAAGATCCCTCTACCCACTCTTCTTTCTCGCTCTCTACCCCTCACTTGGGATTAGAACTGCATTGGGGTGGTGAATTGTCCCAGTTCCTCTCTCCCCCTGGCTTCCTTCCCATTTTCCCTCACAAGCATTTTCCCCTAATAAACTTCTTGCATGTTTAACCTCATTTGGGCATCTGCTTCTTGGAAGACCCAAATTAACACAAATACTGGAAAGGCAACTAGCAAATCTCTAACTCTCATCAAAAGTTCTAGGGTTTGCCAAATAAGTTCTTACCCCGTATCTTATTTGACTTGTGACTTTGGTTAGAGGAACTTCTAGGGATGAAAGCCTTGAAGTTGATGTAATAATATTGACTTATTGGTTAATAACCCTGCCTTCTGTTTGCCAAGCACTCAATGACTTACAAAGCACTTTAAGGTACATAACTTCAGCTGGTCTCACAAAAACTCAGTGAAGCAGGTGGAGCTATTTTTTGATGTTAGTCATAAGGAGACTGAGAGTCAGAGAGGTTAAGATAAATTCTTTAAAATCCCTGGATTCATGTCACCGCTGTGCCTAAAATTTTTTCAGTGGTTTTCCATTTCCTTCAAGATAAAGACCAAACCATTAATGTAACGAGAAAGGGACCCATGGTTTGGCCCTGGAAACACTGTTCACTGTTCAATGTTCAATGTTCTGATAAGGCCATGCACTATTTGGCCTCAAAGGCTTTGCGTATGCTCTTTCCACTTCCTGAAACACCCTTTCCGTACTCTCTTTTGGACATCAACCACTCCTTCTGCTCTCCTCCTATAAGAAGCTATTCTTTGAGATTGAGTCACCTGCTTCTTTGGGCCCCAAACCCCCATTCTTATCCATTTCATAGCACATTGCAAACTATATTGTAATTTATACTGTGACTGCTTGTTCTCACAGCAACCCATGAAGAAAGAAAGATTCTCATCAGTTTCCAGATGAAGAAACAGAATTAGGAAAGTGGAGTGTATTAGTCAGAATGCTCCAGAGAAACATAACCAATTGAGAGAAAAAGATTCATTAATTTATTACAAAGAATTTGCTCCCATGATTACGGAGGCCAAGAAGTCCCAAGATCTTGGCAAGCCAGAGACCCAAGAGAGCGGAAGCATAGTTCCAGCCTGAATCCAAATGTTTGAGAACCAGGAGGGCTGGTGGAGTAAGTTCCAGTCTGAAAGCCAGCATGCTTGAGACTCAAGAAGAGCCTGTGTTTCAGTTCAAGTTCAAAGCCAGAAAAGATTGATAGCCCAGCTCAGGCAGTCATGGAGAAGTTCCCTCTTACTCAGCCTTTTTGTTCTATTCAGGTCCTCAGTTTTTGGATTGGGTTGGATTGGATTGGTCCAATTGATTGGATGAGACTTACCCATATTAGAGAGTGTACTCTACTCAATCTGCCAATGAAAATGTTAATCTCAGGCAGGGTGCAGTGGGTCATGCCTGTAATCCTAGCACTTTGGGAGGCCAAGGCAGGCATATTGCCTGAGCTCAGGAGTTTGAGACAAGCCTGGGCACCATGGTGAAACCCTGTCTCTACTAAAATACAAAAAATTAGCTGGGCATGGTGGGACGTGCCTGTAATCCCAGCTACTCAGGAGGCTGAGGCACAGGAATTGCTTGAACCCAGGAGGCAGAGGTTGCAGTGAGCCGAGATCACGACACTGCACTTCAGCCTGGGTGACTGAGCAAGACTCCGTCTCCAAAAATAAAATAAAAATAAATAAATAAATAAAATGTTAATCTTATCCAGAAATATCTTCACAGGTTCATTAAGAATAATATTAGGCCAAATGTCTAGGTACCCCGTGGACCAGTCCAGTTGACACACAAAATTACCCATCACATGGATTAACTACCCAAGATTGCATGATAGCGTTTGCAGCTAGGCTAGAGAATAAACTCTGCCTCCAAAGCCCTTTTTTCACAGCCATGTCACTGTCTTTATGGACAGGGCAGCTATGGGGTGGTGGCACCTACATATGCATCAGGAGTTTCTGTACTTCTTGAGGACATTTGATGTGTCAGGCTCTATGTTTGGCATTTTATTTGCATCCCTATGACTCTGTATTGTCATAATCTCCAGGCATATGAACATTTGTTGAGTACAGAAATCCCCATTTGCTAGAGAGGATAACCCCCTTATTATGGATTATTACGGATTTATTATTATGAATTTGAACCCAGAACTATCTGACTTCACAGCCAAGACTCCTTACATTGCATTGCCCTTCTCGAAAAGGACAGTTTTGTTGTCCCAACCTCTTTATCACTCTCCAGAAACATGCCTTCCTGGAGCTTGACTCTAGTCCTCTAGGGCTGGGCAGGACTTGGGAGCAGGCTGAGAAATCTAGAATCTCAGCTCCCCCAGGAGCACTCCTGGCAAGGAGGCATTGTCCGCTTGCCAGAGCAGACTTGCCCAGCTTAGCAAGCTCTCCAGGGCACTGCTGAGCAGACCCTGGGTGCAGGAGCCCGGCCAAGCACCTCAAAGGTCTGCTGGCCTCTGATCTAGTGACTTCTACTGCAGTGTCTCCAGATGTACAGGGGATTGCTGGGCCTGCGGTTCTAAGTAGTAGCTTTGTTGAAGGGATTTGTGTTTTTTCTCTTCCTTTCTCTCTTTACATCTTAGCAGCATCTGCTCCTCCATCCGTGGCAGGTTCCAAGTGTCTCAGACAGACGTCAATATTGACAGAAGAGGCCCCTGGGCCCAGCAGGGAATGCTGTTTCAGAAGAGTAGCTGAACAAACTCATTAGGGGGACTTCTTAGCACCCTTTGGCAGCCCCAATTACTTGGTTCTGAGCAACATGAATATTGATCAGTTGGGATGAGGGAGCTCATCTGGATTAGGTTTTTTTTTTTCAGAGGAAGTATAGAGGAGTGTTTTAAGGTCACAAGTTCTGGAGTCAGAAAGACCTGGCTTCCCCTCCTGCCTCTGCCCTTGGCTACCCATGTGACCTTGGGAAAGGGCACTCACCATGCTGAACCTCAGTTTCCTTATCTGTAAAAGGGACATCATGATACTATGTACTGCAAAAGCTTGCTGTTGAGAATCACATGACTTAATGCATTTAGCACAGGGCCAGACACACAGCAAGTGCTCAGTGAATGTACCAGTCCCTGTTGTCTCGTCAGGAAATGGCCACGTCCAGAGGAACTGGTCTCTTTCCTAAGATTGAGGAAGCCTTTCCCAAAAAGCTCCCGGCAGAGTTGGGTGACGTGTTCACTCCTAAGCCCATCGATGACTAGGGGACTAGAACTGTTACTGTCCTTGGTCCGTGTTTCATTAGCCGGAATTAGGTCATGGGACCAGCTCCTGGTTGGCATTAAATCAAAGATTACCAAACATGCGAGGAAGCAGGAAAACATGACTCCTAAGGAGGAGGACAATCAATTCATTGAAACCAGCTTAGAACAGACACAGATGTTAGAATTAACTGACAAGCACATTAAAACAGTTATTCTAACCGTATTCCATAGGTTTAAAGAAATGTTCTGTAGAACTATAGAAGACATAGAAAATACCCAGTTGAACTTCTAGAGATGAAGACTACAATGTGTGAGATGAAAACTACACAGAAGTGTATTAACGGCAGATTAGATATTCCAAAGAAAAAATGAGTAAACTCTCAAAGACTTAGCAATAGAAACTATCCAAAGTGTAACACACAAAGAAAACGTATTTTTTAAATGAACAGAGCATCATTGAGATGTGGGACAACTTCAAGCAGTCTATTAATAAAATATGTGTAATTGAAGTCACCAAGGGAGAGGAGACAGACGTGGGATCAAAAAAATATTTAGCTGGGCACAGTGTTTGATGCCTGTAATCTCAGCACTTTGGGGGGCCAAGGCAGGAGGATGGTTTGAGACCAGGAGTTTGAGACCAGCAGTTTGAGACCAGCAGTTTGAGACCAGCCTGGGTGACATAGCAAGATGAGACATCATCTCTACAAAAACATGTTTTTCTTAATTAGCCAAGTGTGATGGCACATGCCTGTAGTCCCAGCTACTCGGGGTGCTGAGGTAGGAGGATCACTTGAGCGCAGGGCGTTGAGACTGCAGTGAGCTATGATTGCACCACTGTACTCCAGCCTGGTGACAGAGCAAGACCCAAGACCCTGTCAAAAATAAAAATAAGAGATAAAAAATAAAGAAAGAATGGCTAGAATGGCTGAAAATTCCCATATTAGATAAAAATCTTTGGCATCCGGTAGAGGCTGGTTTAAGCCATGGCTATGCTGTTTACCACCTCTGTGATGTGAACTTGGGGACGTTACTCACCTGCTCTGGTCTTTATTGGTAAATCAGGGGAAACAAGACTAACATCATAGGATTACTGTGAGGAGATGCTGCTTATAAAACACTTGGCACAGTGTCTGTTGCATGGTGAGCCCCGACACAGGTCTGCTGTAATTTTTATTAGAGTCTTTTCCAGCTTTGGCCTTCTGTGGTTTGCAGAGATTCCAATGTTCACCCTTTGGTTTATTAAATAATCACTAACCTTTATCGAGTGCTTATAGTACCCCAGATTCTGTGCTAACTCTTTATTTGTATTAACTCATTAAGTCCTTAAACCGACCCTTTGAGGAATGTATAACATTTTATACCTCTCCCCATTTTATAGATGAGAAAACTGAGGCACATAGGGTTAAATAGATTGTCCGAGGTCATCGCTGATAACTGCAGCACTGGGATTTGAAGCACTGAGCTCTGCTGACTCCTGAGAAGGTATCTGTTTATATCTAGTTCAACCTTATTGTTTTATAGCTCATGAAACTGAGGCCCAGAGAGACTGAGGGATTCGCAAAGAGATTACACAGCAGGTCAGTGGCAGAGCCAGGGCTAGAACCCGATGCCAAGCTCTTTTCATTTTCCTACAGCACCCCTCTAACAGCTGAGATTTCCAAGGCTTTTTGGGCAATGTGTTTGTCAACATCTGCAACAAATTTCCAGAACTCAGGCCAGAGCCCTGGGTAAAGCCGCCTTTTTTGTCTCCTCTTTTTATCTCCCTGTGCAGGTGAGCAGCTTGCTTTGGTCCTGTTCTCTCCAGCCAGCTCCTAAGAACTCTGATGGAATTATTCACGCAAACATCTTACTCCCAGGGCCATTGGAATTCAAAGGAGCTGCTGGGAACAGACAATGCTTAACCCAAAGGGGTGAATTTCTAGTGGCAGGATTTGCTACATTTGTACTGGAAATGTTTCCTGGTGGCAGTGGAATCTCACTGGCACCCCTAAAGCACACTAACCATTTTTTCCTCTTGCTTTATTCATTTGTTTATTCAATCAACTTGCTGAACCAGGGACCTTGCTTGGTGATAGCAATACAAAAGTAAAAATGGGTAAGGCATTGTCTCTGCCCTTGGGGAAGACATAGAAGTGAATAGATGACTACAATTGCTGTGATAAGTGTTATGACACAGGCATGGAATAGAATGCATATCTCACTACCTGGGCCCATCAGGGCAGGCTTCCTGGAGGAGGTGACATGAGTTGAGTATTGAAAGACTAATACCATGTCACCTCTTTCCACTAAAAGGTGAGCTCCACGAGAGTGGTTTGTGTGTTTCATTTACCACTGGATTCCCAGTTGTCAGAACAATGCCAAGCATTGTAGGTGCTCAATAAATATTTACTGAATGAATGCATAGAAAAAAAAAAAAAAAAAAAAAAGGGATCCAGGAAGGGGTTCCAGGCAGAAGGAACAGCATGTGCAAAGGCACAGAGGAGCAAAAGAGCACGGCACATTTGAGAATGGTAGGAAGCTCACTGCGGCTTTAGCATAGGGTACATGGTGGGTGATAAATGAGCTGAGGCTGAGGATAAGAACATGAAAGTCCTTCCTTGAGCCTTAAGCTTAGTGTGGACTTGGCTCTAATAGCAATGGGAAGTTATATACCGGTTTCAAGCAGAGTCATGGCATGAGTAGCCTTGTGCTTTAAGAAGATTATCCTGTCTGTTATGTGGACAAGAAAAAGAGAGTGAGCGAAAGACGAGGGGCTGGGTGCCGAGAGCAGCATCAGTTCAACTAGTTTGTACAAGGACCCCTAGCGAGAAAGCCAGGCTTGACTGAGGGGGCACAGGGTGGGGTGGCTATGGAGGCTTGAGAGAAATCTGTCCCCTGATTCATCTTCCCTGGCCTCCTGCTGGCAGGCATGTGGTCATGCAGAAAGCCCACTACCATCTCACCAGGAGAAGCTTTCCCTTGTTAAAATTCTGGGCCATGGTGTCTTGTATTAAAGCTGATATTAAGCCATAAAATGTAATATGTTACGACACCATAAAATGCAACGTAATTGCTATAAAACCATAAAATGTAATGTAACAGGCGCAATGTCCATTATGCAGCGTCACAGTCTAAAACAGTTAGCTTCCGCTCTGCGTTTAGACAAACAAACAATTCCTATTCATTGCTACCTCTGGAGAAAGGTAAATAGGAAAATCATCCTGGATGAGCATGAATTGTAACACAAACAGCCAGGGAGAATGCAGTGTGGTGTGGAGGGACCGCCCTGGGCTTTGTAGTTAGATAGAACCCATGCTCCAATTCTGATGCAATGATGTCTAGATCGGGTTCCCAAACAACAGAGCCAAAGACAAGGATTCAGACTAGATTGCTCCTGAAATCCCATTAGTCTAACTCCTCCTTCTGCCTGAACATGTTTCTCTCACCTTCTCCTGGAAGGTAAGAACTGGTGGGCTCTTATGCCTCCACATCAATGAGACATTAGCTCAGGGTGTCCCCTGCGAAGGGACGTGACCTTCTGGGTGACTGTGAGCAAGGCGTGCAGGTGTGACCTGTTAGCAGCCACCATTTGCAGTGGTTCAGTGACAGGTGCACTTGCTAAGGGAGTGAGGGTGAGAAAGGGGTGGCACCAAGAGTATCTGCAACAAAAAACTTAAAGCTATGTCACTCTAGCCAAAGGACTTTCCCCTCTAAGCCTAAATTTTCTCATTGTAAATGCAGATAATGCTACCTGTAAGGTGTTTATATAAATTAAATGACATCAAAAGAAGTCTTATGTTGTCCCAAATCTACAGAAAACACTTGAACATATTCTCTCATAAATATATTCATACACAGCATTGCACACATACTCAATGTATTAAAAAATGACAGGAGATATATATATATATATATATATATATATATATATATATATATATATATATATAAAATAGGAAACACCAGTACATGTATGTACAGAATTAAGCTTGCATTTAGAAATGAAGATGCATATAAATGTGCATATAGAAATTATGCTGGGCATATAATAAAGCTGTACTAACCAAATAATATAACTCGAGGCAGAGAGAGAGGCCGGGACTCCCCTGGCTTGTCATGCTAACAGCATGGCTGAGTGGTGGCCTTACTTGTATTGAACTTGCTCCATCTGGAAGCCAAGCTACAGAAAAGGCAGCATGAGGTGAGTTGCAAGCACTTGTGAGCAGTGCCAGAGACAATGTACAGGTGTGTAGTGAGGGACCAAAGTCATCTGCTACAGGGAGAAGAGAGGGACACAGAGTGAGCAAGAGAGAGGTGGTGATGGGGAACTGACGAATCTAGAATAAAGGTCTCACGCCTTTTAGAGAGCTGGGGAACAAGCTAAACAAAGGAGAGTAGCCACTCCCATCTACCTGCCCTGGGGAGACTGTATAAGTGGAAATGCATGGCTTAAACTTAAGGAAAAGGACCATCGCGTATGTTAATTTGGATTCAGAACATGTGCTCAACTAAATCAAAGGAAGGCTTTTCAATCGAGTACCGTATATCCCTCTGTTTGGACTCTTAATAATGTAATATGTTGATGCCGGTTTTGTCACTTAGGATTAGATTCTGCTGCAAGTTACGGAGACACAGAAATATGGGCTAGCACAAGTAGTTTATTCTTTTCCATGAAAAAGAAGCCAGAGGTAGAACAGTTCAAACTCAAAGTTCTAGAGGGGACAGAAAGGAATGTAAATGAGGGGACTGAGTGGGGGTGGGAAGCAGAGGGCACAAGTCCCATGAAAAGGCACATCAGTTCTCCATCTTTACACAGTTGTTGCCATGGGGAAAGTCGGCTCCGTGTTGCTTGGGCTATTGATTTTTGTTGAGACGGGTTCTTGCTTTGTCACAGAGGCTGGAGTCCA
The DNA here is from genome assembly GCF_007565055.1 of Rhinopithecus roxellana. Taxonomy (NCBI): domain Eukaryota; kingdom Metazoa; phylum Chordata; class Mammalia; order Primates; family Cercopithecidae; genus Rhinopithecus; species Rhinopithecus roxellana. Next base: position 86,476,938 of record NC_044558.1, read on the forward strand.
GTGGTGCAATCATGACTCACTGCAACCTCTGCCTGCCAGGCTCAAGCTATTCTCCCACCTCAGCCCCCCGAGTAGCTGATACTACAGGTGTGTGCAACCACACTCAGTTAATTTTTGTGTCTTTTGTGGAGACGGGATCTCGCCATATTGCCCAGGTTTCTCTCGAACTCTTGGACTCAAGCGTTCCACCCACCTCAGCCTCCCAAAGTGCTGGAACTACAGGTGTGAGACACCTCACCTGGCCCAATTTTATAGAGAAAAGTTTAAAACCTAGATTTTGTATGTGAAATTTGACTTCTAAATGTTACAACTAATTCAAACATTTAAAAGCCCTCCGGACCAAGGATAACCTATAAGTAGGACATATTTGATCCAGGGCTGCCAATATGAGATCCACTGCCAGTTCTTATGACAATTGATCTCATAAGAACTATAGAAATGCCTAGGTGTGCACACATGTGCATAGATCACTAGGCAAGTACATCAATGTTGTGGTTGAGTGCAGGACATTCTTATTGAGCTATTTCCAAATGGTGGGTACATTCTGAATTCCGGGAATTCAACAGTGAACAATCGTGTTAATTTGCGAGTTGAGTTGAAATCCTGTCCTCTGGGAGCTTTTTAGGCTGTTTATCAGGTCAAAGAAGCAGAACCAGTATGAGTGATATACGGGGTTTATGATGGGGTTGGGCCTTACGTGACTGTGCCGGTGGATGGTGCTGCTTATGTAAGCCTATTGCCCTGCATTGGATGCGGAACGTTGATTCAGCAGAGCTGTGCATTGGTAAGTGATTATGGACATGAAATGGGAGAGAGCAAGAACAACATGGAACCCAGGAGGATGAGCTGGAACACACCAAGGAAAACTGGAACCTGCCTCTGTCCCTCCCTGGGATCTGTCAGTCTCTCAGCGCCTCCAGACTTCTAACATTAGTGATGCCGTGAGCTTTGGAAGGGCCATGGAGCTGCACCCAAATCTGGTCCAGACGTTAGAAAAAGTAAAAGAGGAGATAGGCAGGAGGTGGAGGAGCCCCAGCCCTGCCTGCTGTCTGCAATCTCCCAACAAGATGAGCCATTAAACCCATGACGATGTGTGTGAGATGCAGCAGAGCCTCGGCTCACGTTGACCCCTGGAACATAAACACAACTGCTGCTTCACACCCACTTTCCAAACCTCACCCAAGTTGATTGGCCAACTTTAACACAGAACACTGCAGGAAAGGGAATTTGGGGAAATGCTTTCAATTTAACTAAGATGACACAATGCAAGGCCACTGTGGCCAGGGAAGACACAGTGAACTAGGGAGTGGCTGTACAGTTGGTTCCGAACGGGGAAGGGAGGCACTGGTGGGTGCTTACCCAGCAGGAACAGGTACCATCTAGGGGCTCAGGACAGAAGAAGTGATGCCCACGCTAAGGGGTGAAGGGGGTTCATCAGGTGAGGTGAGTGTGGCGGGAGGAAAGAAAATAGTGTGTGGAAATGACGGGGCAGGGAGGGGAGAGGAGGAAGGGGGAGGAAGAGGAAGAGGAAGAAGAAGGAATAGAAGGAGGAGGATAAGGAGGAGGAGGAGGGAGAGGAGGGAAGGGGATAGAGAGGAGGAAGAAGAAGAAATGAGGAAGAAGAAGGAGGAGGAGAATGAGAAGAAGGAAGATGACAAGGAGAAGGAGGGGAAGGAGAGGTGGGGAGAGGCAGGTGAGATAAAGGAACGGAGTTAACGGAGTCAAAAAAAATGCAAAGACAGTGTCAGAGGGAGGGACAGAGTGATTGGAGAGAAGTAAGGAATTTAAGAAGAGCCTATGTTTAGAAGATAGAATGGTGTGAGATGGGCTAGAGAAATAAGCAGGGACCAATGAAATATGAACGCACACCCACAGAGAACGAGATCAACACCCTGACATTAACATATATAGACAATCCAGACTTGCATGCACTTAACAACTCATTCAGTCAACACACAATATGCATACACATCTATCCACATGGGACACAAGAAACCACATATAATCAATTCCTTACTGATTCTCCCTGACTCCCTCCACACCCCAGGGAGACAGCAGAATGGGTTAATTCTGATCAGATCACCTGAGCAGGGCCTTGGAGGACATTCTCCAAGATCCCATGAAGCTTTGTCCCCATGCACTTCCTTGGAGGTGTGGACACTCAGCCAGTCACAGTTATCCCATGAGTAGGTAGTCCTATTAGATGTCTCATCTTGTTCAGGGGAGAAATATGACCCTTTCTGTCACGAGGGCAAAGCCTGACTGTACCACACCTGGGCTTGGCTTCTCAAGTCATCCAGAGCAGGCCTTGTTTCTGATGCATTTTACAAGCCGCTTCATATTGTTATTAATGAACAGGACAGACCATAAAAGCAGGGAGGAAATGAGCCAGCATAATGTTCCCACTGTGAATTTTGGTAAGAAACCCAGAGAATCAACCAGAGGAAAGGACACAGAGCCATGGTCTTGGGAAGTGTTCTTGAAGGCTGGGGTTTGAAGGCAGAAAAGAACAGAATGGACTAGAGACCTTCCAGCATGACTCAGCTGTCTGTGTGTCTGTGTGTGCCTGAGTGTGTGTCTATAGGAAGGAACCATGTGGATGCATGTATAGGGGTGCCTGTCATATAAATATTTGGGTCTGAGTGAATGGGAGAAGGCATCATCTAAAACCCCAGGAGCAAATGCTAAGGTTTGGTCAGGCTGGAGGAAAATATGTGTCCCCTCCTCCACTTCTGCTTCTTGAGAGTATTTTTAGGGACAGAGGAAGTGCTGAAAAGCTTACTGTAAAGCAAATGAGAGGAAAACTGTTGATATCAAAGTTTCTGCTATTAGGTTGCTGCAAATGTAATTGAGGTTTTTGCCATTACTTTCAATAATTCTTCGTGTCAAGATGTTGACCTGGGTTCAGTGCACCACCAAATCTTTTGAGCAATGCAAAGGAAGTTCCTGGAGTTTGTCTGTGACAGAGATTCAGAAAATATTCATTTGCTTAATAAAATGAAATAAAATTTTGCGGATGTCCCCAGGCTCTGGGAAGCTGGAGAAATATGTGTATCAGAGAAGTAAAAGACAGTCTGAAAAGTTCCCTGCAGGGTTTGGTTAAGGAGCTTTAAGGATAGGGGTGATGAGTATTACATTGTAGGTTGTTTCCTATTCTACACTATGCTGTGATTCACTTCTGATGTTGCTAAACCTTCCATAAAATTCTGTGTATTAGTTGAAGTAAAGGTTAAGCTGCTGTAACAAAGAATGCGAAAATACAGTGGATTATAGAAGACAGATATTTATTTCTCATTCAAGAGATGGTCCTGAGGTGAATAGCCTAGGAGTATATTAGACTTTGCTCCACACCTTCACACAGGGACACAGCTTCCTTCCATTGTCCTCATCAGCATGGCTCAGCTGCACGCAGGCACATTCCTGCGCCTTTGTATAAAGGGGCAGGGGGCAAAAGAACACAACCCACCATTTTTTTTCAAACAAGTGAGGCAGTGTTGCACACATCTCTTTTGTTTATATTCCATTGGTTAGAACTTAGTCACATGATTCGACCTTGCCCCAGGGGAGGCTAGGAAACGTAGTCCCCTGTTGAGCAGCAACTGTTCAGTTACCACTATGGAGGAAAGAGAGAATGGAATTTGTTAGAAAACTGGTGGTATTTATTGTGGTCTTGGACCTGGTCTCTCACATGGATTATTGTAATAATCTGTCAATTGTACCCTTGCTCTAATCCAGCGATGTCCAACCTTTTGGCTTCCCTGAGCCACATTGGAACAAGAGGAATTGTCTTGGGCCACACATAAAATATACTAACACTAACGATAGCTGATGAGCAAAACAAAACAAAAAAATAGAAATCCAAAGAAAATCTCATAATGTTTTAAGGAAGTTTACGAATTTGAGTTGAGCTGCATTCAAAGCTGTCCTGGGCCTGGGCTGCATGTGGCCAACGGGCTGTGGGTTGGACAAATTTGCAGTCTAATCAGTGTATTCTGAAAATAATACTGCTGCTAAAACGTGATTCTCTCCTCAGAACTCCCCAGTGGCCTCTGGTGTGCTCTTGGAGTAAAAGCCAATGTCTTTGGAACTGCTTACCAAGCCCCACAGGACCCCACCCACCACCCAGTTCTAATCTCATCCCCTCCCACTCACCTCCTTGCTCATTGCCTCCAACCACGCTGTCTTGTTTGCCTTCCTCAAACATGTCAGGCACCTACCTACCTCAGAGCTTTTACATTGTGGAACCTTCTTCCTGAAGCGCTATTTCTCGGTTAGCCATCATTTCCTCACCTCCTTCAAGTCTTTATTCAAATGCCACCTTCTCGTCCAGGCCTTCTCTGACCCCAACCAGTTAAAAAGGCAACTCTATCCCCTGATACTCTCTGACTTCCTTCCCCTGATTTTTCTCCATAGTGCGTATTACCAACATATATACATATACATAGGTATACATGTTTATATATGTATACATGTTTATACATGTATATAATTTTAATGTAATAATTCATAGTCAATAAATTACATCAGATATTCAACCCTTTATTATAACATAGACTTTGTGTTAGATGATTTTGCCCAACTATAGGCTAAGTGAGTCTTCTGAGCACATTAAAGTTAGGCTAGGCTAAGCTAGGGTGTTCAGTAAGTTAGGTGTATTTATGCGGTGTTTTTTGTTTTTGTTTTGAGATGGAGTCTCGCTCTTGTTGCCCAGCTTGCAGTGCGGTGGCATGATATCAACTCACTGCAACCTCCGCCTCCTGGGATCAAGCGATTCTCCTGCCTCAGCCCCCAAGTAGTTGGGATTACAGGCACCCACCACCATGCCTGGCTAATTTTTGTATTTTTAGTAGAGATGGGGTTTCACCATGTTGGCCAGGCTGGTCTTGAACTCCTGACCTCAGGTGATCTGCCAGCCTTAGCCTCCCAAAATGCTGGGATTACAGGCATGAGCCACTGTGCCCAGCCTATTTATGCATTTTTGACTTGCAATATGTTCAACTTATGATGGATTTATTGAGACATAACCCCATTGTAAATCAAGGATCATCTGTGTATATGTGTGTGTGCCTGGGTGCACGTGTGTGTATGTGTATATGACTTATTGTCCTTCTCCTCCATTAGAGGGTAAGCTTCATAAGAGTAGGGGTTTCTGTTGGATCTCCGTGCGTGCATGTGCGTACACGTGTATGTGACATATATGTGTATGTATACAAACTGTTAATCTCCTAATGACAGTAGTCTGTCCTATATAGTTATATATCAAGCAAAGATTATAATAAAGCACAAAGGAGAATGTTATGGAATTTTATCTCTGAAGTTTTTTTTTTTTTAGCATGGTAATGTATTACATTTAATTAATAAAATATCAAATGTATGACTCAAGAACACAAATACTATGAAGACAGGTAAATCAGCCATCCAGCAGTTGGTAGTAAAAGGCAAGGGAGAATATGGAGTTATTATGCCCTGGATAAGTGCTGCAATAGAGATAACTAGAAGAGAAGATGGCAACACTGATATATCCAGTAAATAAGGAAACCGGAGGTGAGAGTCAGTGGCTAGAGATAAACACGCGGGAGCCATTGGGTTATAGGTGATATTTTGTGGAAATAAGAATGAGTGAACTCTCTGAAGAATACCCAGTAAATATTGAATCTTGTGTTAGCTGACTGCACATGCCTGGTATTTCAAATACTAGATTATCTGTGATTATAAAAAGAAGTTTTTCCCCTAGCAAACCCATATATGCAAATATTGTAGATGTGTATTTTATTTTTAATGTATGCTTTCTTAGGTTTTCTGTGCATTAATAACTATTAAGAGATAAGAGATACTGCTAATGACAAACTCTGTCCTCGGTCCAAAAAGGGATGCAAAATGAATAAACAGACTCAAATCTCTGGGGCTCGCTTTTTGGTAGAGGAAGACAGTCAATAAAATACATGAAAAAATAGTAAATAAGATCATTTCAGAAGGTGATACATGCTATGTGGACAATATCTTGGCATGAATCATTGATGAATGACGTTGGGGGAAGGGGACTTCTTTAGATGGAATTTTCAGGAACCGCCTCTCGGAAGAGGTTGCATTTGAGTGGAGACTTGAGTACAAGAAGGAGCCAACTGTGCAAAGTGCTGGGAACGTAGTATTTCGGGCAGAGGAAATAGCAGGTGCAAAGTCCCCGAGGCATCAATGGGATTGGGGTATTCAAGGAACTGAAAGAAAAGCAGGAAGCCTCAAACACAGAGAGCAGCAGTGACTGTAGTAGAGATGAGCGTGGGAAGAAGGCAGGGACTAGGTCATTGAGAGCTTCCCCATCCCCTTGAGTAGCCTTTAATCATGTGTGGCCATCGAGCACTTAAAATGCATGGAGTCCCAGCTGGACACAGTGGCTCATGCCTGTAATACTAGCACTTTGGGAGGCCGAGGTGGGCAGATCACCTGAGGTCGGGAGTTTGAGACCAGCTGACCAACATGGAGAGACCCCATTTCTACTAAAAATACAAAATTAGCCGGACGTAGTGGCACATGCCTGTAATCCCAGCTATTCCAGAGGCTGAGGCAGGAGAATTGCTTGAATCTGGGAGGCGGAGGTTGCAGTGAGCCGAGATCGCACCACTGCACTCCAGCCTGGGCGACAGAACGAGACTCTGTCTCAAAAAAAAATGCATGGAGTCCCAATTGAGATGTGCTGTAATAGTAAATGTGCACCAGATTGCACAGACCTAGAATGAAAAATAAAGAATGTAAAATATTCATATTTTGTATTGAACACACTTTAAAATAATAATATGTTTGATTTCAGGGTTAAACAAAATATATATTTATATATAAATATATATATATATATAAAATAAAACATATTATTGAAGTTAATTTCACCTTTTTTTTTTTTACTTTCTAAATGTGCTACCGACCTATGTGTATTGCTATTAGGCAGCCTTGACCTGGAGTCCTACAATCCTCAAGAGCAGTCTGAATTTTATTCCAAGTGCAGTGGGAAGCCATCAGATGATTTTAAACAGAGAAGTAAGACACTTGGATCTATGCCTAAAAGAATCGCTCTGCTGTTGGGTTCCTGAGAAGCGGACTCTGAAACAGAGATCATTTTGCAGGAAGTTTATTGGGCGGTGCTCTTGGGATCCACACTTGTAGAAGGTAAGTGAAAGAAGCAGCATTGAGCAGAAGGAAGTCGGGCTGTGATGCATCGCAAGGAAGGGCTCAGCCAATGCCATGGGGAGCTTGGAGCCTGGGATGGCCCTTCAGAGTTATCCCAAATTAAGCAAGGAGGCTGGGCCTTTCTACTTCTGCCATGACCAGTCTCTATACAACCTGTCTTGGAAAGAGAATGTGATCTTGGAAAGGGCAGCTTGGGAAATCAGTTATTCATGCTTGAAGGAAGATTTGGTCAATGCATCCATCATTCACTACTGGTGTCATTCTATGAATTAAGGAAGGAGGGGCTCAGAGTGGAAGCAGAGAGACAAGTTAGAAAGATCTAGCAAGGGATGACCCTCAAGGTGGGGGGACCCTAGTGGGCAAAGGTGCAGAGGTGGGATTATACAAGAAATCATGAGAGAATGTGAAGAGCCAGACGTCACTGGAGGGAGAAGAGTGCAAATGAGGGTTTAGCGGTTTTGCTGTTAGCTGGAGACAAGATGCCCTACTCAGGGAATGGAAGACTCTTTGCTCCCCACACTTGAGGACTGGTTCTTTAAGATCCAAAGGAGAAGCCAACCAAACAAAAGCATTCTTGGCTACCAAGTATTCCCGACCAGTCCTCGGCTCTCTGACAAGCTGTGTCACAATATTGATCCAGTGATTAAATTTCATGCTGAACTGACTCAAGTCTTAAATAATGTCCCTGTTAGAGAGCTACTATCTGAGAGGCTGACTCCACATGCCTGGTGTTTCATTAGTGCCTCAAGAGGCAGACGAGCGCCAAGGAAGTCAAAGGAGGTTGTGGTCTCCGCACTTTGTATCCTGCAAGAGGGGCTCTTGCTTGGGTAACAGAAAAGGCGCTGGATTGAGGTTCTAAAAACTGACCTTCCAGACATGAGTAGCAAGTCACTTTGTGACTTGGGGCAAGGTATTTCCTTTCTGAGCCTTTGCCACCCCAAACACAAGCCGGTTTGGCAGGGAGGAGGGGTGGACTCCATGGTCCTTGAAGATTCACAGCATCTACTCCTTATGGAGGGCTTCTGTTGTGCTAAGCACTTTACATGAATTATCTCCTTTAATTCCTACCAGAATCCTTTGAGGTGAGCATTATTATGCCCGTTTTATAACTGAGGAAACTGAGCCTCAGAGAGGTTAAGTAACTTGCTCCAGGTAACACAGCTACCAAATGTTGGAAGCATTTAAATGCCAGCAGTGGAGCCTACAGTATTTTAGATTTCTTATATTTTTAACCATACAACTTGGGGGGAGATTATCTATCCATGGTTATATACAGTTAGATCTGCAACCCCAGCAGACTCAGTCTGACTCCCAGCCTCTCTCCTAAGCTCTGACTGTCTTGATCTTGGGCTGGCATCGAGTGTGAGGCTCTGTAGAATTGACTTTGGCATTATCTCAAGAGAACCAGAGTTTGGGGCAGGCGTAGGGGGACGAGTCTTGATCCTGACAAGACTGCAAAAGCTTTATTGACAAATCTCATCCTGGCAAAAAGCCAGCTCTCATCCTGCCTCAGGGGCCTTTCAGCCTCCACTCCTTGCATTCTCTGCAGTAGAGACAGCCAGTCCTGGGGCTCAGACACACAGCCAAGGCAAATTCCATCTCCTCCTTCCCAGCACAGCGAGGTATGGTGGGCAGCGGAGGGGCATCCCTGAGCACCTTCTCACCTGCTGTGGGAAATAAAACAAACATGAGAGGCCAAGTGGTTGCCTGTGAACCTGGCTGGGCTTCCAGTGCTGCTCAGGGTGCAGGAAGAAGGGCACTGGTGCTTTATGTGGGTAGTGGAACTCCATACCTCTGTGCAGGAAAATTTGTATATTTTTACTGAATCTCTTAAAAATGTGCATGCCTTGTTGAGGAAGCTCTCACCTAATTGAATAGGAATAGATTTGCATGGAAACAAGACTAGAAGTTTCACCACTAAATGGTGATTGTTTCTGTGCAGTGGGGTTTAAAAGATAGATATCCGGCCGGGCTCGGTGGCTCAAGCCTGTAATCCCAGCACTTGGGAGGCCGAGACGGGTGGATCACGAGGTCAGGAGATCGAGACCATCCTGGCTAACACGGTGAAACCCCGTCTCTACTAAAAAAATACAAAAAAAAAAAAAAAAAAAAAACTAGCCGGGCGAGGTGGCGGGCGCCTGTAGTCCCAGCTACTCCAGAGGCTGAGGCAGGAGAATGGCGTAAACCCGGGAGGCGGAGCTTGCAGTGAGCTGAGATCCGGCCACTGCACTCCAGCCCGGGCGACAGAGCAAGACTCTGTCTCAAAAAAAAAAAAAAAAAAAAAAGATAGATATCCATATATATTTTAATTCCTATTTATATGATGTATATATTTGTATTTAATGTATAGACCATTTTTGAGCAGTTTTAGGTTTATGAAAAACTTGAGCAGCAAATACAGAGCTTCCACTCCCCATGCCAAACCCCTCCCCACCCAGTTTCCCCATGCATTAATGTGGTACATTTATTACAATGGATGAATCAACATTGGGACATTATTATCAACCAAAGCCTGTAGTTTACATTTGGATTCACTCTCAGGGTTATATTCTGTGGGTTTGGACAAATGTGTAAGGATGTGTATCCCCCATTATATCATACAAAGTAGTTTCTTTGCCTTAAAGATCCTGGTCATGAATTATTTGCCTACACCAATGTCCAGAAGAGTTTTTCCGATGTTATCTTCTAGAGTCTTTATAGTTTCAGGTCTTAGATTTAAGTCTTTGATACACCATGGAATACTACTCATCCATATAAAGGAAAAAGAATGTCTTTTTTAGCAACTTAGATGGAGCTGGAGACCATTATCCTAAGTGAAGTAACACAGGAATAGAAACCAAACATTGTATGTTCTCACTTATAAGTGGGAGCTAAGCTCTAAGGATGCAAAGACATACAGAATGATATAATGGATTTTGGGGACTCAGGGCAGGGGTAGGAGGGTGAGGGATAAAAGACTACATATTGGGTACAGTGCACACTGTTTGGGTGTTGGGTGCACTAAAATCTCAGAAATTACCACTAAAGAACTTGTCATGTAACCAAAAACCACTCGCACCCTCAAAAACTATTGAAATAAAATAAAACTAGAAAAAAAGTCCTCTGTGCTCTACTTATTCATCCCTTTCTCCCTGCAACTCCTGGCAACCCCGATCGTTTTACTGTCCCCATAGTTTTGTCTTTTCCAGAATGTCATGTATTATAATTAGAATCATGTAACGTTTTCAGATTGGCTCCTTTCTCTTAGCAATATAGATTTAAGGTTCCTGCATGTCTTTTGATGAATCAATAACTCATTTCTTTTTAGCCCTGAATAATATTCTATTGTCTGGATGTGCCACAACTTACTTATCCATTCACCTGTTAAAGGACATCTTAATTGCTTCTAAATTTTGGCAATTATATACTGTTTCTCACTAAGTTTTCCTCCAGAATTAAAACATACGGCTGTTTCTTGGGTTTGTGTTTAGTGATCATGCTGAGTTATATCTATTGTGTGCTCTCTCTGTCTTTCTCTCTCTCTCCTTTGTCTATCTAAATATTTGTATGTAGGCTGAGCATGGTGGCTCACACCTATAATACCAGCACTTTGGGAGACCAAGGTGGGAGGATAACCTAAGCCTAGGCATTCAAGACCAGCCTGGGAAACGTAACGAGATCCTCTCTCAGCTTAAAAAAGTAAAAATTAGCTGGGCGTGGTGGCACGTGCCTGGAGTCCCAGTTACTTGGGAGGCTGAGGCAGGAGGATTGCTTGAGCCCAGGAGATTGAGGCTGCAGTGAGCCATGATCACACCACTGCATCTCAGTCTGGGCGACAGAGTGAGACCCCGTCTCTAAAAAAAATGAAACTAAGTAAATAGTTATATGTAACTGTATCTGTAAATTCTAGAACCACTCTCAATGTGGCCAAGAGGCCCTCTCTCTGCAAGTGGGAAATGGCGTCAGCTGAGAGTTGGACAGACTTATTTGTCTTATCTCATGCCTGTCATGGAGCACACATTTACCAAGTGGAAGAAGGAAGCATAATTGCCCACATATTTGTACTGATATTGCTCCCTTTTTTATCTTAACTTTTTGAAGCTTCCCTAATGACATTTCATCAATTTTAATATGCACAATTTTCCTAATTTTCACATCCCTGAAATTGAGATGTAGGCATTTTACAATTTGCTATCAGCCAGCCAGCAGGCCTGATGTAGTTTCGTTCCCTGCGCCCAAGCAAACTTGGTCCTAGCTGCTCACATTGTCATCACTTCAACTGAATTATGCACATTGCAAGCACTTCACATGTTGATTTTAATTTCCACTTAAAATGTCTTCAAAAAGATTGCACTGATAAGATGTGGCACTGAAATGGAGAGCCTGTGTATATACAGAAAGTTCCCCAAACAGAGCAGTGGTGTGGAAATTTGATATTAGTGAATCACATTCTTGTGTTTGGGGGAATGACTCCAGTTTCATATTTTCCTGCAAAGCAACAATCAAATCTTTGCTGAACCCCTTAAAAGGAAGAAACCACAAGTAGATGAAGTTATGTTACATTATGTCACCAAAATATGTGCAAAAGGGTTTCTTTCTACACATTGAGCCAGGCAACTAGAGGCAATCCCTTGGAACAGAAGAAAAGAATTTCAAATGAGGAATGCTGTGATCAATCAATGCGTGGCATTGGACTAGAAGGCGTTGGGTCATAGTTTAATTGAAAGAGCTTTTAATTTTTTTTCTTAATTTTACATAAAATAATAGTGCATCTTAAAGTTGATGATGTTTTACATTTAGTGAAAGACAGTTGAATTCAAGTTAGCTAAATATATGCGATGCAACTCCAATTTAATGATCAATTAACTCTCATAGTATAATGTTGATGTGTCATTGATATGGTTTGGCTGTGTCCTCACCCAAATCTCATCCTGAATTGTGGCTCCCATAATCCCCAAGTGTTGTGGAAAGGACCCAATGGGAGGTAATTGAATCGTGGGGGCAGGTTTTCCTGTGCTGTTCTTGTGATAGTCAGTAAGTCTCATGAGATTTGATAGTTTTATAAAGGGCAGTTCTCCTGCACATGCTCTCTTGCCTGCCACCATGTAAAACATGCCTTTGCTCCCCTTTGTCTTCCACCATGATTGTGAGGCCTCCCTAGCTACATGGAACTGTGAGTCCATTAAACCTGCTTTCCTTTATAAATTACCCAGTCTCGGATATGTCTTTATTAGCATCATGATAACAGACTAATACAATTGTTATGTTTTTAAAAACTTCTGACTTTTCAGAGATGTTTCCCAACAATGACAAAGGAGAGGGAGAAATGAAAACTCTCCATTTTGATGGTGATATATATATGTGTATATATAAATATGTGTGTGTTTATATATGTGTGTGTATATATGTATTTTATCTGCACGAAACAATACAGTACCAGCAAAACTATGTATATCTATTTATTTGGAAATACTAGTTCTAGGAATTTATGCTAAGAAAGAAAGCATGAATGAGTACAGATATTTAGCTGCCAGGATGTTTATCTCAGCTCGGTTTATAAGAATGAAAACTTAGAAACAATCTAAAGGTACATCAATAGGAGTGTTCTTAAATAAATTATAAGACATCCATACAACAGAATTTTATAGTAGGCAGCCATCAAACATTAACTCAATCTATATTTATTAGCAAGGAAAGACACTCATGATACGTACTAGCAAAGAGGAGGAAATATACCAAGTTTGATACCATTTCTGTAAAATAATATTAAAAACAGTACTCTCTGTATGTTGGTGCATGTGAAAGTTGATGGGAAAAAAGCAATGAAAATGTAATAGTTATAGCCTTCTCTGAAAGGAGGAATGTGAATGATTTTCATTTTCTTCTGGGTTTTCTGGTTTTCCTGTAACAAAATGTTTTATGTAGTTAAAAATAATAGAATTAAGGAGGGGAAAAAAAGGAATTGATATAGATCCTGTCAGACAAAAATGAGAAAAAGATGGCAGTGTAGGCTTCCTCTGTGGTATTTCTTCAGATGTCCACAGCCTCCTACTCCAGTAATGATTTTGTCTGTGGAAAAAAAATAATAATCCTAATCACACTGCTAATAAAAACCTTGTGCTGGCAAATATTTTTAGTACAATAAAGTGAGACAGCAGTAAGCCTCCGGTGTCTGTTTGCGTTTGTGTGGGAAGTCAGGGAGGGTTTTGCCAAGTTTGTAAATATTTGCTGCTTGGGTGAATCTTTCTTTTGCCTTTACTCTCTCTTCCCTTTAGGAGTGAGGAGGCTTTTGTTTTCACCACTAGCAGTTTCTCTCTCATTGGGATGTGGATAGTAGAATTCAGAGCAGGGAGGTGGGGATAACTGACCGAGTTACCTGACCCTGACCAAGGGTTTGTGTCCCCAAAAAATTCAACTGCTAATGTTGGCTGTATTTGGAGATGGGACCTCTAAGGAAGTCATTGAGATTAGATGAAGTCATGAGTGTCAGGCCCTGATCCAATGGTATTAGTAAGCTTATAAGAAGAGGATCTCTCTCTCTCTCTCTCTCCCTCTGACAGCAAGAAGGTGGCTGTCTGCAAGTCAGGAAGGGAGCCCTCACCAGAAGCTGAACTTACCAGTACCTTGATCTTGGACTTTCAGCTCCAGAAATGTGAGAAAATAAATTTCTGTTGTGTTTAAGCCAAACCATTTGGAGTATTTTGTTACGGCAGCCAGAACTGACTAATACAGACTCCCTCCATAATGAGGGGCTCTGAGCTTCCCACCTGCTACACAACGATAAGAAGCCTCCCTTATGTGTTGTCTGACCTGAAGAAGGGAATCAGATGGACCTGGGTTCAAATCCTACCTCTGTCGCTGCCTGGCTGTGTGACCTTGGAAAGTCCCTTCACATCTCTGAGCTTGAGTTTTCTCATCTTTCCAATAGTGGAAACAGTTGCCTATTTCCCTCCTCAGGAGATGGTGAGAATTAAATGAAGTAATGCATCTGCACGCAACCTGACTGATCACTCCCCTGCTTAAGAATCTCTTTGGATGAGGCCACATTACATAGATGAAAGAATGCCTGCAAAGGGCCTGGTGCACAGTAGGGGCTCACCGTATATCAGTTTTCTCATTTCTAAGGATTCATTCATTCATTCATTTACTCATTACTCATCAAATAATTGTCTTTTAGTGCCTCACTTTTCTCATCTGTCAAATGGGGGCACTAAAAGATATTTGATTGAACCATAGGAAATTGCTAATATTGGGCTGTTTTAACCTACAAAAAAGTGGCAGTTTCCTAAAGTGTGACCTAATACCACCTGGGTATTGTGATAATGATTAAAAGAGTTAAGCTTTATGAGTTCAGATTTGTAAAATGTTTAGCACGTAGTAACAGTGCAAAAAAAAATTACATGAACCCAAATGATGGCTCTAATAACGATGATGGCAATGCTGCTGCTGCTGATGACTTATTGTATACAAGTTATGAGCTATTCCCCGTGAGTATGATGGGAACAGAGCGCCATTTTATTCTTCAAGAAACTTACAGTCTAAAGGGCCAGGTGCAGTGAATCATGCCTGTAATCCCAGCACTTTGGGAGGCTGAGGAGGGCAGACCATTTGAGGTCGGGAGTTCGAGACCAGCCTGGCCAACATGTGAAACCCTTTTTCTACAAAAAAATTACAAAAATTAGCCTGGCGTTGTGGTGCACGCCTGTAATTCCAGCTACTCAGGTGGCTGAGGCACAAGAATTGCTTGAACCCAGGAGGTGGCGATTGCAGAGCCGAGACTGCGCCACTGCACCCCAGCCTGGGCAACAGAGAGAGACTTTGTCTAAAAAAAAGAAAAAGAAAAAGAAAGAAACTTACAGTCTAGTAAGGGAGGAAAGTAGGTGTGGATGATCCAGTGACAGGTGCATTGATGGTTATGCAGTCTGTCTTGGGAGACCCGGGTATTAGAGAAGACAGTCAGAAGAAGCAGAGTGCTAAAGGTAGGAGCATTGGCCACCTGAAGAAAATTGAGGACCGGCCATAATGTTGCAGGCAGAAAGAAGCACGCATATGAACAGCTGCAAGACAGAGCATCAGATGTCTCCTATGTAACCCATGTCTGTTGTGGCTGTCTCTCTCTGAGGTGCTGTTCTCACCTGGCTCAAAGACAGAGGTCATCATTTCTGAATCACAGTCCAAGATGTTTAAACCCTCGACCCCTGTGTGCCCCTCTGAGCCCCACCCTGATTCCTTGCCCAAGTCTCCCTCTTAGTTCCAAGCGCGTTCCTGCATATGTGATCGAGCGTTCTTTGCTAACACTGGTCTCCTTGCCTATGGTGTCATCTCGTTCCTGTCACCCTACTTCTAAGCTCACACAAGCCTGTATTCCTCTTGCCTCATAAGGACTATAATAAGGTCTGTGTGTCTGTATCACTCAACGGACAAGTATGTTCGTGTATTCCCTACCAGAAACTGTCTTTTTCTCCGTTATACCCCCAGCAACTTGCAAAGTACCTGGCACCTAGGAAGTACTCCTTAAATGTCTGCTGCAGAATGAATAAATGAATGAAGATGAATGAACAACATACATTGAGGGCCTGGCATGTAACAACCCCAGACTCTTGGACCTACTGAAATAATCTAATCTAGTAATTCTCAAGCGTATTGATCTCTGGACACTTGAGACTCTTAAAAATTACTGAAGACCCCAAAGAATGTGTTTGTATAGATATTATTAGAAATTAAAGCTGACACATTTTAAAAACATTTATTTATAAATCCATTTAAAAACAATAGGCAACCCACGTGATGTTAGCAAAAATATCATATTTTTATGAAAAATAACTGTATGTTCAAAAAAACGGAGAAGAAGTACATGGCTTTACATTTTTGCAAATCTGTCAGATGTTCAACATTCAATGATGAATGGATTCTCATTGCTGCTCCTGCCTTCATTCTATTGTGATATCACCGGTCATGTCGACTCTGCAAAATTCGTCTGTCTACTCATGACAGTATGAGAGTGAAAAAGGCAAATAACACCTTAGTAGTGTTACAGAAAATAGTTTTGATCTCGTGGACCCCCTGAAACTGTAGTGGGAGCCCTCTGGAAGCCTCGAATCTCTCATTGAGAAGGATGGCTCTAGTCTGCCTTTACCATTTTAAATTTTACAGAGAAGGAAACCAAAGACTAGAGACATGAAGAGATTTCCCTAAAACTAGAAGCAAATTTCTCAGATAACAACAATAATGACAATGAGAGCTATCATGCATTGAGCTCTTACTATGTGCCAGGCACTATGCTCAGCACTTTAAGTGCTGATCTCATGAAATCCTTGATGCAATTATCTAGAGTTGGAACTGTTTTCAACTTGGTTGACAGAAGAAGCTAAAGCTCAGAGAGGTTATGTCAGTTGCCTAAGATCACACAGCCAGTCAACAGTAGAAATAGGATTTAAACTCAGAGTTACATGTTTGAGTTTTGACTCTTAGTCCATGATCCACATTCCTGGAGCATAAATACATACTTGAGGGCTGGGTGTGGTGGCTCACGCCTGTAATCCCAGCACTTTGGGAGGCTGAGATGGGTAGATCATTTGAGGTCAGGAGTTCGAGACCAACCTGGCCAACATGGTGAAACCCCATCTCTACTAAAAACACAAAAAGTTAGCTGGACATGGTGGTGGGTGCCTGTAATCCCAGCTACTCAGGAGGCTGAGGCAGGAGAATCGCTTGAATCCGGGAGGCAGAGGCTGCAGTAAGCCGAGATAACTCCACTGCACTGCAGCCGGGGCAACAAAGTGAGACTCCGTCTCAAAAAGAAAAAATACATACTTGTGTGTGGAAGCTAATAAAGGGACAGGGTCCTCTTAAAATGTGGGTGGCCTTCAGTGCTCAGAGAGAGGAGGGGTGCTCCAGAGAGTTGGAGTAGAGCTGGAGGGTTAGGGCTCTGGCTGAAGTTGAATGCAAAGGAAGTTGGAGGTGAATCTTTGTGGACCTCCCCCCAGACCTCACGGGGACACTCTGTCTGCCCCAGCAGTTCACAGTCAATTTGGCCAATTTATCAAAAATCAACTCCATGATCAGCGGTTCCCTAAAATATCAAGATGCTTGAAATCAATCGATCCAATTGGTCAAATTTTCTGGTTTTCCAAAAGCGTATTTTAAGGAAAACTCTTATCGAATATAATTACTGAAGATGAACATCCTGCCCTTGAACATAGTCAATGACTACATTCTCATAATACGCTCTTTTAATCAGTTCAATGGTAATTCTCAATGAATTTATGCTTCTTGAATACTCTTATCCAAAAATGTAGCCGAGATATTTTAATTATATTCAAGACTCTGCTTAAGATATTCAAGAATGTATTCTTCATTAGAAGGTAGTCCTAAGAAAGCTAAACAGCCCCATGATATTTAGTGTTAGACAAATTAAGCTTAAAATGCTGCTGGGAAGGATATGTTCTCTGAATATGTTCAAGACTAATATATTAAGAAGACCATATTAATATTCATTGAATATATTCAGGAAGACTAGTCTTCAAGAACATTTTTGGCAAATTCAGAAATTGGTGGGCTGGTGGTCTGTCTGGCTTTCGGCCAGTCTGAGGCCAGGCATCCTGCAGTCACCACGGGAGCCATGAGGTGACAACCCTATTCAAAGGCTATGAGTTGCATTTGAAGCCTCAGAGGATAAGAAAACACCATTGTGTCCCCAAACACCATTTTGACCCTTTGGGCACTTCCATGAGAGAAAAAACTAAAGCAGAAGAGAAAAGGGAGAGAGGGGTTCATGTTGCCTGCCACTCACTGCCATCTCCCAAAGACACTGTGAGCCTTATCCCCTTAGTCAACCCGAGGGGTTGGTAATGAAAATTACCCCTTTACTAATGAGGATGCTGAGGTTTGGATAGGTGATGTGACTTGCCTAAGATCTTCTGGTTAGTTGAGGGCAGAGTGGGGATTTGCACTCAGGCAGGATTGGAAATTGCACTCAGGCAGGGTGACGATTTGGACTCTGACAGAGTGGAGATATGAACTCAGGCAGAGTGGAGATTTGCATTCACACAGAATAGAGATTTGAACTCAGGCAGAGTGGAGATTTGAATTCAGGCAGAGCAGACATTTGAACTCAGGCCGAGTGGAGATTTGAACTCAGGCAGAGTGGAGATTTGTGCTAAGGCAGAGTAGGGATTTGGACTCAGGTAGAGTGGGGATTTGCACTCAGGCAGAGTAGAGATTTGAACTCAGGCAGAGTGAGGATTTGAACTCAGGTCGAGTGGGATTTGCACTCAGGTAGAGTAGATATTTGAACTTAGGGAGAGTGGAGATTTGAACTCAGGCAGAGTGAGGATTTGAACTCTGGCATATGAGCTTCACCGAATCAATGAAAAAAGAAATGAAAGGTGAGGTGGCGCCCTGTTAGTGGGAACTGAATGGATGAGGACTTGGAGTGAGGGAGCCTGGAGAGCTCTAAGGGGATTGACAGGATTTCCATTTGGACATTAGAGGAACCAGGTGATGCAGAGGGAGGCAATTGTGAGTCAAAAGCACAGGCCCCTTTCTTTTCTCTGCGCCACATAGAAACAAACACGATAGAAATCCTGATGACCTACCTGCCTATTTACTTGTTCCCTCGTCACGTGTTTGCTTAAGCTTAGATCCAGTTGTGTTATGTTCCCTGAAACATTAAATAAATAAATAAATAAAAATAAACACGAAGAACTGTGGAAGAACAAGGCTGGCCACTGGTGTAGATGTTTGCACGGTTTCCCTGTAGCAACTTTATAGAGGTTCCAAAGTATTCATTTGATTCTTTCTTTTAAGGAAAAAGAAACCTTTTGTTTTTTCTTTACTTTTCATTTAAGACACACCCCCTGTGTACCTTGCTGATAAATTAGAAAATACAGATAAGCTAAACTAATAAAATAAAAATCACCAATACATCTGCTTACTCCAAAAAAAAAAAAAAAAAAACAAAAAAAAACAAAAAAAAACCATTGTTAATATTGGGTATATTTCTTTCCAGCGCTTTCATTCTTATGCAATTTTTAAATGGGATCATCCTATTATACCTGCTATTTTGTAAGCTGATCCTTTCAATGTATTGTGATCATATAAATAAAGACAATTTCACAACTTGATGTTTACAACTGCAGATTTCTGATTGTTGGTTATTTATCTCTTGTTTTCAAAGAGGTGAGAGGTGCAGAAGTGTTTTGTGGCTGACTGGGCCATTGGCTGTAGGGCCAGGGGTCTTTCCACAGGATATAGGAGGGCTTGGAATAACTTGGAAACTTCTGACGGAAAACATTTTGGGACTTCAAAATAACACTCCTCTATCGGCCAAGTGCCCTCCTCTGTCAAATGGGTCGTTTTAAGAATCGAATGAAAGAAGCGTGCTAATGCCTAGACAGCATCTCCTTCTTCTCCTCCTTCACTCCATTTATCTAATACACATGTCTCCATAGACACCCGGAGTGTTCTACCAACCCCTCCCAAAGATAATAGATTTTTGATAGCTTTACTTCCCAAGACAATTATTTTTGGGCAGGGCACAGCAGAACTTGGTGGGACATTGTGACCAGGTTCCTCTGAATGGCAAGAACTTGGTTCCAAAGTTCCTGAGCTTCAACTTTCTTTATCTCCCCACGGGCTGGGCTTTTTCAATTCCAGTTCCTTCTCTCCCACCTCCTATTGGTCTCCTTTCCCTATCCTCTGTTGTCTCCTTTTGGGAGTCTAACCAGAGAGAGGAGACTTGGAGTGGTGGTGGTTACTGCTGCTGGTGATTGTGGGAAGTTGGGGAAGTTCTTGGAAGGTAAGCTCTGACCTGGAGCTGGACCACCTCTCTTAGATATCACTCAATGTTTGGGAATCATTGTAGAGAATAGACAATCTCAGAGGAGTCATTTTCCTATGCAGCAGAGACTCAATATTTTAACCAGTTAGTGAGATAATGTGTATTTTTTAAAATCACAATTCCTAGCACATAGTAAGCACTCAATACATGCTACTTATGATGATGATGGTTATTATTATCATTTTAAAAGGCATACAAAGCATCAGGCCCCTGAATCAGGGGAACTGTGGGAAGTTTAAGATGAACACAGTTCTTGGAAGGAGATCCTCTCCCCACTCCTGGCACCCATGCCCTGGAACCAGCCTCGGGCGGAGTGCATGCTGAGGAGTATTTTCATAGACCCTCACAGCCTGAAGACATCCAGCTTGTCGCCAAGCAGATGAGTGCACTCATTGTCTCCCGCTGAAATTGGCACATCCAGTGTAGAGCTTCGATGATTTATTTACCAGTGATAGTTCTGCTCTGGGGTGGAAATGCCCTGGTTTGCTGAGTGGTTCGTTCATTTATCTTGGTTGACAATGCAGGCCCGTGGGATCCCCATCCCAGCTCCCACCCATACCTTCTCCTTTCGCATCCTGCTGCTCACCCTGAGGGCACAGGCATGAGGGTTGGTGTTGTGTTTACCTTCTCACCTACAGAAGCACCATCGAGGGTATGCTTTGGGTGGGGAGGTTCTTGGGGGTGGTCATGGAGGTGGGGGACATACATAGCATTAGAGAAACCATATTCCTATGATCATCCCTTTTCAAGATGCCATTGGAGTCAGATTGCTACGGGCTCAAATGCTGTCTCTTCCGTTTATTAGCTGTGTAGCCTCAAGTCAATGGCCTGACCTCTCTGAGCCTCAGGTTCTGCATCATCTGTTATGAGGGAATAATAATAATACTTATTCCCTGCTTTCTTGTGAGGGAAGATACGGAAAGCACCTGGCACCTAGTAAAGTGAGCCTGACGTATGTACGAAGCTCTTAATAAAAGGTGGTTATTGTTCATAGTTTCATTCTTATTATTCTCCTGGGTCCAGCACTGGTGAAGAAGGAGTTTGCTCTCAGGCTTATGAAATACCAGAGCTGGACTCAACTTATGGAAAAAGCCCAGCAGCTGGGTTGAAGCTCAGATTCCCCGACACTTACACACTGTGATGTCTGGACAAGTTACTTCACCTTTCTAAGCCTCAGTCTTCTCATCTGTAAAATGGCAATAATGAAATGAGATACATTACGGAAAGTATCTGACGTCAAGCGTACTGAATGAAGATCGGTTTTCCTCCACCCTCTCTTCCTTGCATAATACCTTATGATGTATGAAGGGTGGTAACAATCATTATCTAACATGATTCCCACCCTAACACCCTCTGCTCCAGTGACAGATCGTAATCCCTAATTCACAGATACAGGGGCCAGAGAAGTGCAGCAACTCATCCCCTCTTACATTTATTCACTCGGCAAATACTATACTGAGCGCCTCCTGGATATTAGCCACTGTCTTAGGTGCTTCAAACACATAGATGAATGGAACAGGTGAAAAAATTCATGCCCTTGTAGAACTTACATTCTAGAAGTGGAGGGAGATAATACACTCATGGAAGGCATGAATAGATAAATTATAGAATATGTCAGAAAGTGGCAAGTGCTGTGGGAAAAAAACAGATCTGATAAGGGAGATCAGGAATGATAAACAAAGGGGAACAGCTACAGTTTCAAATGAGGTGTTCAAGCTGAGCCTCACTGAGATTATATTTGAGCAAATATTTGACAGAAATAAGGGGCTCAGCCATTCAGATGTCTTGAGGAAGAGCATATGCAGGATGTTCAAAGGCTCTGGGGTGGTGGTGTGCCAGGGGCATTCATGGAGCAGCAAGGAGTGGAGTGAGGATGGGAAGGGGGGAAAGTGATGAAGCTGGTGGGGCACAAAGGTAATAGGGTGTACAGGCAAGTGTGTGTGTGTGTGCACACATATGTGCATGTGTGTGTGTGTGTGCCTGTGTATGTATATGTATATGCATGTGTGTGTGTGTGTGTGTGTGTGTGTTGGGAGAATCCTTTAGGGTTTTGTAGCCATGACAAGGACTATGGATTTTGCTGAACAGAGGAGCCTTAAGAGGCTTTGATCTGAGTCAAATTTGAACTGAGTAATATTTTACCAAGGTCAATCCAGCTTCAGTGTTCAAATTGATGCAGGGTATACATCAACAGATACGTGTATGCACAGCATGTCATATATCCATACAATGTGGAATATTACCCAGTCATAAAAAGAAATTATGTTTCAATATATGCTATAACATGGATGAACCTTGAAAACATTAAGCTAAGTGAAAGAAGCCTGACACAAAAGAACAAATATGGTATGATTTCACTGGTATGAAATATCTAGAGGAGGCAAATTTAGAGACAGAAAGTAGATTAGAAGTTCCCAGGGGCTGGGTGCAGAGAGAAAGGAGGAAGCTGTTGCTTAATGCTTACAGAGGGTTTTTTTTTTCTCTGTTTTTTTGGACAATGAAAAGTTTGGAACATAGGGGTGGTGGTTGCACAGCATTTTGAATGTAATTAATGCCACTGAATTGTTCGCTTGTGAAAATGATTTAAATAGTGTATTGTATGTTACGTATTTTACTACAATAAAAATTTAAAAAAAAAATTGGCCAGGCATGGTGGCTCACGCCTGTAATCCCAGCACTTTGGGAAGCCGAGGAGGGCAGATCACTTGAGGCCACGAGTTCAAGACCAGCCTGACCAACATGGCGAAACCCCATCTCTACTAAAAATACAAAAAAAATTAGCCGGGTGCAGTGGCGTATGACTGTAGTCTCAGCTACTCAGGAGGCTGAGACATGAGAATCGCTTGAGCCTGTGAGGTGGAGGCTGTGGTGAGTTGTGCTACTGCACTTCAGCCTGGATGACAGAGCGAGACTCTGTCTCAGAGAGAAAAAAAACTGACTGTAGGGACAAGTGTGGAAACAACCTTTGCTGTAACATAGGCTTGGATCAAGGTGGAGGCAAGGGAGGTGGTGAGAAGTGGTTGGACACTGGATGCATTTGACAGCAAATGATTTCCTGATGAATCATATGCAGAGTTAGTAATTCTTGGGGCAAGACATAAAACGTGGGTCTCTGGAACCCTCCCTTGTACCCCAGGATGTGCAATGAGTGTTTTGTGATGACTGCAGGTCACCAACCTCCCCGTGTTTCCAGCCTCTGTTGTCCTTGCCAGGACTGGGTTTTGGATTCCTCGGGCTCATCAGGGACACATGGTGCTAATTCCATAGAGGGGGCATTCTGGGCTGGAACCCTTGAACATCAGCCACGGTCCTGGGCTGGCACCGCCAGTCCCGCCTGGGCAGCTCCTCTGTTTGTTGCATCACTCTGGTTGCCTGGGAGATGAATTCCCGGGTCATAAGCCCGGATTAGGACTGGGTGGAGCAAGGTGGAGCAGATGAGCTCATGAACAACACTGTTGCTGTTTGCACCGTGGACCTTAGTAACCTGCCAGAGAGAGACGGGCTCAGAACTTGCTCCTCCTGCATTCAGGCACCATGGACAGAGGAGGTCCTGGAGGGACCAGCATGGGTTTTAGGCTCAGTCAGCTCTAGACTCAAACCCCAGCCCTACTTTCTAATTCCTGTGTGACCCTGAGCAGATGGCTTTCATTTTCTGATCCTCCATTTCCTTGAATTGAGATAATACTGTCCATCCACCTCTTCGACTTGTTGTAAGGGTTAAGTAATAAATAGGTGACTGGGTTTTGTAAAGTGACAATTGCTGGGCAACAGGAGGAATCATATGACAGAGGACAGCATTGGCAGATACAGATCAGACAGTATGGACAGCACCTTGGTGACAGGCTGACAAGGAGAGAAGTCTAGAAGAGTTCTGGAGTTTCTGCAGGGAAGGTGTTAGTGCTGAGTACTAACTTGTGGGAAGGAAGGGAAGGGAGCAGTTTGCAGGGAGAAATAGTGGATTCTACTTTGGACATGTGGAGCTTCAGAATCCTGTGAGTGGAGATGTCTAGGAGCTACCTGAAGCCCCAGAGAGCTGATCTGGAAGGGGCTTGGGTGTGTTAGCTTAGAGAAGGCTACGGAATGTGTGGGATACTCCCAGGAAAATGCACGGGGGCTTTAGGCGGGGACTCCACCACAACTGCATTTATAGGACGCTTCTAGGAAGATAACTTTGCAAAGGAGAATGGGGTTGGGGGAAGAGGGGGAGAGGCTAGAGGACTTGGCCAGGGTCACGGAAGGAGTTAGTAGTTTGGCTGGTTTAGAACTCAAGTGTCACCTTACATGTAGCAAGGGAGATACTATGCTGCCCAGCCTGATATCTCTCTCTCTCTCTCTGTCTCTCTTTCTCTCTCTCCTAGTGTACTTACTATAGCATAGCAGCTGGTAGTCTGTTTTTAAGTGAAAGAAACAGACTTTACCTAATTTGGGGAGAAAGGGACGTGAGACAGTTCATTTAATTGAAAAGAAAAGTTGAGCATTATTTAGATGTCAGGAAGGACAGGAATGGGCCCCTCTGGGGATCCGGAGCAAGGAAAATGGACATCTCAGGGCACTGTCTCTGGAATGAATCAGCTTCAACTATTTCCCATCCTCAAGTCTCTCTGCAAGAGGTTCAAATTCCCATGGGAGAGGCTCTGCTTGGCTTAGTTTGGGCCATGTACCCACCCCTAGTGAAGGAAGGTTGATGTCCCTTGATGGACATTCCCAGTGAATCTGCACAAAGCAGTGAGAAAGATGTCCCAAAGAGGTATTGAGGGACTAGGACCAGAGTAAAGACACATAAATGCTGCCAGGCAGAAGCCACAGGTGTCTACCCACCCCTCCTCCACCCCAGGCTTGCACAGGGCTCTCTGGAGCTTTCAAAACTGGGTTAGAGGGCATTCCCTGGAGGAGGTAAGACCTGAGCATAGATGAATGTGATTGGCCAACCTGATTAATTCATCACTACCCACTTATACCTGGCAGGATCCCCAAGGAATGCAACAGAAGGTGGAACAGGGTAGCTTTAATGAGAGGGAAAAGAGGAAAAAAAGGCCTTAGCCATTTAGACTAATTAGAGATGAGGGAAGGATGGGGGAAGGTAGGTCTGTGCTGCCAAAGTGCTTTTTATTTGCCAGCAATTGCTGTAAGTATTTTACATATCTTAATTCATTTATTCCTTTCCGCAACTCTGCAAGGTACTCTATCATCACTCCTATGCTATTGCCAAGGAGCCTGAGGCACAAAGAAGTTAAGAAATCTGCTCAGGGTCACCCAGCTAATAGATGATAGCACAGAATTCAAACGAGGGCCGTCTTGCTCTGGAGTGTGTATGGATAACCTCACACGGCTACACCAGTGCCATGTTCTAGGACAGGAAATAAAATTTGCATCAGGTGATATATTAAATCAAAGATTTCCTTATGAGAATCTTTTAGATCTAACAGCCAAGTTTACTTTTCTTGTTTGAAATGCAATCCTTTCTCTATGAAGAATATTTGAAAAACACAGAAAAGCACTGTTCCTAGTTTGAGCTGTTAGAATAAAGCACCACAGACTGGGTGGCTTATAAACAGTAGAAATGTATTCCTCACTGTTCTGGAGACTGGAAGTCCACGGCCAGGCTGCCAGCTTGGTCGGGTGGTGGTGAGGGCTCTCTTCAGGTTGCACACGGCCAGCCTCTCATTGTGCCCTCGCATGGCAGGAAGAAGGTGAGAGTGCTCTCTGGGGCCCCCTTTATAAAGGCGCTAATCTCAAACAGTAGCTTTTAAAACAAAACAAATGCAAAATTATATTTTAATTTTTAAAATTTTTTTGGAAATGGAATCTCACTTTGTCATCTAGGCTGGAGTGCAGTGGCACGATCTCTGCTCACTGCAACCCCCGCCTCCCGAGTTCAAGTGATTCTCCTGCCTCAGTCTCCCCAGTAGCTGGGATTACAGGTGCCTGCCACCACTCCTGGCTAATATTTTTTTCTTTTTTTTTTTTCTTTTTCTTTCTTTTTTTTTTTTTTTTTTTTTTTGACAGAGTCTCACTCTGTCACCCAGGCTGAAGTGCAGTGGTACGATCTCAGCTCACTGCAACCTCTGCCACCCAGGTTCAAGGGATTCTCCTGCCTCAGCCTCCCGAGTAGCTGGGATTATAGTCGCCTGCCACCGCGCCCCATTAATTTTTGTATTTTTAGTAGAGACAGGGTTTCACCATCTTGGCCAGGCTGGTCTTAAACTCCTGACCTCATGATCCACCCTCCTCGACCTCCCAAAGTGCTGGGATTACAGGCGTGAGCCACCGCACCCAGCTAATTTCTGTATTTTTAGTAGAGATGAGGTTTCACCATGTTTGCCAGGCTGATCTCGAACTCCTGACCTTAAGTGATTTGCCCATCTCGGCCTCCCAAAGTGCTGGAATTACAGGCATCAGCCACTGTGCTCAGCCAAGAAATATTGGTATTTTAAAACAAAATAAAAATGCCAAGTTATATTTATCTATTTTAAATGGAATATCATACATACTGACTATTTGAGGCTGGCTCTTCCTATATGTTATTTCTGTGACAATAAATCATCTTCAGGAGCATGATATTTAGTGGCTGCATACTGTTTCAGCCATTTGTCCAACTGATGCCCTGCAATGGAACCATTTCTGACTTCCACTTATTCATGCATATAAAAGCAGCAGACACTGCAGCCCACATCCCCCCAGCTCCCTTTTACTGTTTCTGTATATGACTCCCCTGGCCTCTGGGTGCTTTTGTTTCCATGAGTTTGCACCTGTGACACTTCTGTGGAGGATTTCCCTGGGGCTACTAGAGCCATTTTAGGCACA
Organism: Rhinopithecus roxellana; assembly: GCF_007565055.1. Classification (NCBI taxonomy): domain Eukaryota; kingdom Metazoa; phylum Chordata; class Mammalia; order Primates; family Cercopithecidae; genus Rhinopithecus; species Rhinopithecus roxellana. The sequence goes on from NC_044558.1 coordinate 86,503,741, forward strand.
GGGTCAAAGGACGACTGGGAGTTTACACGCCCCATTTCCATCCCCAGGGCAGACGTTAGACAATGGGTGTTGGGTGCAGAAGCATTAAAGCCCAGCTCTCTTGCCTTAGGTTGGAACAAATTCACATCCACTCTAGGGTTTATTTATAGTGGCACTGTCCAAAAGCATATAGCCACTTTCGAGGATAGATCACAAAAGACACTTTGGGCTTCTGCCTCATTCTCTGTTGGCTCGCTTGCTCTAAGGGAGGTCAGCTGCCATATCATAAGGATTCTAATGCATCCCCATGGAGAGGCCCATGTGGTAAGGAACTGAGGCCTCCAGTTAACAGCCACAAGAGTGAGCTTAAAGGCAGACCCTCCAGCCCTGGTCTAGCCTTCAGATGGCTGCAGTCCCTGCTAACATCTTGACTGCAATCTCATTTAAACCAGGCTCATCCAGCTGAGCCTCAGCTGAATTCCTGAACCTCAGAAACTGCAATCGTAACTGTTTATTGTTCCCAGTCACTAAATTTTATGGTAATCTCTTATGCAACGACAGCTATCAGCTGTATCTTCCTCTTGGAGGTTCACAATGCACATCACCAGACTAAAGAGGAGTATTTAACTTTGTCTAACCTAGCACTTCCCAAACTTATTTGATGGCAGAACTCTTCCCATCTCCTTTTCTGCTGATAGAATCCACTCTAGGAACTGCTAATCTAGCACGAAATCTTGGACACAGCCAGAAAGTCTCCGTTTCTATCCCTTCTGCAAAGACATTCTTTGTTCTCCAACAACTGTGTCTGTGCTGGCTTAGATCTGAGGTGTGCATGGGCCTGTGTGTGTGTGTATGTGTGTGCATGCACGTGTGTGTGCATACATGCCTGCCTATTGGCAGTAAGTGCTGTCATCGTGTCTGCTGTGGATTTTGTAAGCTGTCACTGTCAAATCCAGAACAAACTGGTGTGTCATGCAGGCTCAGAAAAAAATAAAATTGTCCCATATCAGGTCACTAGGCAACGTTTCCAAGACAGCTGGTCCTTGTCATTCCTCTGCTCTCTCTGCTTCTCTCAGCTGCTGGGATGGTGATAATAACTAAGCAATAGCCCTGTTTAGTTTACAAACTCGCGATCATCCCAGTAATTCTTTGGGGGATATTAAACGTGATTACTAATTATTCCCATTTTATGGGTAAAGAAACTGAAGCTCTGAGTGAAATTTAAGGGTTTTGCTTGTTTTAAAAAACACACACCTACTAAATCCGTGCATTATCATTCCCTCTGCCAGAAACTCTTAACCCTTCTTTTCACCCTCCCTGCTCCCTGGCCTAGCTAACACACTGGTCTGGAACAAGCCTGCTATAGTTTAAAACTGGCTCATCATTTCCAGGCTATGGGATCTTGGGCACATTTCTGGATCATGATGCTACCTTCCAGGGTTGACCACAGATTAAATAAGTGTGAAGAGCATAGACAGTGCCTTGCAGCTAATAACATTCAGTAACATTATTATTAATACTCCCCCTTCAGATTTCAACTGGACATCATTCCTTCCATTTCTTCCCAGAAGCCCCCAGTAACTACTGCATCCAGGCCGGGTGCAGGCAGAGACCCATGTGGGTGTTCCCCAAGGCCCAGTGCTATAGCTGCCACATAGTAGGCCAGTGTGTGTGTGTGCGCGCGTGTGTGTGTTCGTGTGGAATTCAAAATCTTTAACTGGTAGGACATGGCACTGATCTTTCAGAACAGCCACTGGTCCAAAGGCCTCCTACTGAAGAGATATTAACACTTCAGCTGTTGATTCTTAGACGGAGTTGGAGGTGATGGGGGCTGTGGCTATATTTGAAGTTGTAGCCAGGCGTGGTAGCTCATGCCTGTAATCCCAGCACTTTGGGAGGTTAAGGTGGGTAGATCACCTGAGGTCAGGAGTTCGAGACCAGCCTGACCAATATGAGGAAACCCTGTCTCTACTAAAAATACAAAAATTTGTCGGGTTTAGGGGTGGACATCTGTAGTCCCTGTTACTCAGGAGGCTGAGGCAGGAGAATTGCTTGAACCTGGGAGACGGAGGTTGCAGTGAGCCGAGATCGCACCACTGCACTCCAGCCTGGGCAACAGAACAAGATTGTCTCAAAAAAAAAGGAAAAAATGAAATTGTAGGTATTATCATTATCATTATTTAGGTGTGGACAATAGAAAAGGAGATTGCCATTGAAAACATAGCTTGTTATACTCAAAGATTCTAAGAAGTGCGGGCATCCCACGCCACAGGGAGCCACAAAGGGAAACTCCAGGGTCCCTCAGGAGGCAGAGGCAATAAGAAGAAAATGTGAGCAAGAGTCTTTATTATGGCTTCTGCAAGAAGGAAAGGGTGAAGCAGGGCATGCAGGTTTTGAACTGGCTCGTTTGAATAACTGCAGCAGGCTCTGGGACATAGGGGCTGTCTCTAGTTCTCTGGTTCCCGGCCCTGGGTGATTAGGGCAGGTGGAGAGTGACTCAGGGCTGAAAAGCACAATAAAGAAGGTGGTTGGGGTCTGAGCTCTGGAGGGTTTGGTTTGCATATGAAAAATGTGCCCCTCTCCCACAGAGTCCTTTTCTATTTCCAGAAATTGGCTGGCCCTGGGACAGGCAGTCCTTCCAGGGTTAGCCAGGATCCAAATAGCAAAGCATCAGAATAAGAAAACATGCTTAATATAGGCTAGGATCCTGGGAGTCCTGAGAGGCTCAGGCAGTGCTATTCACCAAGCGGTAATGAGGTATTTCATTATTTGAACACTGGCATACTGTACCTGGGCATACCAGTTGAATTTAGTGCCAAGCACAAGTGCTCAGTAAATATACATTGAATTGCTGAGTTGGGTAGTGAGACTTGGAGTCTCTCTTGCCCCACCCCCCAAATCCAAGTCATCCTTAGAGAAAGGCAATGGCAATGCCCTCCCACATGGTTGCCCTTCCCCCTTCCCAAAGGTAACCCACATCTGCTTATACCTGGGAGGCCTTCCAGCTATGGGACAGGTGGGTTTGCTCAGCCAGCTTTCAGCAACCTGAGAGCTGGGCCCACAGCAGGCCTTGAGACTCCCACTGCTTCTAACAACTCCTGGGCCCAGGACATTGGGTGGGAGGGGACCTCCTGGCAGCCCCACATCCTGCCAGTTCCAGATGTTGGCTCATTTAAGAGACAGTATTGATTTTCACATTATGATGCACTACCCGTGAGGCACTGAAGGGAGGGGTTGGAGGAGAAGCCAGCCACTGATTCCCGGAATTTATTTGGAGACACATTAATTTGTTTCTTCCCTTCAAGGTCAAATCAAGTCATCTCCATACATCACCACTGGCAGCTGGCTGGCTAGAAGGCAGTTGGGAGGGGGTGGAGGTATGCTGCGGATAAAGCTCCCTCAGAGCTGGGTCAAGGCAGGGGCTGCAAGAAGGTTCTGGGCATCTCCTCTCCCAGTATCATCAAAGTGAGAGCTCAGGAACAATACTTCTCTGTCATTTGATTGGAGATCTCGGGGGAAGGGTCAAGTCATCTCTTTTGATGCCAAGTCTTGTGTCTTTGAGCTTGAAGCTCTCAGAATGGAAATGAGTCAGGTTTCTGGGTTTTGAAATCACTCCTTTAGCCTAATTTCCCAGGGTGGCCCACACTCACCATTTATTCATTCATCCATCCATTTAATAAATATTTATTGTTTCTGACATGCCAAGCATTACATTTAGCATAAAAGACAGTAGTGGACAAGATGGACAAACAAAATGCCTACTCTTTTGGAGTTTCCATTCCAGGGTGTATCTATGTAAGTGATAAGTGTTGAGGGTAGCTTACATTTTAATAGGCACGTGTGCTTCCAACCAAGCAAGCACAATTCTCAGAAGTGCTTTGATGGAAATAAAGCAGTGTGATCTATTTAATAGTCAGTGACTGGAGGTGGTGATTGTGAGGCCTCTCCCAATATTGTAAGACTTGAGCAAGCAAGGGTAGGATTGGGGAGGGGAGATCTGGGGAAATTAGGATAGGAAGAAGGCAGCCAAAGAGCTGGGGGCCAAGTGTTCACAACCAAAGAAAAGGAAAATGCAAAGGCCCTGGGCTGAGAAGGACCATGGTGTCTGAGGAACAGAAAGATGGCCAAGAAGTGAAGCTGGAGACTGGACAGGGGCCAGATCATGCGGCTCTGAAGGCAGTAGGATGGAGTTTGGATTTTATTTGTTCAATCAATCCATTCATCTACGCATCTGGCAAGTGTGAAATGCTTTCTCTGCACCAGGCACTGTGTTATGAGTTAGGGATACTGCAAAGAGGCATCAACGTGTGTTCTCTGTCTGTGCTCTACCAGGGGAACTGTCTGGGTATCTGGGAAAAATCATGCCCTTTTGAGATATTTAAATAAAAATGACTTATACCCCTATCAAGTACCCTCTCCAAGAGCCTCTCAGGAGACCATTCTTGTGGTTCCGTCTCCAAGCTCCTGCCCATGAAGAATTCTCTCCATTTACCTTGTTCTGGACTATCCTTGACCTTGATCCATCCTCATCCACCAAGACCACTCATACAAAGCACCTGTGGGTGTGTGAGGCTTCCCTAAAAGTTGTACTGGCATATGAGTTTTATATCACAATGCAAAGAATTTAAAATTAAATATTGTGCACCATATTTTAGGTTCTGATTCTCCCCACCACCTGGCCTTCCTCACTGATCACCTCTCACTGAAACTGGCTTTGCAAAATTATAACTGAGGAAATTGTGACAGTGAAAGAAATTAGACCTAACCAACTCTATCTTGCTTCTAACCCTGAAGCTGCTCTTGTCCTTTCCTGGGTGTAGGCCGAACTCACTTTGGGAAGGAATTTAGTTCATGGTTTGACGCTGAAACAAAATTGACAGCAAAGACCCCCTTCTTGCCTCGGGACCAGTCTGCCTTTGTAGGACTAACAAAGTAGCTACAAGATGAGAAATTACAGTTTAGGATCTTGCAGCCTCTGGTTCCCAGAGTCCCACCCTCGCCAGATTGCTCCTGGGGGTAACGTCACCACTGTAAAACCTAAAATCAGTGCTTGAGATATTTTGCATACATTGCCCTGGGTGGATCAGCTGACACCACCCAGGTGGTTACCTGGCCCAACCAGTTCTGCCATCTCACCCAGGAACAGAAGACATTAAGAAAACCTCTGCTGGGCGGGCGTGGTGGCTCATGCCTGTAATCCCAGCACTTTGGGAGGCCGAGGTGGGTGGATCACAAGGTCAGGAATTCAAGACCAGCCTGGTCAACATGGTGAAACCCCATCTCTACTAAAAATACAAAAATTAGCTGGGCGCAGTAGGAGGCACCTGTAATCCCAGCTACTCAGGAGGCTGAGGCAGAAGAATCACTTGAACCTGGGGGACAGGGGTTGCAGTGAGCCTGCACTCCAGTCTGGGTGACAGAGAGAGGGTCCTTCTGAAAAAAAGAAAGAAAGAGAGAAAGAGGAAGGAAAGAAGGAAGGAAGGAAGGAAGCAAGGAAGGAAGGAAGGAACTAGGGAGGGAGAAAGGGAGGGAGGGAGGGAGGGAAGAAAACCTCACTTTGATGCCCTGTGATTCCGTTTCCAACCTGACCAATCAGTACTCCCCACTTCCCAAGTCCCTACCCACCAAACTATCTTTAAAAACTCTGATCCTCGAATGCTCAGAGACTGATTTGAGTAATAATAAAACTCTGGTCTCCCGCACAGCCAGCGCTGCGTGAATTACTCTTTCACTATTGCAGTTCCCCTGTCTTGATAAATCAGCTGTGTCTAGGCAGCAGGCAAGGTGAACCCATTGGGCGGTTACATCACGACAGTCCAGCCATCCCACACGTTGCCATTCCCCCTTGCTTTAGAGACCCTGCTCGCTTGCTTGAGCGGATCTGTGTGGCTCTCCATACCCTTGGCTCGGAACCCTCTCATGGATTGGCTTCTACTCTACCTGCTTGGGGTCTCACCATTCAGTGGCTTAGAACTAGAGAACGTGGAAATAACAATCTTACTTTCCTCCTCTCACCAGGCTCTTGAAGTGGGAAGAAACAGTATCTTACACTCAGCCCAGTGCCTTGCACATGGTAGGTGTTCAGTAAATATTTGCTGAACAAATATCAGATGGATAAGGATTTTCCCCTAGGCTTGAAATGATTCCTCCTCCCTTCCTTGAAAGCAGAGTAGCTAGAATCAGTTTTTATTTTTCTTATTGTTATTATTATTTATCTGCTACACAAATACCTAGGCTGTTACAATATGATGTGTTGTGTTGGGATGAGGGTAAATGAGAGGGGGCTCTGGCTGGCCTGGTAGGAGGCCCAGCAGAGACCCCAAAGAATTATCCAATGAAGAAGGTGGGACAGTAATCCTTGGAAGAGAGACAGTAGTGTATTCAAAGTCCTGATAGCAAGAAAGGGCGTGTCTGGTTGGAAGAACAGTGGCATGTTAGGTGGGGCAGGAGGGAGAGAGTAGGGGTTTGGGCTGTAGTGGGAAAAGGTCACTCAGGGACAGATCCAACAGTCTAATAAGTCTTGTAAAGAAGTCTGCACTTAATCCTGTAAGCAATGGGGAACATCAAAGGATTTTAAAAGGAACATGACTTTTGCTTTGGCTCACGTATTTTCTTCTGTCTGTGAGGCATCTCCCTACCCCAAACCCTGCTTTCTCAAGTCCTATAACTATGCCTGAGCCTCAAGCCTGCCATGAGTGAATTCTGCTCTAAGAAGACACCCCTGATTGACCTGCGCTCCGCAAAGCCCCAGTCTGAAACACCTGTCTTCTCACCTCTCCCATAATTTGGATGGACTCACTTAAGCCATATATATTTTACTTTGTTAGGAGAAAGTCAGACCAGAGTAATAGTGAAGAGTGAAGTTCCTGAAGTCAGGCTGCCTGGGCCCGTTGCTTACTGGGTATATGATTTGGGACAGGGCACTTTTGCTTATCTGAAAAATGGAGATAAACACCGGACCTACCTCAGCTGGGCGCAGTGGCTCACGCCTGTAATCCCAGCACTTCAGCAGGCTGAGATGGGCAGGTCACTTGAGGTCGGGAGCTCGAGACCAGGCTGGCAAACATGGTGAAACCCCATCTCTACTAAAAATACAAAAATCAGCCGGGCGTGGTGGCGGGCACCTGTAATTCCAGCTATTGGGGAGGCTGAGGCACAAGAGTCACTTGAACCCGGGAGGCGGAGGTTGCAGTGAGCTAAGATCTCACCACTGCCCTCCAGCAGCCTGGGTGACAGAGTGAGGCTCTGTGAGAAAAAAAAGAAAGAAAGAAAGAAAAGAAAAGAAAAAGGAAAAGAGAGGAAAAAAAAAAAAAAACGAAAAGGAAAGAAAATTGGACCTACCTCATATGATTGTAGTGCAATTAAATGTATTAAATATACATAATGCACCCAGCATGGTGTCTGGCACAAATCAAAGATTCAGTGAGGGCCATTCTTTTATTTGCCTGTCTCTGTTACTGAACTGTGAGCTCTCTGCAGGCTGGGATTGCGACTCATGGTTTGCTATGCCCTTGGCCCCTAGCACAGGTCCCAGCAGAGTGGGTGTTCAGTCACTGATTCTGCTGTCTTTTGGGGTTTGGATATGCCCTTGAGAAGCAGCCCTGCAGCTCCTTATTAACTCTTCCATAAGAAAACATATAGGTCCGAGTTTTGCTGTCACCATGTGACTTACCCAAGCTACTTCTCTCTTGGCCTCAGGCTTCTTCATTGCAAAAATAACAACATCTGCTTTCTAGGGTGACTGGCTTTTTTCCCTCAGGACTGGAATGTGGATGTGGAGCTGTAGTGACGGCAGCTACCTGTGGCCCCAGTGAGAGGACATGGGGGCACGGAGGGCTGGGAGCGTGGGAAGCCCGGGCAAGAGGGAGAGTGGGAATGAAGCCAGCACTGCAGGGCCAGGTCAGATGGAGGGAAACAGTTCTGCTGATATCTTTAGTACCCTGAATCCAGCTGTAGCAGCAAGCAGCTCTTACCCTGGACTTCTCAGCTACGTGCAGCAATAAATATCCGTTTTGGCTTAAATTAGTTTGAGTTGGGTCTCCTGGCACTTACCAGGAGCCCTTCTTCCTTCTACCCTACACTCAGGGATCTGTGTTCCTGGCAGCATCGAAACCCGTGGCAGCCACAACACTGTTAATTGCCCTCAGAACTGCTAGGCCTCTTTCCTCCTTCCTAACAGAACCTTGTTTTGTTCAGACAGCAACGTTCGTGGCCTCAGAGGATGTTGATCCAAGCCTTTCATGATCATCCTTTTCCCTTTTGCCAGAAATTGGTCTGAGGGTAGGCATGTGACCCACTTTTGGCCAATGAGATAGAAAAAGAAGTCTGCTGGGAGCTTCTGGAAAATATCCTGCTCACTGATAAAAGAAGCTAGGTGATAATACCTTTTTATGATTTCCTTCTATTCCCATACAATGTCATATGAGAATGAGATGCCTGGAGCTGCTGCAGCCATCTTGCAACCATGAGGATAGACTGTGACTATGTAAACTTGTCAGAGATGTCAGAGAAAAAAATGCAAATTTCCTGGGCTCTTTGTAGCATTACAGTTGAAAAAAACAACCCTGTATCTACTTACCTCTAAACTTTTTGTGAAGTTAGAAAACAGCTATTTATATCATTTAAGCCACTATTCATCAGGGAACATTACTTTAAGCCACAGAATTGCTAACTGATGTTGTATATCTAGGTGGTATTACATTTTGTTCCTCATTAAAAGAACCACACGAGGCTAAGAATGTCAGCTCCTTTATTATTATTATTATTATTATTTACTGTTATTTCCCCCTAAACAACAGCATAACTCAAATAACAATGACACACACGTCCCTCCCGTATACACAATACCACTAGCCTATCTGTCAGGCTATCTGGCCTTTGCTTGGTTCCTGATGGAGCTGTCTGGAGACAGCTCCCTCTGTAAAAATCCCGACTTAAATAAAGGGGACAGAAGAAAATGGGGACCTTGGCCAGATCATAAACTGAGAGGCTCCCAGAGTCCTTAGGGAGGGCTAACTTGGAAACCTTGGGAACATGCTGGAAATATCTGGGCAGAGGGCAGAAGGCACTTTTTGTTTTTATGTGATTGATGGACAAATTCCGTATAGGGACATAAGACCTGTATATCACCCTTTGCAGGCCAGGCATGTGGAAGTACAGTGGGGTTAGCTACTGGATTTCATTAACCAAACCATGCAGCATGGTTTGGGAGCCATGGGAATTGGGAGCCCAGAGTAGGAACCTGGATAATGGGGGAGGTCCCCAGAGAAAAGTAACCCTTGCATTCACTGCAAGGTAAGATACAACGTGAAATGTTAAGTCCCCTTTCATGTGTTTTGCAACTATAGAATGTGCAACATTTTCATCAAGATAGAAAAGGTAAAGAAAGAAAAACTAGGATTTTGTCCTAACGCAACCAAGCATGGTTTGCCAATTGCGCTATCTTGTGGAAAAATCTACCACTACACTATCCAGGGAATCTGTGGTCAGTCCCCACCCCCGCACCCCCCAACATTTTACTTGCACTAAATCTGAGTTCAGCTAAAGTAATGTACCCTGGAATCAGAGAAGCCCTAGGGTTGGGGACAAAACAAGGATGGGCCAGTACTGGCATCTCAGGTACAGGTGACTTCCTGGCTGTCCTGGGGAAGCTCGTTGTTGAAACTGCTCTCTCCAAATGTTGAGTAAGGAGGGACCTGGGGAGCTTCGATGATCAGTAGACCCTCTGGGGAAAGTGAGGCAAACACTGTCACAGGATCCACCTCTGCAGGAAGCCTAGGAGAAACACACGATTTTATTCATTTATTATTGTTAATATAGCTTAAACATTATTTTATTCACTTGAGAGGAAATGTTTTTGATAAGAGCTTAGGCTTTGGGGACATACAATGCTGGGTTTGAATCCTGGCTTTACCCCTTTCTAGCTGTGTGGTCTTGGGAAGATTATTCCATTGCTCTGAGCTTGTTTTCTCATCTGCAAAATGAGGATAATAATATTGAACTTGTAGAGTATTTGAACTTCAGAGTCTGAGCATGCTTTGAAATGGTAAAGTGCTGTTTGAACAGTAGTTCTTAACTTAAAAGAGAGCTGTGGACCACATATTTGGTCCCAGGTTGAGGTCTTCACCTTAATACCCACTACTGAGCACAATTACTAGCAGAAATGGCACCACTACCATCCCTTTATAGAGCGCAAGTAGGGTGTTATGCATAGCAGGCAACACATTTTCATCTGACGTGTGCTTGCTGGAGAGTGCTTCACTACAAAATACATTAAGGGTGATGCAAGCACTAGGCACCTTGGTGGATAAAAGGGGCCAAGCTGGCCACATGTAGATTTCAGATGGCAACATACTCTATGGTATTCAAAATAAGCCTTGATTTTGTTCATACCCTAAGTATCTCTGAGGTGGTTTGGCTATGTCCACCCAGATCTCATCTTGAATTGTAGCTCTCACGTGTTGTGGGAGGGGCCTGATGGGAGATAATTGAATCATGGGAGGGGAGCAGTTTTCTCTGTACTGTTCTCATGGTAGTGAATAAGTCTCATGAGATCTGATGGTTTTGTAAGATTTTTTGCTTGGTTCTCATTTTCTCTCTTGTCTGTTGCCATGTAAGACGTGCCTTTCACCTTCTGCCATGATTGTGAGGCCTCCCCAGCCACATGGAACTGTGAATCTGTTAAACCTCTTTTTTTTTTTTTTTTTTTTTTTTGTAAATTACGTAGTCTCAGGTATGTCTTTATCAGCAGTGTGAAAATGGACTAATACAATCACTTAGCAGATCATTATTATTTTCTTCTTCTTCTTCTTCTTCTTCTCCTTTTTTTTTTTTTAAACAGAGTCTCACTCTGTCACCCAGGCTGAAGTGCAGTGATACGATCTTGGCTCACTGCAACTTCTGCCTCCCGGGCTCAAGCAATTCTGCCTCAACCTCCTGAGTAGCTGGGATTACAGTAACCCACCACCACGCCTGGCTAATTTATGTATTTTTAGTAGAGATGGAGTTTCACCATGTTGGCCAGGCTGGTCTTGAATTCCTGATCTTGTGATCCACCCACCTCAGCCTCCCAAAGTGCTGGGATTACAGGCATGAACCACCGAGCCCAGCCAATTATCTTGTTCTTAAAACTCAATTATAGACAATACCTGGTTGGAGTATTATAAGAGGATGATTAAGAGGTAAGCATTAATATGCCCATTCTACAGATCACAAAACAGAGACTTGGGGGAAATCAAATGACAAGCTCAATAAGTGAGAAAGCATTGAAGATGGAATTTCTAAACCTAAATCTGGTCCAAGTTCTAATAAGGTTTTTTTTTTTTTTTTGATGGAGTCTCACTCTGTCGCCCAGGCTGGAGTGCAGCCACGCGATCTCGGCTCACTGCAAGCTCCGCCTCCCAGGTTCACACCATTCTCAGCCTACTGAGTAGCTGGGACTACAGGCGCCCGCCACCACACCCAGCTAACTTTTTGTACTCTTTAGTAGAGACGGGATTTCACCGTGTTAGCCAGGATGGTCTTGATCTCCTGACCTCATGATCCGCCTGCCTCGGCCCTAATAAGGTATTTTTATGATTTTCAGATTGCTTTGAGTGAATGAGACTATTGAGAATTTGGTTTCTTCAACAAACTATGAAAATTGTGAGGACATATAGTGGTCTCATTGGGGTGCCATTATTTTTTTTAATCCTGAAATCCATGACCTTCTGAGTACTTTCTATGTACCAGGTACTTTAGCTGAATCATATCATTTTGGCGTTAACAATAATCCAACCAGGCAGATTCCATTGCTAGCCCCATCTTACAGATGAGGAAATTGAGGCTCAGAGAAGTGAACTGCTTTGCCCAAGGTCGCTCAGCTGGCAAACGGCAGAAAGGAACTAGAACCGGAATCCTGGTCTCCAAACTCAGAGTATCTGACTGTGATGCTCTCCTGCCTCCCCCAGCACCAGACACTTAAAAGAAGGACTACGGCAGGAAGGCCCAGAAGTTCAATCAAAATCTTTCCACTTGTCCATGTTGGCTCTGCCTATTGTAAACACAAGGGTCTCGATGAAAGAACCAAGGCGTGAGGTAAGCCCATTCCTGATCATGGGCAGGACTCCTGGAGGGACTGGAGAGTCTTTCTTTCCTTCGTTAATCTGTACTCATTTCATGCTGTCAGTATTTATTATTTCTTTATTTATTTTCTTTCGTGTCTTTCTTTTTTCTTGCTTTCTTGTATGGATTTCTTTCATCCTTCCTTTTCACACTGTCCTTTTCCTTCCTTATTCCTCCTTCCTTCTTCCTTCTTCCTTCCTCTTCCTGCCTTCCTTCCTTCCCTCCTTCCTTTTCTTTTTTTCTTTCTTTCTTTCTTTCTTTCTTTCTTTTCGTGCTTTCTTTATTTCTTTCCTCTTTCTCTCTTTCCCTTTCTCTCTCTCTTTCATTCTTTCTTTTTTTGTGTGTACAGCATCCTGTAGCCACATGAGCCATATCTACCCAGGAGATTCCTTGCCAAATTGGAACCACGGAGATGAACAAGGGTGCTTCTGGGAAGCACATTTGGAAGAAAAAGAGGGAACTAGAAAGCTGCCAAGTCAAGATTTTGAAGCAGAGACAAGGTCAAAAGTTTAGACCTCCCTCCCACTGCTGGGGATGGGCTGACTGTTTAACCATGTGCACACCAACCCAGTGCACACCAGGTACAGTGTGACAGGGTAGCTATGGCCTAGAGCATGGGTTTTGCAGGCAGGCCAACCTGCATTCAAACTCTGACTCTTCCTGACCACACAACATGGGGCTGGTGATCTTGCCTCTCTGAACCTATTTCTTTGCAGAAAAAGGGGGGCAACAATAGTATCCACCTCTTAGGGTGGTGTGAGAATTACGTTGCAGTCTTTGGCCTTACATGTTGGCATCTTGACAGCAAGATGGAGTATCATACAAATTGCGGTATCATTGAACCACAGAGTATCAGGGTCCCAAAGGATCTTCCTGATTGTCCATGACAGTGGTCTCATATAACTTATGGCAAAACTGAGGCTCAGAGAGATAGACATGTCCAAGGTCTCTCACCAGGTGACTTGCATGTTGAACTCACTTGGTGGGAAGTAATTCCTCTTCATTTCTCTTTCAGTGCTTCTACTTACATCTGAAGGAGTGTCTCTGCTAAGTACTAATATGCCTTTAATGCCTTTAGCCTCTATCACTTTCTACCTTCCCTTTTTAACAATGAAAGAGCTGAGGCCCGTAGGCAGGAAATATTATCTAGTTAGAATTTAACCACATTTTGCTTTCATTGGATTTATTTCGTGATTGCCTTCCTCAGTGAACATTTTAGTGATGAGAATTTAACTTTATCAAAAATGAGTTGATCTAAAAGAAAAAATAAACCTTTAGTAAATCATGGTATAGCAATGTAAGCATATAAGGCAAAAAATAGTGAAGACGGGATGCGAATGACGGTATTGCAAATGACTGTAATTTGGTTTCCCCTAACCAAATAGGAAGGTCATGGACTTTGAAAGTTGAGAGCTGTGTTCAGGTCCTAATCTGCTCTTTTTTAAAAAACAGCTTTATTGAGATATGATTGGCATACAAAACTGTATACATCTCTCTATATATGGTATACAACTTGATGTTTTGATGTATATATGCATGGTGAATACAGTGATCACCAGAGTCAAGCTAATGAACATATATTTGGTGTATCTATGTGTGTCGGGAAGATTACATTTAAGTTAAGAAGATTAATTTTGCAACGGTACTAGCAAATTTTCAATATATAATGTAATATTGTAAACTATCATTGCCATGCCGTACATTAGCCCCCCAGAACTTACTTATCTTGCAAAACTGAAACCGTGTACCCCTTGACCAACATCTCCCCATTTCCCACCCCACACTGGCCTCTGACAACCACCACCCTACTCTCTGCTTCTATGAGTTTGACTATTTTAGATTCCACATATGGTGAGATCATGCAGTATTTCTCTTTTCGTGTCTTTCTTATTTCACTTAGCAGAATGTCCTCTACTCCATCCCTGCTGTTGCCAATGGCAGTATTTCCTTGTTTTTTTTCCTCTGTCACCCAGGCTAGAGTGCAGTGGTGCGATCTTGCCTCACTGCAGCCTCTGCCTCTGAGTTCAAGTGATTCTCCTGCCTCGGCCTCTCGAGTAGCTGGGATTAGAGGTGTGCACCATCACACCCACCTAATTTTTGTATTTTCAGTAGAGATGGGGTTTCACCATCTTGGCCAGGCTGGTCTTGAACTCCTGGCCTCAAGTGATCTGCCCTCCTCGGCCTCCCAAGTGCTGGGATTACGGACATGAGCCACTGCACCCAGCCTCCTTCTATTTTAAGGCTTAATAATACTATATTCCAGATCTGTTCTTTACTCGCTGTGTGACCTTAGTTGAATCCCATTACTCCTCTGAGCTTCAGTCTCTTTATCCACAAGATGGGCTTGATAATACCTTCTCAAGGCCAGGCATGGTGGCTCACGCCCAGAATCCCAGCACTTTGGGAGGCCGAGGAGGGTGGATCACTTAAGGTCAGGAGCTTGAGACCAGCCTGGCCAACATGGTGAAACCCCGTCTCTACTAAAAATACAAAAAAAATTTAGCTGGGTGTGGTGGCTCACGCCTGGAATCCCAGCACTTTGGGAGGCCGAGGCGGGTGGAGCACCTAAGGTCAGGAGATTGAGACCAGCCTGGCCAACACGGTGAAACCCCGTCTCTACTAAAAATACAAAAACAATTTAGCTGGGTGTGGTGGTGCACTCCTTTAGTTCCAGCTACTTGGGAGGCTGAGGCAGGAGAATCGCTTGAACCTGGGAAATGGAGGTTTCAGTGAGCCAAGACGGCACCACTGCACTCCAGCCCAGGTGACAGAGCCAGGCTCTATCTCTAAAAAACAAACAGACAAACCAAAACAAACCTACTCAATAGGATTATTCTAAAGATTAAATAAAATTAAATCTATAAACCTCTTAGCATGGTTCTGGGCATGTCATAGGTGTCATAAGTGGCAGAACAGATATCTGGGAAGATGTGGAACCAGAAAAATAAAGTTTGCTCTGGTTCCAGGCATCCTCCCTTGGTAATTTCCTGCACCCTTGTCTTCCTGTTCTCTTATCCAGGTTGAGTGTGGAAAAGAGGCCAGCTGCAGTCCTTGCCCTGCCCCCAGCCTGATAGGAAACCCAAGACCTCTCCCTCTCCTCCTTATTCAGCGCAAATGGGGCCTTTCACACAGAGATGGATGTGTTGGGATGAATTTCCTTGCCATAGTTAAGGCAAACAGCTGCAGCATCCTGCTGGGGTGGAAATCTCCAAGGATCTCAGCCTGGCTGAAGAAATCTCCCTGTCCTCTAATGACTGGAGGTTTCCCTGGGAGAGGAGGCAAGGAGGCCTCCTGAGATTGGTCCAAAGGTGTCCCAGACTCCAGTTCAAATCCTTGGTGTCTAGAGTCTGGGCAGAGCCAGGAGCTCCCAGGAGTCCCAGCTGCTGGAGTGTGAGTCCAGCCTTGTGAAGCCTTTTCATAATATTAATTCCCATGGACCAAGCCCTGAGTCTGTATTCCATGCTTAATGCATTATACACATCCTCTCACTCCCATCACAACCCCTCCATGCAGGGATGCAGGGATGCAGGGATGCAGGAATGGAAGGTCAGGGCAGTTAAGCAAGTTGCCCCAAGTTACCCACCCACTTTCTCATGGAGCCAGGACTCCCTGCACCTGGAGCTGAGATTCAAAATATTTAACAACTGGTGCAGCTGGGCACTGACCATTCAGAAGGGATGGGTGCATGTCATAATGATGGAGGAGGGTCCTCGGACCCTTTAGTTTTTGGAAGGTGGAGAGGTTTAGAGGGTCCTGGGGACAGGATTAGAGTGACTGGGGTTGGCTAGGGAGGGCTTAGGGCAATAGCTAGCCAATATTCAGGGGTCCCTGGATCATGGACCAGTACCCATCTGTGGCCTGTTAGGAACCAGGCCGCTCATCAGGAGGTGAGCAGCAGTTCAGCCAGCATTACAGCCTGAGCTCCGCCTCCTGTCAGATCAGCGGTGGCATTAGATTCTCATAGGAGCTTGAACCCTATTGTGAACTGTGTATGTGAGGGATCTAGGTTGCGCTCCTTATGAGAATCTAATGCCCAATGATCTGAGGTGGAACAGTTTCATCCCCTAGTCAATAGAAAAATTGCCTTCCCTGAAACTGGTCTGTGGTGCCAAAAAGTTTGGGAACCGTTGAATATTTTAACAACTAGCCCAGCTCAGCAGCTGAGCACCAGCTTGGAGCAATTTCAATTTCAGGCATTTCTCATCAGGTTATTTCCAGTGAGCTATCTCCCCTAAGGCCTTGGAGCTTGTGAAATCCACACACACACACACACACACACACACACACACACACACACACACACACACAAATCCCTTTTAAGATGATTAATTCACTTCTTTCTCACTCATTCCCTTTTACAGCTATACCCTGCTTGTGACTCCACCCTGAGACCTCATTTGAGCCTTGACATCAGCTTCCCCGTCGCCTTCCTTCCTCTCCCTTCAGCAATGTTTAATCTGCTCGCTACACCAGGGAGAGGTGTGGGGCACGGAGATGTCAGGCAAGCCAGCGAACATGAAGAACAAACGGTTTGGCGTTTGCCTTATCAGGAAGTGTCCACAGGCTTCCAAGAACTGCAGAGGCTCTGGCAGGGCCAGGGATGGACACGTGGGGCAAGAGACAGGAATGTAGAATCCCAAAGCTGGAAGAAGCCTCAGAATTCAGCTAGTGTGATCTCTCCAGAAACAGAATGTCTTCGCAAAGGCCGATGGAGAAGTTAAGTCAACAACAACAATAGTAATAATGAGCTGCCACTTGTGAGGACCTACGCTGGGCCATGACCTCATGTCACTTTCAGCCAGGAATCCTGCAAGGCTGGAATCAGCATCCCTTTCACAGATGAGGAAACAGCATTCCTTGCTCAAGGACTGAGCGTGGAACTCAGAGGTCAGGGATCTATTCTGGGCCCTTCTAAATTCTAGTTTTAAAGACCTTGGGTATGTCCTTTCACCTGTGGGAGACTTAGTTTCCCCATATTGCAAGGAAGGTCATGTCTCTTCTCCCCGATGCATACTTTTGCTGCAAAGGCTAAATGCAACAATAGCTTGGAAAAGAGTTTAGGAGTCGGGCGCAGTGGCTCACACCTGTACTCCCAGCACTTTGGGAGGCAGAGGCGGGCAGATCACTTGAAGTCAGGAGATCAAGACCAGGCTGGTCAAACATGGTGAAACCCCGTCTCTACTAAAAATACAAAAATTAGCCAGGCATGGTAGCATGCACCTGTAATCCCAGCTACTCAGGAGGTTGAGGCACCTGTAATCCCAGCTACTCAGGAGGTTGAGGCAGCAGAATTGCTTGAACCCAGGAGACGGAGGTTGCAGTGAGTTGAGATTGTGCCTCTGCACTCCTGCCTGGGGGACAGAGCGAGGCTCCATCTCAAAAAAAAAAAAAAAAAAAAAAAAAAAGAGAGAGAGAGAGAGAGTTTAGGGCCAGAAATGCACACAGTGGAGTGACGCTGATTGCTGATTAGAGAGAAGGTATGTATGAAGCACCTGGCAGTTGTTTAAGTGCAGCCATCATGACCACACTGTGCAACTCTTCTCCCTATAGGTACTGCCAGTTAGGGGCTCATGGTAGCTTAGGTTCATAGCCTCAGCCTGATTGTCTTTGGCTGCTCTCATGGTCCCCCAGCTTTCCCTGTTAAACATGAATCCCCTCTACTCCCTCCGCTCAGCAAAATAGCCCTTCCTCTGTCCCAACCTCTCAGCCTCCAAACCCCTCTGGGTAGTATGCAGTGCTCTCAGGACACTTTCCAGCTTCATTTTTGTGGATGCTCTAGAGAAGGTGCTCACTCTCCCGGCTGGGCAGAGGCAGAGCAAGCAGCCTGCAAGATATTCTGCTGGAGCATTTGGGGAATCAGGGGATAGTCTTTCTGGTTGGTGACAGGGGTCCTCCCTCAGCTATGCCCCGTGGGTAGGGGCTGTGTGATTATGGACAAGGCATTGTCTCACTTACCCTCAGATGCTTAGTCTATAAAAAGGGGTTGTTCCCCAGGTGCAGTAGCTCAAGCCTCTAATCCCAGCACTTTGAGAGGCTGTGGTGGGTGCATTGCTTGAGCCTATGAGTTCGAGACCAGCCTGGGCAACATGGCGAAACCCCATCTCTACTAAACAAATGCAAAAAATTAGCCGGACATGGTGGCACATGCCTGTAATCCCAACTACTTGGGAGGCTGAGGCACACGGGTCGCTTGAACCCAGGAGGTGGAGGTTGTAGTGAGCCAGGATCACACCACTGCACTCCAGACTGGGTGACAGAGTGAGACTCGGTCTCCAGATAAATAAATAAATAATAAATAAACAAAATGAGGTTTTTAATACCCACCTCACAGGGCACCGAGCAGAAGAGATGATGCAATCTATGTGCTACCCCTTCTGGGACCCTATTACAGGTCTGCTGGGACACTGTCTTCTCATTGGGTGTGAGGGTTCAATTCCCTGCCCCAAGGACGTGTCTTAAAAAAGAGATGCCCAAGAGGGAGAGACCCCAGATCATGGGTCCCAGGTGTGCCCCCTCCTCCACTCCCACCCTGAGCTCCATGACTCCAGGTTACTCACTGGATTTTCTTTGTGAAGTTCTTAGAAACGATGCCACCTTCTTGCTGTTTCTCTTCGTGTTTGCCTGGAAGGAAGAAAAGTGTGGCGTGTCAGCATCTATGTTCCTTGGGCATCCTTCAGGACTCAGGCTTGAGTTCAAATCCTGGACCTGGACCTGCCTTGCTGCGTGGCTTAGGTCTACCCTAGAGACTCCAGTTGTCTAAGCCTCAAGGACCTTGTCTGCCATACAGACCCATTTAAGTCCACCTCCAAGGCTGGCTATGAAGGCGAAATAAGGTAATTGATGGAAAGGTAATTGAGGTGGCGTTGACCGTGGTTTGTAGGTAATGGAGGGTTAGTCTGAGGAAATCACAGAAGCTGGGCCATGTGTTGTACCAAATCTTCCCAGTCTCCCACCTGACTCCTCTTCTCTAACCTGCCAGTAGAACCCTGGGGCTGACATCCCAGACTGGGTGGCAGGCTTGAAGTGGGGTCACGTGCTGAGGGCAACTCCGCCA
This sequence comes from Rhinopithecus roxellana, assembly GCF_007565055.1. NCBI lineage: Eukaryota > Metazoa > Chordata > Mammalia > Primates > Cercopithecidae > Rhinopithecus > Rhinopithecus roxellana. The sequence goes on from NC_044558.1 coordinate 86,522,876, forward strand.
TGTAGCTTGCTTTACAGCCAACAGAGTGCTTTCCTAACTCTGAGCCCAGACGTCGTTCTCCCTTTGTTTCCAACATGGAAACTGAGGCCTGGTGATGGATCCGGGGTCACCCAGCAGGTTCGTGGTGGCTCTGAGCTTTGAATCAGCTCTCTCTGAGTCTAGGCCGAGTTCTAGGGCCTGATGCCCCTCTGCTCTTGAATTTCTGTCTGTTCCAGCTCCCGCTTAGCTCTTTAAGCCACATTATCTGTAGCCAGTAGTGAAAGCACAGCCTGGAAAAAGAAAGCTTCAATCTACCAAAAACACCCAGCTTTTCCTAAGAGCACTGTGGATGTGAAATTCCACCAGCTCTCCTGCCTCTTACCCTGCGGTACAAGAGGGGCTTCCCAAACCCCTTAGGGAGGAGAAAGATGAAATTACGAGAAGGCTTGGACCTAAACTGGTTTTGATCCAGTAACGTATATAGCACCTTCTAATTCTCTCAGTCTCTCCTCATTCTGTTTTTCTTTAATAAAGAGGGTGTCTCTAGTTTCTCTTTAAACGAACAAGATTAGTACAACGGTGGGGCCATTCGGCTGTTACTTTTCAGTCCTCATTTGTGGGGCCACCTTCTGGAGACAAGAACTCTCATTTACACAGGGAGGTGCTTCTGAGAGGCCTTGAAATCTAGAATGTAAATAACTTTGTTGAATATAGCAGTCCAGATTTTTTTAAAATGGACAACTTATAGCTAATTACTTTTAATTATTTCTTTGTTGATAGCTTTTTTTGTGCTTTAAGATAATGTGTACGTTAGAAAATGTAGAAAATAGGCGGGGCATGGTGGCTCACTCCTATAATGTCTGCACTTTGGGAGACAGGAGGATCACTCGAGGCCGGGAGTTTGAGACCAGCCTGGACAACATAGAGAGGCGCTGTTTCTAAAAAATAATAATAATAGGCAGGGCATGGTGGCTTATGCCTGTAATCCCAGCACTTTGGGAGGCCGAAGCAGGTGAATCACGAGGTCAAGAGATCGAGATCATCCTGGCCAACATGGTGAAACTCCATCTCTACTAAAAATACAAAAATTAGCTGGACGTGGTAGCACATGCCTATATTCCCAGGTACTTGGGAGGCTGAGGCAGGAGAATTGCTTGAACCTGAGAGGTGGAGGTTGCAGTGAGCTGAGATCGTGCTACTGCACTCCAGCCCAGTAACAGGGCGAGACTCTGTCTCAAAATAGTAATAATAATAATAGTAATTAATATTATTATTATTATTATCCAGGTGTGATGGTGCATGCCTGTAGTCCCAGCTATTTGCGAGGCTGAAGTGGGAAGATTGCTTGAGCCCAGGAGTTTGAGGTTACAGTAAGCTATAATGCGCTACTGCACTCCAGCCTGGGCAAGAGAGTGAGATCTGGTCTCTAAATTTAAAAACAACAACAACAACAACAACAACAAAAGAAAAAATTAAAAAAAATTAAAAAGCCATCAAAACTACCCATAATCCTGTCACCCTAAGGAAGCTACTAATAATATATTTCATATGTTCTGACTTTTCTATGTTTCTCAGAAATGTGTAAATGTTACATCGTATCCACGTATATCGGTGTTCTATCAAATGGGATAGTTCTCTGCATTATGTTTGGAACTTATTTTTTTTTTCTTGCTAACACATTATAATTACTTTTCCATATTACCAAATATTCTTTGACAACATAATTTTTAATGGCTGCAGTCAGTGTTCTATTGAGGAATACATAAGAGCTAATTTAGCCAATCCCCTACTTTGGGGCACTGAGGAGTTTCCAACATTGGAGAGAACTTCATGGCCCTGAACATTCTTGTAGCTTTACACCAGGCCCTGTGACTTCTTTAGGATTAACTGAAGACTAATCCAACTTCCAGAATTTCTAAGGCTTAATCTGTATTGCTAAATTGCTCTCAGGAAAAGAAATTCGTTTTAAACTGGAGTGTCTGGCTAAGCAGAACATGCTATTCTGCGAACGTGTGGCCGCTTAAACAATCTATCCTGTGCTGCCAACTCCGTGACCACCAACTGCCTGTCTCTAACACAGGCCTGTGCCCAGAAGAGCACTGTCTGTTCTTTGGTACCCTCCCCATAGCCAGGGCACTGGGAGACCTGCTTCCCCTGGGGACAGGCCAGTGCCTCTGACTCAGCCCTTTTGCATCTGAGAATCCTCCTGCATGCTGGTGCCCTGGGAAGAATAACTGATGATATAAATAATAACAGCAAAGTAATACAGTGCTTCCTTGGTGTCAGCCACTGTTCTAAGCACCTTATCTATATCAACTCCTTTAATTTTTGCAACAACCTTAAATAATAATAGTAAAATGATAATACAAGCAGGCAGTTTCATTATTATCATTTTGTAGATAGGAAACCTGAAGTTCAGAGAGGTTAAGTGCTGTACCCAAGGTCACACAGTTTGGAAGTGACTGGTGCAAAGATTCAAAAGCAGGCAGATAGGTTCTGGAATACTGAGTTTTGGACTTAAGTCTCTACTCTGACATTTCCTGGCACGTCTCTGAGTTTCTCCGAGCCTCAGTTTATTCTTCTCCGAAATGAGAATGACAACACCTACCTTATTGGGTTACTGTAGGAAGCAAATGCAAGCGAGTCACAGAATGGCTTTGAAGTGGTAAAAGTACCATGTGAAGGTCAACGCTTGCAGTTTATTTTGATGTTTGGGGAAAGGACTGCTTCTCAGAAACTAGGTGCCTCTGTCTGCTCTGAAAATAGGGTATTGGGCTGAGGGAAGCGAGGATCTCTGAGCAGGGAAAGCTCTAAGATTTCCTTAAGAGGGGCCTGGAGGTGGAGTTAACCTGGTTTAGAGAGAGTATTGTTAGGAGGATCATCTTGAAACTCAATTTGCTTATCATTTGCATACTTCCATTAGGGGAGCTTAAGGATTATGAGTGATTTTTAATTTCTTATTTTGCTTTCCTAACTACATATTCTATCATGAAGACATTTCATTTTTGTAGACAGAAAAAAGTAATTATTATGATTTTTAAAAATACATCCAGAGGCTAGAAGTCAGAGACCCCTTGCAGACATGCTTTTTTCAACATGCCTCAGAGAAATGTAAGTGGAACACTATTGGCCCAGCTAAAGAAAGAAGGTGCTGTTTCTAGGGAAGGCAGAGGCCCTGGGACTAAGGAGAAGGGGTGGGAATAAGGCCTTGGGGCTTTTCAGTCTCTATCTTAGCCAGGGTCTGGCCCAGTGGCCCATGAAGGGAACATCTCTTGGCTGGTGGTTGCAGGATGCGGGCAGGGGAATCTGAGGCTTGCTGGAAATTGTCTAGTCCAGCATTTTCCAAACACTTCCTTGTATGAGACACTCATACGCGGTCAGATAAGACAGGGCTGCCTCTCAGAGATTCATAAACTGCATTAGTGACTTAAAGGCTCTGACAAGTCCAGCAATGAGAAGACCTGTTTATAATTTTGTTTTTACTGGTACCATATAAGACTCTGAACTCTCCTGCTCCTGTTTCTAGATGCCTAGTAACCACTTGAAGTACTTTAGTAAATTCTGATCTTGTCTACCTCTTCACAAGACCAACAGTAAAACTGAGGCTCCAGAGGCTGTGGGATTTGCTCAGGGTCACACCGCCAGAAGTACATCCAGCCATCCTGGCTCAGAACCAGTCAGAGAGGCCTGACATTGAATCTCAGACACTGCCAGGGAGAAGTGGGTGATCTCAGGTGAGTTTACTTTCTCTGGGCCTCGGTTTCCTTATCTGCATAATGGGGTTAACCTACCCACACTTCCTAGGAGGTCCTTCTGAGGAACCACTGAGCCACCACATGTAGGCCTTTAGCACATACTTGTGGAGGAACGGATTTGTCATTATGTGGTACAGGGTTGGAAACTGGATCTGACTTCCAACTTCCCTTGAAAATTGCTTTTTATTTATTTTTATTTTTTATATTTTTTGAGACAGAATTTCTTTCTTGTTTCCCAGGCTGGGATGCAGTGGCATGGTCTCGGCTCACTGCAACCTCCACCTCCCGGGTTCAAGCGATTCTCCTGCCTCAGACTCCTGAGTAGCTGAGATTACAGGTGCCTGCCACCATGCCCAGCTGATTTTTGTGTTTTTAGTAGAACAGGGTTTCACCATGTTGGCCAGGCTGGTCTCAAACTCCTGACCTCAAGTGATCCTCCCGCCTTCGCCTCCCAAAGTGCTGTGATTACAGGCATGAGCCACCACACTCGGCCCGAAAGTTGCTTCTTAAATAGAGCTCCTGATATCAATTTTATTTCTTTAAACTCCTTCTTTGAAAGCACTTGTATGGACTCTTAGGGAATTTGGATTCTGTCTAGCCGATGTCACTAATTGTACATCTGAAAAGCTTTGTCTTTGTCTTATGTAAGCTCCCAATGACCCCATTTTACAGATGCGGAAATTGAGACTGCATGACTCACCTAAAGCCTCTGGATTAGTAAAACACTTAACTGAGATCTCAACATGGAGCTGCCAGACCCCACCTGTTACGAAGCACCTACAAAAAAGGATGGGGAAAAGCCCTCCAGGCTGGACAGAGGGTCTCCTAGAGAGGCCACAGGGTAGGGAAGACCCTTGGACGTGGGCTGGAAGCATCTAAGAGCCTAATTAAAACAAGGACAGAAGGAATGGTGATCATTGTTCTGTTTACGGAATGCCAGCCAAGCACTATTATTAGCTCCATTTTATAGACACTCTGCATATGTGATCATAGATAGTCTGCATATGTTTAATCTTTCCTACACTCTTGCAGGACAGATAGTATTATGATCCCCATTCTGCAGATAGGAGAAATGAGGCTCAGAGGGATGAAAAGACTTTCTTGTCCACATCCATCATGCTAGTGAACAGCAGTGCTGGGATCTGAACCCAGGTTTCAAAGAGAATCTATTATTCATTATTTATTGGGGCCTTCCTGGATGTCTGGCATTATAACAACAACGATGGCAATAATACTACTAATTCCTTGTGTTCCAGGTCATAGAAATGTGAAAGGAAAATAAATCTTGGGGCCCCCAAATCACGAAGCTAAAGGGAAAAGTCAAGCTGGGAACTGTTTAGGGCCAACTTACCCCCCATTCTATTCAAAGTCAGCCCTCTGCTCACTGACATAGATGCATATCTGCTTGCCTTCTTTGGAAAGGCTAATCAGAAACTCAAAAGAACAATTTGTCTCTCACCTACCTTTGGCCTGGAAAACCTCTCCCTACTTCAAGTCTTCCTGCCTTTGCTTCAAGTTGTCCTGCCTTTCCAGATCGAACCAATGTACTTCTTACATATATTGATTGATGTCTCATGTCTCTCTAAAATGTATAAAACTGAGCTGTGCCCAGACCACCTTGGGCATGTGACAGGAGGACTTCCTGAGGCTGTGTCATGGGCATGTCCTCAACCTTGGCAAATAAACTTCCTAAATGAACTGAGATATGTCTCAGATTTTCTGGCTTCACAGGTATGTACACATTGTACAGCATCACCTCATTTAATACAACAATCTTTTTGGTATAACCATTTGAATTCTAATTTCCAGATGAGGAAACAAAACAAGCACAAAGAAGTAAAATAATTTGCACATCCTGCTGGTTAGAGTTGGAGCCAGTTTCGGAACTCGTGCCTGGCTCCCAGCCAACTCAGAGATCTGGCTGACCCTGTCATCAGCACGTGGCCCCAGCAAGTCTCCCAGCCCACCACACCCGCCGGAGCCTCTGATGTTTATAATTCTGCCATGACTGGCTTGAAACTCCCCCTGAACATTGCTGGGGCTTGTTCCTGCCCAGCCTGTGTTTGCAATGGCTTTGACTGATTTTCTGGAAGGCAAGCCTCTGCCGGGAACACATTCTTTTTAATGGAGCGGGAGGGAAGGAAAAGAAAGCTTTTTCTGCTGCCCAGCTTAACAGGGGCTGAGCTTCCTGTCTTCTCTCTTCTTTCCCCCTTGTATGTTTCTTTCTCCCAGGTTGGGATGTGGCTGTGAGAGCCCTGAGCCTAAAGCTGTGGATAGGCCCAGTCCCTACTCCACTCCTATTGCTGACTCATGGCATGACTGTGAACAAGTCCCACCTAGGCTTCAGCCTCCTCAACTGCAAGATAGGCCTAGACACCCCTGCTACTCTGGACTTGACTGAGGGTGATTTTGGAGAAGAAGTGTAAGAATGTCAGCCCAGCCCTTGGCACCTAGCAGGTGCTCAGTAAATCATTCCTTCTTTCTGGCCTCCTAATTCCCAGGCAGCCTGGGTCTGAATCTTTGGTGGCCTTGAACAAGTTACTTTAATCTTTCCATACCTCAGTTTCCTCATCTGCAAAAAAAAGAAGATAAACAGTACCCACCTCCTCTGGTGGTTGTTTTAGCTGAGATATGATAGGCAACAGTATTTAACAAAGTGCTGAGGACATAGTTAGCACTCAGAGTTACCAGTTAGTGTTACTACAATTACTGGTAAGCCTCAGTTTCCTTGTCTGGGACAAGGAGAGGTGTTTTCACTGGAAACCAGCTGTGGATATTAATACTATCATTGCTCAGCCTGAAGGTGAACTTCTAGACCCTGTGTTGTGATGCTGGAGTGCATGAAATCCCATTTCTTCTTTGTTTTTTAATTTTTTGATACCTGCTTAACCTGTTCTTTATATTAAATGCCCTCTGTCAAAATATCCAACGTGGTTTCTATTTTCCTGTCTGTACCCTGATTGATCAGCACCCAAAGGCCCCAGTAGCTGAGTCAGGCAGGTTAAGATCTCTGCTGGGAACCGGGAGAGAAGTTTTCCATAAAGATAACTTTGCGGGCTGCATTCCTGAGCCCTGAGGTCACCTGTGTCGCACTGTCCCAGCCTCAGGAAACTTTTCTCCTGGCTATTCCCAGGGCTGAGGCCTACTCCCCCCCCACCCCCCCGACTTCCTACCCCTGACTTACCAGACACCTCCACGTATCCATCTTTGGTCTTCACCATCAACTCCTCTGGCTTGAAGCTGTGCACATTCACACACACTTTCCAGGGCTCCCCAGGGAAGGGCGGGGGGGTCCTGCCCTCGGCAGGCACCCCAAACCTGGCGGTGGCAGTGGGGCCCCGGGGCACCATGCCAGACCTTAGGGTGCCTGGCCAGGCAGAGGAGAGACGAGGCAGAGCCCAGTCGGGCCAAGAGGCCGTCAAGTCGTCTGGGAAGGGGTCCATGCCAAAGCCATCATCCAGCAGGCGAGAGGAGAGGGGAGAGTCCCGGAAGGGGTCTCGGCGCAGGCGGCTTGGGTAGTGGCAGGAGAAGGGCATCTGACCATCAGCCATGGTGGCTGCTGAGCTCAGAGGGAAACAGAGGCTCAGAGAGACAGAACTACCTGTCCAAGGTCACTCAACAAGGTGGTGTGGCTGGGCTAGCTTATTCTTCAGCTTCCGAAAATGCTGCTTTTCTGCAGGGAGAAGCAGAACCAACCACTGCCAGGGACGGTTGTGCCCCCTCGGCTGGGGTCCCAGACCCCAAAGGTGACCCCCGGGCAGGTCCAGCAGAATCCCAGAGGGCCCCTCTCCGCACTGCCTCACGACAGACCAGCAAGCCACCGTCCTCCCAGGCTGCCCAGGCTGGCAGCCAGAGCCGCTGAGGTCTAGAGCGGAGCCAGGAGCTTAATAAACCCAGGGCACGCGCGCCTAGAAACTTCTTCTGGCTCCTCCTGGGCTGCAAGTCTTCTATTTATTTGCTGCTGGAGACTGGAGGCGGGTTTTGCAAGCGTCTCCTGTCACAGGAATATTCGGAGGTGATGAACCAGCCCCGGAGAATCCGCGGAGGGAACAGCTGGGCTGTAGGGGGAGCTGGGAGGGGCCGCGTCCAAGTTCAACCAGCCTCTCTGGACACTCTCTCCTCCCCTGGCCACTCCGCTCAGCTCCACCCTCCGCTTGCTCCCGGCGCTGGGGCCGTCCTCCCAGAGAGGCGCACTGCCTGGCTATTAATAACCCCTAGCCTGGCTGAGGGCTCAGGTCACCCTCTGGAAATACCTTCCCCAGAGCGTGTCGTATCCTGCCTTTCCCCTGGGGACCTGCAGAAAGGGAAGAGAGAGACAGGAGCCCAGTGGATCTGAAGGATGTCCCTGGGTTGGAATCCCCAGTTACAAGGTGGCCAAGCTCCTAAAGCCTCAACGCCCTCTGGGGAGAGCGGTAAAGAAAAAAAAAAATTATACATATATATATGTATACATATGACACTTGTCAAAGTATGATAAGCAAGACTTTACTGGGCAGGGAAACTTTCTCCATAGATGTAGGGACCCCCACAATGGGATTTTGCAGTGAGGGAGAAAGATTAGATTTGATTCCCAGTAGGTCATGGGTAAGTGGGAATTTGTAGGCAAGAAGCAGGTGGAGTGGGGGTGGGATCAGCGAATGGAAAATTACTAGGAGGAAAGTCTAGGGATCAGAGGGATTCAGGCTCAGCTAACCTAAGAGGATGTTTGCTGAAGACAGGCCAGGGTGCTCAGACATCACCTGGGGGACAGTGGAGGATGAGGAAACTGATCAGATATCGAGGGTAATCAGAAATCGAAGATGGGTGATTGCTGCTAAACAGACTTAGCAGAGTTCATGCCAAAACTGAATTTTTCTTTCTTTTCTTTCTTTTTTTTTTTTTTTTTTTGAGACAGAGTCTCGCTCTGTCCCATAGGCTAGAGTACAGTTGTGCCATTTCGGCTCACTGCAACCTCTGCCTCCAGGTTCAAGCGATTCTCCTGCCTCAGCCTCCAGAGTAGCTGGGATTACAGGAACCCGCCATCATGCCCAGCTAATTTTTGTATTTTTTAGTAGAAATGGGTTTCACCATCTTGGCCAGGCTGGTCTTGAACTCCTGACCTCATGATCCACCTGCCTCGGCCTCCCAAAGTGCTGGGATTACAGGCATGAGCCTCCTTGCCTGGCCCAAAACTGAATTTTTATAAGGAACTTCACAGATGAGCTTAGGAGAACATTCAGAAATCTGATTAATGTTTGGTCAAGCAAAGCATCTTTATAGGCAGTAACATTATTCTCAGGCACCTCCCAGTTGTCAGTTTTCCTCCTTATAAATGGACGTAACAGTAGCCAATTCACAGATGTGCCATGAGGAATACATGAGGTAATTCTCTTTCAGCACCTAGCACTCTGATGGGCACCTTTGTATTTTCCATTTTGAGTTGTCAATTACATAATGTTTGCTACATGCCAGGCCCTGCTCTATGGGCTTTATAAATATGAACTCATTTAATCCTCAGCAGCAATCCTGTGAGGTAAGAGTACCAGTATTATCCCATTTTACAGATGAGAAAACTACCATAGAAGTGTTCATGAATAGTAGCTTCTATTATTATTACGACTGTTAATACTGATAATTATTGAAAAGTAGTATACTCAGGCAGGATGTCTGGTCTGAAACTCAAAGCCCCAAATCTAGACTTTCCTGCTGTAACCACACAGCTGGAAGAATGAATTTACAAATCCTCCTTTGGCCCGGAGGCCTCTTCGGCTTTGGTTCTAATCTTTGATCTGTCCGCAACAGGTAGACAATTTTCAGCATGTTGTTTTCCCTCTGTGGGCTTTCGGGTCTCAGCCTTGCCTTCTTCACGAGATGAGGGTAAGCTGAGGATATTAAGGAATTTGGTGAGTCATAGGTTGAGAAATTGCTTTGATATTAAACAGTGTTTGCATGAGGCAGTTTGCTAAAAATAATAATATGCAGAAAAACAATCACTGTCACCCATTGCCTTCTGTGCATCTGCTTTTAGAGTTAGTACATTTCAGACATTACTGAGTTAAACCCTCACTCAATAGTTAAGTGTCACTATTATCATCACCCCCATTTTGCAGGTGAAAAAACAGAGGCGCAGAGCCTTGGCCCTTGCACACAGATGTGGAGTGGCAGAGCCTGGATGGGAACCTGGGTTGTTCTGAATCGCGGATCTGTGCTTAACCGACAGATGGAGACCCCTGCCCTCCTCCCCAGCTGAGAATGGTCGGGACCCCACGGCATGACATGTCCCGAGTGACTGGGCCCCCGCTGGATGTGGGGTGAGCTCATCGGGCTGGAAGCTTCGGGCTGACGTCATGACTGGGCACAGAAGCCTCTGCTTTCTCTGTAATTACAGCTGGGCGGGGCCGGCTGAGTTGGAAACCAGTTGTGGGGAGAATCACTGCGTGCCGCATGACGCACCAGAGAAACCTGGCCCTGCCTGGGACCTGGGCAGGGGCTGGGGTGAGGTTTCTGAGTGAGTGGGACAGGGTGGAATGAGTTTGTGTGTGGATTTGAGTGGGTGCAGGAGTGAGTGTGTGTTTATGTGCCGACGGGGCTGTGTTTGTTTATTGGTGAGTCTGCTGGTGGGGTATGTTCAGGAAGAAACTCCCCTCCTTCTCCCTTTCCAGGCCATCCCCAAACCTCCAGAGGACCCCTCTGCCTAAAACGCAGCTCAGTTGGTACCAGGGAACCCAGAAGGAGGGGAAGCCTGGTGAAGGAGCAGGGAACTGAACCGTGATGACCTAATCCACCTTCTCATTTCAAGGATGAGGGGGAGGAGAGAGGATGCAAAGGTAGAAAATAGAAATAACAATCATTAGCATTTATGGGGCACTTGCCCTGTGCCAGCTTCTGTTCTGAGCACTTTAAATGTATGTGCCTAAAACTCTTGTACTTCTCCCCACAATCCTACTAGGAAGGATGTTTTATTTATTTATTTATTTATTTATTTATTTATTTATTTTGAGGTGGAGTTTCACTCTTGTTGCCCAGGCTGGACTGCAATGGCATGATCTTGGCTCACTGCAACCTCTGCCTCCCTCCCAGGTTCAAGTGATTCTCATGCCTCAGCCTCCGGAGTAGCTGGGATTACAGGCACCTGCCACCACACCTGGCTAATTTTTGTATTTTTAGTAGAGACAGAGTTTCATCGTGTTGGTCAGGCTGGTCTCAAACTCTGGACCTCAGGTGATCCACCCCCTCGGCCTCCCAAATTGCTGGGATTACAGGCGTGAGCCACCATGACCGTCAGGAAGGATGTTTTATGAAACACATTTTAAAGATGACGAAACTGAGGCACAGAGAGATTACCTGACATGCCTATGTCAGTGGCAGAGCTAGGATTCGAACCTGGGCAGTTTGGCTCTTGTCTCATCTGCTACACTGCCTCTGAAGTCAAAGTCATGGCTCACATTTATTGAACACTAACCATGCACCCAGCCCTGTGATCAACAGTTTTATCTATGACCTCATGGAATCCTTGTGATTCAGAGAGGTGAAGCCACCTGCTCTGGACCACACAGCTGACCAAGGATTGGAATCCGAGTCGGGGGGACTTGGGAGTGCACGGTAATAACCAGTATGAGACAATATTGGCCAAGCCTTACCCAGCGATCCTTCCACACTGCCTGGTGTCCTCTTCCCCTTTGGGCTGTCATTGCATTTCTGGATCCAGCCAGCCCTTCATGTCAGGACGCTGAGGAGGGAGGCAGCTGCTCCTGCTAACTCGGCCACCTGGTGAGGAGTCAGCTAACACACGAGGAAAGTGGTCACTAAACCCCATGGGCTGTCACCAATCAGGTGAAAATATGACGCCAGGCTCAGGAGAGGCCCGGGAAAAGGAGGGGCCTCCAAGCTGGTTCCGCCAGGGAAGAAGAGACCTTAGAGGGTACTGTGGTGCAGGGTACGGACGTTACATCCTGGGAACCAGAGCAATGTTCTCTTGGCTGCCATCCTCTTAGAGCTTTCATATGGGGCATACCACTATTAATTCTCAAAACAGCCCAGGAGGAGGATGAGATCACCCTGCATGCGCAAAACTGGGGGGAAGTGGTGGTCTGAGGCTACACAGGTAGTGCTGGGACCAAGCAGGACAAAGACACAGCTGCCAGATTCTGTGCCTTTTCTTTTCAATGTAGTAAGAAACAAAAGTTCCCACTCTCCCCTACGGGATTCCCAGCCCCCAGCCCCTCCCCAGGCTCTGAAGACCCGTCTCAGAGTTGGTGCTTTTGGGTGGCCCTGGATCCCAGCACATCCTCCAGAAAATAGGAAGTAAGCATGCTCATGCCTTTTTATTTCTTTCATTTCTCAGACTCCCCTATGATGACACTGATGGAATTTCCAGCTCACTTGGCTCCATACAGCAGGAACCTTGGATGTCCTGTTCATAGTGGCATCCGCAGCACCTAGAGGGTACCTGCTGCACTGTAGAAGCCCAGCATATCTTGGATGAGTAGATGATGTCATATCAGCAACCCTGGGTCTGAATTGCCTAGCTCCCACTGGGTAGACTCTACATGCGGTAACAGCATCAGAATATTAACTAATATTTCTGCAGTCCATAGAAGGTGCCAGGCACCAAGGCTTCCCAAGCATGCTCTTTTTAATTTTCATCACAGTCCCCTGGAGATTTTATGCTATCATTATTCCCTTTTTACAGATAAGGAAACTGAGGCGCAAGACAGGAAGTGACCTGCCTGAGGCCTCCAGCTTATGGATTCTGAACTTAGGTTTGTCTAAACTTCAAGCCCAGGCCTCTTTTCTCTGCCGCACACCCCAGCAAGAATGAATAAATAAACAAAATAAAATAAACAGCTTGCAATGAGTCCCTCCCTAAATGAGCCTACGCCCTCACAATCCTGGAAAAGTAACATTTATTGGAGCTCTAGCTTTCTTCTATTATTTTCTCCATAATTCTTTCCGGGAATTGCCTTCCCTGACCACCTTTGCATATAATCATCATAGTGGCAATAATAATAATAATAAATACGTGTTTAACATTTAGTACCAATTGTAAGTGCTTCGCATATATCAACTTATTTAATTCTCACCTGAATTGCTCTAAGGTAGGTATTATTATCCCCATTCACAGATGACAACCTCAAGGCACAGAACGGTTAAATAACTTGCCCAAGGTCACACAGCTACTAAGTGGCAAAGCTGGGATTCACGTCTAGGCAATCCGGCTCCAGAGTCTGTGTTCTTAACCACTATGTGATTCTGTGAATAATAACAACAAAATGAAAGTAATGATACCCATCATTATTTGAGAACTATCATGTACCAAGCTCTGCTAAATGCCCTATATGTTGTCCCTCTTTTAATCCTCCTAACAACCCTTGGAGGTAGAAGTCCTATTGTTAACCACATTTTACGGTTGAACAATCTAAGGCACAGGGTCAGATCTGGGATGATTGGCTGCAAAACCTGTACCTTCAGCTGCCCAGGGAGCCTGTGCCACCTGACCCCTGGTGTATGCCCAGCTGGAGTACTGGCCTTCCAAACCCAGATCTACCAGCAGAACACAGCTGAACTTCAGGTCACTGGACCACCTCTTCCCCCACCATCTTGCTGGGCTTCTCTCTCTCTCTGAAACCTTCTTCAGCCCTTCCAGACTTTCTCAGCAGAACAAATGACACTAGGAACATGCTGACATTTGGGAGAGAGACGACTGCCTGGGAGGAGCTATCTTGCGTTGAGCAGAGGATCCTTACATGTTACTAATGTGAAAGCCATTTGGAGCTGGGGCAGGGCTGGGGGCCCCGCAAGCTCAATAGGAGCTCCCCTCTGCTGCAGGTGCCGCCAACAGAAGGGAGTCAGGGCTCAGCTATGGGATGGAGAGGATCATCCTGCCCTCTCTCCACCCATCCTCAAGAAGGAACATCTGCAACTGGGCTCTCAGGGGCTCTATTTCTTACACCTGAGCCTAAATCAAGGCCTCTGAGATCTTTCATGGTCCAAATACTTCTTCCGGGTTCAGGGAACCAATATCTCAACTAACCAGAATTTTCAGGAAGTGACCGAGCTGCTATTTCCCACTTAAGAAAGACAGTAAAACATAGTGAGTAGGAACTCAACCAGATATGGATTTGAATCCCATTAGCTCTGCTGCTTTGGGCAAGGAACTTAGTCTCTCTGAACCTGTCTTGTCATCTGTAAAATGGAGATGATCTCAACACCTATCTCCCTGAGTAACTGTCAGCATAGATTATCAGGGGAAATAGGCAGGCAGGTGGGTGTGCCCTTGATCGCACTGGACCTTGCAGACTCCATTAAGAGGTTAGACTTTGTCCTGAGCACCCTAAAGAACCACTGAACTCTTTGGAGGAGGAGTGTGCTGTGATGAGAACAGAGTTCCACGAAAATCACTGTCTGTTTTTGGAGAAGATCTTACGGGGGCTTTAGGGAGACCAGCTAGGAGGCTGCTGCAGTGGTCTCAGTGAAATGGCAACCTTGGCTGTGTTGTTGGCTGAGGAGCGGTAAAGTGTGGATATAATCACGATCTATTAAAGAAGCAGGAGCATTTTGACTGCTGATTGCAGTGAGAGGGGAAGAGAAGTTTCGTCAAATGCGTGTCTCAGTTTTCAGACCTTTCAATGGGGTGAATGGTGGTGCCACTCAGTGAACATGTGAGGAGGAGCCAGATGCAAGGAGTGGGAGACACAGTCTGTTCATTTACTCACGGATTCATTCATTCCATAATTGTTACATTCTCACTTGGAAAGCACTAGCCGTGGGGCTAGAGATGAAGCAGTAAATGAGGCAAAATCCCTGCTTTCATGTGTATCAATAAACAGATTGTGAAAGGGAAATAAATCTTGGGGCCCCCAAATCACTAAGCTAAAGGGAAAAGTCAAGTTGGGAATAGTTGAGGGTAAACCTGCTTCCATTCTATCCAAAGTCACCCCTCTGCTCACTGAGATACATGCATATCTGATTGCCTCCTTTGGAAAGGCTAATCAGAAACTGGAAAGAATGCAACCATTTGTCTCTTATCTACCTATGACCTGGAAGCCCCCACCCAGGGGGCTTCAAGTTGTCCCACCTTCTCCTCTGGTTGTCCCACCTTTCCAGACTGAACCAATGTACATCTTACACATATTGATTGATGTCTCCTGTCTCCCTAAAATGTATAAAACCAAGCTATGCCCTTACCACCCTGGGCACATGTCCACCCGAAGCTGTATCACAGGCATGTTCTCAACCTTGGTAAAATAAACTTTCTAAATTAACTGAAACGTGTCTCAGATTTTTGGGGTTCACAAAATAAATAAACAATAGAAAGAATTTCAGATACCATCAGTGGTATGTGAACCAGAGCAACTCCATGGTGAATGGGGGCTGGGTAAAATAAGACTGAGACTTGCTGGGCTGCATTCCCACTAAGTTAGGCATTTTGTCACAGGATGAGATAGGAAGTCAGCACAAGGTACAGGTCACAAAGACCTTGGGTCACAAGGTCTTTGAGATGAGATAGGAGATTGGCACGAGATACAGGTCACAAAGTTCCAGGTTGCCGTAAAGAAGCCAGCTAAAACCCACCAGATTCAAGATGGCAATGAGAGTGATCTCTGGTCATCACGGCTCATTATTCGCTAAGTACAATGCATTAGCATGCTAAAAGACACTCCCACTAGCGCCATCACACTTACAGATGCCATGGCAACGTAAGGAAGTTATGTTTACACCTACATGGTCTAAAAAGGGGAGGAAACCTCAGTTCCGGAAATCGCCCTCCCACCCCCCCACTTTCCCCCACCACCCCGCCCCCCGCTTCCCCCTACCCTCTACTTCCCAGAAAACTCATGAATAATCTACTGCTTGTTTGGCATATATTTAAGAAATAACCATAAATGGGCAACCAGCAGCCCTCAGGGCTGCTCTGCCTATGGAGTAGCCATTGTTTATTCCTTTACTTTCTTAATAAACTTGCTTTCGCTTCACTGTATGGACTCTCCTGGAATTCTTTCTTGTGTGAGATCCAAGAGCCCTCTCTTGGGATCTGGATCAGGATGTATTTCTGGTGACAGTACTACAAAATTTTATGAAGAAAAAAGGAAGGCTCCTGGTTATCCTTCTCATTGGATTTCCTGCTAATACCCACTCCTTGGTCATGGGCTTCAATCATAGGGTCCCCATTTCTGACCCTCAGATGGAAGAATCAAGCATGTTCCTGCCTGAAGGTCTTCCTGCCTGCTGTTCCCACTGCTTGAAACACTCTTCCCCCAGGTCTCCATAAGGCAAGTCTCTTCATTCATTTGTGTCTCTACTTATATTTCAACCACTCAGATAAATCTTCTCTAACCACTTAATAAATCACACTCTCACATTAGCTGGTTTACTTTTCCTCACAGCACTTGCCATTAACTGATAGTAACATTTTACATCTCTAGTTATTTGTTTCTCTGCTTCCTCCATTAGAATGTAAGCTCCATGCAGGCAGAGGGCAGGGACTTATATCTGATTGGTCATGGCTATATCATTGCCACCTAGAGCAGTACCTGACCCATAGTCAGGATTCAATGAAATAGGTGGTTTGAGGTTGTAACTAGCGTTGTTTGCCAAACATTTCTGGTTTCTCTTCCTCCTCCTCCTGCTTTCTGGGCCCCTGTGAGGTAGCAATGCACTTCCTGATGCCACCGTGGTTGGAAGGAGCCATATAACTAGTTGTGGCTGATGAGTTGTGAGCAGAAGTGATGTCTGTCACTGCCAGTTCAAAGCACTTTGGGAGCCTGTGGGAGCCTCTTGGTTCTGTGTAGGCAGCACCCTTGGGTGAGTTCTTTTTCCCTCTGCCCTATGATCATCAGTGTCATAGTCGTCAACATCAGTAATGAGTAGGCTGACCCTGCTGGCCCACAATGGACACGGGTGAGAAAGAAGTCTTTGCTCTTTCAAGGCATTGAAATTTTGGACTTATTTGTTATTGCAGCATAACCTGGCTTATTCTGATGGAGAGTCTTCCAAATTCTGTAATTCTGTAGTTGTTGGTATTGCTTTAAAAGAACTTTCCCAGTACTAAAATTATACTAAGGGATAAATCATTCTGCCTCCTCTGTCTAGAGCCTGGCTAGGAAAGTGGTACATGTTCCTCTCAGTTTGGAGCATTTATGAAGAATTCCATCATGAACCCCTTATACAGAGGGTGGCTCTGAGATCTTTGGAAAAGGGAGAGCTGGAAGGTCTGTAATCTTGAGGCCCCTTTCCCAGATACCTCTGCAGTCAGAGCAGAATCCAGTTTGACCAGTTGGTGACTTTGCTGCCAGACAACTACTTAGAAACAGCTTTTTCTAAGTCTGCAGTGACAGCTCTTAGGAGCATTCAGCTGAGAGCATTCTCAAGCTTTGTTCTGGGAGCAGGAGGAAGACTGGAGGAGCTGGGGAGGATATATAGAGATGAAGAAGGAGAGATTAACAAGATATTCCTTTTGGGGACTGTCTTAGCTTCACCCTGAATTTGAGTTCTGAGTAGCTTTAGCTGTGAACAACAGACAGTCAAAATAACTGTAGCTGAAATAAGAGAATAAATTTATTTCTTCTTAATGTTGAAGTCCAGAGAGATTCTGTCTGAGGCTAATATGTGTCCCTGTTCCACCATGTCCTCAAGCTGGAGACTGCTTCTATCTTAGTGCTTTATCCATATGGGCTCTATTCCCAAAGCCACCTCATGAATCAGGAAGTCACTTGCATTCCAGCAATAATGTCCACATTCCAGCCAGCAAGAAAAAGGAAGGGATGAAGAAGGAAAAAGCACATGACAAATCTCTTTCACAAAAATTTCTGGACATTACCACCAAGAATTCTGTCTATAGCTCAGACATCTTGCAGCTATGGCCACCCCTAGCTGCAAAGGAGGCTGGGAGATGCAGTCTTTATTCTGGGTGGCTATAATCCCAGTTATAAATTGAGGTTTTTTATTACCATGGATGAAGGGGGAATGGCTATGGGAGGCAACTAGAAACACCACCACATCCAAAGAGAGTGAAGATGGGTTTTGCAGAAGCATCCTGAAGGTTTTATTGAGTTGAATCCCTTGGAAAACTGGTGGAAATATATACCTCCTCTGCACTGAAATGCTGATATTTTAATACAGAAAACTTGGCTTGGAATTTCAAATGATTCACAGACTCTATGAAGCCCAAGCGCAGGAGGGCATGGTTTTCTTTAGATTAAGATACCTTGATCTAGAAATAGGTTTTGAGGTGACAGAGACTGAAGGGAAAAAACAAATCCTCTCTCTCTCTCTTTCTCTCTCAGGATGTGTGTGTGTATGTATCTATTCCATTTGACAGTATGACTCTATTTGATGTGATTTGTGTTATTTTGGTTTTCAATTGAGAGTGTATTGTCAAAGGAACACAGTGTTATACCTTCAGAAAACATTTGACAAGTTTCCATGGCAAAGGGGGGAAAAAAAGACCAAAAGAAAAATTTCCATGAGTCATCTGGCTATAGGTTGGCCATAGCTATACAATGGTGGAGTGACAGCGTTCCAAGGGAGTGGTAAACCTGTTTTGTAAACCCACTATGGGTGGAAAGGCCTGAACAGTGCCCCAGTGTCTTTACACTGATGGGTTCATGCTAGAGCTACTTGCGTGGAAGATGTTGATGAAATATCAGGGTGGGGATCTACATAGGAAGATTACCAAGTTCTTAGGAGGCTTTAGATCCTTCTGAGAGGAGGAGATCCTTATGGAGGGTGGCAGGTGGGAGTGCCTCTCTTGAGAATCTCGTGTTGTAGGTGATGAAAGGGAAAGAGATACTGTTCTATCTTCTGCCAAGGTGACCTGAAATCCTCCCAGAAATTATCATGAGCTTACATACGCAACTGAGCATCTACCCCACCCCCACCCCCACTTTTTTTTGAGACGGAGTTTCGCTCTTGTTGCCAAGGTTGGAGTGTGCAATGGCATGATCTCGGCTCATGGCAACCTCCGCCTCCTGGGTTCAAGAGATTCTCCTGCCTCAGCCTCCCGAGTACCTGGGATTACAGACATGTGCCAACACGCCCAGCTAATTTTGTATTTTTAGTAGAGACGGGGTTTTACCATTTTGGTCAGGCTGGTCTCGAACTCCCAGCCTGATGTGATCCACCCTCCTCGGCCTCCCAAAGTGCTGGGATTACAGGCGTGAGCCACTGCACCCGGCCCCCCCCTTTTTTTAAATGATCAGTAACAATGGAACGAACACTCAGTCAGACACTTTGCTAAGTCCTTTCCAGGCATCACCTCTACTAATCTTCACAGCAGTCTTATAAGATTGATCCTTTTACTATTTCCATTGGAAAGATAAGGAACCTGAGGCTCAGAGAGGTTAGGTCACTGACACACAGACACACAGTGAGGAAGTAGCAGAGTCAGGCTCCAGTCCAGGTCTGTCTGATTCACAAGTCCTTGCTTAAAGCCACAACCTTTTAAAAAATGTGCTATTTTCTCATCTAAGGGTATATATCCAGTGCTTTGAACAATGCTGGACAAACGATAGGTGCTCATGTCTACCCTACCATTCATGCTGCCTTCTCTCTCTCCCAGGGTGGGAAGAGAGTGTGCATGAGAGATCCTCAGAGTCCCTGTGTGGGACAATGTCACAGCCTTGCCACAGTCCTCCTAGTACCACTCTCTGTCCCTGATATAAGCTAAAAATTAACCAGCTCAAGAATGAATGGGTATTGAAAGGGAGCGGGGCTGGCACTCCAGGCAGATTCAATCACTTGACGGCTGGCCATGTGCTGCTGGGTGTACAGAGATGAATGAAGTGGACAAGACTCCTGTCCTCATGGAGATGGGTAGTAAACAAGTAAACAAGTAAGCAAACTGGTTATAGGTGGTAAGAAGCCTCATGGAAGGAATATGCTGGGGACGTGGGGGAGGCAGGTGGATGTCATTGACTCTGGCCCTGTACACTCTGAATTGCCCCTGTTGGAGATGACTCCCTTCCCTCCTCTTTCTTATCTTTTCTTTTTTTCTGAGACAGTCTTGCTCTGTCACCCAGGGTGAAGTGCAGTGTTGCGATCTCGGCTCACTGCAGTCTCTTCCTTCCAGGTTCAAGCAATTCTCCTGTCTCAGCCTCTGGAGTAGCTGTGATTACAGGTATGCACCACCACGCCCAGCTAATTTTTGTATTTTTAGTAGAGATGGGGTTTCACCATGTTGGCCAGGCTAATCTTGAACTCCTGACCTCAAGTGATCCGTCCACCTCTGCCTCCCAAAGAGATGGCATTACATGTGTGAGCCACTGTGCTTGGCCCTTTCCCTCCTCTTTTTTAACCCTTCCTTTGCTTGACCAACACCTTCCCATCTCCCAGGATCAACCTAGAGGTCAGTTTTTTTCTGTGATGCCTTTTTGACCCCACAAGGCTGTTTCACGTGCCTCTTTGGACTCACTTTTATCCTAGCATCCAGCAGTTACCACTTACTATCTGTGTGACCTGGGGAAAACTGTCTGTGCCTCAGTTTCTGCATCTGCAAAATAGGCGTCAAAAATTGTACTATCTACCTTATGAGGATGTTGTGGCAGTGAATATATAATTTATGTTCACATATGTGAAGCACTTAGAAGCATGCCTAGCACATAGCAGGCTCTGTATGTGTTGGGCGCTTTTTGTACTGGCTTTATTGTCCCCATTATGACATCTAGTAACATGCCTAGGACACCAGACCTGGATGGCATTTCAGGTGCCATCTAATTCAGTGACTCTCAATCCTGGCTCCATATCAGAATGCTCTAGGGAGCCTTTTAGAAACACCAGTGTCACCCTCAGAGATTCTTATTATTTGGGGTGGAGTGGAACTCCAGCATGTGTGGTTTTGTTAAGTTCACAGGTGATTTTAATGTCTAACCAGGGTTGTGGACCACTGGTCTAGTGCATTCCCTTTTAACAGGTAGAGTAACTAGGTCCTAGAGAGGGGCTTGATTTACTTAGGGCCATGCAGCAAGTCTTGGTCCCTGGCTCTCAGGAGGATTTGTTTTCTGATGTTCCTCCTGCCCCTCTGCTTATGCCTTTGTTTTCACCCCATGGAAGGGCTGTGTGCATCCCCAGGGCTGCCTAGGTGGGAGTGTTGAATGCATGCCACCTCCGCTCCATCGTTGGGCAGCTGTTAATCTGGCCTGAGAGAGAGACATCTCCGGAGGGATGTCTCTCTCCTCTGCAGCCCAGACACCTGGGCTGGGAGAAGTGCCTGTTGAGAGCAATTGCTGGAGAAACAAACACATGGATTCCGGTAACCGGGGGCTGGAGCAGGAGATAGAAAGGTGAAGGCATCCTCCAGTCTCCTGGCAGCCATAATTTATGGGAAGAAGTTACCAGGGGCCCTTAAGGATGGCTAGCTCTGAGTTGATGGAGCTCCCACCCTCAGGGATAAAGAGGTGTAGCAGAAATGGCCCTGGAGCCCACAGACCTAAGTTCAAATACCTACTAGCTATGTGGTCTTCCCTCCATAAGCTTCAATTTTGTCCTGTGTCAAATGGGGCTAAATGATGTTGTTATGAGAATGAAATAAGTGTATGTACCCCAAAAAATTAAAAGTAAAAAAATTAGGCAACCCTCCCCAAAGGAGATAAGTTAATGCAAAGGGCGTGGCAGGTGATAACTGATCCATAAAAGTTTATTATTAGTAGTAATTACCATTATTTATTGATGGAGCCTCAGAGGAGGACACTGGTTGTTGCTTTATCCAAACCTATTTGGGAAGAAAGAAATCAGTGTGCTTGGGGGGACTTGGGGAGTGTGGTATATAGTCATGGATTTACTCAAAGGAGATTATCCCATCCAATGACTCCTAAGGGAAATTTCTGCTGGGCAGGATACAAGGGGAGTAGTGGCAATCACCTGTTTTCTTTGATCATTTTCCCCTAGTTGATAATCAACTCGGTTGTGGACTGGTGTGTGTGTGTGCGTAATTTTTTGGACCCACATACTGTTTGAAAAAAACAATGAGTTATGAATATTTTAAAATCAGGAGATTTTAAGATGGAAAAATTCAGGCTGTCTTGAAAAATGGGAAGATTTGGCAACTCTGAGCTGAGGTTTCGATCTGGTATTCATCTATTGAGTTCTCCAGTTCCCCGCAGTTCTAATGTTGTCTGCTTCCCTCACCTGCCTGTCCCGGGGGTGTTTTCAGCCCCTGCTCTGGAGGGAAAGAAACAATTTAATTCCACATTGAGGACATTTCCACAGGGCCTTACAGGGCTCCTGCAGATCCAAGTTGGCTATTTTAGGCTATCTACTCAATCTTCACCACCATAGCTCAGTCTCAGTTTAGGAAATAGTCATGTTGCTTATTAACAGTCACTGACTACTTTTGGTGCCTCATTATTTTTTAAAGCCGCCATCTCATTTAGTTCCCACAGCAGCCCAGGGAGGTGGCTGTTGCTATCCCATTTTACAGACGAGCAAACCAATCAAGCACCAACCAGGTATATAGTGCTTGCCCAATACCACCTAGCTGGTAATGGCAGGGTCTAGATTTGAATCTAAGTCTTTGGACTCCAAAATCTGTGTCCTTCCTCCCAACCATGAAGAAGATCCCAGAGAAAAAGAGTTCCACCAAAGAACTCTGGTTACTCATTACACATACCGGAGTGCTACAGAGCAAAGAAGTTGACAACCTGGGCTTTGGAGTTAGCCTGCCTGAATATTATCATCGATTCTGGATTCTGTGGTCCTTGGGCAAGTGACTTTGCTTTTCTTGTTTTCTTTTTATTTTTTTGAGATGGGTTGTCTCTCTGTGGCCCAGGCTGGAGTGCAGTGGTGTGAACTCAGCTCACTGCAACCTCCGCCTCCCGGGTTTAAGTGATTCTTGTATCTCAGCCTCCTGAGTAGCTGGGACTATAGGTGCCCACCACCATGCCCGGCTAATTTTTGTATTTTTAGTAGGGGTTTAGATGGGGTTTAGATGGGGTTTCACCACGTTGGCCAGGCTGGTCTCGAACTCCTGACCTCAGGTAATCTGCCCGCCTCAGCCTCCCAAAGTGCTGGGATCACAGGCATGAGCCACTGTGCCTGGCTGACTTTGCTTTTCTAAGCCTCAGTTTCCTTATTTGTAAGAAGTTCCTAATACCTACTTTATAGGGTTGGTTGTTGCTGAAGACTAAGATAAGACACATAAAATGCTTCCAAAAAGGTCACCTAAGATGCTATAGATGCTAAGATGCTATATGCCCCATAGATGCTACTAACACACACAGACACAAACACACACGCATATATATATCTATATATATCTATATCTATATCATATATATATTTGGTATATATGCTGTACATACAACCAAAAACCCAAAATACTTACACATTTGTTTGGAAGATTAAAGATGTGAGCTGAGCAGTGTGAACATGTATGACATGCAGCAGGTGCTACTTAAGTCTTCTCTAGCTCCTTGTCTCCCTCCCCACTTTTTACTTCTGAGTACCCCATATAAACAGAGGACACTGAGCCATACATGAGAACACCATACCATGGGACTTTTAATTAGAACAGAGACATGTTTCGTACAGGCTGAAAAACCAGAAACCCCGGGAAGGTTATGCTTAGCTTTGGAGACCAGAAATCAAGCAAGCCATGGCTGCTGTGTCACTGGGCAGAGGACAGGGTCCCAGGATGCTAGAGGACACAGCAGCTTCTTTCCCTCTGATGTGGATGCTCCAGGCAGAGGCTGTCTGCTCAGGCTGAGCTGGGGTCATGGTGGGTCCTCGGGTTGGGAATTTTCCAGAGGAGATTCGCAGGCTCCAATGTAGAGAAATGGCCTTGGGGTGCACCACGTCCCCTAGGCTAATGTGGTGGATTATGCTAGGTCCTTGGCCAATCATTGCTTGAAGAAATAGCTAAGAATTGGGAGAAAAAATATACAGTGCGGAGGGAAGTTCTTACAGCATAGGACCCCCGAGAAAAAGCTACCAAGGGAACATTGGACATTGAGTCAAGCCAATCTGAGCTCAAGGGAGCTTGGGCATGTCAACTCCCCCCCTCCTGGGCCTCAGTTTTCTCCTCTGAAAAGTGGCAATATGACCTATGTCACTGGATTGTTTGAATGATTGTACAAAAATATAGCCTGACAATGAACAGTGGTTAAATCCAGAGCAGGGCAAGGTAAGCCCATCTTGGTCTCTCCCGTGATGACTTTGGACCACGGGGCTTGGAGAGAACTTCAAACTAAATACAGAGGGCTTTAACCCAGGATACAAGAGTTATCAAGGTGACAGCAACTTGAGGTCTCCCATATATGACTGTGGGACTCAGCGACTGTCACCTCACTCTGCAAATGAAGTCCAGGCCCTACTTTTTTGTTTCCTTCCTTGGTTGACACCCTTTAATCTACAGTCAGCAGAAGACACAAGGGACCATATATCCAACAGTATGGAGTCCACAGCATCAGGGCTTGGGCCCCCATTTCCTACATCTTGCAGATAATATATAGGACAAACCCCATTTTACAGATGACAAGACTGAGGCTAGAGAGACCCATCCTATTTCATTCAGACTGACACAAAGGCCAAAGAAACACATAGGAATACCATTGTAGTCTTTTTCACTTGGCTCGTTAGAAGATGAGGCATAGCTTTTTTTGGCCAGAAAGAGAAAGGGTTTGCAATTTTTCTTTCTTCATTTTTTTGTCAAGGAATTGTGACTTTTTAATAGACGTTGGTTCTTGTGTAAGCATTTTATTCAATTAATTTCCATCTAAATGAGGTTTTCTCAGAGATAACCAGTGTTTTAGTTCCATTTGAGCCTAATTTGTGTGACCAAAGCCTCCATTTCTGCCAACTTCAATTTGCTTGGTGATTCTAGCACTCATTACCTGGGCAGTAACGCCCCTGCTGCAGACAGCAGCACCCAGAGCTGGGAGATGGACCAATTCTCAATAGCAATTCAGGGAAAGAGGTGGTGCTTCTCTTTTCCCAATATTACTCAATAAATAGGAAATAAATTATTAAATAAACCATGTTCTGATGGGGGTCCCCCATCATGGTATTTACAATGCAAAACAACACCCATCAAAAGAACTAAACACACACACACACACACACACACACACACACACACACACACTTTAACTCCACAAACAACAACCACAGATGGAGGAGAGATGACATTTGCGTCAGTATCATTGGCTCATTGGTGCAGAAGTGAGAACAAGGTTTCAATAAAACATTGCTCAATGACATTGAATCTAGCAAAAGTTTCTCAGCTGGACTCAGCTGGCTGGTGTGGGAGGAGGCATGTTTGGAGGAATCCTGTTTTTTGACTTGTTTTACTAAGTCGAAAGACGAAATTTTCTGTTCAGCTAAAGGGGAAAGCGGGGCAAGACATATGTGCATGAGACCATTTTGAACATTGTGAAAAAGAAGAGGGGAAAAGAAAACAGCAGAAGAGAAGATGAAAGTTGGACTGGAGAAGGAAGACAATGTGCTTTCTTTGCCTTTGAGAGCACCCTGAATTTTGGTCTCTCCAAGAAAACCCTTTTGCAAAAGAGGATGACTGAGCAAATGAAGTGATGGAGCTCTCTGAGACTGAGACCTTTGTTCTAACATCTTAATTTTATTCTGCTTCTGAAAGATCAACTGTCCTTCAAATTAGGGAAGGAAAGCAGATAGGAATATGGTCAAACCTCAATGAACCAGAATGTTACTAAGTGGGGGCTTTGAGTTAATTAGCATTGCCTAATTAACTGAAGGGAGATCAAATCTTGCTTTTCGTCTTTACTCTCATAATGGAGAACCTCCTAAAAATGTTTGAGGCTCTTTTCCTTTTCCCTCTGGGTCTTAGTGAAGCTCCCTCTGTCTTGGGGACACTCTCAGGCCTCAGGCCAACATTTTGAATTTTTATCCCCCAAACCCCTCCTTTTCACAGAGGTGGGAACTTTGCCCTGGGGAAAGGGAACAATGTATCCAGTTTCTGTCATCCAGCGCACTTCCATAGCGGGAAGGTCAAAGGCTTGGGATGCATGGTCCTTGACTTCAAGCCACATCCCCCTCCCATTTTGGATGTTGGTTTTTGAGATAAATCCTCACCACGAGTAGCATCCTGGTGATCTGTCATATTCCTTGGAAGCAGAAGGTAATGAGGGTGAAATGGGCGAAGGAACAGCAATACCAGGAATGGGAGGTTCTGGTTAATCAAGGTTACCAGTGCCTCAACAAGCACACTGTTTTTGGATAGAAAAAAAGGAAATGTAAAAGAAAGTAGAGAAATACACTGAGAGACACACACACACACAGAGAGAGAGAGAGAGAGATTTTCCAGAAGCAGGCATTTAAGCAGCCTTCTTGTAAACTTCCCCCAGGAAAGGGGCAGTCCCTTGCTTTGGGTTAGGGCTGGGGAGTCACATTGCCAGGGAAACAACCAGGGATGTTGCAAAAGTCTCACCAAACCCAAAGTTGGACCAGACAAGCTGGCAATTGTAAGGCAGTGGACAGTGACTTTGGAAAGGGCAAGAGCTGTCTCCGGCCAGCAGACAGAAGACACTGCCAGTTGGTCAGATAAGCAGAACTGATGACCTTTGGATCCTGGGCCCTTCCAGGATGGGTTTGGAAATGACCTTCTTGGCAGGGTCCTGCGGAACATCTGGCTGCTCCTTCCACCATTTTTTTTTTTTCTACTTTTAGAAATAGCTTTGTGCTTTCCCCTGATGGAACAGCAGATATCATAGATAAAGGCTTTTGCTTTTGGGTTGGTGGTTCTCAAGCAAGATGGCTGACGCCTCTTCCCAAGGTAGCCTTCAGATCTCAGGGGAATGCAGAGAAATTAGGTACTGTGGAGTGGAAGCATGTGTAACATACATGAAACCAACTAGGTGTGCTCAGAGAAGCTGGGGAGTGATCTTGCTATGTGCCTTGGAGTGAGGGTGAGATCAAGGTGCATCTTCCCTCAGTCAGCTCTATTTCTGCCTCCAGTCTCATGGTGTGAGCACCTTGTCAACCCCAAGTGCCATTCCA
This sequence comes from Rhinopithecus roxellana, assembly GCF_007565055.1. Taxonomy (NCBI): domain Eukaryota; kingdom Metazoa; phylum Chordata; class Mammalia; order Primates; family Cercopithecidae; genus Rhinopithecus; species Rhinopithecus roxellana. Next base: position 86,549,551 of record NC_044558.1, read on the forward strand.
GTAATAAACCAGATGTCATTTTTATCCACCATGGCCCTCAAAATACAAGACAACTACTTGAGTAAGTACTCAACCGAAGCCTCATCAGTCTGCTAGGAGATAGCACATCTGTCTCCAATCTGGTGCCTCCCTAAGGGACGTTCACAAGGGATTTCGACTTTGTGCAGCCTTGGCCCCATTTGCCAACTTTCGACTCCAACCCCTACCTAAGTTGCAATTCCACTGTGTCAATTCATCACCCTAGCTCATAAGCCTCTGGGCTGTTTGCATCTTTTTGATACCCCTGTGAGGTACCTGGGGGACAGGAGGCTGGGGCACATGCCTGACCCTCCTGGACGCTGGGTTAAGTGATGAATTTTGGGACTGATGTGCCTCCTTCTGGGCCAACTCCACGGTGTTCCAGGCTTAGAGCCTTCAGGGAGAAAGCCAATAGCCCACTCACCTTTGGCCTCTCAAATCCCATCAATAAAAACAGCAGAAAAGGGAGATGCACAAAAATAATTTAGGAGATCCCCCCAACACACACACACACACACACACACACACACACACACACCTCTGTATAAATAAATAAATAATTCAATACTGCTAATGGCAAGAGAGACAGTCATCACATAAATAAATAAATAAACAGATAAATAAATAAATAAAAAAGGTTTGCTAGGAGCCCCAGGCAAAATGGTCCCCTAGAGTTGTCTCGATGAAGGCAGTCCGAACACGAGGCTCTGATGCCTCTCACAGCTGTCCTGCTAAGATTTTTGGTGGCTCTGGGAAACCTTTGTCTCCATGGAGGGAGACTGAAGTCCAGTCTGGGTTCCTGGGCAGGGATGAGGGTTATTTACAGTGGCTGTACATGCCCTCCCTGGGGCACCTGCCCCTGTCTCAGGCACCTGCCATCTGGCCTTCTGTGGTGACAGCACTGGCATCCATTAGTCTTTGTGGGCGGGGCTTAGGTCTCGGCCAGAGGCCTGGTATAGGGAGGCCGGGTCGTCCACCGCTGCCTGGGGCCCTCGCTCCTCTCTTCTGATGGAGGAAGGGCTGTCGTGGTGGTGGCTGCCTGGCAGTCTCAAGCCCCATGGATTAATAGGATGGGAAAGATTGGGTAGAGGAGATGTCACTGCTTCCAAGAAAAAGGACTATTTTCCAAATGTTTTCCCTGGGGTGGGAGGGATAAAGAATGTTTGGCCCCTGCTTCCCCATAACCCAAAATATCCAAAAGCTGGGACTGGTCCTCTCTCCCTCACTCCCTCCATGCCCTGTCCCGCTGCTGTTGCCACCACAAACTTGAAACTCACCCACAAGCCTCCGGAAAGCCAGTCAGCTGGTGAGGGGGATGCCCAAGAGTTTATTTTAAGGATCTTATTCCTCACCTCCCTGTTCTTAGCGCCTTCTGTGGATGAAGCAGCTGGTGGTATTTGTGTATCGGAGATCAGCTTACCCTCTCTGCCCAGTCCCAGCCACGGGGGACTTGGGGTGAAGGCAGAAATAAAGGTGGGTCTTTCCCAAGCTGACAAGAAACCTTAGAAGCCAGCAGGAGCCCAAGACATGGCACATCCAAGCCTCTCTCCCCGGCACCCTGGATTCGGGTCTTTTCCCCCAAACCTGAGCCGCTGTGCCCCATCCTGGCAAAATTCCTGAGAGGCAAGGGGAGTGGCTTAAGCTGAAGGGTGGGTGGGTAGGTGCCAGGCTGCACTGGGTGGCATCCAGGGCGTGGCAGCCTGGGCAGAGGGGAGGGGGCTGGCAGGCGCCAACCCGAGGGTAAGGCCAGACTGGCTGGCGCTGGGGCCTGGCAACCGGCCATGGCACTGGGGAATGTTCAGCAGATGGTCCCGTGGAATTAAGTTGGTGCCAGCTAGTGGGGCTGAGGCATATTTGGGAAGTGGGGCTGGAGACCAACCTGTCCTGACTCTTCCACTATCTCCTTTCTTGTGAGGTTGCAGGGCCCCTGTGAACAGCCAAGAGGTGTTTTGTGTCAGCCATGCAGTGGCCTCTCCACAGCTGGGATCTGCTGGGCTCTGTCCCCTTACCATGCTGAGATATTGGGAGCAGCAGACTGACCCCTTCCTTTTTGCTATCTATCATCTTAACCATCTCCTATCTCCTGACACCTCCCACCAAGTCAAATGTCCATGTGTGGTGTTCAAGGATATCCCTTCTTCTAGGACCCAAGTGTCTTCCAGCCTTTGCTCTGGCCTGTTTGAGGAAGTTAAAGGCCTGACCCCCTTATCTTGAACCTGAACTGCCATTGATCTCCTCCTTCACCTCTCCCCGACATGGGGGTCCATCCACGTGCAGCCATGAGGTTGGAGGAGGGGAGCATCCGGCGAGGTGAAGAGAATTACCACGGGCCTCCTGTGAGCAGTGGAGGAGAAGAACTGTCTCTACATTTTCCTGGCCAGAGCTCAATTTTTGAGTCACAGACCCATTGCTTCTTACAAAACCTTGAGGTTTTCTTTCCTTTTTTCTTTTTTTGTGCCACAAGATGATGGTTCTCTCCATATGCCCAGGCCTGAGCTGGGCCCCAGGGTGGTGCTGGTAGAGGCTCCTAGCAGGTTGATCTAGAGAGTGAAACCCCCGAGTACCCTCTTCTCCTCTTCCCCTAGGCAAGCAGGAAGGACAAAGTATAGGAGCCCTCACTATCTGTCACCAAGGAGAAGGCGGTGAGGGCAGGTGGTTGGGGGAGGCTGGCAGCGTGAAGGGGCCCCCAAGGGCAGCTGGCTCAGGGGCACTTAGCGCCTCGTGCTGGAGTAGCTGTCTGCTGAGCTGTAGCTCCGGCTCCGGCTCCTGCTCCGGCTCCGGCTCCTGCTCCTGTTCCGGCTCCGACTGCGGGAGCCCAGGCTAGGGCTGCGGGAGCTAGAGCTGCTGGTCGTGCGGGTCCGGCTCCGGGTCCGGGTCCGGGTCCGGGTCCGGCTCCGGCTCCGACTCCGGCTCCGGGAGTAGCTGCGGCTGGCTGAGCGGCTACTGCTGCTGCTGTACCAGGAGGAGGTGCTGCTGAGGCTGCCGGACGAAGAGGGGCTGGGCCGATAGTAGGGGATGGGGCGTTTCCGGGCACTGCAGAGACCAGCGAGAGGAGGGATGAGGGCCGGTCCCTCCCTGCCTCCCCGCAGCGAGCCCCAGTCTTGCCCCAAGGGAAACCAGTATCCTCCCTTTTCCCAGTCCCTTAGGAAAAAATACTCCCTTTCCACTTCTCTTGCAGTCCTGAGAACACATTAAAGTCTCAGCTTAGTGCTAGTATGTCTTGAAAAATGATTATCTCACTTTTTTCTTCCCACCACGAAGCAAGCCTGGAGCTCAGAGCTTCCAGCTTGCAACAGAATCTACATCTAAACTTTAATCATAGTTTTGTTTAACTATTTTTACTTTTACTAGAACCATCTATTTATGGCAAAAGAGGCTAATTTTCCATTTACTGTACTGTATCAAGTTTCCTTTAGAAATAAATGTATGAACCTTTGAAAAGGGTCATATCTATTTAAAGAAAATTAAGACTAGTATAGTTGATAAACAGGCAAGGCATACGTGGTCAGGATACTGGTGAATGAAGATTGGGAAACACTGAGTTGGTTAATCAAGATGAATTATTTGAGATTGACTAAAGAAACTAGACAGCCATTTGGAAATACCACTCTCTATCTTAGCTTTCCTCTAAGTTGACCCTAAAGATAATAATAATACCAACAACTTGTATTTTGTGCTTATTATCCTGGCCACTTACTAGCTGTGTGATGTTGGATCAAGGGAGTGGGTTTAGAAATTATGCTAGGAATTATATTGTATTGTATTATATTATATTAATTACATTTTTTCAGACAAGGTTTCGCTCTGTCACCCAGGTTGGAATGCAGTGGTGCGATTGCAGCTCACTGCAACCTCCACCCCGCCAGCTCAAATGATCCTCCCACCTCAGCTCCCAAGTAGGTGGGACCACAGGTGCACACCACCATGCCTGACTAGTGTTTTGTATTTTTGGTAGAGACAGGGTCTTGCCATATTGCCTAGGCGGGTCTCAAACTCCTGAGATCCAGCAATCTGCCTGCCTTGGCCTCCCAAGGGTTTAGGAATTCTTTACAAGCTGAGGCAGGGTGCCCTGTGGGATATTTGAGAAGGGGACTCCATCATCCCAGTTTTGCTATCTGGGACACACATTCTTTTTCCTCCTCCCAGTCATCTCCAGGGAGGATCCCTGATTCCTCAGTCCACTCTCTGGACTCAGTGGCAGATGCTTGGAAGGCCAGCGGGAAGAGCCCAACCCAATCTTAGGGTAGCATTCAACCATTCTCCCAGCTTTCAAGGCCTGAGAAATTTGCTTGCACTCACTCTGCTAGAGCTTTTCTCTTCCGAGGCCTTGCCTGTTCCAGGAAAGGTATCCATCTATTCTGACCAATCAACAACGGCATATTGTGTGCTCTGCATTTAAGTTTATAAAGCTCATTCATATCTTTTTGCCCCTTTTCATTTCATCCTCATACTTCTGGGAGTTATTTCCTCCAGTATCTCATGGATGAGAAAACTGAGGCTCAGGAAGGTAAGAGCCTTTACTACGTCACCTGCAAAGTGGCACATCCAGGATTCCACTCCAGATCCAGCGCTCTCCGACTTATCCACCGTGGCTCCTCTAGGTCCCTTTGGCACCTAAGCAATCCTATTTGCCCTCTCCACACTTGGTTCAAGGTATAATTACTTATAGGTTTATTTAAGCCTGACAGCTGAGTGTACAGGTCTGAGGGTAGAGGTCTGTCTCTGCTGCTCCGGATCCACTCCCAGGCCAACGTCCCGCCACATTGCTTTGGCCTCCATTCCCTAACCTGATGCCACTCTCTCCCCCAGCTCCGCCTCCCCGGCCCCAGCTCCACCCTCAGGCTTTGGCCACACCCCCCAGGCCGCACCCGATTCTTAAGGCTGGCCCCGCCTCCTTCTTGCAGGTCCTGCTGGTTGAGCTGGGAGACTCAGTCCCACAGCTTTGAACAGACATGTAATTTCAATGATGTTGGGGTTGGGGGGACCTTAAGGTCGCACAATCCTGAATCCCAGACCCAAGAAGGCCGAGGGAGAGCCCGAGGCTCGAACGAATAAGAATGGGAGTAGGAACGAGGGTGAAGATGGGTCCCACTTTCCCCCTGGCCTCACCTAGTTATCCTCCGGGCCTCCAGGTGGCTCGGAGAGTCTCTCCGGCGCTTCCTCATGGGCGAGTAGGACCGACGTCTCCGACGCGCTCGCTCGCGCTCCCGCTGCTGCGAGTCCTTCTCACTGTATTTGGGATCCCGCTCCCTGAAGGGGTGCGGGAGGTTACTGGGGAGCTGGGGCTGGGCTGGATTTTCTGCGTGAGCGCGTGGGAGAGGGACACTCCCTTTCTTTCCCACCCGACTGGGTCAGGGGATGGGGTATGCACGTTGCTTCAACGGAGACCGGAGGGAGGATGACGGGGCTGCGGGAAGAGTCTGCGAGGGTTGCTAGTACCGTAGGGGTGGGGGCTGGGCGTGTGCAGGGGTGTCAGCATTTGCAGGTGGGCATCACAGCGGTGCAGGTGCTGCAGGGGTGAGGACGTGAATGTTACGCAGGCGCTGGTGCATGGGTAAGAACTGGGGGCTCTGCGTATAGGGATGGTCGGTAGAGGCTGAGAGCTGGGGATGTGAATTCTCGGGTATGTCTGTGGGAGTGTTTGGCCTGGAGACATTAGGAAACAAGGGTATATTTGGTGCCTCGCTGCCACTCCTGATTGGACAAAGGGAACTGTAAGAATGCTGAGTCAGGGTCAGACCTAAGAGGAGGAAGGCCCGAGAACGGGAGGCGGGGTCAGAGAGGAGGATCAGAGCAAAGGGGGTGGGGCCTTGGACGGGCCTAATTTGAGGGGCGGGGCCGGTACCTGCTGGGGCTGTAGCGGGAGTAGCTGGGGCTGCGGCGGGACCGAGAGCTTCTGCTGGGCGGGCTCCTCTTGCCAGACTTGGAGGAATAGCTGGGAGAACGGGAGTAGGACCTGGGGGAGAGGTAACAGCCTCTGAGGAGCCTGCTGAATGTCCGCCTGGGTTGTCCAAGACGGCTTGCGCTTTATTCGGTGGGTCCCTGGGCAGTGACCTTTTTCTTTCTGGAAGCCAGGCAGAGGAACTGGGCCCCAATCGAAGAATGAAAGTCCCTCCCCACTGGGTGGTTAATAATAATACCAACAACTTCTATTTTGTGCCTACTCTCCTGGCCACTTACTAGCTTTCTTAGGGTTAGGTACTATTATCAATTTCTTTTTTGCAGAGGAAAGCTGGACTCCCTGAATTTATGGGCTGATTCGTTTGGATAGAATCTTCCAATTTCTGAGATTTCACGTCTCATTCTGCTACATTATTATTCTACATGAGGCAATCAAGCAGTTACCAATAGCTATTGAAACTGGGTAGCAGAATGCAAAAATGGCCACAATTTTTCTTCTCCCAGTGTCCACATCCCCTGCAATGTGACTTTGCAGTTCCTTTCACTGAGAGGAATACTCTTGAATCTGTACTGGTCTTGTGACTTGCTATGGCTAATAGAATAGCAGAAGGGATGCTAATCACTTCAAAGCCTTGCACAATACTGCGCTCTCTCTTGGAATTCTGCCAACACCATGTGAACAAACCAAGACAGGCCTGCTGGAGGAGGAGAGACCACATGGAGCAGAGATGAGTCAGCTGGGGTCTTTCAAACCCTCCAGCCCCCAGCCAACCCGCCAGCCAACCCAATCAAAGGCATGTAAGTGAGCCCAGTGAGATCAGAAAAACCATCCAGCTGAGCCCAGCCCAATTGCTGATCCACAGGATCAGGAACTAAGTAAGCACTTGTTTTAAAGATGCTAAGTTTGGGGATAATTTTTTATGCAGAAGTTAATTGATACACATTAGCTCATTCTCATGCCAATAGCAGCAATAATAACTGATAATCATTATGTTCTGTGTACTGTTCTAAGTGTCTTATAGTCCTCAGAACAATCCTTTCTGGTAAGAATTGCTATTTTTTCATATTGCAGATGGGAAAACTGAGGTTCAGAGAAGTTAACTGACTTTCCCAAGGCCACCAGCTGGAAATGGGCAAACTGAGTATTCAAACCTAAGTTCATCTGACTTCTCTCCCCCATTGGTCAAAGGACCTCTGCAATTAACTAGTTTCCTAAGGAGAAAGGTGCTGCAGAGCAAAGGTCAAAACCACACTCACCTTTTTTCAGAAGAGGTGGATCGGCTTTGGGTGTACCTGGGGGAAGCCCTGGGATTTGGGGATCGGGACGAGTGACTGGAGGATTGGGTGCTGGCATAGGAGGAGCTGCGGGAGCACCCTTTCATGGGTGAACCCCGGGCTGTGGATGGGACCAAACTGGACTTCTTCACCTCGGCACATTCCAGACATGGTGACTGAAATCCCCTGCAGGAGGGAAAATGTCCATGAGCACCGACTGCCCACTACTCTGGGAGCATCTTGCGTGCATACCTCCCTACCTTGGCTTAGGCTGTGGTGCTCTCATAGAACCCTCCTTGCCCCTTTTCCCATCCTATTCTCTCTGGAAAGACTTCCCAGGCCACATATGTTAGAGGAGTAGAGATAGAAGATGCCTTAAAAGTAGACAATTCAGGTTAACATTTCCTCAAGTGTGAAACACATACCACTGGGGCCACAAGTGGAGTATTTTAGGATGTCATCAGGCATGGGCATGATGGTAAGTAACATCAAATTACATGGTGAGAAATTTATTCCCTGTCTAATCTTTTTCTGTCCTTCTGATTACATTAATGAGAAAGCCCCCATTGGGTGCTGGTCAGTTTGTAACACCTCTCTAACACTTTGTAATCTCTGTAAGAGAGAGAAGTACACCTCAGACTCAGCCTTGGGTAGGCAACTGCAACTAGTAGGATTAAATCCATTGTTTTAATCATATGTATTTTTATAGGTACTTTTTATTTAGGCTATGTGATTCTTTTATTTGATTTGTTTGTTTGTTTCGAGACAGAGTCTTGCTCTATCACCCAGGCTGTAGTGCGATGGCGTGATCTCGGCTGACTGCAACTTCCACCTTCTGGGGTCAAGCAATTCTCCTGCCTCAGCCTCCCGAGTAGCTGAGATTACAGGCACGTGCCACCATGCCCAGCCAATTTTTGTATTTTTAGTAGAGATGGGGTTTCACCATGTTGGCCAGACTGGTCTCAAACTCCTGACCTCACATGATCCACCCGCCTTGGCCTCCCAAAGTGCTGGGATTACAGATGTGAGCCCCCGTGCCTGGTCAAGGACATTTGATTCTAATTTTCTATTTCAGATAGTAATGTAATTTTCCTTTTACTTATATATTAAAAAATGAGTTTATTAAAGTAAACAGGAATATCAGTATTACGTGGATATGGTAAAAATCAAGATGACTTGTTGTTGGTTTGGTTTTGGGAGATTTTGATGTAACCCATTTTGCAGATGGAGGACTTGAGACCTCCCAAAAGACAGAGGCTTCAGGATTATCAGAAGGTTAGGGTGCTGTCTTCTGTACTCCCACCCTGCCTAGGGCCAGGCTGACCTCCATTAGGCGCTCAGTGAAGGCATATTTATTTGGATTGGGCCAAGAATCAAGTTCAAATCACATTAATATGGTTTTCAAGGCTCACGATGACCTGGCCCCTGCTCACCCCTCCGACCTCAGGTCTTGACTCTTTCCTCTCCTGACTCCAGCTGTCTTAGACTACTTGTTCCTCCTGAAATATCCCTATTCTCTTCCTTGTCTCCCGGCCTCAGAACATTCTGACTGTCTGCAAACCCTCTCCCATTCCCTCTTCATCTGGCAACTCCTACTTACGATTCTGGCTTTAACCTGACCTCACCCTTTCTGGAAAACCTTGCTTGACACCCCCTGTCCCCTGTCTAGGTTGGGTGACTTCCAGTGTGTTACCACAGACCTTAGTTCCTATGTTTCCCCCATCCCTATAGACTTATTTAGTCTTATATCTTATACTTGTAGGCTGTCCTTCTGTCCCAGATATTGAGCTCCTTGGGGACAACTCCCTGGGGACCTTTTCAATGTTCAGAGAATTTCACAAGTATCATTTCATTCCCAACAACCTTCTGAAGCCGACGCTATTATTTATTTATTTAATTTTTGAGACAGTCTCACTCTGTCACCATGCTGGAGTACAGTGACATGATCTCGGCTGACTGCAACCTCCACCTCCCGGGTTCAAGCAATTCTCCTGCCTCAGTCTCCTGAGTGGCTGGGACTACAGGTGTGCACCACCACACTCAGCTAGTTTTTGTATTTTTAGTAGAAATGGGGTTTCACTTTGTTGGCCAGGATGGCCTTGATCTCTTGACCTCGTGATCCGCCTGCCTCAGCCTCCCAAAGTGCTGGGATTACAGGTGTGAGCCACTGCACCCAGCAACCAATGCTGTTATTACCCCCAGATTTACAGAGAAGTATCAGAAGGGTTTGTTATTTGCTCAACACCACCCAGAGCCCCAAACCCTGATCTGTGCAGCTCCAGAGCCCACACCCCTCCCACCTCACCAGCTCCCTACCTTCAGTGTCTATGGTTCCTTTGATTTAGAGCTGATGTCTCTTCCACTCAGTCCATATTTATTGAGCCCTCTCTGCTCATAAGTGGCATGACATAAATAGCTGTGGACTCAACCATCATTTATATTTCAAAGTGAAAGGCTGGGTCTAAATTATTTAATTTGGTTATCCATGGAGATCAAATTAAACAGGTAACTGCTAGATGTCTCTCAGGCTTTAGTTCCTCTTTGGGGGATATGTTTGTATTTGAATATTGGTGCTGCCACTTATTAACTGAGTTTCTCAACCACTCTGAGTCTCAGTTTCCCCATCAGGTAAAAAAAAGGGTTACAAATAGTACTATCCCATAAAGGTTTTGAGGAGCTCAGGAAGATTATTTCTGGAAAGCATTTGGCAGTGTACTTAGCATGTGATTTGGGCTCAATGAATATGAACTGCCATTATTATGGTCGTGGTTACTGCTATTTCAACTTTTCCTGCATAATAGCACTGCAGTATATCAGTAAACATGTATCCTCCTCCTCCCTTCTGGGAACTTCACTGCCTGTTCTTGGAGACACTGATATTCGCTCTGGCCCAGCTCAGGTTCTCAGCCAAGCATGGGTGTGAGCTGAGGCCAGGGATGACCTGGGGCAGGCAAATGGGAAGACTGTTCTGCATGTGAATGTCAAGCTGTTTGTCCAGGACTGAAGTGGGGTAGTGTTAGGGACAAAGAGTACTCTGTCTTTGAAGAAGCTGTTAGCTGCTTCAGTGCTAAGGCTTTTTAGTCATCTTTTGAAAATCTTGGCTACATGGAACAAAGGCAAACTCCCACCCTCAGAAGTAGAAAAACCTCACCGTTAGCATGACAGAGGGCATCAGCAAAGCGTTTCCACCCATCCTGCACCTGTGCATCTGCCCCATTAATTATAAGCTCCTGAGAAAAAGGAGACTGTTCCATTTTATATCCCCAGCACCAGGCTGAGTGTCTGGTAGAGAAGACTTGCCTGATAAACAAGTTGAGGAATAAATAACAGAATGAATGGTACAGACTAAGTGATGAGTAAATTTTAGTAGCTATTATGATGACAGTACCCTCAGTGATTAGCATTTTGTTGTGATTTCTTGAGTGAGAGAGTAAGCGGGTGACGAAGTAGAATTACAACTGGCTCATATGCAACTGTATGGAAGAGTTTTCTGCAGGAAAACTGTATCTAGTGAGTGTGTTAAGATGGGTAAAAAAAATGGAGACATCTCAATGTTCTCTGATATGTTGATAAATTATACTATGGTATATCTGTATCTATAATTAATAAACTTTATTTTTTAGAGCAGTTTTAGTTTCATAGCACAATTGAATGGAAAGCACAGGGAGCTCCCATATACTTCTTGCTGCTACACATGCACAGCCTTATTCCCCACTATCTGCATCCTCCACCAACGTGCTCCATTTGCTACAATCAATGAACCTCCGCTGACACATCATTATCACCCAGAATCTATAGTTTACATCAGAGTACCCTGCTGGTGTTATACATTCTATGGATTTAGACATGTGTATAATGAGAGTTATCCACCATTGTAGTATCACACAGAGTAGTTCCACTGCCCTAAAAATCCTCTGTGCTCTGCCTATTCATCCCTCCCTCCCCTCACCCTCTGGCAACCACTTATCTTTTTACTTTCTCCATAGGTTTGCCTTTTCCAGAATGTCATACAGTTGGAGCCATGCAGTGTGTCACCTTTTCACATTGGCTTCTTTCACTTAGTAATATGCATTTATGTTTCCTCCATGTCTTTTCATAGCGTGGTACCTCATATCTTCCGAGCACTGAATAGCATTCCATTGTCTGGACACATCACAATTTATGTATTCACTCACCTACTGAAGGATATCCTGGTTGCTTCCAAGTTTTAGCAATTATGAATAAAGCTGTTGTAACATCCAAGTGCAGGTTTTTATGTGGAGATAAGTTTTCAATTCATTTGGGTAAATACTGTGATAAGTTCTTAAATGACAGTGACTTACAATGAATTTAATGTTAGACTTTCTTTCTTTCTTTTTTCTTTTGAGATGGAGTTTCCCTCTTGTTGCCCAGGCTGGAGTGCAATGGTACAATCTCGGCTCACTGCCACCTCCGCCTCCAGGGTTCAAGCAATTCTCCTGCCTCTATCTTCCGAGTAGCTGGGATTACAGGCATGCGCCATCACACCCGGCTAATTTTGTATTTTTAATAGAGACGGGGTTTCTCCATGTTGGTCACGCTGGTCTCAAACTCCCGACCTCAGGTGATCTGTCTGCCTCGGCCTCCCAAAGTGCTGGGATTACAGGCGTGAGCCACCACGCCCTGCCAATGTTAGACTTTCTTCTAAGATTATTAGTAAAATTGTCATCTGCTTTTCTGCCTGCTTAGCCTCCATCTCTTCTGATACCAATAACCTGGCTTTTCCTGTGGAGGAATGTGGGAAGGTTCTATTCATTAGCCCTAGGGATGGCATGTGACACATTCTGGCCAAGAGCATGTCATCCCCTGGGACAGTGATGGGCAGATGACCTAAGCTGGGCCAAACAGAACCAATGAGCATCTGCCCTGGTGTTTTGCTGAAATCTTTGAGAAAGAAGCATTGTTCTCCTGTTGGCTGGCTAAACCGATAGAATGTTAGCTGCTTGGCATATTTGACAATGTTTTGGGAGGATCTGCTTGAGAATAAGGCCAGTAGAATGAAGAAGCAGAATAAGAGATGTAATGAGAAAGACAGATTTCCAGCAACATATTTTTGAGCCCCTGAATCCAGCTGTACCTGAAGCTAGTGCCACTAGCGTTTTAAAACAATTAAGCCAGTCTGAGTTGAGTTTTCTCTCTGTTACAAATAAAAGAATCTTGGGGGTGGAGTAGGGGAGGCTGGGATGAGAGCATGAGAAGGTGGAGCTAAGGTGGGAGACTCTCTATCCCCCACCCCGTGCGGTGCACTGACCTTGACTCTCTGCCCCTGCTGGTTGGGGAGAGATTCTCCAACATGGCCCCCTTGTTCTGGGGTGAGGAGGTGGTGAAGGAGTTCCCTGAATCAGAGGTGTTGCCACTGTTGAGCTCCCGAATCTTGCTCAAGCCCCCGCTGGGGCTCCCCTTCTCCTGGCCCCGAGACCTGGCTGAGCTGGTTTGCGTGGAGGGTGGCGAGGACGTGTCATTGCCTGAGTCGTACTCCTGGGAACGTCCTCGCGAGGTGGTGAGCGGGCTGGCTGTTTTGGTAAAGAGGTCAGCAGCAGACCCCGACCCAGTGATCTGAAAGCAAAAAGACCCGTTGGACACTGCTGAGCGCTGGGCCCATGGGCTGTGTCTAAATAACCAAGAAATGTTTACCATCATGATGCACTGTAACGAAAGGAAAGAGAGAGAGAGGAGAAGAAAGAAGAGACGCCAAAAAACAAAAGCACAAATTCCTGAAAGAATACCACAGAAAGGAGATTTTTTTTTTTTACCCCCTGCTAGGATAACTGGAAGATTTAGGTATCATGCAGAGAAAAAGCATGCGATTCAGGTTAAACAAAAGAAAAAGGAAATTATACAAAATTTAATTTCTAATGAATTAAACAAAAGAGTCAACTCAATAGAAAGGGGGTGTAAACACCCTTAACTCAACCTAAAACAATAATAAAAAATAAAGGAAAGGGAAGGGGAAAAAGAAATGGAACTATGGGCCTGAAAAAATATATCTTGGAAATTAAAAATAAAAGCAGGTAAAGCCAAAATTTTAAACTTCAACCAAATCCTCAATTAATTTAACAATTTTTGGTTTTGAAAAGAAAAAGTTGGCTGAATAGAACCCTAAACAAATATCACATGGGGAAAAGAAATGAAATAAAGATGAGAGTTTGTTTTTGTTTTTTTAAATATAAAGTCAAGGTCGCAAACTGACATTTTAGCAGTTTTCAACTAAAGGGGAAAAGAAAGGAGGGGACAAAAAAAAAATGGAAGTCAAATTAGTCTGACCAAAAATAAATGAAAAAAAGGGTCTCTATAGATATTTGTGTGTGTCCTTTTCCCCTTGTAGAAGGTAGCTAAGGCTCTTGAGTGGCTTCTAATAAATTCTCTCATGTCTTTGCGGATTATATCCACTTACCAAGCAAGAACTCCTCCTTTAGTAGGTAGGTAAGGTGTAAGAGAAAGGGAAGAGCGGGCAACGTGAGTCCATCATTAGAGTCGCAATTGACAAGAAAAAACACACACCTTTCTGCACATCCTCAAACTTGGCCCTGAACTTTGAGTTTTGGTTTTTTTTAGTGCCCTTGACAGGTGGGGGCATCAATTCTGTTTGGTTTTGTCATAAAGGGGACCTAACCTAGCCAACCTAATCAATCCCTTAGGGCCCAAGTTGGAGCAGGAAACCCTTGTGGAATATGCCAATGGCAGCTAGAGTACTGCATCTACTACCTAGGTGTGAATATCGAGGGGGCACGAGGGAGGGAGGATGCAAAACAGAGGGCTTTGGAATGAGCTTGGAGATTGGGCTTTGGGGTGACTGGGAATAAAGAGGGGCCCCCAGAACCCTGTCTAGGGCTGATCTAGGACCAATGAAGGAGTAAGGGAGGCGATGGAAAGCCAGCACTTGGGAAGGTGAGCACACTTTTAGAAGCAGGATGGTGGGCGGGGGGCAGGGGGCACGAGGGGCGGTTTCTTTAAATATTCAGACCTGCTGTGGCTGGGATGACACAGTAAGTTTGATGCTGGCCTCTGCCAGCAGTACCATGCTTAGCTGCGGATGGGAGGGACCCCTGCCCTGGGCCTCCTCCAGCGATAACCATCCCTATGGGATGAGAAATCTGGGGGACCAAGAAGGCACCCCCTTAAGACTACTGTCTGCCTCAACCACTCTCTGGATACCTGAGATCCCAGAATTCTCTGTTTAAATGACTCCTGTGCTCCTTTCCAGGTCTCTGTAGGCCTCATCCATGGATCCATTCTCCTGCAGGGAGAGCATGCTTCAAGTGTCCACACTCCTAGGTCCAAAGGTAGCTATTTGGACAGAACTTGGATGTTCAGGCTGAGGGGTCTATATGCATGTGTGTAAGCCCTATCATGGTGCTCGATGTGCCAGATTCAGGGAGAGAAAGGGATAGTTCCGGGGCCAGATTCTCCCCTGACTGCTATGTCACATCCTGGCACTCTGAAATGGTCCAAGATTCTAAAATCATAACTAACTTTCAGATCATTTTGAAGGTATGTTTACCAAGATAACAGAACATATTTTATTAAGTTTGCTGACTTATTTATGAACATTTAGACATCTAATATATGGATCTTCTTCTATAACTTTGCTCTGACCTCACAAATGTTAGGGCAGGCTTCACCATAAAGAGCCTACTCTTTCTCCCAACTTTATCTTGTGCGTCTTGGCCCTAAAGGAGGGGGGACTTCTGGAATTTCTTAAGAACCATTTCTGCCTTCTCAGCAATTGGTCATGTGGGTGAAACACAGACACATTGGAACTGTGAGAATAGCATAACTCCAGCGCTCAGGATGTCAGCTCCTGGGGCCCGGGAGGCAGGGATTCCTTTGTAGATTCTCCCAGGAGGCTTTGCACACAGGCAAGGTGATAGTCTAGCTTTAGCAAGTTCTGTCCATCACAGCTGCCATTTTACCTGCATGGCACCTTGGATAGCTTTGCTTTGGGAGAAGGTACCTCAAAATAAGGTTGCTCTAGTGGAGTTTTTTAGAGTGAGACTTTTAAAACAACAGTGTAAAGGCCCTGTTCCCATTCAGTCCTCCTATTTATTTGTCTTGTTTTGCGTTTTGGATGCCACATCTTTCTCAACTCTGGAGTTCAGTGGTAACACATGTATCTCCACCACCCCTGTCAGGAATATATCATGCCAGGCAACTAGACCCTGAGATCTGTGATCTCTGGCTTGGGCTTGGTACAAGAATGGGATCATGGAATCTTTGCCCCAGAGATGGTGAATGGTTGGTAGCCAGTGTGTTACAAGTGAATCCAGCAAGCCCATCTTGGAGGGAGCTAGGCTGGAAGAACTCAAGGACAGGGGCCTGTGAGTACAATAATTTTCATTATCTTGTGGTTTGCTACCTGGAGGCTGCCAGGCTGGGCCTTTCTCTCCCAGGTACTTGTTCCTAGTCTTGACTACGAATTTCATTTTTCCTGGTGCACCATGGATCCCCGTAGGCAAGGATTTCTTGAATGTGAGGCCTCTCCAGGCTAGTGGATATAGAAGGGGATCTGGCCTTGTTCATCTTCTCAACCCCACGCCCTGAGCTCACAGGGATACTTTCAGAGTATTACCACCTGCCTGCGACTTATCTACATGTAACTTGTGTGGTCAGAACTGATAAATCTATAAGGCATCATACTTTTCCATCATCACCAAAAAACAGGGATAAAGGCACTATTGAAATGTTCTCATTGGGTTAAATTTGGTGCCTGAAAATACCAACTTCTCCTGCATGTTTAAAAGTCCCATTTCTTTGAATGGATCTAAACTCTTTGACATGGATGAGAGTGTTTTTCATACCCCAGCCCTGCCTACTTCACAAATAGCATCTCTTCCACACCATCCCACCCCAGCCCCCATAACCTAAGCTGACTGATTCAGATTTGAGTTTTCTTGGTTCTGCCATCCCATCTTGTTCTAATCCCAGGCCATGTGCACTTGCCATTTCCTCTGCCTAGAATACTCCTCTCTTCCCCACTTCACATGGCTAAATTTATTCATCCTCCAGGTGTACTATCACCTCTTCTAGAAAGCCTTCTGTCATCCTCCAGACGAGGATAGCGCAATACTCTGTACTTCATTCATTCATTCACTGAATCTTGAATTCACTCACTCATTCAAAAATGAATGTCATTTGTGTGCCACAGCCCTGTTCCTTAGTAGAGTAGTTGCTTATTTTATTGGCCGTCTCTCTGACTGGGTTTGGAGCTTGCTGACGGCAGGACCATGACCAGTTCAATGTTGCTCCCCAGCATTCACCAGTGCCTGGCACAGAGTAGGCACTCAGTAAATTTTGTCTAATCAACAAGTTTGCTCTCAGGTCACTTGGAAGCCTCTGTGGGCCTGCCTGACTTAATTTATTGTAGAGACAACTGGGTGATCAGGCCCAGGTGGGATCCAGCTGGGTGTCTGCCAGCTTTGGGAATTTGAGAAGAAATCAGCCTCCATCACACTGGGAATCATTCTAGGAACCTTGGGAACCCCTGGCTGAAGCTTGGGGTCTCAAGACCAGCTTGGCTGGGTGTGTGAGCTTGAGAGAACCTCTAGAATCAAACATTTATTTTTATTGATATATAATAGATGTACATATTTTTGGAATATATGTGATATTTTGATACATTCACATAACGTGTAATGATCAGATCAGGATAATAGAGATAGATATCCATCATCTTAAACATTTATCTTTTCTTTATGCTAGGAGCATTCAAATTATTCTCTTCTAAGGCCGAGTGCAGTGACTTATGCCTGTAATTCCAACACTTTGGGAGGCCAAAGTGGGCAGATTACTTGAGGTCAGGAGTTCGAGACCAGGCTGGCCAACATGGCGACACTCTGCCTCTACCAAAAACTAAAAAAATTAGTCAGGTGTGGTGGCACGTGCCTGTAGTCCTAGCTACTTGGGAGGCTGAGGTGGGAGAGTCACTTGAACCTGGGAGGTGGAGGCTACAGTGAACCAAGATCACACCACTGCACTCCAGCCTGAGCCAAAAAAAAATTATTCTCTTCTAGTTACTTGGAAATATACAGTAGATTATTGTTTACTAGAGCCACTCTACTGTGCTGTTGAACAGAAGGTCTTAGAAGAAAGTTTCCAGTCCAGACCCCTGGCAGAGAGAAAGAATGCTCCCTGTTCTTTCTCTCATTCCCCCTGATACTCCTCAGACCCAGGACCCTGAGAGGAAGCACACAGAGGCTCTGTACAGATTCTCAACAGCATAAGCTCCAGGCTTCAGGTGAGAAATTTCAGACCTGCAAAACCTTCCAGATGAAACAAGCTGTGCTGGGTCTTCTTACTTCTTATTCCACTCTCTGCTACTATGAGAGCTCCAGTTCAAAGACGGACTGAGTTCGGTCATCTGCATGTAACAAGGCTGCCAGCCTGCATAGTGACTTTGTTCCCATTAGGAAAAGGTACTCCTATAGAGATTGGAATGATGGTTACTAGAGACTGGGAAGGGTAGTGGGAAGTGGAGTATAAAATAGGCATGGTTGCTGGGTACAGAAATGCAATTAGAGAGAATAAATGAGATCTAGTATTTGGTAGCACATCAGGATGACTATAGTTAACAATAATTTTTTTTTTTTTTGAGACAGAGTCTCGCTCTGTCACCCAGGCTCACTGCAGCCTTTGCCTCCTAGGTTCAAGCAATTCTTCTTCTTCAGCCTCCCAGGTAGCTGGGATTACAGGTGCCTGCCACCAAGCCCGGGTAATTGTTTTTTGTAATTTTAGTAGAGACGGGGTTTTGCCATGTTGGCCAGGCTGGTCTCAAACTCCTGACCTCAGGTGATCTGTTCCATCTCAGCCTCCCAAAGTGCTGAGATTACAGGCATGAGCCACCGCACCCAGCAGAATGAGCAATAATTTATCTTATTTTATATTTAAATATATTAAACTTAGTTATTTTAAATTATCTTATATTTTAAAATAACTAAAAGAGTGTAATTGGAATGTTTCTAACACAAAGAAATGATACATGCTTGAGGTGATGGATGCACAATTACCCTGATTGGATCCTTACACAGTGTAAGCCTGTATGAAAACATCACATATACCCTGGAAATATATACATAAGAATTACATTTTTTTAAAGGAAAAAAAAAAAAAAAAGGTGCGCCTTATGGGTTAAGAATTAGAAAAAGCTGCCTATTCTGGCCAGACAGATTAGAAAAGAGATAGTACACGTTTTTCTGGGCTGAAGCACTCCTGAATCTGTATTCAGAGCTTGGTAAATGGAGGGCAGGGGGTTTTGGATCTCCCAGTTGCTCTCCATGCTGGTCACCCTCTCAAAGGGCACAACCAGCATGACATCATGTCCCTAGCGGGTACATCTGGAATGAATAAATCCTGTCACTCCATCTGGCCTGCTTAGAAGATTCCTCTGGCACAGAGGAGGTGGTAACCTGAAGACATTCATTCCTCCTTCTTTTCAGCTGAACTCTACTTGGTATTGTCTTTACAAGTCTTGCTGGGCTCTGTTTATCCTTCCAGGTGGTAGGAGCATTTTCACAAGGCCATCATCAGAGATGTTCAGATAGTTTAATGGTCTCCTAAACCCCAGACTCTACCTTGTCCAGAGCTCTCCATTCACTCCACATGAAGAGGAGGAAGGAAGACACACCTGAGGGAAGCCCAAGACAGAATGGGAGAGGTCTGACCGTGAAAGTGCAGAGGAGACATTAGAGTTGTGAGCTTCTGATGGGCTGACAATAGGGGCCTCTCATGGTCTTGCCTCTGCCCTTCCATCCCTAGGTATTGCCGTCCTAGTCAGCTACTCTTTCTGGCACATAAGGTGCAAAGAGTCACCGCCCTCCAACATTGATACAACAGGATGGTTCTCCTTTGCTTCTCTCTGCCTCCTTATTTATGTAATAGGCCTCTCATAATTCATCTTTGAAGAGCTCCTCTTCATGCATTGGGAGTTTCTCTCTGCGCATGCAACTGCTCTTTGTCCCAAGATACTTGTTAGCAAGAGCCACTCCAGATCCTCTGTCATCTGGTAATAATGCCCTCCAGGTACCCAGGACCCCCTTTTAAGAGCTGGAGCCCTCACACCAGGGTTCTCTTCTTTGGTCAAATTTTACCTCTTCTTCCATCTCAGCCCTCACCCTCCATGATGTCTACATAAAAGCCTACTTTTGGGGTTATGGCATGAAAATCCAGCTTCTACAAGATCTACTTAATGATCAAGTGAAATAATGCCTGTCTAATCTGGATTCTTAGAAGTCGAGATGGAAAATGAGTGCCAATAACTTGAGAGGAGAAGGAACCTCTCTAGTGGAGTGTGGAAATGGTGTAGAGGAGAGAGGGAGCCAAAAAAAGATGCATTATCAAACCAGGTATTACAGTGGGCAGCAGATAATTAATTTTGGTGATGACACCCTGGGAACCAGTGTAGAACACGCACCCCAGAGTTAACCTCAACCAAGGAGTGAGGGAGCTGGGATATTCATACACCAGTTCCCCATCACTCACAGGTTGAAGGTTGAACACTGGAGCATGAATTCTTTAGTATGTCCAGACTGCCAAACAGGCAGAGAAAATAGGTTTTGGCAGCAGAGAATACCATCTGGAAGCTGGAAGTCAGCCATGTGCCCCGAAGTGCAGAGGGTGAGGATCTATATATGGACACTATCTGCTTCAATACCCCAGATCAACACTGGAAAACCGGTGAGCCGAAACCGGTGAGCCGAGTTATGCTTTGTTTCAGACATGCTTTCTTTAGCTCCCTTAGTATGTCGGAAGTAAATTGGAATTAACTGCCAACATTGGTAGAATGGGGAGGTTTCACATAACAACCCCATTTCCAGTTTCTGTTGAAAAATAAGATCTGGCAACACTGGGCCCGAATCCCTGACCGGCAAGAATCAGCTGAGAGTAATTACAGCTTCCCCTTTTAGATGGGGCATGAGATCTCCTGACCCCAAACCCACGAGATCATTGTACTCATATCTATTAGCTGCCTGGCCACCAAGACATCTAAGTTGGAGACCCTCTGTTTTAAAAGTTTGTTGCTACTCTGATCCCACTGTAAGCAACATAAACCCGGTACATTTTGTATGTTTCATGTCTTCCCTCCAGATCTGTGAAGGGAATTGCTCCATCTCTCCCATCTCAATCTGTTTAATCCCTCTTGGACTTTCGTCACTGAAAGGAACTGGGAGACCAGATCCATTAAACCATATCCAGACCTCAGAGTTATTATAAACTCCTTCTTTCTGAGTCA
This sequence comes from Rhinopithecus roxellana, assembly GCF_007565055.1. Taxonomy (NCBI): domain Eukaryota; kingdom Metazoa; phylum Chordata; class Mammalia; order Primates; family Cercopithecidae; genus Rhinopithecus; species Rhinopithecus roxellana. The sequence continues at coordinate 86,569,988 of NC_044558.1, forward strand.
GGGTAGTCAGTCTCAGACTTTTAAAAATTTATCTAAAAAATTTTAAATACAGAATGCTTTTCATGAACTCAAGGCCACTGGGGGGAAGTGAGCAAATATTTCCCTTTTTACTCCCTCAACCCCCTCCAATGTGAAGCTCCAGTATCTCCTCTCTCTCTCTCTCTCCACTCCAAAGCTCGCCTCATCTCCTTCTTCCTTAATATACTCAGTGTTCACATTCAGGTTTTTCTAATAAGTAATTAAATCCCCCCACCACGAACTCCAGCTCCCTGGCGTTTCACTGGGAGTCTCTCTCAGCCCTCCGGGGAAGCCGGCACTGCTATTTATTGTTTTTGTTTCAAATCATTATTTAATCAAGAACGGGGAAAAAAGGCAACCTCTCACTTACACTTCAAAATTTAATTTCAGCTGAATTCCGAGATCAAGAGGCAGCACGGCCTAATAGGTTACAAAAATACAATCAAGAAGAGAATTCCAATTAAACTGAACAAGTCCATTTACTGAGCTTCAAATGGCCCCATGGAGAGAGACGGCTATAAATTTTTTTTTTTCTTCCCTGCCATATGGGGGACTGGAAATTCTCATGTGAGTATGGAGCTGTATGGCAGAGCTTTTAGCTAGAGGGTTCTGGTTATTCCTAAAAAAAAAAAAAAAAAAAAAAAAAAAGCTTTTGTTTCACAAAGACATTAAGTTTATTTTCCTTTCTGTTGTTCATCTTCCTTAGTGCACTAATTAGGAAGACAGCAAAGGAATGGATTCATTGACCTGGTGGGAGTTCATCTGGGAGGAGGAGGAGTTGGAGAAAGAGAAAGGAGATGTGCCGGGCATTGTGGGAAGATGACAAAGTCCTTTAGGGCTGGGGCTATGCCATGGGGCTGTCCACTGCATTGAACCTTTGGTAGGCAGAGGTGGTCTGGCCTCCTTATTCTTTTCCTTAAGCAGGAGCCAGAGGGAATGACAGTTTCAGGCTCACCCTTTCTTTGAAGCCTCTCCTGAGGACCCCTTGCCCACCTGTACTCAGAAATCCCCACCTGGACCCAGTTAGACACATTTTCACCAGCCCAAATTGAAACAAAAAAAAGTAAGTTCAATATAATTAGTTTTTCATCCTGCTAAATACTTTCAATTTAAAGACTCATTTTTTTCTTCCAAGGTCATGTCTTTCCTACTTGTTCTAGTGGTAAAATCTGCCTTCAGTGATAGAAAATGGTGGTTTTCTTTTTTCTGTCCTTCCTTAGCAAAAGTAAAAGTTGACAAAGCTATGTCACCTCCCATTAAACAAAACAAAACAAAGCAAAACAAAACAAAACAAAACAAAAAACAAACAAAAAACCAATGGCCCAGAAAATCCCCAAATCTCATCTCATCCACGTTCTGTACTTTGGTTCCTCTCTTCTCTCAACTATGATGACGGTATTAAACGTTGGATGTTGGGTCTCCCAGCTGGGCAAGAGCTCAAAGGCTTTGCAGAACGTGCAAGCACCTGGACCAGGGGTCAGAAGGCCTGGGCCATCCAGGTTCTCCCTCAGCCCCATTTTCCCTGTCTACAAAGTGGGAAGCATATTCCCATCTTGCCTTTCTCCTGGGGTTGGTGTGAAGTTCACCTGAGATCTTGGATGGATTCAGCTTTTTGAAGCTAGAGATACTCTGAGAACATCATATCTGGGTTTATTTGGGATAAGTTTAGTAAAGCTGCTATGATGACAAAAAATATTATGGCAACTAGCATACATTAAGGGTTATGTCCCAAGCATTGGGATAAATTTTTTCACATAGAGCATAAGCCACATGAGGGCAGGAGAATAGATGCTTCATGTTTATTTTTGAAATGAATGGATACCTTATCTTACTCCATCCTCATAACAATCCTATAAGTAGGTATGATTATTATTAGCCCAAGGCACCGATAAGGATACTGAGGCCCAAAGACATGAAATGGCACAGAGGAGGTCATGTAATTAAACACGTGGACTCTGAGGTCAACATGGACCCTGGATTCAAACCCTAGCTTCTCTGTTGAATAGCTGCCTTTTACTTAATTTTTTTGGGCTGGGGTTTCCTTATCATAAAGTGGAGATATTCGGGGAAGCTCCATTGAAAAGCTATTGTAAAAATAAATGCAATGATGATGATACATGTAAACCAATCGGCCTAGCACCTGGTGCATAGTAGGTGCTCAGTAGGCATTAGTTATTGCTGTCACCCAGGGTCTCACACGGAGAGATCAAGAACTCCAGGGTGCCCAGATCTACTCCAAAGCTCATGTCTTAATCACATTGCCTCTTCCAGTTTACACATTTCATGAGATCCTCTTTTATGGACTACGAGTTTTGCTTTTATTCTTATTATTTTTGGTTTCGACATCTGTACAGGTTTTTGTTGACAGGCGTTAGCAACTATTGGCCCAGGCTGAAAGCAAGAGGAGGAAACAAGAAACCTGCCATTGTCTTTGGCCCAGCTCCAGTCTTGATCAGCCTCCTTCTAGATTCCCTCTCTGGTTATGATAGACTTGATAGAGAGCCCCATACCACAGGGAAAGGGCTTGGCTAATCCTTGGAGCCATGAGTCTCTCCATCATCCAATCCACCCTCCCATCATCCAGTCCACCCTCCATGCCAGCTATCAGGGTAAGCTTTCAAGGCACAAACCACAACTCATAACAGTTACCCTTTCTCCCAATTTGGTTACATTCCTAGGCACCAACACCTCACAGGGCCTATTTTCCCATCTTCAAAATGGTGATAATAATTGCACCTACTTCAAATAACTGTTTTAGGTATCAAATGAGGCAAAAATTATGTAAAGTATGTGACAGTGCCTGACACATAGTGGTGTTTTCCTCTCCCTCTGTCCATCAACCATTGCAACCCAATGAACTCCTATGCATCCTTCAAAGCCCAGTTCAAATAATCCTTTATTGGTAAAGTCTTCTCAGACATCAAGACAACATTGTCTGGCCCTTACTCTGTGCTTCCATGACACATTGTAGTTGCTTTCATCACTGCCAGGAGTGACATTCACAATATTCAGTAACTAGTTGGTTGTGGGTACTGCCCCACCACAAAGGAAGCTGGCTTTGACGCTGAAGGAAAGTAGGTGTCACTTTTCAGTTTCAGGATTCTGAGAAGATCCAGAAAGTGCCAAGGAAGAGGAGGGATGGCTAGGTTGACTGGGGTTGGGTTAGGTAGTGACAGGGCCTATTTACCAACTGGTATGAAAATATTTGAATATTTTAACAACTGGAGAAGGTACTGGTACTCCTGACTCAATCCCAGCCCTAATTACAAAACAATCACACTATATTGCAGCATTCTTCTGACTACTAGACTGTGAGCCCCTGGAGTTCAGGAAGAGTAGTATTTTTTTTTTCTTTTTTACAATCTATCTGCCTCCCCAGTGTCTTGAACAGAGATGGTGGAGTGAAGATAAGGACCATGTGTGAGGCTGTGAAGGGTCTCTAAACTGTCTTGGGATTCTCTATTTGGATTTGGGTGCTGACCAAGCAAGAGAGCCTCAGGTCACCTTTAGCTCACCAACTAAGATTTCCGTTAAGAACCAACCCCAAAATTTTCATATTCATATATGTAAATAAGTCCCTTGATATTATGCAACTGTCCTTGATTTTTTAAAAGAGCTGTGCATGTGAAATACCTGTAATCAAATATGGCATAGACAATCCTTCATGCTTGGGCTCCTCTTTACCTCCAGAGCCCATATCTTGCCCTGGAATTTTATCTGAACACTCAACTCTAATCTTTATTTTCCCCTTCATTGGCTCACCCTTAGCTTTTCAGGTAATTGTTACCTTCTCTCCCCAACCCTAACCCTAATCCCAGTCCCCTCCCCTGTCTGCTAACCTTGTACCCCAATTAAGCATCTGAGCATCAATTGTTGTGCATTGCCTTTAACTGTTTTTAACTTGTCTGTCTCCCTTCATTGGAAGGCACAGGCTATTTCTTTCTTAGTAATTGGATCCTGAGATAAGTCAGAGCCTGACCCTTTGTAGATGCTCCATAGGTGTTTGTAGACTTAAATGAATGATCAGACAGGTGATTCAATGAAAATGTACTGTTAGCTTTAACAGAGAGAAAAACTTGGGGCCAGGACCCTTGGAAAACCTTTGATCCAATCTGGAAATTTCTTCCATCTCTGCTTTTGTAATGGAGAAGATGAGAAAGGGCCATGCATGAGGAGCACTCAAAGAACCAGATCTGGGGCCATGTGATTCTTCCGGGAGCCAGGCAACCTTGAGTGGGGCAGGGTAGCCATTTGGGCTACAGTTACCATTTAGAATGGAAAGAAATTGGTCTGGGAAGCAGGGGCCCTGGCTCAAGTCGCAGCTTAGCCTGTGCCTGGAACTATACTACTATTACTACTACTACTACCACTACTATTACCACTGCTACTACTATTGTGGCTACTACTATCATCACTACTATTGCCACCACTACTATCACCACTGCTATTTCCACTATTACTTCTACTGCTGTTACTATCGCAAGCAGTAAGCATTATGCAGCATTTACTTCTTGCCTGTTATACTCTAAAACTTTTACTTACATTGTGTCATTGAATTCTCATAACATTCTTATGAGTTAGGTCTTATTGCTATCCTTGTTTTGCAGTTTTTGAGGAAACTGAGACACAGAAACTTGCTCAAGGAGCCACAGCTGGTAAGTGCAGCCAGGATCTGGAATGTTGTCATCATATTTTTTGTCAAGTTTTGCACCTGTGTCAAGTACTGGGCTCAAGAGCTGCCTTTTGAAGAAGAGACTGTTATTATCTCTATTATTACTATTATTATTTTTTACAGATGAGGAAACTACAGCTCAGAAATATTTAAGTAATTACTCCTATCTCAGGGATATGATGTGACCACAAATTCATAATCCCATGTTTTTAAACAACTCTGCCTTGCCATAGCCCATGTAAATAATTTCCCTTCTGTGAATCTCAGTTTCCTTTCTTAGTAATCAGAGCATTACACTAGCTGAGCTCTTAAGGCCTCTCTTATAGGTACAGGTGAACCCTGGCTTTTAGCTCTTCTGATAGGGCCAGGCTCATGAAGAACAGTGAGGCATTGTACCTCAAAGCCATCAAGAACCCGTGTGTTTTAGGAAAGCAAACTACCACTAGCCAATCTGGTAACCTCCCCAGCTTGTGTAGGTGGACAGACCTAGCTTTTTGTAACATCTTGACAGACATGTCTTGTTGGAAAACCATCCCAGACCTGTAAGAAAGTATAAGCCAGTTGCTTCCCAATGGCACTTTTTAGCTAGGGTCAATTGGGACCTCCAGATGGACCACCATGAATACCATGATCAGGGAGATTAGGCATCTTTTGCTAACTTAAAAACATTCCTCTACCTCTTCATGCTCATATTTCAAATTTATCTTTACCTTTGCCACAATCTGCCTGGGAGACAAGTGGGATAATCATGCCCATTTCTCAGGTGAGAAAGCTGAGGTTGAGAGGGGTAAAATGACAAGTCCAGCCAAAACAAGACTCAAATCCAAGCCTCTAGACTTTCTGTCATGCTGGAAAGACCCCTTTTTAGGATATTTGTGTGAGAAAGAGTACACAGGTGGGCATTTGCCATCTGCAAGGACTCAGTAACCACAGACATCTCTACCAAGAAGGGGTCTGGGGACAGTTGCAGATGGTTCCAGGTAGGCAGAGGATTTGGGTAAAACTAGACCTTAGTGATGCTAGGTGCCTTGACTGGTAAAGAAGTTTCCTGGAATGCACTGCAGATAATTATTGTGTCAACCAGGCCCAACTGTTGTCATTGCTTTCCCTTTCTTGACATCCCCACAAGGACCCCTGAACTTTTCCTTGCTTCCACCTCATCCTTCCTTAGGGAGCATCTACCTGAAATTTTCAAGTTCACATGTAGCTAGAGAAGACAGTCCCTTTCACAGCTGTCTGCTGTAATTGTAGACTATATCAATGTTGACTCTCTTCCTGTTAATCTGTCTGTCTCTTTAGAGTCTACAAAAGGCCTTCATGTACTTTATCTTATTGGATATTCCCAACAATCCCATACGGAAGTGGTATTTACTTCAAGTTTGCCAATGAGAAAATGGAGATTAAGTAATTTGCCCAAAGCCACACAGCTAGGAAGTGGCCACACTAGGACTGAATTCAGATCCATTTCTAAGTCTCTTGCTCATGGTGTCAAACTATCTGAAGTCAAAATTCCAGCTTGTCCTTGTTGACTTGGGGCAGCACTGCTTAATTCTATTCAATGCTCTGTTGCTAAATTGGATTAACTCTTGCCTTGCTCTGGGGCTTTACCCTAGCCCTTAACCTCTCTGAGCCTTGATTCTTCTTTCCCATCTGTAGAAGGGACTAGTGAGAACAGCTGTGACCTCAACTCCCAAGACCTTGTGTGGCTACATGAGAGGATGCAGTTCAAGAGCTATGACCTCCTTGGAAGAAAACTGTCATATAAATTCAAGGTCATGTTTATAGGTGAAATGAAATCCCAGCTGCCAACCAATGTTGCCATCCAGCTGGCATAAAAGATGCAGACTTCATGTAAAAGCTGGAGTGCCTCTGTTATGTCAAAGAGCCCTTCTTTTCCTTTCTCTCCCAAAAAACAAACAAACAAACAGAAAATCCTCCTATGGTATCTTAAACATGTCTTCCTACAGATATCACTCTGGAGACAAGTATTTATTTGTCAGCATTCTCCTGATAAAAGACTGGGTATTCAGTTTTTCTCCCCCTTCCCCCCCAATCCCCAAGCCAGTGTTGCCAAAGTCTGGTGAATGATCATTTGGTTCATCATTAATGAGGTCTGTAGCCAGTGGGATATTTTGTCAGAAATTGAATTAAAATGTATCATACACTGCCCTGAACTTGTGCCTCCATCTCCCCCAAGTGTCGTGGCCAAGGCTGGCAGAGGAGGCTGTGAAGAATACTTACTACACCCCTGGCTGACAGGTAGCCAAGCATCTGGAGGGGTTGATTGGGCGGGCGACTGGACTGGGCCTCAGGGCTGTCCTTGCAGAGGGTCTTGGAGCAGTGGCGGGAGTGCCTTCGGCGGGACTTCTGCCCTTCCTCAGGGGACCGGCCGCGGTGCCTGGGGAAAGGGGAGAGAGACCTGAGGGTCTTTTGAAGGGGAGCATGGTAGGGAGATGGATGTGGGACCATCAGGATCTGAGGATGATAAAGTGTGTTTGGGGGTGTTTGTATATGTTCATATGTGATTTTGTTCCTGGGTATGTCTGCATGTGTGTGTATGAAAGCTGGACTGTGTGTATATCCATTTATTCATTAATTCATCCATTTAATCATCCATCCATCCATCCATCCATCCATCCATCCATCCATCCATCCATCCAAACATTTAGCCATCCATTTGTCTAAGCAGCCATCTATTCATCCATCTAACAAACCATCTGTCCATCATCCATCCATCAATCCAACCAACCATGTATCACCCATCCCTCCATCCTTTCATTTGTCTAAGAAACCATCTATCCATCCATCTAACATCCATCCATCCATCCATCCATCCATCCATCCATCCATCCATCCATCCATTTGTCCACATAACCATTCATCCATTCATCCATCCACCTAACCATTCAGCCATTCATCCATCCATCTACCTAACCAACAATCTATTCATCCATTTATCCACCTATCCATCCATCTATTCATTCCTTTATTTATTCATTCTCTCACTTGTTCATTTGACAAATACTACTTCATGTATCTGGAACTGCTTTGGGGTCTGAGGATGCAGCTTTAAAAACAGAAAAGGTCCCCATCCAGATTAGTTATTCAGTTTAATGTCACTTGTGTGCCTCCCTGATTGTCTGTCATGTGACTATGTGTATGTCTGGGTGTGTCCATCTGTGTTTCCATGTGTTTGTCTATAAATGTAACTGTGTATAACTGTGTGTCTTTGTGTATGTGACTTCGCCATCTGTGAAATAAAGACATCCTGTTGACTGTCACCCAAAACTTTGGTGAAAAAAAATGGCTGACAAAAATGACAGAGATGCCTTCTGCAAGTTTGTCACGTCTAGATCTGGCTGCTTGGTCTGCAGTGAAAACCAAAGGCATGTCTGACTTCTTAGAAAGGGTATGTTTGGACTCTGCATATCTCATTAGTTCTCTGAGCCACAGGAGTAATAAAAATAGCACATTATGGATTTGCACGGTGTGTATAAACCTGTCTTGAAGCAGTTTCATAGTTTTCCTTACAACTTGAAGACATAGACAGGGCAAGGTATTACTTTCCCATTTTACAGACGAGGGAGCCAAAACTCAGATATGTTTAGGGATCTGCCTGAGGTCAAACAGCCTGAAAGTGGCAGAGCAAGGGTCAGGGCAGTTTTTTGGCCCTCTAGGAACTAGTGCCTCTGGTTCATGCCCTGGAGTGCCTCTGACTGCTCTGTGGCTTGAAAATCACGTTTCTACTGAATGTGTAACCTGTGTGCCAGCTCTCAGTTTGCTTCCATTTCTGCTAGGAAGCTCCTCAGCTCATTGGCACTGGGAGCTCAGATGCCAACACCATCAGGAGGAGATGGGACAGCAGAGGAGGCCTGGGGTAGTGTATGTGATGTTAACCATTTATCTAACAGGTAAGTTGCTAGATCCTTGTATGATTCTCTGGCCCAGGCCAGTAGGGCTTAGTTGCCGAGAGATAAGTCAGCCTGGGGTGTAGGTGAAGTGCTCAGGCTGAGTCACACCAACTTGGCACCTATTCCAGCACTGCCGGACACTTCCTAGCTATGTGACCTCACTCAGATCCCTTTGCCCACCAAAAGGCAGTTGTCTCTGCTGTAACAGATCAGAGATGTGGTTTAGCTCATTTGGCCAACGTCCTCCAGAAAGAGGCCACCAGGAGTCCACCTGGGGTTGAACAAACATTGTTGTCACTCCTTGATACCATAGGGAAGTTTCAGGTGTCTCTGTAAGAGGGTGTTAGAAAGAATCCATTATAGGCTTTGGGCTGGTGATAGGTGGCTTGGGGAGCATTTACAGACCTGGAGCTTTGTTCAGAATTGGATGCTGCCAGGAAGTGGGGGTAATTCTGATTGGGTGTCTTCATCAATCTTATCCAGAAAGAGTGAGGACTAGACCGAGGCTAAGGCTGACTGCTGAGGAAGCAGCAGTCACTCATATTAGGCAGGGTAGAGAGATGCTTGGTCACTTTTGTGTTTTGTGCAGTGTTCTCATCTGGGCTCAGACTTGATTACAGAGGGGGCTTAGTTTTGTCTTGAGCAATCAGGGCTGCAGAGTGGCCTTGCTGGATGGTGATATTCTTGGAGATTGTTGATGTTCAGCAGAAACACCAAGGTCTAATCTTGATAGTAGGTACCAGGGGCCTCTTTCTGAAATGCTTCCCACACATCGCCTGGGGAGATTTAAAAATCTCACTGTTCTGGTCTCATCTCATCTGGATTAAATCAGAATGTTTAGAGGGTGGGATCCAGACATTGGCATCTTTTAAAACTTCCCAAGTGATTGAAAAGGGCAGCTGAAGTAGAGAAGCACTGGCATAGCACATGGTGTTATCAGAATGATAAGAGAGAAAATGTATTGAAACTTTTAGCACAGTGTCTGACACAGAGCAAGATTTGGGTAAATATTCCTCTCCTGCCTTCTCTTTCTCCTTCTCCCCCTTCTACGTTCTCCTTCTCCCTTTTTCTTTTCTTTTTCTTTCTTTTTTTTTTTTTTTTGAGACAGACTTTCACTCTTGTCACCCAGGCTGGAGTGCAACAGCAGATCTCGGCTCACTGCAACCTCCATCTCCTGGGTTCAAGCGATTCTCCTGCCTCAGTCTCCCGAGTAGCTGGGATTACAGGCACCTATCACCACACCTGGCTATTTTTTGTATTTTTAATAGAGACGAGGTTTCACTATGTTGGCCAGGCTGATCACGAACTCCTGACCTCAGGTGATCCATCCACCTTGGCGCCCCAAAGTGCTGGGATTACAGGCGTGAGCCATTGCACCTGGCCCTTCCTCCCTTGTTCTATAGACATTCTGCTTTATTTGGGAAAAGTGGGGTCAGGGCAATGAAATTTTAAATCTCCCCTGATGATGTGAACAGAGAGTCAAGTGTGAGATGCATTTGAGAAAGAAAAAAGCAGCCCCTCACATCTGGAAGCTGGAGGTCTCAGTGTCCCCATTGAACATCAACAATTCCAAACACCAACAAAGCCCCAGTTCTGATTCTTGCTCTTCTCCTTCCCTTCCTGCTGCTTCTCATCAACAAGATGCCTTCTCAGGTTGGGACGACCAATGTATTAGCATAGAGAAGGTCCAGGTTAGGAGAAAACTGACTTGAAAAGGCATTAGAATGAATCTGCTACTTTGCACTGCTTGGTTTTACATAGTTTGCTTAACTTCTCTGTGCTTAGAGTGGTCCCTTAGTGAGAGTGCGAAGTCTAGAGCCATGCTCCCTGATTTCAATCCTGTCACTTAGTTGCTAAGAGACTAGCAAATTCCTTAACCACCCCCCCCCCCATGCCTCAGTTTTCTCATATTTAAAATGGGGATAACAATAATGCCCACTTCTTAGGGTTGTAGAGAGGATCCTGCAAGTGGATGCACAAAGAGCAGCTAGGGCCCGGCAAAGCGGCTCATGCCTGTAATTTTAACAGTTTGGGAGGCCGAGGCAGGCGGATCACCTGATGACATTTAAGAAAGCCCTTTGTAAAAAACTTGTTTTTTTGTTTTTTGAGACGGAGTCTTGCTCTGTCACGCAGGCTGGAATGCAGCGGCATGATCTCGGCTCACTGTAACCACTGTCTCCCGGGTTCAAGCGATTCTCCTGCCTCAGCCTCCGGAGTAACTGGAATTATAGGTGCCCACCACGACACCCAGCTAATTTTTTTGTATTTTTAGTAGAGACGGAGTTTCACCATGTTGGCCAGGCTGGTCTCGAACTTCTAATCTCGTAATTCGCCCACCTTGGCCTCTCAAAGTGCTGGGGTTACAGGCATGAGCCACCACGCCTGGCCTCTCCAGCCCTTTCTCTACAGGGAAGTGGTGCCAGCTGCTGAGTGCGAGGAAGGGGGCCAAACCCTGTGCTGGAAGTGTGGAGGCAAAGCTAGTGTTAACAGTGTCTTAGCCTGGGCTCGGCTGTGGCTGACAGAAGAGGATCCTGGGGCGAGGGGTTACCTGCTCTCACAGCTTGAGGGGCGGGACTCCGAGCTCTGGGACCGCGAGGGGCAGCGGTGGTGGCGGTGGCGGTGAGACTTTCGGGGCCGGCTTCGAGATCTTGGGGGGATGAGAAGGAACGAATCAGAGGAGAGGAGAGAGAGAGTAAAAAAGGGAGAGAGAGAGATTTGATCTTGTGACACCTGCTTTTCCCTTGCACTCAAGTCACCATCCCTCCCGAAGTTCTCCATCTCCCTCGACCCCATGCGTTAGTCCAGCTTCCTGCCTGGGTGTTGAGTGGAGGGTTCCGTAACCAATGGTGCTGAACATGGGTGAGCAGAAAGGGGTCCTCTGGAAGGAGTGTGGATGACTCAGGGTCCTCCCCGTTCCCCAGATGACACCCTGGGCAGAAAGTCACTTCCCTGTGTCTCCTCTGCATCACCCATGGCAGGTGCCTCAATGTCACAGAGCTTCAGGGGTCATTCAGGGAGCATAAATGTGTGAATCAGCCAAACACTAACACAATATCAAGTGGAGGCTTGAGTTAAAACAGAAGGAGCTGCTTTGCCTCCAGAATATTTGTGTGGTGATCCTCTGATTTTTCAAGTGAATGTGGAAATACAGATTTTTAGGTAAAATATTCTTATTTTAAACGGAAGCTCATTTTTTTAAAGGCACCTTTTTGGGCAAATGAAATACATTTGCAGAGTAAATTAGGCCTTCGGGCTGCCAATTTATAACCTCAGACCTGGAAAATTAAGTCCAGGTTCTTAGCATAGAATCAAAAGCCTTTCAGGATGGGCTGCAAACCTCATCAAAAACAAAAATTAGAACAACAACAATTACTACCACTAACAATGGTGTTACTACAGGTTAGTTCAGCTACTTCTAAGTAGTAATAATTCAGAAATAGTAGTGGCAGTGGTAGTGGTAACTGAGGATATATAAAGGACGTCAATGGTTTGGGCCAAACAAGAAAGCCAGTGGGAGTTAGAGATGATTCTATTGGGACGTAACTTGGTTATCTCAACAAAGGACTCAGGGATTCTTCTAATGTAATCATCAGACCATATCCCTTCCCTGCTTAAAACTTTCCCATTGCTCTCATATTGAGTCCAAACTCTGATCCTGAATCTCAGGCAGCTTCAGGAGCTAGCCCTGGCCTAGTTCTCTGGCCTCACTGCTCATCTTCTTCTGCCCTGGCCTGGTGGGCTAAAGCAGCTCTGAACTGTATGTATGCTGGCTCACACATTTCCCAGTTCATGATGTCTTAGGGATGATGATGATAACGATGGTGATGACGACAGGTAACCCGCATATAACACATATTTCATGCCAGGCACTGTATTCTAAGCATTTTTCTTAAAGGGATTCATCTATTCTTCATAACAACCTACGAAGTAGGTTCTCTTATTATTCCCATTTTATAGATGAAGAAACTGAGGCACAGAGAGTTTAAACAACCTGCTTAACTTGTAGCCTAGAATGATTACTTCCCATGCTCACCTGCGGCTTGGACGCTGTCTCCCGTGGGAGGCCACCAAGCCCTTTTTCCAGTGCCTGTGTTCCCACAACGCCCAGGGTTTCATCTGCTGTGCCATGACCAGCCCTAAATCTGGCTCCTGTGAGCTCTTCAAGGCCAGGACAGTGTCTGGCTCATCTTTGTCCTTGGGCCCAGCACAGGGCCAGTCACCTAGTAGGGCCTCACTCATTAAGGGATGTTGAATGAAAGGAAGCTGACTCACTCCAGCAGCCACTTGCCTGGAAGCAGCCCTGACCATGGACTTGACAAGAATAAGCCATCATTTATCTTGAGGATGCCTTATTCTTCTTGCTTTTTTCTCTCCTGCCTCTTGTCTTTTGGCTTGCACAAGCTTTCTGATGCCCTGCTAGGAATTTCTGGGACTTATCCAGCTCTTGCCATCGGGGAGGGTGGCCACCTTGCTGCCCTTACGCAGGCAGTCCTTGTCTCAGTGATGGTCCTTTCTAGCGCTCTTGATGTCTGGGCCTAGCCCCTGACTCTGTGGCTGCCTACCCTGGGGCCCCACTGGTCAAGTGACACCAAGATTGCTGAGAACGCGTACTCTGTCTGTGCTTAGTGTGAAAGCACATTCAATACATGTGGCCAATAATTGTCTCTTGACTTGAGCTGAACAAATTCGATGATAAGGAAGTTCTTCCCTGAGCTAACTCAAGGATCTACTGCTTTCTTCTGGAGCATTCCCCAGGCCTCTGTGGTGGTGGCTGAAATGCCCTCCTTCGTGCTGACCTTGGGTGAAAAGACTGTTTGGGGCAGCAAAGCTGGGCACCCTCCCTCTGCATTCCTGCCTCCTCTTTTTTCTTCCTGGCAGCCGACTACCTTTCATCTTATTGTCTTTGATCCTCTCTTTAGAAGCTTCTTGGTGGGAGATAAAATATTAGTTGATTGGAAAACACATGCACTAACATTTGCAGGATATAAAGTAGGTAGGTTGTAACCAAATTTACTGTTAATTTGGCTGGGAACTGAACTCCACAGGCAGCAGTGGCTGATTTGAATTTCTACTACCAGCTATAAACTGTGAAACAGCTGGGGCCCCAAGACTGGAGCTAGGAGCTTCATTGACATCTCCACACTGTAAATTCAGCAGTCAGAACATGAATTCATACACATGCTCACACACGTGCACCCATGTGATCACACCCCCATGACCACTCATGCACAGGTAAAAACCCCCATACAACCCCTGTGCACAAAATGTACAGAGGTACTTACACAGTGCACACACACAGTGCATAGAATTCATTGTGTCCTGTGTACACCATTCACGTTCATGCTCACACAAGCACAGACACAGAAATGCACTGGTGTAGGCACAAATATAGACCACATATTGTATACATTTGTACACACAGTGTACAAAAATGTAAAAATGTGCGGATGTCGACAATGTGCACACTAGATATATACATACTGCATATAAATATACACACAATGTACACACAAGATATACTCACAAGGGACATGCCAGGCACACACATGCACACTTTCATGCAACATAAACAAGCACGCATACACATACACATTATATACACATGACCCAGTGCACTCATACATACCTAAACCTACAACACATGCAGTTATGCCTTTCTGTCCCTCTCTCCTCCCTCCCTCCCTCCCTCCCTCCCTCCCTCCCTCCCTCCCTCCCTCCCTCCCTTCCTTCCTTCCTTCCTTCCTTCCTTCCTTCCTTCCTTCCTTCCTTCCTTCCTCTCACCTGCTCACCCTCTCCCCCCTTTCCCTGTTTATTTGACAACTCTAAGACTCTGGCTTTTAAGAAGCCAGAACCCCCAACTCCTCAAACTGATGAGTACATTCCAGGTAGTATCTACTCACTGTTTCTTGTGCCTCTTCTCATCTCTTCTTTTGCTTTTTGGACTAGAGGAGCTAAACAAGAAATGGTCAATTAATTGAAAGATGCAAAATTCTAGTTAAAGATAAACAAGTAGTTAAAATGCTTAACACACAGTGTGAGATCCAGGCAGTTTTGGAATGGACACCGATCGTTGCCTCAGACTGGAAAATTCACTGCCAACAACATTTTCATGCAGCAAGTTTGGCTAGGGATACCGACGCACATACATATGTTGAGAATGGAGTATGGAGGATGCCAAGTTCAGCTTTGCTAGGTTAATAATAATGGCAGCAATAAAGGTAGTAATAACAATGTCTGCCATTTTTTGAGGCTTTAATTACAGGCTAGGCATTCTGTTGAATACCTGCTGTCAACAACTTCATTTTTTTCTCTTCGCGACCTAAGGGTGGAGGCACAATTTAATAAGTGCTCATTCTAAGTTGAACCTCAGATGGGCAAAGAAACTTGGTTAGGATTGCACAAGTGAGCTAGGATGTGGCCATGGATCCAAGACCATGCGTCCCCAGAGTCCCTGCTCTTGACTGCTGTTCAATCAACTTATAAGAGAAGTGAATGGAATATCCAGGAAGATATTTGAACTCTCATGGAGCTTGGTAGATTCTGAAATGGTCTGCCCATGCATATTCAAGTATCCAGGTTTAAATTATTTTTTTGAGTCATAGGGCGGGGGTCTGAGTACAATGGATAAGAATGACTTGGGGTCTCAGTGTAATCAAATAGAGATCAGGGAGGATCAACACACTATTTAGTAGTTTAAGCTAGACTGGTTGCAGAGGGTCACCAATAACCTATTATTGGCCCAGGACCTGGGAAGGGGAAATTTTATTTCATCTAACTATCTTACACCTTGAAGCTAGCCACAGGGTCTATCTTCATGTTGAGACTCACCCCAGGCAGTGGGAGAGCCAAGGACCTTGCTGACAGATCTGAATTCAATTGGACCCAAGAGCTGCCTCTGCTTCTTAGCTGCTGTGTGACATCAGGGTAGTTACCCATTCTCTCTAAAACCTGGTTTCTTCAGCCGTGAAATGGGGCCATTACTGAAGCTGCAGAGCTGAGTGGACAGATGAAATTGGCAACCAGTATCTACTTATTAAGTAAATAAATGATGGGGCTTTGCATTTTACAAATTGCTGTAGATGTGGTTATTGTTCTTTAAGAAGCCATCGTCACTCTCCTTATCCTCTGTCTACAGATTTGGGTTTGAATTTCGGCTCCGATGCCTTCTGGTTCTATCTGTGGACATTCCTGTTACAATCTTTCTTAGTCTCAGTTTCCTCATCTGTCAAATGCGAACAATAATCATATCCACTGTGCAAGGTTGTGGTAGGGATTAATGAGAATTAAACACATCTACACATGGAAGGGACTTAGCTCAGGATCCAGTTTGGAGTGAGGACTCTGTAAGTAATAACTATTTGTGTTCACCCAAATGTGTCCAGTATAGGAAGACTTGGCCCTGTTCCTTGGCCGGATCTGGGAAAGTTTTGGTGGTGTGACAGGACCGATGTTTCCCTATGTGCCCCAGTTCAGGATTCCAACCAGTGGCAGGGGTAATGAGACATTCTGGGGTCGAGGTATCCATAGGGCTGGTCCAAGAGCAGCCACCTGGCCTGATGGAAGTCAAAAGTTGGCTTGGAATACTCAGAAAAAAACAGATCAGACCTTCATTTTGGAGGAAACTGAGGCAGAGGAAGACAAAGGGGTCATGCCTAAGAGCACAGATGGAAACTGAGGGTTGACCTAGAAGCTGCCCAAAGCTGCTGAGAAAGCAGAAAGTTGAACAGGCAGTCAGAGAACCAGAGTCTTACCTGTGCCTTCTCTTCTTGGAGAAAGACCTGAAAAGAAAGAAAGAAAAAAAATGAAAAAAGAATGAAAGAAAAAAAAGGCAGAGAGAGAGGGAGAGAGAGAGATGGAGAGAGGGAGAGAAAGAGAGAAAGGAGGAAGGAAGAAAGGGAGGGAGGGAGAAGGAAGGGAGGAAGGGGAGAAAGTAAATATAGGTGAGTTTGAAAGTTTTGTTTTGCTTTTTTTCCTGGTATGAGGGTATCAGCGTCTTTGTGATCATGTGACAGGCGGTCAGGACATCTAGCTAATCCTCCTCCTCTCTTAGATTTCAGAGACTATGAAAATTGTATGGGAGATACTGGTTTGCATTCTGAATTTCCAGATCAAAGCCTACCAGTACTTCAGTCCTCCCCAAAAATTGTCAGTAAATCTGTCCTGGATGAGGCTGGATAGGGAAACGTAAGAGAGGGTCTTCTGCCTTTTCTGCCTTTCCCCTCCTCCATTCTCCATCTCATCTTCTCTCTCCCTCGTTGTGGATTCCTCCTCCTTCTCATCCTCGTCATCACCGTCATCATCATGACACAGCCAGCTTCCACATGAGGAACTCTTACTGTGTGCCAGGTTCTGTACTTAGCACCTGTCACACACAATCTCATTCAATCTTCCCCAAGCCCTGTAGAGTACTATTAACAACCATTTTACAAAGACACTGAAGATCAGAGAAGTTGATTAAGTTGCTGACAGTCAAACAGCATCACCCATGTAGCTGCTTCTCATTCTTCAGCGCTCCAGTTGGAGGCCATCTTCTCCTCGTAACATTTTCTGAGTCCCTCAGGCTGGTTGGTGCCTCCCGTCTACTCCCCCAAGCTCTGGGTGAGCCTCTGAGCTTATCATCAGCAGGGTACGGACCTCTCTATATTCGAGTGACCTATTTTCCCCACTAGAATGTGAGAAATTGGAGGGCAGGGACTGGGTTTTGGTCTCTTTTCTGGGACTCAGAATCTTCATTCATGATACATAATGGGTGTTCAATAAATAGATGTGAAAAATAATTTTAAAAAATTTTTAATTTTTA
The DNA here is from genome assembly GCF_007565055.1 of Rhinopithecus roxellana. Lineage (NCBI taxonomy): Eukaryota > Metazoa > Chordata > Mammalia > Primates > Cercopithecidae > Rhinopithecus > Rhinopithecus roxellana. Next base: position 86,587,389 of record NC_044558.1, read on the forward strand.
TTCTAAGTTCTGGGGTACATATGCAGGATGTGCAGGTTTGTTACATGTAAATGTGTGCCACGGTGGTTTTCTGCACCTATCAACCCATCACTAGGTATTAAAGCGCAGCATGCATTAGCCAGAACAATGAAAAACTTTTTAAAACTCAGAAGCCTTGCTAACTGAGGAGACAAAAAAAAAAAAAAAAAAAAAAAAAAAAAAAAAAAAAAGAATCTCAGTGCTTTCGCTACCCCTAGCTCCCATCTCCAAAACTGACAGCTATCATTAACCAAACATTTCAAGAGCTTGGAGAGACTGGACCAGGAGTAGGATGGTGCTCAGGAGGTCAGGGTTTGGGAAGGAACAGCAACAGAATTTCCCTTCCTAATCATCCCCCTCATATGAGTCCCCTACTCTGTGAAGCTCTAAGACCTGGGCTGACAGTGCAGGAAAAGCCTGTTTCTGACTGTCTGTCAGTGTCTTTCTCATGAGAAGGAACCTGTGAGTGAGAAGCCACTTGGCTTCCAGAACCCAAATATGGGAAAATTGTTCCACTTTCCCCAGCGAACCTCCAAATTAGGAGGAGCTGCTCAGCAAAGGAAGGTGATAAGGTGGCCATCTAGAATCATAAGTGTGGGTCATTGTTTCTACAAAGGACTCCACGTTGGGAAAGATTTCTGACACCAAATTAACAACATTTCACTAATTAGTTTGCCCATGCCTTGTTGTAAACACAAACTCAGATAACATCAGTCAGGAAGTCTGGGCAGGTGGTTGACATAACCAGTGAGAGCAAACTGAGTCTGAGGCCATTCTAGCAACCAGCCCTGAGATGTGCTCACATCCCTGGATTGGGAAAAGTCACATTGGTGCAACTTTGAACTGGACTTGAGATGCAGGGGGAAACCCCAAACAACCTCTTAGCTTTCATTCATTCTGTTGTTAATCGCACGAGTAATCGACAATGAATGTAGGAAAATTGGACGATACAGATAAGCAAAAATAAAACATAAATCACACTTTTCCCATTATCTGCAGCTCACTACAGCAAATAACTTGTATAGGGAATTTCTAACTTCCTGCCTCCAGGGGCCAAGCAGGCTTTGTAAGTGGGTAGAGCAGGCTGGACAGGTCCTGAGACCAACTGGAGTACAAGTACCTACTCTGTCTAAATGCATGGCAACTCCTCAGCTCCAGGGCATGGCTGTCCATGGGAAAACAGGCCCAGAGAAGACAGACCCTCTAACTATACAGAGGAACTAGAAAACTGAATTTCTATATTGCAAAATCTTCCAATCATAACATGTTGGTTTAGGTCATAAACCACAAACATGAGCCCTCTGTTGTATATCTTCTGTTTGTTTGTTTGTTTGTTTGTTTTTTAGACAGAGTCTTGCTCTGCCACCAGGCTGGAGTGCAGTGGAGCGATCTTGGCTCACTGCAACCTCAGACTCCCTGGTTCAAGTGATTCTCCTGCCCCAGCCTCCCGAATAGCTGGGATTACAGGCACATGCCACCACACCCAGCTAATTTTTGTATTTTTAGTAGAGACAGGGTTTCACCACGTTGGCCGGGTTGGTCTCGACCTCCTGACCTCGTGATCTGCCTGCCTCAGTCTCACAAAGTGCTGGGACTACAGTATCCTTTTAGTCTTTTCCTTCCCCTGTAAATATACACGTGTGTGTGTGTGTGTGTGTGTGTGTGTGTATGCATAGTGAACACCAGGAACACGGGCCCAGTTCATAATATCCTGTAACTACCGTCCCTGCATCCCCATGCACCAGGGTGGGCAATCTCAGCATAGCCATGTTTTTCAACATTATTCCATTCTCTAGCATGCAATGTACTGACAAGAGGGGCCTTTCCTTGGGAATTTGGAATAAGGAACAAGACAGAGAGATTCCGTGTCTCCTTGTAACTTGGCCTGCAACATGGAGAGATGGGGCAGGGTGCAGCCATGTCCCTCATTGGGACCAGGAGACAGCGGGCACTTCAGGTCCCAAGTGGGTCCTATCAGCTTTCCACTCCTTGTTCTAGCCCCTTGCTCAGGCCTGGTTGGTCCCTGAGTCACTCCTGCTTCTTCATAATCAAGTTCTCCTCTGGCCTCAGTTAGCATGTGTGGACCTCTAGTCTTCGCAGCCACAGTCCCAGCTTATACAAGACACAAATACGTAAAAAGACATAGATAATTATTTTACATAAATGACATGATATGCTTCCAGATGACCTTTTGGTGCCATCAACTGTCCTCCCCACCCCACCTGGGGAGGCCTTGTTTGCAGAGAAAAAGGACAATACCTGCGTCGCTTATGTTTCTTGGAACTTTTCTTCTTCTTTTTCTTGACAGGTGATGGGCTATAGGATGAGGACCTGCCAGGGCCGAGAAGACACGCTTCAGAAGGAGGCTCTTAAAGGCCAAGGTGGTTTCAAAAAGAACCTTCCCCAGTCCCTATACAGGACTTTAGCTCTTTCAGGAACACACATCAAGGATAATATCCATGCTGATATTAGCTTGCATTTGTAAGCAATTTTTAATTGCTCACAAATTTAATTTTACTTTTCATTTGATTTTAATTTTTAACAAGTTAATGTAAACCATTACCTCGTGTTTTGTAAGCATTATCCCATTCAATCCTTCCACACACTTCTTAGGTAGGTATAATTGCTACCCTCCCTTTTCAGACAAAGAAAATGAAGTTCAGAGGGGTGAAGTGACCGGCCCAAAGACACAGCCAGGAAGTAGATGAGCTGGGATCCCAGTGGTTTTTGCTCTCAGTCACCACAGCACCTCATAGCTGCCTGCCTGGTCAAGCTGGAAAGGCTTCCTTCTGTCTGCTGTTCTCCCTTCAAGCTATAACCCTCCTCTCAAAGTCTCAGGGTCTCTCCTTTGCCCCATCCTTTGTCTCCCTGGTAAGACTGAGCCCCTGAAGGATATCTTGCCAGGCTGTGGCTGCACGGATAGTGCCATCAAAGTG